>NC_087472.1:82446915-83071915 GCF_036321535.1 Camelus dromedarius | reverse complement strand
TCTCTTTGTTTTCCTGTGGGGTTCTTTAGCTTCTGGTGGATCACAAGAGGAGACAGGGAGGTGGATTGAAAAGCTATTTACACTTTTGCTATAGACTGAATTATTGTGTTTTCCCAAAATTCATATGTTGAAACCTACCCCCCAGTGTGATAATTTTAGGAGGTGGGGACTTTAGTGGGTGATTAGGTAATGAGGATTAGTGCCCTTATTAAAACGCAGTGGTGGGTTGGGGGGAGGGTGTAGCTCAGTGGTAGAGTGTGTGCTTAGCATGCATGAGGTCCTGGGTTCAATCCCCAGCACCTCCACCAAAAAAAAAAAAAAAAAAAAAAAACCAGATAAACCTAATTACTTCTCCTTGCCAAAAAAAAAAAACCCCAAAATAAATAAAGTATATGAGAGGATGCACATAGGTTATATGCAAATACTGCACCATTTAAAAACAATAAAAATGAAAGAGAGCCACAGAGCTCCCTAGCCCCTTCTGCCATGTGAGGACACATCAAGAAGATGATCATCTCTCTATGAAACAGGAAGCAGATCCTCACCAGACAATGAATCTGTTAGAGCCTTGATCTTGAACTTCCCAGCCTCCAGAACTGTGAGAAATAAATTTTTCTTGTTTATAAGCCACCCAGTCTATGGTATTGTTATAGCATCCTGAACTGACCAAGACAACTTCCCACTACTGTTTCTGTCTATGCTGCTCTTCCCAATGTTAAAAGTCCACACTGGCACTTAAGGGATAAGAATATAACACGTCAATCCTATTATACATTCGGATGAGGAATAGTCACAGCCTCACGACTTCCTGGCCGGAGCTATTGGGTTGGCACCTCCCGGCAGACTTGAGCTTGGTTTGCACAGTAGTGGCCTTCTTTGAGGATTTCACTTTAATCCAGGGCATCTGTTGCCCCATCACTAAAGTCTCTTATGTTCTCACCTGATTTCAACAAGAGGGGAGTTTTCCAGGGCAGCAGGGCTGATTGGAAGAATCTGCCCAGGTTTGACTGAGTCAGTTTCTCATTCTCCAGTGGGTCACCTTCACCAGAATTGTTGACCAATCGAAGGCACTAAGAGCCTGAAGATTAGTCCATGCCTCAACTCTGGCTTCCTATGGCAGTTTTTCTGTTTCTGGGAAATCTCCCTGGGAGGCCCAAAGCTCCCTTGTAAGAGCCAGAACCGATGGCAAAATCCCTCTGAGACCTCTCAGTGTCCGCTCCTAGAGGGTCTCAGGCAGACACGATAGACAGCGGGAGGGGCTGAGCCGGAAGACAGCACAGCCACTGCCCTCTTCCTTGGTAAGAATTATTAGCTCCATTCCTTCAACTCCCAAGTGAACCAGCCAAACTTCTAATGCTTTGCCTGGTTTCTGCCTATAATGGTCATGAATTCCCCTCCTTTCCTACATCCCTGCAACTGTTGTGTCAAAGGGGACGGAATCTTTGGCGCACCTTGGTCAAATCCTAGTGCCATTATTATGGTGGGCCATACCTGAGGCTAGCCACCAAGTTGGTGAGGGAGTCCCCCACCTGAAGGAGATTCTGCCCCAACCAGGGCACCATCTGGGTGTCTGTATTCAAACCTACTTCCTGGATCCACCTTTCCAATTCCTCCTGATGAACAGGCAATTAAGGGACGGACCACATAGTGTCTGGTTGAGCAGACAGTTTGGTTGATACATTTCCCAATTCTCATGGGCTTCCCTCAAATCCCATTCATTCACTCACAACATCCTCATCCTTCCTCTTCTAGAAAGCCATGTTTCCGTCGGCCTCCCAGCCTCATCACCAAAACTCTCAGGAGCTGTGAAAGGTCTGAGATTTACTCTACTCTCAAGCTAGCAAGCTAGCCTGCCACAGTTTATGGATTCTGGTAGAGAACCTGAAAGAAACTCCTGGCTCAGACAAGGAAAGTTAATTACTGTAGCAAAAGCAATAGCCAGATATCAACATTTTTGCACCAGTTTCTTGAGCCCCAGTTTTCGTAGGGAAACTCGTCTGTGCCAGTGCCACTGACAACACTGCGTATGTCCCCAGAGGCCGTGGAGGCAAGGCTCAACTACAGGTGGACCCGTGCCTTGGTGGAAGGCCCTGTGATGCTCCTAGATCATGGGAGGATAGGCAGTCTGGGAAGAGCTGCTGCAGAACCATTCATTTCTCATCTGCCTCTCTATCTTGAAGAAGGCTGTCATGAGCCAGTTTTCATCACCTCCCTGGTTCCAGTGAGGTCTGGTACATTCCACCTTGCCCCCTCCTCCTTAAGTTAGAGCCGCAGGCTCTAAAACTACCTAGTGTAGATACGCCGAATAGAAATGGCTCTGGCCCTCATGTTGCCTGTCATTTGGCTTCTTTAGTTTGGTGTTTTCCTGGGGGACAAGGAACACAGGGAGCTGACACCACGCTGATCTTTCTTTTTCTGTTGATGTAAGGAATAAGTTGTCTGCATCGATCTGGGCTTGCTGTTCTCTGTATGCTGCTTGACAAATTCTCACAGGACCAGGTGACACCGGCACAGGCGGTGGAGGGAGGGGGGCTGCATTTCAGGGGAGAAACTCTGAGCTCAGAGAATCTGCATCTTTCAAATGGGCAGTAAGCATGCCTGCCCTTGATTCCAAAGGGAGACATTATTTTTATTATACTGCAGAGTAAGTATGCCTTCCCTCTGCTTCAGATATAAACACTATCTTTATTATACTGGACAGTAAACATGCCTGCCTTTTTCTTAAAAAGGAGACACTATCTCTGTCTTTCAAGGGGGTACTCTAGATAAAACTCCTTAAAAAGATAGTTTAGAAGAAGGATAAACAGTGCCTCACTTGCAAGATGTGTATAAACATGAGAGACCTGTGGGAAATTGTCTCCTAACAAAGGATACATACACTATAATGGTATTTCTATTCATTTTTCTCATTCAGCCTTATTTTTTAAAACTTTATCATGGTAAATATAGACAACATAAAAGTTGCCATGTTAATCGTTTATATGCATACGATTTAGTGGCATTAATTACATTCACAGTGTTGTGCAACCATCATCACTATCTTTTTCTGAAACTTCTTCGTCATCTCAAACAGAAATTCTGTAACCATTAAGCAATAACTCCTCCATTCTCCCTTTCCCTCAGTGCCTGGTAACATCTTATCTACTTTATGTTTCCATGAATTTGCCTATTCTAGATATTTCAAATAAGTGAAATCATACATTTGTCCTTTCATGTCTGGCTTATATCACTTAGCATAATGTTTTTAAGGTTCATCCACGCTGTAGCATGCGCCAGAACTTCACTACTTTTTACAACTATATAATGTTCTATTGTATGAATATACCACATTTTCTTTATCCATTCATCTAGTGATGGACACTTGGATTATTTCCATTTTTTGGTGATTGTGAATAAGACTCCAGTGAACATTGGCATACAGATACCTAAGTCCTTGTTTTCAATTCTTTTGGGTATATACCTAGGAATGAATTTACTGGGTATATACTAACTCTATGTTTAGCTTTTTGGGGAACTGGCCAACTGTTTTCCACAGTGGCCACACCATTTTGTATTTCCACAAGTAATACATGAAGGTTCCAATTCTACCATATCCTTGTCAATACTTGTTATTTTCCAGTTTTTGAGTAGAGCCATCCTATTAGATGTGAAGTAGTATCTCATTGTGATTTTGCTTTGCATTTCCCTAGTGACTAATAATGCTGAGCATCTTTTCATGTGCCAATTGGTCATTTGTTTATCTTTTTCCCCAGCTTTACAGAGATGTAATTGACAAAATTGTATATATTTAAGGTGAACAATGTGATGATTGATTTACATATACATTGTGAAGTAATTACCACAATCAAACTAATAAACTAATGCATCACCTCACATAGTTACCTTCTTTTGTGTGTGGTGAGAACAATTTGAAGGTCTACTTTCTTAGCAGATTTCAAGTCAACCACACGGTATTGTTAACTATAATTACCATACTATTTATTAGATCCCCAGAACTTATGCATCTTATAGCTGAAAATTTGTACACTTTGATCAACATCTCCCCATTTCTTCAACCCCCAGCCCCTGGCAACCACCATTCAACTCTCTGTTCCTCTAAGTTCAACTTTTTTAGATTCCACATATAAGTGAGATCATACAGCATTTTCCTTTTTGTATCTGGCTTATTTGACTTAGCATAATGTCTTCTAGGTTCATCCACGTTGTCACAAATGGCAGGATTTCCTTCTCTTTTATGGCTGAATAATATTCCATTGTGTGTGTGTGTGTGTGTGTGTGTGTGTGTGTGTGTACATCACATTTTCTGTATCCATTCATCAATGAGTAGACACTTACTCTGTTTTCATATCTTGTCTATTGTGGATAACACTGCAATGAACATGGGAGTGCAGATATCCTTCAAGATACTGATTTCATTTCCTTTGGATATATACTCAGAATTAGGATTGCTGGAGACATATGGTAGTTCTGTTTTTAATTTTTTGAGGAGACTCCATACTGTTTTCCATAATGGCTGCACCAATTTACATTTCTACTAACAGTGTGCAGGGTTCCTTTTTCTCCACTCCATTGTCAACACTTGTTATCTCAACACCATCCTAACAGGTATGAGGTGATAGCTCAATGTGGTTTTTCATTTGCATTTCCCTGATGATTAGTGATATTGAGCATCTTTTCACGTACTTGTTGGCCATCTGCTTATCTTTTTTTGAGGAATATCTATTTAGGTTATTTGCCCATTTTTAAATTGGGTTTTTTGGGTTTTTGTTTTTGTTTTTGTTTTTGTTTTTTGGCTATTGAGTTTTAGGAGTACCTTATACATTTTGGGTATTAACATCTTATCAAATGTATGGTTCGCAAATGTTCTCTCCCATTCTGTAGTTTGCCTTTCTATTTAGTTGATTATTCCCTTTACTGTGCAAAAGCTTTTTAGTTTGATGTAGTCTCACTTGTTTATCTTTTCTTTTCTTCCTGTGTTTCTGGTGTCCTATCCAAAAAAATTGCAAAGACTAATATCAAGGAAATTTTTCCCCTATGTATTCTTCTAGGAGTTTTACAGTCTCAGGTCTTACAATTAAGTCTTTAATCTATTTTGAGTTAATTTTATTATATGATGTAAGATAGAAGTCCAGTTTCATTCTTTTCCATGTGGATATCCAGTTTTCCCAGCAGTATTTACTGAAGAGACTGTCTTTTCTCCCTTATGTATCCTTGGTGTGCTTATCAAAGATTAGTTCCCCTTATATGTGTGGATTTATTTCTGGCTTTTCTATTTTATCCCACTGATCTATGTGTCTGTTTTTATGCCAGCACTATACTATTTTAATTACTGTAGCTTTGTAATATAATTTGAAATCAGGAAGTTTGATACCTCCAGCTTTGTTCTTCTTTATCAGGATTCCTTTGGCTAGTCAGGGTCTTTTGTGGTTCTATGTGAACTTTAGGCTTTTTTTCCCCCCTATTTTTGTGAAAACCGCTATTGGGATTTTGATAGGGATTGCACTGAATCTGTAGATTGTTTTGGGTAGTATGGACATTTTAACAGTTTCAAGTCTTCCAATTGAAGTGGAGCAGAATATAAGACCCCAGAATATGCCTCTTTGCAGTAAGAGTTATTTTGAACAGGTTATTTTTAAGAAACAGCAGACACCGGAGAAGTTCTGAAAAACAAGTGGAAGTTACCCTTTTGTAAGGGATGTTAACATTTATAAAGGAAATTTCCATTTGTAAGCATGTCTCCCTCTTCCTGTACCAGGAAGAGAATAATAGTTCTAAATCACAAGAAATTCTTAACAATGGAGAGGGCACTTACTTAAATCTGCATAACAACCTTACCCTTGTTTACTGTGCTTTTTCTGACAGCATCTCATAACTGGCTCCTCTGTCCTCCAACATCTTTCTTTCATCTTTAACTGAAGATAATATTTAAGGTGGTGTCTTGGGCCATCCAGGGAGTTACTCAGTTTTACTGGGTATCTTCCATGTATACAAGAGATATACAAGTTATTAAACTTCTGTTTGTTTTTCTTTTGTTACTCTGTCTTCAATAATGGGTGGGGGGTGTGTCTCAGCCAAGAACCTAGAAAGTTAGAAGGAAAATCATTTTTCCCCTCCCTACAGAATCCATGAACATGGGGGTGTCTTTCCATTTTTTGTGTGTCTTCTTTCTTCCATCAGTGTTTTGTAGTTTTTGGTGTGTAAGCCTTTCACTTCCTTGGGTAACTTTATTCCTGAGTATTTTATTATTTTTGATGCTATTTTAAATGGAATTATTTTCTTAACTTCCTTTTTGGATAGTTCGTGGTTAGCATACAGACATGCAACTGCTTTTTGTATGTTGATTTTATAAACTGAAACTCTACTGAATTCATACATTAGTTCTAACAGTTTGTGTGTGTGTGTGTGTGTGTGTGTGTGTGTGTGTGTAGTTTTTAGGATTTTCTACATATAAGATCATCTCATCTGCAAAGAGATTTACTCCTTTCTTTCTGATTTGTATGCCTTTTATTTCTTTTTCTTGCCTGATTGCACTGACTTGGACTTATAGACTAAACTTACAGACTAAATAAAAGTGGTGAGAGTGAGTACCCTTTTATTGTTCCTGGTCTTAGAGAGAAAGCATTCAACTTTTCACTGTCAGGTACAATGTTAGCTGTCAGCATTCATATATGGCCTTTATTATATTGAGGTACATTCCTTCTAAACCTAATTTGTTAAGAGTTTTTATCATGAAAGTGTAATGGTTTGATTACTGTAGCTTTGTAATATATTTTGAAATCAGGAATTGTGACACCCCCAGCTTTGTTCTTTTTCAAGATTGTTCTGGCTATTTGGGGTCCCTTGAAATTCCATATTAATTTTAGGATGGGTTTTCTATTTCTTCAATGATGTATTATGAATATTTTCTCTCAGTCTGTGGCTTGTCTCTTCATTTTTTAAAATGAAGAGCAGATGTTTCAATTTTGATAAAGTCCATTTTGTCAAATGTATTTCTATTATGGTTGATGTTTTTTATTTCCTGTCTAAGAAATATTTGCTTATCTTAAAACTGAGAAAATGTTCTCCAGTTCTTTTTTCTAAAAGCTTTAAAGTTTTAGCTTTTAAGTGAAGGCCTTTGAGCCACTGCAAGTTAATTTTTGTGTATGGTATTAGCTAGAGGTCATAGTTCACTATTTTCCACCTATCTTTTTTTCCCTCTACTCCTCTTAGTTAGGTTCATTGGCTATGGCCCTGTAAATTAGACTGAGAAAAGACAGAGTAACAAAAGAAAAACAAGCAGAAGTTTATTAGCATGTGTATTACACATACACATGGGAGCACTCAAAGATGAGTAACTCAAAGAGGTGGTTAGAACTTGGGCTTATGTAACATCTTAACAAAAGAACAATACATTTTTCGAGACATAACAAGACAAAGGAGAAAGACTTTGAGTTTCTAGGACAGCAAATTGTAGGAAGGGAAATGCCCTGGGGGGAACTAATAGAAAATAAAGACTATTTCGTAAGGTTTGGGATGTAGATTCCTTGGCCTTGTCTCTGAGCTGATAAGGGTCTAGGGTTGTCCCCAGTTATTAACTTTTGTCATTCTTGGTAGAGAGGGGAAGGGGAACGCCTTTTACAAATTTATATACTGCTTTCAGGCAAATAGAGAGAGCTTTTCTTGTATCTGCTTATTCTCAATCGCCTTCAACTCAAAATGATCCTTATGGCACGGTGGCATATTTTGCTATCCTTCAGTATTTAGTATTTTTTTTAATTGAAGTATCATTGATTTACAATGTTGTGTTAGTTCTGGTGTACAGCATAGTGATTCAGTTATACATCTATGTATATTCTTTTTCATTATAGGTTATTACAAGCTACTGAATACAGTTCCCTGTGCTATCCAGTAGGACCTTATTGTTTATCTATTTTATATATAGTAGTTTGTACCTGCTAATGTCAAACTCCTAATTTATCCTTCCCCAACTTTCCCAATTGGTAACTATAAGTTTGCTTTCTATGTCTGCAACACTTAGCATTTATATTATAATTGCCTTTCACGTATTTTATTCCCTGCGCTTCATCCTGGGAGTCAAGGGCAGGAACTATACTTTGTATCTCCACTACCTAGTTCAGTCCCTGAAACACAGTAGGTGCTGAACTGAGCTTTACCTTAAAATTACTGCACTTCACCCTTGCTCGACAAACACCAGGAAATGAGTGTCCAAAAGAAATTATTCTCTGTCAATATGCTCTAGAGGCCATGTTCCCTAATACAGTCCTTTATTCATACATTTTTTATTTTGTATTGTATTTGTGTGAGCAAGAATTCATCGCTAATCTCTTGACAAACTGATTAACATCACAGCAGATTGTATCCCCACTCTGAGGTTATTTGCATTTAAAAGTGAAGGCTGAAAAGGAGAATTCCTTTCACCAAAGAGGAATTCCAAGCATCTGTTGCTGGCCAATGAGGTGAGTTTTTCTGAAGGGGCCAGACACTTTGGGGGAGCAACTACCAAATCATCCCATAGAAGGAAGTGATTTTATTTCGGTCGCAACTAGCAACAAGAACTATCCTGAAGATTTGAATAGAGTCTTAAGAAGACCTGAATTTGGAAAGACGAGGAAAGTGAATGTACTAGCAGTTAAAGAGTTAAAGAGAAATTATGCTTCTGCCAGCAGTTCCTGGGATTCTGTCCAAACAGCATGCTGTCAGCAGCATCAGCCAGCAGGAACGCATAATCTTCCACCCTTTGGTTTTAGTGGGTAATATTAGCTAAAAAAACACTCCAGATTTTTCGTGTTCATATGGTATAACTCATTTCAGACGTGCCCCTTTCTCCAATAGTTACCTCCTTCACTTGGGGAAATTCTTTTTCGTTCTTTCTCCCTTTCTCCCTCTCCCCTTCTCCCCCCACTTCTCTCTCTCTCTCTCCTCCTTTCTTTCTCTCTCTCTCTTTTTTCAATACAGTATCCAATTCAGGAAACCAACCAGCATCTCCCAGGACAAAAAGGCAGCTTTTCAGACTAAGGTCACTTTTCTTTCATTACCATCATTCTTTGAGTTAAAAGAGCACAATGGCCTCGGGTTTTAACATTTCTATAATCAAACGTCCTACCTAATTCTTTTCTCCTCCCTGAAAAGCTTTTATTAAATTGATGGTCAACTAATGACATGACAGCTTAAAATGGAGGAGAAATATGCCACAGAAATGCCCTCACTGTCATTACCTTTATTCTGATGAGAAGTATGCTAATTGGATCAGGAGCACCACCCCCATCTCTGCTGAGGAACAAAGCAAAAAGACATCTCATGCCCTACACTATGACTTAGTTCAAATCAACGAAATTTATTGAAGACTGATTATATGCAAAATTCCACGGTGTATATAGAGCTGAATAATTTAATTCAACCGAAACATATTGGGAGGGGGAGGGTATAGCTCAGTGGTAGAGCACATGCTTAGCTTGCACAAGGTCCTGGGTTCAATCCTCAGTACCTCCATTAAAAATAAATAAACCTAATTTACCTCCTCCCAAAATAAAAAATATAAAATACAAAAAAAAAAAAAGCCTATTGAGGCTTAAATGGAGCTGCCAGTAAGGTTACAAAGAATAAATCATGGCTTTTACTTTAAGTAGCTCAGTGTGGTCAGGGAGATGGTCTACAGATAATTGTAAAACAGTACGGTAAGCACTATAGTGGAAGCTCAGGGGAAGAAACAATAAAAATTTTGTGTGGTGAATGGAACTTTAAGTTCTTTACAGAGAACCGTGGTAGCTTTTGACCCCATTGCCTCATCCTATAGTAAGTAATACACATTTTTAATTGAAGTTTTTATTGAGGTAATTGTGGATCTCCATGCAGTTGTAAGAAATAATACAGAGAGATCCCATGTATGCTTTGCTTGGTTTCCATCAATGGTAATATTTTGGAAAACCGTGTAATAATATCATAACTAGGATACTGAAATAATCCTCTAATATTATTTAGATTCCCCTACTTTTACTTGTACTCACGTGTGTGTGTGTGTGTGTGTGTGTGTTAAGCTCTACACAATATTATTACTCGTGTAGGCTCTTCTATCCACCACCACAGTCAAGATATCAAACAGTCCTAACACCACAAGGATGCCTCCTGTTGCCCTTTTATGACCACACTCACCTCTCTCCCACTTCTGTCCCTGACCCCCTACACCATTAACTTGTTCTACATCACTAAAACTTGGTCATTTCAAAAATGTTCTATAAATGGAATCACACAGAATATAACCTTTTGAGATTGACTTTTTATACTCAGCACGATTTTCCCGAGATTCATGCATGGTATGGAATACTACAGTTTTATATAATTTTATATACATATATATTTATATACTACAGTTTTATATAATTTATAGAATTTCACAGTATGGAATACCACAGTTTGTTCACTACTCATCTGTTGAAGAACTGGGCTAATTCTAGTTTTAGGCTATTACAAATAAAGCTGCTATGAACATTCACGTACAGGTTTCTGTGTGGACATAAGTTTTCATTTTTCTGGGATAATGCCCAGGCGCGTAATGGCTGAGTTTTATAGTGATTGCATGTTTAAGTTTTTGAGAAACTGATAAACTGTTTTTCAGAGTGCCTATACAATTTGACATTCCCACCAGCAACATATGAGAGATCCGGTTTCTCCGCATCCTCTTCAGCATTTGGTATTGTCACTATTTTCAAGTTGTAGCCATGCACGTACATCAGATATGAAATTTTCAAATGAAATTTTCAAATATTTTCTCCCAGGCTGTAGCTTGTCTGTTCAGCCTTTTCACATAGACTTCCATAGAGCAAAAGTTTTTCATTTTGATGAGGCCCAATTAATCAATATTTCTCTTTGTGGCTCATGCTTTTGATGTCAAGTCTAAAAACACTGCCTAGCCCCTAGATCCCAAAGATCTTCTGCTATGCTTTTTTTTTTTTTTTCTTTTCTAAAAGTGCATTCCACAAAAGCCTGCTACTAATTTCAGAGAAATCACACTGGAGCTTAATGGAAGACAGGCAGTAAGTTAGAATTTAATAAGAATACTATATTAGTGTGCTCGGGCGGCCATAACGAAATACCACAGAATAGGTGGCTTAGACAGCAGAGATTTATTTTGTTACAGTTCTAGAGGCTGGAATGCCAAGATCAAGGTATCATCAAGATTTATTTCTGGTGAGACCTCTTTTCCTGGCTTGTAGACGGCCACCTTCCTGCCGTGTTTTCACACGGACTTGTGTCTGTGTAAGTTGGGGGGAGAGACAGCTCCTGGTATGTCTTACTTTCCTTATAAGGACACCTATCCTATTGGATTAGGGCCCCCCCTTTATGACTTCATTTAACCTTAATTACCTCCCTAAAGGCCCTGTCTCCAAATACAGTCAAGTCACATTGTGGGTTATGGCTTCAACATATTAATTTGATCGCGGGAGTGGGGGTGGATAACACAATTCATTCTATAACAAACATAGGCCCGCAGTGTTGGACCACCTGTGCTGGCTGTCATGGCCAGCATTTCATGTGGGCATAGGTGTCAACACTGCCTGGCTTCAGAAGTCCCATGCACTTGTCTGCTTGGGACTTCAGGTTTTCCAGGACTCATCCTGCCCCTCCCATTCTGGTAACGAGGTTCTTATCCTCAGGACTGCTGGCTTAGTACAATATGCCCATGGCGCCCTGGGTACAGTTGACTAGTCCAGGAATGGGAGTAAATGCAAACTGGGCCAATTACAATCCTTCTCTGGGCATTCTGACTCTTAAGACTTAAACTCACTTCAGCTGTATGGACCGCCGCAGGTGCAAAAGCATTTCACTCATTTATTAGACATTAACTCACCATCTACTGCGTCTCAAGTACACACATGGACTTTCTACCACATGGACTAGGAAGCTGGGATGGTGGATATGCCATGAGAAAGAAATGAACAGATGCCAAGAAAGAGAAAGATGCAGAAATAAGGGACAGAGAGCATTCCCACCTCAATCCCTCTCTTGTTGTGTCCTGTGCTTGGGGACTATGAAACACCCCAGGATAAACTGCCAGCCTCACTTTGGGGAAGGTGAAGGGGCAGGGAAGGATGGGGAGGAGAAAGCAGCCCCATGGATCTCCTGCCCGATCTCTTCTCCCTACTTTCAGTCCCTTCAGAACTGACCTTCTAGGTTGGCACACTATTTATTTAGAGCAGCTCTATTCCTAAAATATAATGCAAGCCACATATGCAATTTTTAATTTTCTTACAGCCACATTTTAAAAATTAAAAAGAAATAAGTGAAATAAATTTTAATAATATATGTTATTTAACCCAGTATATCCAAAATACGATCATTTCAACATATAATCATTTCAACATGCAACTCTGAATTTTTAAATTGCCTCAGGTGATTTTCATTCAAAAGGCTTGGGAACCATGTTGGCTGGCTCAAAAGGCCGAGAAATTTCTCTGAGAAGGGAGGACTAAAGGTGGGTCTAGAGTCAGGCTAACGCCTGGGCCTCTCTATGGTGGCTCTGTGCCCTGGGAGCAAGGGCAGTTACATGACAATGCCAGGTTTCAATCTGCAACCAACTTGACCACCTCCCTAAGGCCTCTTCTAAATAAGTCTGTGATTCTAGTTACCACCCTAAAAGCTAAGAGTAGAGACTTTCTTCCTCATCAACATGATCGAGCGAGCAAGCGAGCGATCTATCTATCTATCTTCTATCCATCCATCCATCCATCCATCCATCTCTATCAGCTATCCTCAGATGAGCTCTAGAGCCAGAAATCTCTGTATTCAAGTCTTGCCTCTGTGCCTCTTATTAGCTCTGTGACCTTGGGCAAGTTATCTAAACTTCCCTGAGGTCCTCTTTCCATACGGACTAACAACAGTACCCACGTACTACTCGTAGGATGAGAAATAAGCGAGTGACATATGAAAAATGTGAGAAGGGTGAAAAGCACATTAGCATATGTTAAGTGATCCATAACTGGTGACCATGATTATGCACAGACCTCCTCTCTAAAGAACTGACAGCTGTCTAACAGCTAATAGGAAGAAAAGAAAAATTAATACAGAATACAGAAGCAGAGGCACTTCAAATTTTGATGTGTAACAATACCTAAGGTTTAACACAAAACCTCCAGTCCACATTTGGATATCCACTTGAAGGCCCAAATAAAATGAAAGCCATTTCCTGGTCTTGGCACCTATTTGCACTCTGAATTTTGAACATGGACTATTCAAATGAAATTCTTCTTCTTCTTTTTTAATGCACAGCAAGAGGAAATGCAAATGAAATTCTTCTTGGGCAAGAGTCCCTTCTTCCCTTTCCTGTAGCTTGGCTGAAGTCTGCAGACCTTCTAGCATCCTCATCCAACACACCCACTTTGCATTTTCCCTACAACTCATGACCCTTTGCTTCTGTCGTGCTAACTGATTTTCCTCTGTAGCATACATAAATAATTTTAAACAGCTGTTCTGAAAACTACTTTGACCATTGTTAAGAGAACTCCTAAGGCGATCTGTAAGTGAATTTAGCAGGAGTCCACCCACATCCCCACCGAGCTAAATCACTGCCCCTGTTACAATGGAAGGGGGACTTGAGAGAGAAATAAACAGCAGAAAATTCAAGCTGGGAGCGAATTTAGAAAATGTTCAACACAATCTTTCTTAAATATTGTACCTGAGGAAACTGGAGCCCAGAGAGATTAGCAGTACATGCTTCCAGTATGTTCCCCAAATATCCCCCAGCCCACACCTGCATGGTAGCCCTTGCCATATTGCGTTATGCTTGTTAGTATGTCTGTCTTGTCTGCTACCCTCTGATATCATCAAAACAGGGATGGAGTCTTATTCAGCCCAGTCCCCAGCACTGTACTTGAGACACAGTAGGTGGTGAGTAAATGTTTAATAAATGAGTGAAATGCTTTTGCATTGTAGCGGTCCATCTTGGCCTGGTATCTGGCATTAATAAAAGATCAGAATGAGGTCTTTAGTTCCCATCTTTTGGGTTCGCAGGGCTTGTCTGTGTTCTCTGGTATGTATTTGCTCTTCATGGGGCTGAATTTCTGCAAAATGCAGCTAAGTAGACTCACTGGGGTCCCAGGCATAATGGGAAACAAAATTATCTGATGTGGATTTCAAAGTGTGATGAGAATTAAAAACCCTCAACCTACTGAGACAAGGATGGAAGGGGGCAGGGCACAGCCATTCAAGGAGTGCCACAGCAATTAACATTAAAATGGTGAAAGATTCAACCCCCAGTAGGCCTCGAGGCTCAGGATGCTGAGAGATTTAACATCTAGCAGATCTTGAGCTTCATTATACGCCCATTGTAATATATTAATATGGTGAATAACACGCCCACAGGCACCACGGCAGTCCCAAGGCTAGCCACAAAAGGTCAAAGAGTGGGCAATGGCCAACTTCCTGGGAATCCCAGCCCCTTCCCCAGGCTACTTAGACTGGTCCTTCAACTTATTAGCATATGAAGCCACCGAGCCCATAAAAACTAGCAACACTACGCCTCGGGGCGCCCCTCTCTCTCCCTCTTCGGAGATGGCCCACATTCTGTCTATGGAATGTGTACCTACTTTTAATCTGAGCACCCAGCCCCCACACCTTGTAGCCTTTCTCTTGCCTTTCAATGTATCTCTCTGAATAAATCTACCTTCACTCAACTGTGGCTCGCTCTTGAGTTCTTTCCTGGACGAAGCCAAGGACCCACACTTGGTGGGGCACGTCCCACGGGCTCCACCGAAGCCTGGCACACGGCCCTTCTCACGCCCCACATCCGTTTTCCTGCATCACTACTGCACCTCAGAATGGCCATTTTCACTACCAAGTGGAGAGGTCCTGTCTGAGAATGAAGCCTACACAAAGGAAATTGGAGTTAAGGGAAGGAGAGAAAGGCGTCTTTCTGATGGCATCACCTGAGTACCTGCATCCAGCCATGCCTAAATGAAGTCAGTATGTCTGCACTGGGCTTTTCATGGTAGCCAAGCTGAGTTAGGCTTCTGTCACTTGTCACCAAAAGAGCATTGGTTAATAAAATAAAGACCAAATAACTAGAGAACAATAAAAGCCAACACATATACAGTGTTATACTGCATGGTCCTGATTACAAATGCAACAGAAGTCCAGAGGCACAAGAGCTGGGGAGAAGTTAATGGAGGTAATCGGAGTTGGACAGGGCATGATCACTGTTGCTATTATAAAGAAACATCAAGGACTGTGGCTGGTAACCTATAGCAGTAGAGCAGAGTAGAGATTCAGGGAATATTAGATAAGAAGGGAAGAAAAATGGGCCAAGTGCAGTGTTAGCATTTATCCTTTTTGCAGGTTATTAAGAGGGCTGATGGAAAGGATAGAAAATCAATATGGTGCAAGTTGTTAGATTTGGACAGTCATCCAAGCCTACCCTGGCATCTGGACTGAACATACTCTGTTCTCTAGTCTAGAGCAGTGGTTCTCAACCTTGGTTGCACATTAGAATCACTTGAAGAATGTTTAAAAAAAAAAAACAGAAACCATATATACAATAGAATATTATTACTCAGCTAGAAAAAAGAAGGGAAGCCTGTCATTTCCAGCAACATGGATGAAACCTGATGGTATTATGCTAAGTGAAATAAATCAGACACAGAACAATAAATACTCACGATCTCATTTATATGTGGAATCCAAAAAATTCAAACTCACAGAAACAGAGTAGAATCGTGGTTACCAGGGGCTGGGGATGTGGGGAAAATGGGGAGATGTCTGTCAAAGGCTACAAATCCTCAGTTATGAGTAAGTTCTGGGGATCTACTGTTCAGCGTGGTGACTATAATTACCTACACTGTATTGTGTACTTGAAATTTGCCAGGAGAGTAGATCTTAGATGTTCTCACCACAAAATTAAAATTATTAAAAAATCATAAGGTGATGGATTTGTTAACTGACCTTAATGTGGTAATCATTTCACAATATATACATGTATCAAATCATCACATTGTATATCCTTACCCAATGTTATTGTCAATTATATCTCAATAAAGCTGGAAAAATATTCAGACACCCAGGCCACACCCAGACCAAGTTAATCAGAATCACTGGAGGTGAGACCCAGGTTATTAGTATTTTTAAAAACTCCCCAGGTGATTCCATTGTGCAGCCAGGTTTGAGAGCAAGAGCTCTGGGGCAGTGCTTTGCAAACTTTAATGTGTATGTGAATCTTGTTTAGGTCAGGCACAGAGTCCAGAACTTAGGGGGTTAAGTGTAGTTGAGAGTGGTGGTGATGGTGGTGGGAACAATGTTCTTTCCAACTCATTCCCAGAAATAATCTGTGGACAGCTGAGTTGGGTGAAAGGTTGATGGACCACATGATAATGCCAGTTCTGCCGCAGGATATAGGCTGACCAACTGTCCTCATTTGCCTGGGTCCCAGGGGTTTCCCAGGACATGGGGTTTTCAGCACTAAAACAGGAAAGTTGTGGGTAAATTGGGATGGTTTTTCATTCTACCCATCCCTGACCTTCTGGCCAGTGAAGTTCTGGCCACAATTATGAAGCTTTTCCAACCAAACAGGCACCATTGGTAAAGTAGGGGTGAACAGAAACCAAGAGGATGCTCTTGGGAAAGGAGAAAGGAATTGCTGGACACATAATCCTCCTTGAGGCCATCAAAAGATACAAGGGCAAGGGAAGGAAAACGAGTGCTCTAGCTCTGCCTAGTTCACAGGCACCTACCTAGAAGGGGGGAAGCCTTGAAACAGAATAGTCCTTGGTTTAACACAGAGAAACTGGAAGCTTCTCGATAACCTAGGGAATTCAAACTAGAGTGCACATGGGAATTACCCAGGGAGCCCATTCAACATACAAACTTGGCCCCTCCCTAAGAAATTTTATTTTTTTGGGTGGGGGGAGGTAATTAGGCTTATTTATTTATTTCAATGGAGGTACCAGGGGTTGAACTCTGAACCTCATGTATGCTAGGCATGCACTCCACCACTGAGCGATACCCTCCCCTGCTTCCCCTAAGAAATTTTAATTCAAAAGATCAAAGGCCTTTTAACTGGTATCTCAGGTGATTCTAGGCCACACTCTGAGAAACAATGGTCTGAAGGGCTTGCCTGCCAGCAGTTTGGTCTGTTAAAGAAAGCTTTCTTGACCAAGGGATGGGCTGACCCAAAGAAACTCAGCAGAACTGGGAGGTTTTGTTTCACAAAACAGCAGGGCCAGATGGTTTCAGGAGTGAATTCTAGCAAATCTCTAAGGAACAGATAATTCTAATGTTTTTAGGGTTCCAGACCATAGACAAAGAAGAAAATATAATTCTGTTAAGCCAAGATAGCACTGAAATCAAGCCTAGCAAAAATAACACACAAAATAAAACTGCAGACCCTTCTCACCCATGAATATCAATGTAAAAATCCAAAATAAAATATTGGCAAACCAAATCCAGCATCATACTAAAAGAATAAATTACTCCCACCAACTGGGGTTTATAGTAAGAATGCAAGGGTGGTTCAGTGCACAGGAAATTATTAGTCTGATACAAGATATTAATAGAGCCAAAGAAAAAAATCACATGCCTATTTTTGTAGATCATGTAATAGCATTCAATAAATTCAACAACTACTCAATAGTTATTTTTTTTTTAATGAGCTGGGTGTTATCTGATCTACCAAACCATAAACTTGGACATGCATCACGGTTTTCAACTATAAAACAGAAGTGGAATATGTAAAACCAGGCTGCAGCATTTCAGGAAAGCAAGAGAAAACTGTACAAGCAGGTGGCTTAGACTCCCACGGCACCTACTCTTACTGCTACTCTGCCTCGCGTTCAGTTACACCTGTGGCCTCGTGGCCTCCGTTCTCAATGATCTGCTGGGTCTGCTTCCCAACTGGGAGTGCATGGCATGCTGGCACGAGCCAGAAGTGGATAATGGCTGCACAACAGCCCCATTCAGGAGTGGCTCTGAGAATGGTGATGAAGGCAAATCCTCCCAGGAGGTAGACTTTTGGTTGTTTACTCTGTCAGGATTGAGATGGCCAGGTGACTGGATCCACACTGGCTCATGGGCAATGACAACTGAGTTATCCAAGTGGTCAAGGACTTGGAAGGAACAAGATTGGAAAATTGGTGACAAGGACGTCCTTAGGGCAGGTATATGGATGGACCTCTGGGACTAAGCCCAAAATATGATGCCCACCGGAGGGCATCTACTGCAGAGGAGGCTCGTGATAATTAGGTGGACCAGATGATCCATCCCTGGATGTCAGCCAGCCTCTTCCTCTAGCTACCCTGCTGATGACTCGGTGATCTTGTGAACTCAGTGATCTAGAATCCACAACACAGGCAGCAGAGGCCAACTATGAGTCTTTGATATGGCACCATTCCCTGAGGGGTCCAGGCTTATAAAGCAGACATGAATGGGACGTGATGTCTGGAGTCAGCCTGACCCAGCTGAGCCCAACTTAGATAGGCTGAACTACAACCAACCCACAGACCTGTGAGCAAAAAGTAAAGTGTTTGCTCTATTAAGCCATTGAGGTTATGGTGCTGTTTGTTATGCAGCAGAAACCTAATATAGTCTTTTTATTAATCCTCATTGAATTATCCTAATTTGATTATGCCATCTGTTTCCTTTTAGAACCCTGATTGAATCATTGCCTTTTTGCAGATGACTCACGACTATATGGATCTCCAGTTCAGACTTCTCCTTTCAGTCCAAGACCCATATACAGTCAGTAGTCTGCTTGATATCTCCTTGTGGATATCACAAAGATACCTGAAGCTCAACACTCATTCCTCTATCACAAACCTGGTCCTCCATTTCACTCAACAGCACCACCCACTGAAGAAACCTAGGAACTCTCCTTGACACCCACCTCCTTGTCACCCTTATACTCAAACCATCACCAAGTCATGTTAACTTAACCTCCTAAATCTCTCTCACATTTGTTCCCTTCGCTTTACCACAACCATCAGCACCACCCTAGCCTAAACCACCAGTATCTCTTACCTAAAATAACCTCCCAAATCTTGGCAATTAACTGCTCATTGATAGATAAATGGATAAAGAATATGTGAGATATATAGATATAGATATAAAATGGACTATTACTCAGCCATAAAAAAGGATGAAATCTAGCTTTTCACAACAACATGGATGGACCTAGAGGGTATTAGGCTAAGTGAAATAAGTCAGACAGAGAAAGACAAATACTGTATGATTTCCCTTATATGTGGAATCTAAAAAACAAAACAAATGAACACACAAAACAGAAACAGAGTCATAGATACAGAGAACAAACAGGTAGTTGCCGAGCGGAGGGCAGTGGGGGGAAGAGGGAAATAGATGAGGGAGAACAAGAGATACAAGCTTCCAGTTACAAAATAAATGAGCCATGGGTATGAAATGTACAGTAGGGGGGGAACAGTCAATAATTATGTAATATCTTTGTGTGGTAACAGATGGTAACTAGACTTCTCATGGTGAACATTTGAAATGTATTGAAATATCTAATAATGATATTGTTCACCAGGAACTAACACAATGTTGTAGGTCAATTATACTTCAAACACAGATAAAAAAAAAACAAACAAATTCACAGAAGAAGAGATCAGACTTGTGGTTACCAGAGGCGGGGAGGTGGAGGGAAGGGGAACTGGATGAAGGCAGTCAAAAGGTACAAACTTCTAGTTATAAGATAAATAAATACTAGGGATGAAATGTACAACATGAGTAATGTAATTAACACTGCTATATGTTGTATATGGACGTCGTTAAGAGAGTAAATGCTGAGTTCTCATCAAAAGGAAAATTTTTTTTCCTCTGTTTATTTTGTATCTATATCAGATGATGGATATTCACTAAACTTGTGATAATCATTTTATGATGTATGTAAGTCAGATCATTATGCTGTGCACCTTAAACTTATATAGTGTTGTATGTCAATTACATCTCAATAAAACTGGGGGGCAAAAGAAGACAGCATTATAAAGCTGTCATTTCTCTCCAATGCAATATTTAATTGGATCTCTATTTAATAGTTTCTCAATAAAAATGTCACCTGAGTTTTATTTTAATACAGAAGAACTGATTGTAAAGATCTAATAAAAATAAATAAAATAAAATAACTTCCCAACTGGCCCCTCTCTAGTTGGTTCTCCATACAGCATTCAAAATGCTCTTTTTGAAAAGTCAATTTCAATCACCCATGCCCCACTTGAAGACCCTTAATGGTTTCCCATTGCTTTTAGGAAAAAGAAGGGAATATTTAACACAGGCCTCAAGGCTCCATGTGGTGTAGCCTCCCCTGGGCTACTTCATCTCCCCAGCCTGCTCTCTATATTCGCTATAAAAGGTCACATGTCCTTCTTTATTTGCTATGCACCATCTTACCCCTTTTGGTTCCCTCTCCCTATAAAGCCCTTTCTCCCCTCTCAGCCTTATTAACACCTACTCATGCTTCACATCTCAGCCCAAGCATCACCTCTTCAAGGAAGCCCTCTCTGATTTCCCTAAGCCTGGCTCATAGCATGGTATATTTTAAATTTGTGTGATTACTCGATTAATATTGGTCACCTCTCCCCTCTCCCCCTGCCTGACCTACTATAATGTGATTTTCAAGACGGCAGAGGCTATGCCTGGTTTTGGTCATCACTCTATTCCCAGAACAGAATCTGGCACACCCTAGGCACTTGGCACCTATTTATTAAATTACTAACTCGGTGAATCAGGTGTTGAGTGGAAACATCTCTATGGTTCATGTCAGCTCTAACCTTCTGGGCTTCCTTTTCAGATTCTGCCTATAGAGGGGTGATGGGGGAACTGGCCAAGTAGGGCAAATTAGCAGCCTCCATGCACTCAAAGTCATTGGTTAGAACTCTAAGAAACCCTTTTTCTACTTCAAAGATGCTGTTAAGAACAACATGGCAGGCGCCAGCCCTTCACTGGCCAGACAAGTCTCAAGAAGTGCTTGACACAGGCCAGAAAACCAAATGCCAGAAATCCTGGAACAGAGCCTTTTGCCAGGAGGTTCCCTGCCTTGTTGAGCTAAGCTGAGAGAGAGAGAAACAACTCTAAATGTCACCGATTAATCACCAAGGGTGATGCTCAACCATTCCAGCTGCTCCTGCTGCTGCTGCTTCTTGTCTAGTCTTCACCCCCTCTCGACCCCACCCCTTCCAGAAAGACATCAAGTAACTGCTGTCTCGAAACCTTCTCAGATGGTTGGCTTGGCTAATGCCCAAATATTTCTTGTCCCAAACAGAGGTGCTGGGGAAGAAGAGAGGGATAAGTTACTCTTCTAGCTCTTGCATTGTCTGCTTCTGTTATTCTAAATTCTGAAGATTCCTTTTCCCTTATAAAGAATGAACTAATGAAACATTGACGGCATAACTTGGACTCCATCCAGGGGAAAGAGCTAGGGAATTCCATGTACACGAGTCATCCTGTCACCAGGGGTAGAGGCGGTTCTTCAGTCCTTATCCCATGGCAAGGACAAACCCTCTCTCAAGGTCAGATAATGTTCTGAATCCATACGTACCAGGCAGCCAGCCACTTCTAACAAAGCTTCTCCAGAGGCCTGAAGGAGGGCTCAGCTGAGGGGCCTGGATAATTTGACCCTTAGAACGGGATGTTGGTATGCTTGTGAATTAAAAAGCCAACATCCTGTGTGAGGCAGGAAAGACGAGTGAGTACACGGCTGGGTTCTGAATTTGGCTGGTAGAAAAGGAGTGTCTATTCAGAAGCTGGAATACTATACAGCAGTTAAAATGACTGACCCAGAGCCACACTCTCAATGGATTAATTTTTAAAACATAATTTTGGAGGGAAAAAGCAAGTTGCAGAAGGATACACAGAGTGCGTGACCATTTATAAAATGTTAACATGCAAAAATATATAAACCATTTAGTTTAAATATATATATATCCCTAATGAATTATAATAGGATATAACTTATATAGGGTTTATAATATGTGTGTGTGTGTGTATATGTGTGTGTGTGTGTGTGTGATATAGATGTAAGAAAACTATAAAAATACACGTGGAAATGATGACTTCAAATTTGGGGTTGTCTTGGGGCTAGAGAGGATGAGAATGAGAAGGGGTACCCAGAGGGCTCCAACTCTGTCAGAAACGTTTTATACCTTAAGCTGAGTGTTTGTTATATGGTTCTGTACACCTTTTGTAGATCTGAAATATTCCATAATGATTTTTTAAAAGCAGAAAGAAAAGGTTAGGTTTCAGGGGGCTTGAGGACAAAGTTAAACCACCGACTTGTACATGGACTGGGATGTTCCCTCCATGATGACCGCCCAAGTTACCAGCATCCCATGAGCCAAATCACCACCGGGTCCAGGGACTTTCCTCTTGATTGCAGCTGAAGCTATAAATATTCCCACTTCCGCCCCTGTCTCACTGCTGGGCCCGCCCCCACTCCTTTTCCCTGCTTCTTTCTGTCACTGCTGGGAAGCCCCTGCCTCAGCTTCTGGACATCTTCCAACTCCTCTTCCTGCCCTGCGCACTCCAATCCCCCAAGCTTGTAGGAAGCCCCACTTCCAACTGCACAGGAAGGAAAGAAAGCAGCTGTGTTTCTGTTCTCCCAAGTGGGAACTTAGAGTGGATTTTCACCAGGAAATAACACTACCTGATAAATGGTTTCTAATCATTATTAATACTAGAGTCCCACTTCGTCATGGGGCACATGTGCTCCAGTGGTCTACTTGGGAACCAAAGTCACTGAGAACGAGCTGTTCTGAATTCTAAGACAGATTTTCCAACCAACTTTTGGAATGACACCAATTTTTTAAGTTGTCAGTTCCCTATAAAGTCCTAGGGGGCCAGGCTAAGTTTTCCTTTGCTATAAGGGAATGAATCCAAGGAACTGAGGTTTGCTGATGGGTTTAGTAAGATGGGGAACTTCAGGGGAACTCCAAAAGAATTTCCTGGGAAACAAAATGACATCGTGGCTCACCTGCCCAGCTGCCTGAGTTCTTCACCCATGCTTCTACTGAAAAAGCTTCTTTCTCTCTGCAGCCCCACATTTTAAACATGAACAGTCCAATAACAAACTCCAGTGAGAAGATCTGATAATTTGTCACACAATGCAATTTCTAATTGCTTGAATAATACTGCACAATGGAATCATTTCCTACCCAGTAAAAATGATTTCTTTTTGCCTGCGTGATAATATCCTGTTGAAATATAATGCTGTTCCAGACAGTGACTACATAATGTCTGGAGTCCCCCCCCCACCGCCGCCGCAATATAACCTTTAAATGCTAAGCATTAGAAACAAGGCAGTAGCAAGTGATAAAACATGTTCCCAAATGAAGAGAAGAATTCTCTGCGTCTATGTTGGAATCTTCTAATTACCCAATGTCCTTGGATAAAATAGTGAGTCAATAAATTTACAATGTACAGACAGTCTTTGCTCTGTTCCTTTAGAGAAGCTCAGTTGTGTGACAAGAATGAAAATAGATTTTTCCATAAAGCTGGTATGCAATATAACATCTGTATTTGGACAGGCACCCATGCCACGCTGTTAATTTTAATGCACCAGTTTAATCCTCGTTATGTGCATCGCTGGACCCATAAAAGCAGCTTTCTCTTTAGCAAATGAAATTGCAAGACATTTCTTGTCCAGTGACCTATGGTGTCCATAGGTGTACAGAGCTTTGGGTGCTCTTCAGGAATACGGAAGAAAGAGAAAATGTGGTCCCTGTTTCTCAACTCGAGGAGTAAGGAGTTTAGAACACAGGCAATTCTGAGATGTTCAGAGCAGAAAGGAGCCATATATCACAAAGACGAGAAAAGGGTGGCCTAGAGAGGGAAAATGGCCTTCCCAAGCTTACAAAGCCATGGGATGGAATTGTTCAGGTGAAAACCAGGTGTCCAGAACCAGGGCCCTAATGCTCCCTCTTTAATACCAGACCTTCACAACACCCATAATGAGATGGGGTCAACGCTGTGCTCGATTCGAATGTTTCTGTAGGTCAAGCGGTGTTCCTGGGCATGTGGCTTCCTCCGTGAGACTCAGGGGAGATGCCTTTGCTGGGTCCCTCTGACTGTAGGTCTTCTGATACGGATTATCCACTGCTTCTCCATCTGCCACTCCCCTTTTGGCCCCCAACTCTGGGAGGGAGGTGAGACAGTGGAGGTGGGGGCGCTCTGTCCAGACTTTCAATGTTGATGCCACATTCTAAGAAGTCTTCTTGGGCAAGACTTCAGACTGCTCCAGACATGACAAATACCTGATGTGACCCTGAAACCCCACTCCTAGGCACATCTGCATGTCAGATATGTGTATATTATCTGCTTACCAAAAGACACGTGCTAGAGTGTCCTTAACTGTTCATAGTAGCCCCAAATTGGAAACTACTCAAATGCCTATCACCCATAGAATGGATGCATACCTTGTGAAATATTTATACAACGGGATGCTATACAGCAGTGAGGATAGCTAGAACCACGTACAGCAATACGATGCACCTCATAAATATAATGCTGAGCAACTAAAGCCAGGCACTAAAGGGTACATGGTGTCTGATTCCATTTATATGAAAAACAAAAAGAGGCAAAATGAATCTATGCTCTCAGAGGTCAGGAAAGTAATTTTACTTGAGGGGTAATACAGTGACTAAAATGGGGTCCAAGGACTTTATGGGATGCTGGTAATTCATGTTCTGGTTTCATGGCGATGTTCAGTTTGTGAAAACTCCTCAAGTTGTAAACCTATTTGTGCACATTTTAATACATATCTTATATTTCCCAAAAGGTTAACAAAAGAAGACTCCTGCCTGACTCTTTCTCCCCCATGACTCCGACACGTGGGCATGCTGCCTAATTTCAGTGCAGCCCGTCTCTCCCACTGCCATAGGCTGTTTTCAACTCAGGTTCTAGTCCTGCCTCCCCAGCCACAGGGAACACGCAGCAACATCTTTAAGGAGCCTCATTAATGCCTCCTCTCATGAAGCTCGAAGTTAGAGGGCAGCTCTCTCCTTCCTCCCATCCCAGGGGTGGGAATACTCATAGCCTGGCAATAGTCTTCTCCAAAAAAATCCTCTGCACAAATCCTCCTTCTCTCTCCCTCTCTTGATCCCTTTATAATCAAAATTGTTGAGGGCATTCGAGATTCTCAAAGCATGTCTTTTGTAAAGTCTGCCTCTGTGCGCCTGTCCACACTCATTTTGAAATATAATGTCTTTCATAGTGGTGCAAACCAGCATCAAGATGGTCCCATTTTAATATCTTGTTATGTAGGTAAATAATAAATCCATCCACAATAATGACTTAATTTATTCACATAGTGCTTGGAGTTTATAAAGATAATGCAGATCTATTACTTTGCTTAATTTTCACAGCAACCCTCTGAGGTATATGTTTTCATTACTTTCATGTTACATGTGAGAGCATATATCCTTTTAAAGCCTTGTGCTGGGCATTTCACATGGCTATTTTATTTGATTTTCACAAGAACCATCAGAAGTAGATACTATCATCCAAGGTCCAGAGAGATAAAATAACCTAACTCAATAACCTAACTCCAAATCAAGTAGTAGCTTTGGTGAGGTGACCTGCCTTGCCTGAGGTCACACATGAGGACTCTGGGATCCCAGGCTAGGTGTTCTGACTCCAGATTTGTTCTCACCCCCTCTCCCCCATCAAGGGAAGACCAAGGTGGGAATGTACCAAAGCAGAGAGAGAAGAATCTGGGAAATGTCTACCTGCTGTCCTAGAATGAGAGCTTTGGAAGAGACAAGTTTGGGTTTGAATGGCAAACCTACTGCTTGATTTGAGTTAGGTTATTTCATCTCTCTGGTCTTTGTGATGATAGCCATTCTGACAGGTACGAGGTGATAGCTCACTGTGGTTTTGATTTGCATTTCTCTGATGATTAACGATGTTGAGCATCTTTTTATATGCCTGTTGACCATCTGTATGTCTTTTTTGGAAAAATGTCCATTCAGGTCTTCTGCCCATTTTTTTTTAATTGAAGTATAGTTGATTTACAATGTTGTGTTAGTTTCTGATGTATAGCATAGTGATTCAGTTATACACATATGTTCTTTTTCATACTCTTTTCATTATAGGCATCTGCCCATTTTTTAATCAAGTTGTTTGGTTTTTTGATGTTCAATTGTGTAAACTAATTATGTATTTTGGATATTAACCCCTTATTAATTATATCATTTGCAAATATTTTCTCCTATTCAGTAGGTTGTCTTTTTGATTTGTTGATAATTTCCTTCGCTGCGCAAAAACTTTTAAGCTTAATTAGGTCCCATTTGTTTATTTTTGCTTTTGTTTCCTTTGCCTTAGGAGACAGATCAAAAAAAATGTTGCTACGATTTATGTCAAAGAGTGTTCTGCCTATGTTTTCTTATTCCACTCCTGGGCATATATCCAAAGAAAATGAAAATACTAATTTGAAAAGATACATGCAACCCAATGTTCATAGCAGCATTATTTACAATTGCCAAGATATGGAAGCAATCTAAGTGTCCATCAACAGATGAATGGAGAGAGAAGATGTGGTATATATACAATAAAATACTATTCTGTCATAAAAATGAATAAAATTCTGCCATTTGCAACAACATGGATAGACCTGGAGGGTATTATGCTATGTGAAATAAGTCAGACAGAGAAAGACATATACTATATGATATAACTTATATGTAGGATCTGAAAAATACAACAAACTGATGAATATAACAAAACAGAAACAGACTCACAGATATAGAGAATAAGCTAGTGGTTACCAGTGGCGAGAGGGAAGGGGGCAGAGAAAGACAGGGGTAGGGTATTAGGAGGTACAAACTATCACATATAAAATAAATAAGCTATAAGGATACATTGTGCAATGCAGGGAATATAGCCAATATTTTATAATAACTAACAATGGAGCATAATCTTTAAAAATTATGAATCACTATGTTGTACACCTGAAACTTACATAATGTTGTCAATCAGCTATAACTTAAAATTTTAAAAAAGGAAAAAAAAAGAGAGGAAGGTTCTATGTAGCTGATATGGCTTGTGGTGGTGCATTGGGCAGAGTGAGATTATAAAGTGTGGCCCCTCATCAAGTCAGGGCAGAATTTATTCCTCCATAACACTTTGGTCCGTTTAGTACTTGGAATGAACAGTTTAACCCAAATTGCAAAACTAGGCTGCAGTCCAAGTTCTAGTACCCAGTAGCCAGGTGTCTGGAGTAAGGGAGGTAGGTAAATTGAAAGAACCTGAAACCACAGATAAGGCTTTTCATGTCAGAAGTTGGAAATTATTCTATGACAGAATCAGGAAAACCAGCCAACGGATTCTCCCCACCTTTATCTCCTTTTAAGCATATCCAGCGTTTTTTCGTATTTGCAGTAGTTCAGAATATCCCAATAGAGCAGACACTGTTGGTTATCTACTCAAATCCATTTCTGCTTCTGGAATCATCTTCTATGGCCAAGTGTTCAAGGAAAGTAATCTCCACCCCCTACTCCCAGACAATTAGGGTGACTTCATTACTTTTATCTGCGGTGGGGTTAGGCATAGGTATAAGATCCAAACTTGGCCAATGAAATCTGAGGGGAAGTCTCCTAGGGAGAATTCTGGGAAAGTTTTGCTCATTCTTAGAAAGGAACACAAGACAGGAAACATCTCCACTTTTTTTGCTACCCCACTCTATGCTATTTTGTAAGGATGTGATGCCTGAAGCTGCTGCAGCCATCTTGTGATCATGAGCACAAATGTGAAGAGAAAACCCAACATACTAAAAATAGGGAAATAGGAATTTAAAAAAAATAACACCTGAGTCCTTGGTAATATTCCACCACTGAATTAGGCAACTCTGGAACCACCTACCTCCAGACATATTATATGAATTAATAAATGCCATTATTTTAAAGTCAGTTTTACCCAAGTATTCTCTCCTTGCAACCAAAAGTATTCTAACCAAAACAGCCAACAGTTTAGTACCATATCGTTCTTTATAACATGACTAATACTCATTTATTAGATGACGTAGCCGAACAGGTACCAATCAGAGGAGAGAGAACACAGGGTTCTAGTGCAGGAAAAGACAAATCAGGTACTAGACACAGAGTGAATAGGTGACCAAAAAGGGATGAAAAGATGGAGGGAATGCTCTTCACCAAATTGTAGATGGAGTTAAAAGTAAGCTATACGTGCCTAAATGTCCATCAACAGATGACTGGATAAAGAAGATGTGGTATATTTATACAATGGAATACTACTCAGCCATAAAAACTGACAACATAACGCATTTGCAGCAACATGGATGATCCTGGAGAATGGCATTCTAAGTGAGTAAGCCAGAAAGAGAAAGGAAAATACTATATGAGATCGCTCATATGTGGAATCTAAAAACAAAAACAAAAACGAAGCATAAATACAAAACAGAAATAGACTCACAGACATAGAATATAAACTTGTGGTTGCCAAGGGGGCGGGGGGGTGGGAAGGGATAGACTGGGATTTCAAAATTGTAGAATAGATAAACAAGATTGTACTATGTAGCACAGGGAAATATATACAAGATCTTGCGGTGGCTCACAGAGAAAAAAATGTGACAATGAATATATATATGTTCATGTATAACTGAAAAATTGTGCTCTACACTGGAATTTGACACAACATTGTAAAATGATTATAAATCAATAAAAAAATGTTAAAAAAAAGTAAGCTATACGTATGCTACTGCAAAGGAAGTTACCTGCAATGCATTTCTCCTCACACGAATTGAATGTATATTCTGTGCGTTAGACTTTCCACATGAGAAGTTATACTCTTGCAAAGTGCAACCTCAAACTAGGGGAAGAAAAAAAAAAAGCTAAGCATTAAAGAACAATAGACAATGTTATGTTTCTTATATTTAGTATTACTGAAATTATCTATTTGGTTTTCCTTTCTTTTTTTCCGCCCTCTTTCATGGACCAGATAGGTAGGGGTGAATAGTTTTTAAAGACGTTTAGATTTGTTGGATGATCACTGTGCCAGATACTGAGCTAAGGGGTCTGTAAATATTGTCTATTTTATTTCTTTATTATTTAATGCAGGTGCTGGGGATTGAACCCAGGACCTCGTGCGTGCTAAGCACGCGCTCTACCACTGAGCTCTACCCTCCCCACAATGCTGTCTATTTTAATCCTTATGGCAACTGTGGCTGATACCGATAGCTGCCTACGTAATATCCATTTTGCTCTTTTTCCTTACACCTCTCGCGATGCTTGGGCGAGCAGGCAGCTCCTCTGGCTCCCCCTGGGCAGCGGAGGGGATACTCATAGCATGAAAATAGCCCTGTCCAAAGAATTTTCGTCACAAATCCCCCTTCTTCATGTGGCTCTGGTTATGTTCAGGGTGACAGTGTACTCAGGTAAAAAATATCACCTGTCCAGACTTCTTTGTTTGGGGAAGCCTGTGACAGAATCTTGGACAATAAGAAGGAAACAAGGTTGCTGCTTGGGCAGTCCAGGAAAGCTTTTTTTTTTTTAATGTTTTTTTAAAGGATCATCAAAATATATATGTAATGTTTGTATCTGCCTCCTAGTAACGTCCAGAGAAAGGGTTTACACTACATAGATCTGGGTTTGTAAGAAAAAATTGGACTGTTTGGAACTCCATTTATCCAATTTTTCATGGCCATACATGTGGGCAGACTTACATGTGCAAATTTTGCAAGTGTCTTTAAATCTGGCAATAATTTTTAAATCCAACAATAAACAGGGCAGATCAAACTCTACCCACAGGTAACTTAATATTGGTCAACACAGTACCTTTGCCCCTCTATTTACAGCACAGAGCCAAGACACGAGGCTAAGCATGGTTTGTGAGACAATTACGCACATACATTTCATTTTATGATGTGGAATCTTTACAGTAAACAACCTGAGAGAAAGGACATTTTGGAAATAGTGCCTGGGGCTGGTATGCCATTTTAGCCATCCATAAATCTAAACTTCAATTAAGCACAACATGGTTGCTTATTTTTTTCATATCCTTTCCCCAAATTCTAGTTCTTGCTTTCTTTTCTTAGTTCTTACTTTAAATTTTATCATAAACAGATTTTAATCATAATTTAAACATATGAGGGCCTGGTTTCATTTTTTTAAAAAAACTTCATTATTTTGGGTTTTTTTTTAAACTTCATTATTTACTTTTTCAAATTGAGATATAATTATATTATATTATTATATTATTATATTATAATTATATTATATTATATTAATTTCAGGTGTACCAGGAAAGCTTTTTTTTTAATTGAAGAGTCGTTGGTTTACAGTGTTTTGTTAATATCTGGTGTACATCACAGTGATTCAGTTTCATACATATATTCCTTTCAAATTCTTTTTCATTATAGGCTATTACAAGGTATTGAAAATAATTGTACAGTGAGGTCCTACTATATAGCACAGGAAAGCTTTTTAAAGGGAGGCCAACTCAGCTAGCTGGTCTCTGGCTTTTTGCCCTTTGTCCTTCACCATTCTTCCCAGAATACGGATGCGATCATCAGAGATGAAACAACAATCTAAGAGGCATAGAGACAAAAGCCAAGCATGAGTGCACCCAAAACTAGGAGGAGCCTGGGTGCTGTTGGCACTACAGAGCTATCATACTGATCCTGAGCTGCCTTCTCCTGAACTTCTTCATTATGGGAGGAAAGTGTACTCCTATTTGGTTGAAGCTCTGTGGTTAAGCTTCTATTCTGTGCAGCTGAATACATGGTAACTGATAGAGTTGTATGCTAAAGTTAACCTTTCAAAAATTGGGAAATTTACCATGCACAGAATGATTAATACTCATATGTAGGATTTAGCAATAGAGTAAAAGAAGTTTCCCATTGCTTCCTTCTGGACCCTACTCCACTCTCCTCCCCCAGAGGAGAAAACCACCCAGACTTCTTGTCGCAGTATTTTTCCAAGGTTGTTGTTAATCCCTTTTAAAAATTAATCTTTTGTTCTATTTTTTTTTTTTAAGGAATGAGTTCTCTCCCCCAAAGTCCATTATGACAATACACAAGATTTTTTTTTTAAAAGCAAAACTCCACAGGGACAAAGAGGTTGGGAAAGAAACCAACAACAAAATTTTAAAAGCAAGAAAGCAGATGGACAAGTAGTTACTGACCCGGCAGAAAGGAATAGGCTGACTCCTAAGTTTTGGAAGGAGGTTAGGGAGACCAAGAAGCAAGCTCATTTCTGCTCTGAAACTCCAAAAAGATTCAGGCTTTGGAGGCAACCCATACCTCTGAAAGTGGGGTGTAACTGGGGCTAGAAAACAAGAAGTTTCACTGAAAGTGGGTGTATTAATCAGGATCTAGTCAGGAGACAGATACCACTCCAATTATTTGAACAGAAGGGATTTAATATAAAGAATTATTAACGAGGCATAAAGTTATTAACTAGGTAACTGAAAGGATAAAAAGAGAACTCTAAGGTATCATGGAGGCAGTAACTATGGGAAGCCGCTACCACTCCCAGGGCTGGGGGCAGGGAAAGGAAAAAGGATGGAGTTATTAGAACCTAGAAGTTTGGAGGAGGATCCAACGGGGCTGGAACCCAGACCCCTGAGAAGGGATTGCTGCTCAGCTGGTGCTGGTGTCTCTGCTGTGGGGGTATGATGGGGCTGGTTCTGCGAGTGTTGGAAAACCTGTAGACTGACTCCTGTCACTGCAGGAACTGCTGCTGGAGTGAGGCGTTGCTGGGTGTGGCTTACGGCACTAGGAAGACAACCGGAAGTAGCTTATTCCTTCTTTTCCCAGCCTTCCAGTTTCCCTCTGTTGCCCTCTATGGGAAGAGCCTAACAAGGAACAGCTGGCAAAATCACTGTGGTTTGCAGCATCCCCAACCCAGCATCGCAAAGCCGAATACAGGAGGGCTGGGCTCAGAGCTAGGAGACAATAACATGATAACTGGAAGTGTTGGTATTAGGAGCAAGTTTAAACCCACATCTTCAACCTCAGGAAAGCAACTTCCACTGCAGCTGAATACTGAGGTATATTCTCTGGAGGGTAGAGGGTCTCTGGACTGGGGGACGTTAAGCATTGTTGAGAGTGGGATCCTATATTGAAAATAGGGATTAAGCGAAGGCTTAGTGAAGATCAGGACCTCAGCCCTCTTCTCCCAAATGACCTCCACTGAGTGTCAGACATATATTCTCCGGGCAGGAGACTGAAAGCTTCTTCTCTGAAAACCTGACAGCCCAAGACAAAAGACCGAACTATCCTGATATTTAGATTACAGTGAAATCTATAATCAGTAAACTCCACCAAGCTCTCATCTAGCCAGGTTTTTAGATTATAATCTTAAATGTGAGAAGATAGCCTAGGACTACCAGACATCTTAGGAAACTCTCTAAGGTACAAGAGAGAGGCCAAAACATTGAGAAAGAAGAACTTGGAGGAAAGTGAGACTATGCTGAGACATATCATCTTTGATGTCTAATAATTTCTGAAAATAAGAGAAGATAATGTGACCAAATAAAAATAAAACACTAAGAGAATAGGAAAGAATCCTTCGAAATTAAAAATAGGATAGCAGAAATGAAAACTCAATAGGAGGACTGGAAGTTAAAGTTGAGGAAATCTCCCAGAATATGGAGCAAAAAGTCATGTGGAAAAAGAGGAGATAAAAGATTTTTTAAAAAATCACTGGGTCAGGTGAGAAGTCTAACATGTGAAAAACATGAGTTCCAGGGTAAGAATACATGGAAAATGGAAGAGTAGAAATCAAAAAAGAGATAATTCAAGAAAATTTCTCTGAGTTGAAGGATATATTTCCTGGTTGAAAGGGTTCACTGTGTGAGTTGAGAAAAAAAACCAAAAACTAAACCATGGCACATAATCATGAAATTTTAGGATACAGGAGGCAAAGAAAATATTCTATGAGCTGCAGGGGAAAAATTAGTTACACCAGGCAGGTGCCAACCTCAGGAAACTTTGTTAGCAACCTCAACCTACTGCTCAAGTACTCTGGCAATAATTAGATGCAACTATAATAAATAGCTACCATTTGTTAACAATGATAAAGACCAAAGACCTTACAAATGTTATCTCCTTTAATTTTATAACCATCCAACAAATGAGATAATCCTATCCCCATTTTAAAGATGAGGAAATTGGAGCTCTCGGAGGTATGTCACTTGAATAAGTCCCCACAGCTGTTAAGAATTAATAACAGCAATATCTAACATATATTTAATGCTTACTATGTGCCAGACTCCATGCTGTAACAGACATTGTTGGCTGCCTAGCAAACAGCTATCCCATCCCTCCCTTACCTGCTAACAGAATCTTCATTTTGTTCAGGTATCTCTTTCTCAGGAAAAGGGACATTTATCTCCAGCATGACTGTGCAAGTCAATCAGAGTGATCCTATTTCCCTTTGTCAGTGATCGAATTAAAGGCAGGCTGTGACCCAGTTCTCGCCAAAGATGTGGGAAGGAAAATCAGTGAGGAATTTCTGGGAAAGGTTTTCTCATTTTTAAAAAGACACAAAAGAAAGAGATGACTCTCTTCTGCTGCTGCATATGGTAGTATCTGGATGCAACACCTGGACCTGTGGCAGCCATTTTATGACCATGAAGGGGAGGAAGCCTAGGAAAGCCTGCAATTTGATGTTGGAAGTACATAAAGCTGGAAAGAACTTAAGCAATCCTGAAACTTCCCTACTTTTCAACTTCTTGTTATGCGAGATAATAAATTTTCCTTATTATTTCAGGAAAAAAATAGATACATAGAATCATGTGTCAGAATGGGTCTGAAATTCTCAACAGCAACATTTGGAACCTAGAAGACAATGGAGCCTTTAAAATGCCAAGGAAAATGAATTCCAACCTAGAATTCTGTACTTGTAAAGCAATCAATTAATGTGGGGATAAATTAAAGACATTTTCAGATATGCAAAGTCTCAAAAAATTTACCTCCCATGCACCCAACTCTCAGAAGCTACAGGAACTGCTCCATCAAAAGAAGGGACTGAACCAAGAAAGAGAAAGACACAGGGTCCAGGAAACAGGGGGTGTAATTGAAGAGAGAGGTGCTAGGAGCTCCCAGGATGAGAGTGAAAGGAAACTCTAGGACAGCAGCTGAGCCCCAAGAGTAGAGGGCAATCAATACAGATGCGAACGAGTCTCATCTCCAGGATATGTCCAGGAAAGAGTTCTTCAAGAAGATGAAACTGATGGAATACTTGATGAATTTGAACATATTGAAAGGAGATTAAGACAACAAAGAAAGACTGGGGATGGATTCATTCGAAGTGTGTAGGAAATGACACAAATTAGAAAACCAGACAACTATTAATTCTAGGAAAAAGAAAACGCTGAGCAAGCAAGGAAAAGTAATCGTGGGCTACTACATAACTTAGCCATGAATTACGCTTACATATCATAACAATGTAAAGAATGAATATTGGTTCAAACAAATTAGGATACATCTATATTGGGAGGCTGGGGGAATGGAAAGTGTGGCTGTATGTGGTAAACAAGGAGAGGGGGAGTTCGTGAAAGGGCAAACATCTTCATTTTCCAAATTGAGAATCAACAGATAATTCCTACACTGCACAAAGCAAGAGTTGTCGCCATAAGCATGTTATTTAGTGACGTGGAGGGAAATACCAAAAGAAGCAGCAGGGGAGCAAATGGTTGCCTCTGGAGAGTGGGAAATTGATGTGATGGTACAGAGGACTGTTCTCTTATTAGCCTTGTAGACCTGATGGTTTAGGAGTTGGAATAACTTAAGTAAAAATAAAAACTAGATTGAAAACATAAGAAACTCTCTGAAAAATATTTTAAGAAAAGGAACCATTTATTAACTCTGAGGTACATAAGAGTTATTCAGGAAAGGAAAGAACATGAAATGTGCTCAGCTGTGAGTACCAGTTACATAATATGCTAACAATGTTCTCCTCACCTTCCAGAACCATCTATCCTTCAACACCTGCTCTATGCCCAGGAGGTGGACCTCTGTGGATCCCAATATAGGATCCCACTCTCAGCAGGCTCCTGTGCCCTTTGGCTTCCAGGTGGGTTTTGCTCCAGGAGAGCCTCAGCAGGACAACAGAGGGAGGGAGGAGGACAGGTGAGGGGTATGTATTTCCTGGCTGTCTTCCTAGCGTGGTCATCTCAGGCTGGCTCCACGCTTTCACAATGGTGCCCGCTGCGATCAGGCGGCTCTCTCTACACACAACCCTCAGCCTCCAGGTTCTTTGGGACCTAGGGATGGTCATGGAGCCCCCATAGTTCTACCAGCCCTGTCTCTAGTGGTTTCCCTATACCCTGCCCACACTTTTACAAATGGTCCCATATTAAATTCTTCTCAAATTCCCCAGTCTGAGTGTGCCACCTGGTCCTTGCTAGGACCCTGACTGATACATACAACATAATAATATAAACAATGAATATTGACTTAATAAAAAAAATTTCATGATATATTGAGAGGTAAGGAGGGGAAATATGTGCATATTTGGAGAAGGTGCATGGAAGGGAGCTAAATCCACATTTTCCATAAGAGGAAAAATGGATTATCTCTAAAAGAAAAAAACATTAAGAAATAGAAGGGTATTCATGTTATTCAGAAATATGGAAGTAAATCTCAGAAGAAATAGCAAAAAAAAAAAAAAAAACCGAGTTGAAATGAAGAGCTTTCTGATCTATTATTTGAATATCTCAGGAATAGCTTTTAACACTGTGTTCTGGGGACTGTGGTTCGAGACCCATTAGCAGGATTTGAAATTGATTTCGTATCAGTCAATCCTTTTAGTAATTAGAACAGAGTAGAAATTATCAGCCTTTTCCACAAAGAGTGAGAGTAAATATGGTTTTAAGCAGTTCAGTTTTCTATTTCTGTGTGTGTGATATCAAATGTATTTGAGTTGGGCTCAGAAAAGCTTGAAAGTCACTGTTCTAAAAGACAGAATGGTGGCTGGGGACAGGGCAGAGAAGTAAATGTCCTAACCAAATGGGGTTGGCGGGATATGTTATTCTCTGTGGACGCAGTTACATTTTGAGTGGCCGACGGGAGTAATAATTCACTGCACTTGTGCGGGGCCCTGCAGGGTCACAGTTCCACATCAGCTCTTATTTCATTCTCCCTGCACATTATAATGTTCTTGGCTCAACAGCTAATAAAGAAATAAATTCAGAGCCTCTCTGTTGGAACGATAGATTGCTTTATCCCAGAAGCCACTACCTACAAAGAAGCAGAATTGTTCGAGATGGGGCTGGGGGAACACCACAATAGGCCTCTTAAGCAAGAATAAAAATTACATCCAGTGCAGTAGGAAATGGAGTGGAAATCCAGACCTCATTGCAATTAACTGATACTTAAGGTACCAGCCAGGTGATCCAGGGCTTAAGCTAACAATTCCTAGAACGTAAAACCAAAAACACCGTCTCATAGGACTAAAGATTTTACTCTCCTTTTGTTAGAGAGATGGAAAATGAGGTCCAGACTGGGGGAATAAGTGGGAAAAGTGTACTGTTTTCAATCTAGCAAAGAAGTAAGTTGAAATTAAATCTTCATGACGGTACCGTATTTATCATACCTAGTTGAAACTCTACATAATTATGGTATTCCTACTCTATTTCTTCTCTAATTTATGTAATTATATGAATATATACGTTGGGAGGAAAACGAGGCTCTAAATCCCAATTTTTCCACCAACTTGTATAAAGTGAGTAACAGGTGACAGAAGAAAACCAATCAGCGCCACACACCAGAATGTCCAGCCTTTTCTGTTCCTCAGAGTTCTAAACACAAAGGACAAGTGCAAAATTTCTGATCATGAGAATAAACCCTGATAAATGCTTTCAAGTCTCTCTCTCTCTATATATATATGTATACACTTATTTATTTACTGTAACAACTAGTTGTGAATGGACCGTCAATGAAAAGGTGGCCCTTACAGAACAGCTTTTTAATTCATTGGTATATTCAGGTCTGTGTGACAGTGTGAAGGTCAAAGCAAGTCTGAGGGGATGTCCCCAGAGCTCTGGTTTCAGGAGAACATCCCTACTCCACCTGAGAATACAGAGCAGCAAGAAGCCTGCGCTCACCCATGTCATTACTTCCTCTTTCCTCAGAGTGTAATACTGGACTGAAAAGGGTGAAATGAAGGCTGCTTCTCCACCCCGCGGGCTTATATGTCCAGCAGCATGTATGGCGTGTTTCCTGTCCACTCACCTCTGCGCCAGTCGCCATAAAGAGCCAAACGAAGGAGGAGATGGGATTCTTTTCTCGAGGGGATGTCGGTCCTGTTGGGCACTCATGAGACAACGAGAGCGTGATGTCAGATGGCATCTGATAAAGACATGAGTTGTGGGGATGGAGAAATAAGTCCAGCGAGAGAGATCTGTGTCCCTGATGCCCTACTCTGGCTGGTCTGGAGGAGTCGTGCTTGCTGTGAGTGGGCTGTTGACTAGAGCAAGGCTCTTATTTTCTACAGTGGACTTGACTGGGCCACCAACTGAACCCAAGGTCCAACATGCACTTTGGAGCCCATCACTGAAACCCATCAACCTTCGAGCTGATCCGCTCAGCATCTCAAAAATCCCAGATGCCCGTCTACCTCTACCTTAAGCTGCCATTTACCTTAAGCTATCAAAAGCTGGGTTACAAGAAGTGGGTGCCAGGAAAACCAAGTCCCACAGACAGCCCACAGGGCCGGCCCACCTTCTGCCTGAAACAGCCAGGCAGTGAAAGGGTAACAGAGAACCACACAGCCGGTAGGTGCATCAGGCAGCTTCTTTGGTGCGAACAACATCCATTCTGATCAGTTAAACCAAAAGGGATGTATTGAGGGGTCTTAGGGGACCTCACAGGATCTCCAGGGTGGTGAGAGAATCAGGCTTGTAAGCTGGAACTGTGCCACCAGACTGCTCCCGCTGCTGGGCCTGAACAGCACTGCTCACATGGCCAGTGCCGGGCACGGGACCCTCCCACTAGGACTTTGGCCACTGCTGTCCTGAAAGCTGGAAGTCTCTCCTTCAGGTTCTGCCATCCTCGCGGGAATGGAATCTGTGCCATGCCTCTGCCTTCACTCTCTTCCAAATCAAAGGGTCTCATAGGAGCCTCGTTGTATACCCACACCCTGGCTGCAAGTCAGTCTGAGAAAGCAAGTTTCTGCCTTCTGCCTCGGGAGGCAAAATGTACAAAGTCTTCCTAACATAGAAGGGATGTGCAGAGGTGCCAGGCGGCTAAAAGGCATGGGAAAAATGTTCATTTGTTAAGTGAGCCCAAGGCAGAATGTACACAGAGTTCCAGTCCCACATTGTTGACGTCTCTATGCACTGCCTCAGTGACCTTTGCGATCTGGCATTTCCCACCCATTAGAAGAACACAGTAACTCTCTTCTTGATCTTTCAAGGTCATGGGATGTTTGCGCTGGTGGGGTGACCCAAGGCGGCAGCAGCAGCAGCGAGCAAGAGCTAAAGTAGACACGCGGCTTAGGAAGTGCCTCCTGAAACACACACACACACACACACCACCGGTGATGTTCTGCGTGTGTCACTGAGGAAAATCCCGGATCGCAATTCAGATGCTCATTTGCCCAATAAAACCACACACTAAAATAGGACTTCAGTTTCCTTTTCAAACTAGAACATAAGGTCTCCGCAAGGATTAGGGGTTGTATTAGTTTCCTGTGGCTATTTTAACGAATGACCACAAACTTGATGTCTTAAAATAACACACATTTATTCTCTCATAGTTCTGGAAGCCAGAAGTCTCAAATCAGTATCACTGGGCCAAAATCAAGATGTTGGCAGGGCCCCACTCCCTCCAGAGGCTCTAGGAGAGTCCATGCCTTGTCTCTTCCTGCTCCTGTGGCTGCCGGCATTCCTTGGCTCATGGCCACATCACTACAATTTCTGCCTCCATCTTCACATCACTGTGTGTGTGTGTGTGTGTGTGTGTGTGTGTGTGTGTGTTGTGAAATTTCCCTTTGCCTCTCCTTCTTATAAGGATAAATATGATTGCATTTAGGGCCCACCTGGATAATCTAGTATACTCTCTCCATTTCAAAATCCTTAACTTAGCTTTTGCACAGCAAAGGAAACCATCAACAAAATGTAACTGCATCCACAGAGAATAACATACCCCGCCAACCCCATTTGGTTAGGACATTTACTTCTCCGCCCTGTCCCCAGCCACTATTCTATCTTTTAGAATAGTGACTTTCAAGCTTTTTTGAGCCCAACTCAAATACATTTGATATCACACACACACACACATACACACACACACACAAATAGAAAACTGAACAGCTTAACAAAACCGTATTTACTCTCACTCCTTGTGGAAAATGCTGATAATTTCTACTCTGTTCTAATTACTAAAATGATTGACTGATACAAAATCAATTTCAAATCCTGCTAATGGGTCTCGAACCACCGTCCCCAAAACACAATTTTAAAAGCTATTCCTGAGATATTCAAATAATAGATCAGAAAGCTCTTCATTTCAACTCTTTTTTTTTTGCTATTTCTTCTGAGATTTACTTCCATATTTCTAAATAATATGAATACCCTTCTATTTCTTAATATTTTTTTCTTTTAGATATAATCCATTTTTCCTCTTATGGAAAATGTGGATTTAGCTCCTTTCCATGCACCTTCTCCAAATATGCACATATTTCCCCTCCTTACCTCTCATCATGAGTTTTTTTTATTAAGTCAATATTCATTGTTTATATTACCATGGTTGTATGTATCAGTCAGAGTCCTAGCAAGGACCAGGTGGCACACTCAGACTGGGGAATTTGAGAAGAGTTTAATATGGGACCATTTGTAAAAGTGTGGGCAGGGTATAGGGAAACCACTAGAGATAGGGCTGGTAGAACTATGGGGGCTCCATGACCACCTCTCGGTCCCAAAGAACAAAAAGACATCCTACTGAATGGGAGAAAATATTTGCAAAGGATATGACCAATAAGGAGCTAATATCTAACTCATATAACTCAAAATCAGAAAAATAAACAACCCGATTGAAAAATGAGCAGAAGTCCTGAATAACCATTTTTCCAAAGAAGACACACAGATGGCCAGACACATGAAAAGACACTCAATGTTGTTATTCATCAGAGAAATGCAAATTAAAACTGCAATGAGGTATCACCTCACACCTGTTAAAATGGTTATCATCACAAAAGCCACAAATAACAAATGTTGGTGAGGATGTGGAGAAAAAGGAACCCTTGTATACTGTTGGTGGCAATGTAAATTGACGCAGCCACTGTGGAAAATAGATGAAGATTTCTCAAAAAACTAAAAATAGAAACTACCATTTGAGCCAGCAATTCCATTCCTGGGTATATAGCCCCCAAAACCCCCAAAAACAGTAATTTGAAAAGATACATGCACCTCAATGTTCATAGCAGCATTATTTACAATTGCCAAGATATGGAAGCAATTTAAGTGTCCATCAGCAGATGAATGGATAAAGACAATGTGATATATATATACATACACATACACATACATACATACACACACAATGAAATACTACTCAGCCATTAAAAAGAGTGAAAATTTGCCATTTGCAGCACCATGGAAGGACCTGGAGGGTATTATGCTAAGTGAAATAAGTCAGAGGAAGACAAATAACTGTATATCACTTATGTGTAGAATCTAAAAAATATAACAAACTAGTGAATATAACAAAACAGAAGCAGACTCACAGATATAGAGAAGAAACTAGTGGTTACTAGTGGGGGGGGCAATATAGGGGTAGGGAATTAAGTGGTACAAACCATCAGGTATAAATAAGTTACAAGGATGTATTGTACAACATGGGGAATATAGCCAATGTTTTATAATAACTATAAACAGAATATGACCCTTAAAAATTGTGAATCACTATGTTGTACACCTGAAACGTGTATAATATTGTACATCAGCTATACCTCAATTTAAAATCAATTAATTAATTTTTAAAAAAAGATTCTTAACTTAATCACATCTGCAAAGGCTCTTTTTCAAATAAAAGTAACAGTCACAGTTCTAGGGTTTAGGACCTGATATCTTTGGGGAACATTATTCAGCCTGCTCCAGCGGTCAGTGAGGGCTGCAGAAGATGGGACTGGAAGAATCAGGCAAGACTGGGGCCAATAAATTATTATATAGTTGGGTCCTTTCCTAAATCACCTCATTCACCCTCAAGCATCCTCACAATCTGGCAAAACTAAACGACCCTTGCCCTCAGACTTAGCTCTTAGAGTGATTAATGAATCCCTTTGACAGGATATTGGCTTCAAAGGCGACACAGGTAAAACCACTTGAAAAGTAAAACACAGGTTGTTAATTAAGAACATCTCTTGACAACTGTAGACACAAACCGAGGTTTGGTCTCTCATATTTGTTCAGGAGTTACTTTAGACAACTGATTTTTGCTGGTTCAGCAATGGCTGACCACAAACTAGCACCAAGGGCTTGTCTAGGATGCTGGGCTTGAGTCCCACGCTGCCATCCCTAATGGTTTGACCTTGGCCAAGTTCTTTGCTTTCTGTGCCTGTTTCCTCATCTCTAAAATAGGGATGACAGTGAGACTTACCACGTGGACTTGTTATAAGGCTAAAGTGAGACAGCATATATAAGGAATACCCAGCACACAGTAAGCACTGAATAAATGTCAGCCCTTGTTGCTTTTGTAATTGTCGTCATTACAGCTTCCATGCTATCCTTTCTCATTCTTCTTATGCAAATACGGTATATATGAGCCGAACCGTATGAAAGGGCCTTGAAAAGGCTATGAAATGAGTTTACTGGTGACTATCTACAAAACTAGATGACATTTAACATTTAAACATTTAAGTTTGTTGAACTGAATGGAAGGAAATGAAAAACCCAAAGTTATAGTCAAGTAGACCTCAAATAAATTAAGTGATATGGTTGTTGTTTCTATGTCATAACAATGATTCAAATACAATGGCAAGACTTTTTCTCCATGTAAAAGGCTTTTACAGACCTCAAGATGTAGAGTTTATCTCCTAGGCTTAAAATAGCTTTTTTTCATAATTTTTTAAACATATACATTTTCTTGCAGGACAGCAGGGCCAGCTTTATTACCAACATTTATCAGCTAAATAGTAAGTGGTCCCAAATATCTTTTACCCTAATCAGGTGGAATCAGCAAGCAAATATATAACTTGCGTCTCTTGAGTTTATATACTCTCAAGAGTATTTATTTGTTTAATAAAGCCTACAATGTTGACTGAACCAGGTTGCCTTGTACAAAACGCAAGACTTATGAAATTTTATCATAATTGTGAGTCACAAATGCCCTTTTAAGCAGATTAATGGCCACTGATGGAAACAGTCAGGAAGTACCAACAGAACTTCAATTAGTCATCTCATTAATTTTCCCCCTATTCTTGTCTTGCTATATTGTCATAGTTTTAAAAATTCAATACTGTGTCTTTTATTTGACATTATTTCTGTTGGTTGGTGGTATATTCTAACACATTTCATAAATGGCAATGTAGCCAAAGTTTGATTAAAGTTTGATCAGCATAATCATCGCAAAACATAAAACATATTGGTAGGATTTCTACTCTCCAGCATTTAGAAAAGCAGCTAGCTTATTGAAAGAGTGTATGTGGAGAGACCATTTTAATATATTTTTGTCTTTATTATAGCCCCTTAAAATATGATTTATAAAAGCTTATTGTCTAGTTAGCTCAAATTTGCAAATGAAAAGAATTAGGATCCCTCTAAAATCAGGTAACAGATATTTCTCAGTCTGAGCACAGAGGATTTAGAAAAGCAAAGTTGGGCTCTTTTTAAGCTAGTATTTTTTAGGTAGACATTTGGAGGGCTTTTTTCCTCTCAAGAACAAAAGGGCAGGGAGAAAGCTTTGCTGCTTGGCAAAGGTGAGAAATCCCTGAGTGGTTTTATGCTCCTGGAAGAGTTTTACCTCTTAAAAGATTTAGCGTGGGTTTAAATATACGTTCTTGTCAAGCCTGGAGAATTGGTGATTAACAACCACTACATCTTACTGATCGTTTTTCATTTACATTTAGATGTTTATATTCTAATCTTTCATTCTCAGATTTTTCTATGGTCTTCTTTTATATCTTAGTTTGGATTTCTCCAGAAGCTAGCTGTGAAACAAGGGTTCAAGAGCAAGTTCAGTAGTTTATTTGGGAGGTGAAGGAAAACACGGGTAGGGAAGTGAGTTCATGAAGGGAAGGCATTAAAGGGTGGATTATCCAGCAAGATACAACTGTGGACCACTGGGGCCTAATCCCACTGGAGAACTCTGGGAAATGATGTAGAACATGAGCCTCAGTGTCATCCCACATTGTGAGTGAGGGAGCTGGGGTATTTATACACTAACAAGCCATAAGTCTTTGGTTGAGGGCTTCTCACAGGATTGTCAAAATCCTTGGCTCTTCCAGTCTGCCATACTCCAGGCTGAGCCCTCAGGCAGATACTGGCAGTTGGAGCACATTGAAGTGGTAAGGCACTAAGCATCTGCTATAATATTTGTCTTTCTCTGTCTGACTTACTTTACTTACTAGAATAATCTTTAGGTCTATCCTTGCTGCAAATGGCATTATTTCATTCTTTTTTATGGCTGAGTAGTATGGAAAAGAATATGAAAAAGAATATATATATATAACTGAATCACCATGCTGTACTCCAGAAACTAACACATTGTAAATCAACTATACTTCAATTTTTAAAAAAGAACATCTGCTACAGGTCACCACAGAAGATTTCTCTGCAAAATGAATTCCTGCATATAAAGAATTTAGCACAGTGTCTGGCACAGAGTAAGGATTCAATGTTAGTTCAGTTGTTTTGATAATATTTACTTCTTTTTTTTTAATATATCATGAAACTTTCTTTCTTGTTTTCCAAAGACTTCTCTTTCTTTGCCTGCACTTTTTTGTAAAAATTTTTATTGAAGTGTAGTTGATTCACAATGTTAGTTTCAAGGTGTACAGCAAAGCGATTCAATTACACATATACATACATTTTTTTTTCTTTTCAGATTCTTTTCCATTATATGTTATTACAAGAAATTGAAAATAGTTCCTTTTGCTATACAGTAGATCCTTGTTGTTTATCTATTTTATAAGTAGTAATGTGTGTCTACTAATCCCGAACCCCTAATTTATCCCTCCCTGCCCTTTCCCCGTTGGTAACCATAGTTTGTTTTCTATGTCTGTGAGTTTGTTTTTGGTTTGTAAATAGAATTTATATCATTTTTTAAAGATTCCACACATAAGTGATATCATATGGTACATGTCTTTGTCTGACTTACTTCACTAAATATGATCATCTCTAGATCCATCCACGTTGCTGCAAATGGCAAAATTTCATTCTTTTTTATGGCTAACTAATATTCCATTCCACTTTAAATGCTGCTTTCCCCCTCTCTTCTTACTCTACACCCGTTTCCTGGACCATCTCTTACTATGTCATCCAATGGCCACTTTTCTCCCTAATGCACACATCCAGACCAGGCCACTCCTCTATATCCTAGACTCCCCCCCCCCAACAACTGTCAACCTGAGAGCCTTTCTGCAATAGCACAGCATCTCAGCTCACCCTGCCTTGTCTGAACCTCCACCCCCTGCTCATGCAGCTCCCTGCCATTTCTGTTGGTGGCTCCACTACCAGCGACTTCTTCATCTTAGGCTGGGGCCCTTGGGCTTAAGCTCCTTTCTGGTCCTCATCTAGCCAAGTCCATTAGGTGCTTGCCCCACTCCCTCCCCCTCAGTGTGGTAGAGTGGAACTTGTTCTAGGGTCAGGCCTCACAAGATCAGGATGGCAGAGATCTGGATTCCAGAGTGAGGAGGATCAGGAAGGCCAGGCACATTGGAGGAAACTTGTTCCTTAAAATTTCTGGATGAGAGGTAGAGAAGGAGGGGGGACTGCACTCTCAAATTCTCCTACCACTCTGGGTGCTCGAATGAGCCCTTCTGCTGCGGTCATTTGAGGAGAAGATGGCCCCAGGTATCCCCGCTCCCTTCGAGGGACGACGGAGGTCCCACCGCTCAACTGTTGTGGGGGAAAACCGTAAACAGGACTTTTATTGTTTTGCCTGGCCTGAAAACAAAACAAAACAGAAACCTCTTTAACCATCAAAAAAACAACACAAAAAAACTTTCCCCAGAGCAATGGGGCCTAGTAGGCTTATACTAGCAAAGGAAGATGGGTGAAGAAAGTCTTCAGAAAATAAGAAAAAAAAATTCCTTTAGGGGATTTTCTAGCCCCCTCTAGAGCTGAAGGGACAAATTTTGGTATAAACGGAAAGGGAAAAAAATACATATTTAATCCCCCTGTGGCTGGGCACTCTATCTGGGTGGTATTTTTATCAGGTGCCAGGTGATACTTATGTAGCCTGGCCCAGACCAACAATCAGTAGACACTGGCCCCAGGATAAGGGTCAAACCCTCAGGTAACATTCAAAACCCTCCAACGTCCAGCCCCTGCTTGCCTCTCCTGGCCCTCTTTGCCTCAAAACATCAGTCTCACCAGCACAACAACCTGGAGTGTCTTTTTACCGCTGCCTCTTGTCACCTCCTTTCACCTGCTGACTCTTACTCACCCTTACTTGAAGGTTCTCTCCATTTTAGTTCCAAGTTGGGGTAGATACACTTCCTTGGGCCCTGCTGATGCCTGATGCCTCGCCCTATCACTCCCCTGATCTCACCGTGTTATAATATTTTATTTTGGGTCTATCTCCTTTAATAGACTGTGCGAACCTTAAAAATAGGGACCAGGTCATAATCATCTATGCACTTCCATTAGGGCTGGCCCAGAGCACAGAAAGAAGAAAGTGAGAGAGGGAGGGAGGGAGAAAGACAAGGACTGTAATAGTTTGGGTCTTCGGAGAAGAAGACATGAAGATGGGATAAAGCCTGCAAAAAATGTATTAAAGAAAACACCTGTAAGGGAAAATGTGGAGGGAGATGGAAAAGATTGGGAACCCAGTAGGCCTTGATGCAGGTCTGACCTGGGAAGGAAAGGAAAAAGGTAGGAAGGAAGTTTAGATGGAAGCATCTTAGACTGCAGTTCAGCCTAAGGAAGGTTTGACAAGGCCGATGGGGAGTCTCTGAGCCAAAGTTGCCTGTCAAAGGAGTTCCATGTCTCCCAGGAAAGGGCCTGCCTCAGTATCCCCACTGTGTTCAGTCATTGATGGGGAGCAGCCTGGGGGAAGCATGGCCCCAGTGCCAATGTGGTAATGGATTTCAGAGGCTGTAGCTGGGGCCCATGGTCAATTACACCTTACATTTGTGACAGTCAGGGATCTGAGACGGGAATTCTCATGATGGAGAGAGGGAGGGAGGAACTACTGAATTAGAATCTCCAGGGACAGTGCTGGGAATTTCATTTTTTTTTTAAAGGACTCAGATGATTCTAAAGCATAACCAACCACGTAGCAGGAAATAATCACAGCCTTTTGAAGGCTGATCTTACTAACCCAGACCTAAAATGCACCAACAGACCATTACCGCCGATCATCACAGGGTTGAATTCTAATTTCACACTTACTTGTGATTTACTTGATGGCTTGCTTTGTACAGTTTTCTAATCTCCCTCTTCAGTGTCCACATTAGGAAATGAATTCAAAAAAGATCCTCAAAAAGAAAACTCATCTGACCCCCCAGTCTCAATCCTTCCATCTGGGTGTTATAAAACTCTGCTTCATTAACTAGGAGAAACTCAACTAACTTCCTTCAAAGCATGGTTTGTACTACTATCATTTTAACCATTTCTGTATGTACATTGGCACAGTTCCCAGCGGGCCTCACAGGACCACCCATGATACTAGATGACAGTTTCAGAGACCAGTAGAGCAAGGAAGATTTAATTCATTTAATACACAGTAAAATAGTCCACAAATGCAGACATTTTGATTGCCAAGTTCTTGCAAATTCCTGAGCTCCCCAAAGATAGAGAGTATGGTTTGCTGACATTTGTGTTTCCAGGCTTGTTCAGTCCTTGACACACAGTAGGTACTTAATAGATGTTAATAAATGAGAATTTAGGACCCTAACCCAATTTAATATTGCCTTCCATGATGTACCCACAAACCAGTATGGCTTGTGAGGTTTTTTTCTCTCTCTCTTTTGCTTTGGTTGACTTGCAAAGGTGTTTCACACCTTGCAACCAATTAAATAAAGCATAGGATCTTTAGGAAAAAACTTTACCTCCCCACTCTAAGCCTTCCCCCTGAAGTCACCAGCATTAACTCTGTACCCATTAAACAATAACTTATCATTTCCCCCTCCCCCCAGCGCCTGGCAACCATTTGATTTTCCGTCTCTGTAAAATCTGACTACTCTAGGCACCTCATATAAGTGGAATCATACAGTATTTGTCTTTTTATGATTGTTTCATTTCACTTAGCATAATGTCTTCAAGATGCATCCAGATTGTAGCATGAGTCAAAATTCTCTTCCTTTGTTAAGGCTTAATAATATTCCATTGTACGTTGGGTTGCAGTATTGAAATTGCCGTTCTTTTTGGTCATAAAGAGTGGGTTATCCGCAATTTCATATAGTTCAACTGAATACTATGGATATTAATCCTCTATCTGCAATTTGTTGCAATTATTTTCTCACAGCCTATGTTATCCTTTCACTTTTTATGGTATCTTCTGCCACTGGAGAATTTTAATTGTCTATATTAGCAAATCTGTTTCATTTCCTTGATGCCATCTGAATTTCTTGTATTATTTAAGAAGGTCTCCCTACCTAAATATTATATAAATGTTCTCCTAAATTTAACTTCTAGAATGTTTGTGTGTTTTACGTTTGCCTTTTAATCCATCTATAATTAAAGAAATAGGGACCTAACTTTGTATTTTCCATGTAATAAGCAATTATTCTTTTTTTTTAACTGAAGTATAGTCAGTTACAATGTGTCAATTTCCGGTGTAGAGCATGTTTCAATCATACATACACACACATATATTCATTTTAATATTCTTTTTCATTATAGATTACTACAAGATATTGAACATAGTTCCCTGTGCTATACAGTATATTTATTTACTTAATGGAGGTACTGAGGATTGAACCCGGGACCTCAAGCATGCTAAGCATGTGCTCTACCACTGAGCTATACCCTCCCCACCAACATCCTGGTTTATTAAGTTGCAAATTGGTTAAATTTTATGGATAGGAAAAGCATTCTCCTTCAGCAGATCCCGCATTTCAGGCTAGGAATAAAGAACTGAGTTGGCTAGAGGAGAAGGAGCAGAGGCCAGAGGCCAGTCGGGCATGGGGGCTGGAGGGAGCACAAGTGGAGACCCCAGGGGGACTGATGGTCTAGGAGTCCTCACAGACACAGGGAAAGCGCCTCCTGACTTCTGGCAGCTGTGGGGAACCTAAGGGCATCTGGTAGGGTGTGACCTGTGCACTGGCAATGAAGGGGATGTCTGTCAGCCCACCTACAGAGGCAGCTAGTTGTTCAGGGCATGAGAGGGGACAAGAAACAGGGCTGGCAGGATGGGTGCAGGAAGCCAGCTCCCTGCCCAGAGGCAGGGACCCAGAGCGGTACCCTCCATACTGGGCAACGCCACCTTTTGTGGACACTGGAGGATGAACAGAGAGGAAGCTCAAGAGCCCCAGGCAGAAGAGGACCATTTAGGCTGTCTCACCTGCTGCTAGAACTACTCAGGGAGAGACACCACCCAACACCCCTCAGCTCCACTCCTACCCTCGGGAGTGCTGGTAGAAACTACCCTGGGCAGAACCACAGCAGGGTATTTCCAAACTCAGATGGTGTGTCAGATGGCTTCCTTTCCCCCTCCAGATCCACTCTACCCTCTTCCATCTCCTCTGCATGCTGCAATCAGACCTCAGTGGACTCCAGAAATGGGTTCCTATGCCCTCTGCCTTCCAGCTGCCCTTGGCCACCACTAGGAGATGGGAGGCTGGGAGGAGAGAGATCAGGGTATCTATTTTCCTCAAATGCCTCCTTGCTGGGTCTCTGAGGGCTGGCTGGTTGTATCCCTGAACCACAAGTCATTGCTCTTGTCAAGATGCCCTCTTCACAGAATTCTCTCGTGAGGTTCCAATAACTGCTCCCTCCTTCTGCTCCTTCTGGCCGGTGGTTTCCCTGCACCCTGATATCCTTTGTAAATCATCTATTAAATTCATCTCAATTTACCCAATCTGAAGGTACCATCTGTTTCCTGCCAGGATCCGGAATGATACAGATGGCTTGTCTGAGAGGCCTATTGATGGAGAGTCCAAGGACCCCTTATTGTTTTAGGCAGATGGGGGGCAGCCTGTAGATAACTGGAGGTTACTACAGGCACCTGGAATGAAGCTGGGAACTTGAACTTTTTGGAGGCGGAGACTGCCTGTCTGTCTTTGCAGCCCCAGTACTATCACAGGATCTATTTTTTCAGTAGGGGCCCTCCAAAAACAGGTTTCTCCTCTTTTTGCAGTTCAAGAACACTTTTCTGTCTAGAAGGATCTCCTTCTCCAGTAATGATGTCCCTGAGAGGTTGCACTTTGAATGATTTTTCTGCCAAGATCAAAACATGCACTTTGAATGATTTTTCTGCCAAGATCAAAACAATCAGTGAGTCCTTGAGCAAGAGTGATCTGTCAACACTCTGAGGGCTACAAGAGACCCCAGGAAGAGGCCAGGGCTGAGGAGGGGAGGATCTGGAACAGCACTGGAGGAAGAATATACCCTAATGGAGAATCGGAGGGCTCCAGAGGCCCCCACCTACTCCACAGCTTTGCTCAAGGCCAAGGTTCTGGGCCAGGAGGTGGTGCTGATCCAGCTTAAGAGAAGCAGGAGAAAAACAAGAGCTCCTGCCACTGTGTGAGGGCATTTCCACCTCTCACCAGGTGGCAGATATAGGCCAGTTAGCTGCAAATTTCGCAATATAGAAATAAGCTAACATTTGTTAGAAGAGTATGAATGTGTGGCCTCTCGTCATTTTTTGAAAGCAAGTGGGCACCATGATGACAACTATGTCTAAATAGATTCGTATCTTGATAAAGACTGGAATACACATGAAAATATTCATTATATTGAGTATTGATGGAGAATTTTCTTTTTTAGCTTTATTGATGTATAATTGATATACAAAAAAATTGTATACATTTTAATGTATACATCTTGATGGGTTTGAACGTACACATACAACTGTGATGCCATCACCACAAAGTATTAAACATATCCATCACTTTAAAAATTTCCTTGTGTTCTTTTGTGGTGATTTTTGTTTTGGGGAGTTTTTTTGGTAAGAACATTTAACATGATCTAGGCTCTTAACATATTTAACTGTAGGTGCTATGTTGGACAGCAGATCTCTAGAATTATTTATTTTGCCTTTTGTATACTTTTTTCACTAAAATTGCTAATCTGGTAAAATGATTTTTATAATTTAAAAAATGGAGGAAAAAACACAAAGCAAATATTTATATGAAATTGGACAAGGCATTTTCTTTTCAGCCTCCTTTTCCTCCTTTCTGTAATGAGATAAATGTTCCCTACAGTCCATTCCAGATTTCACAAAATGTAACTCTGAACTGTTAAAATGAGTCATAAAATGTGGATATAGAGAGATTTTGATTATTTTAACATTTCCATAGAAATCAAGAAATAGGTAGAAATGATTTTGTCCCACTAGGGATTGTGGTCACTGAAGTTCTGCCTGTCTAGCATGGTTTCCCATTTCTTCCTTTGGGTCACTTTAAGATCCCTTCTATTCCACATGAACCTGCTCAGTGGACAGTCATACTGCCCTGCCCCATCTTTGATAGACATTTGGTAGTCACATGACCAAAGCAGAGCCAATCAGTATCTTCTCTAAAACTGATAATATGGACAAAGGGACAAAGAAGGACTCTTTCTCCTGGAGCTGCTAAATCTTTCTGCCTCTTACGTGGGTGACTACAGACAAGTCATTTAACTTCTCTGAGCCTCAATTTTCTCAACTTAAATGAGGATAATAATATAATGCACCTCATAAGAACATGTGAGGATCAAATGACATAAAGCATGAGAAAAGCTGTTAGGAATCTTAAAGTATTTTGTAATATTAATTATTGTTAATAAATTTATGATTCTAACATAAATAAAATTATATGATAAACTAATCCATTATAAGGTGTTGGTCAATGACATCCTTAAGTCATTAAGTCTCCCAGGGGTATTTCCATTTCTTAAAGGGACTTATTATATAAAGTATAAAAACAGCCTGCAGTAACCTATACTGTCACAAGTTAGGTAGTGGTTAACTTTGCAGGTGAGGCTAGTGATCAGAGGAGGCATGAGGGTACTTCTAAGCGGTGTTGGTTATGTTCTGTTTCTTGACTGAGTTCTGTTTACATAGGTGTATTGTTAGTGAAAATTCATTGGCTTGTATGTGTAAGATATGTGCCCTTTGCTGTATGTTATGCTTTAATAACAAGTTTTTAAAACCTGAGGACTTGTGTTTCCAAGAAGATAGAATAGACATGTTTTTTCTTCTTCTTCCCACTAAGTACAACTAAAAACTCTAGGCATTGCACATGCAATGAATATAAGAAGACTCTGAAAGCAGAGAAAGAAAAAAGACCTGTTAAGGACCTCAGTATCCAAGGAACAACATGGTAGTGAGTTCTCCGGATTTTCTTTTTGACTCATATATCCCAGATTTGTAGCTGAAGATACTTGCATCCAGAAATTCAAACAAGTGCAGATCAAAAAAGTCCCCAAAACCCTGTTCTTTCTAGCCAAAGGTCCAGGAAAGGAACCATATGGGAAGAGAAAACTTTTAGACAGTAACTGCTGTACTCCAGCTAAACACCACAGAAGAAACTGTGGCCCCACCCCCATTCATGCCAGCAAAGGCCAAGTGAGGAGCCTCGACTTCCACCCTTGCCAGGCTGTGCTGTAACGACTATCTCACCCCACCCACCGGAGGGGCATCAGAGAAGGCCAAGTGTGGAGCCAGCTCTTTTGTCCCTGCTGGGTAGTAATGAGGAAACCACATGGTTTTTCCTCCTGTTCTTCCTGGAAACCTGTTCTTCCCCCCTGTGTCCTTTCTGCTAAGGTAATATCAGAAGAAACCTAGTAGACAGTCAGGACTTTCACGACTGCTCAGCAACATTGAGGCCGCCTTCTCCCTGGTGTGTCAGTGGAGACCTAGTGGGGAGCCTGAACTCCCATCCCACCCAGCAGTAATAAGGGGCACCCCTCCAAAATGTGTCAACAGAGGCCAAGTAGACTTCTATGCTGACCTGGTAGTAATAGGGGGGAGACACCACACCTCTCCTGCTAGAAGTGTGTCAAAAAAACAAACAAACAAACCAACCCAGCTAAAACAGAAGGTTTAAATAAGATACAAAGTCATAACATAATACCCAAAGTATCCAGGTTTCAATCAAAACTCACTTTTGATACCAGGAATGGGTAACATCTCAAACTAAATGAAAAAAGATGCCATCACTGAGATGAAACACATATTAAAATTATACGACAAAGATTTTAAAGCAGCCTTCACAATTCAATGAGCAGTTACAAACACATTTGACACAAATTTTTTAAAAAATTGAAAGTGTTAATAAAGAAATAGGAGACATAAAGAACCAAATGGAAATTTTAGATTGAAAAATACAATAACCAAAATTTAAAAACTCAGTGGATAAGCTCAACAGCAGAATAAAAGAGACAGAGGAAAGAATCAGTGAACTGGAAGGAAGAACAATAGAAATTACCCAATCTGAACAACAAAGAGAAAGTAGATGGAAAAATAAATAAATGAATAATAAATAGCCTCAGGGACATGTTAAGATTTTAACAAAAGATTTACTGTTGGTACCACTGAAGTCTCAAAAGGAGAGGAGAAAGAAGGCAGGGCTAAAAAAAGTATTCAAAGAGATAATGGCTGAAAACATCCCATATTTGGCAAAAGATATAAGCCTAAGATTCAAGAAGCTGAGTGAATCCCAAATATGATAAACCAAAAGAAAGACAAATATAATGAAAACGAAAGACAATGAAAAATCTTGAAAGCAACAAGAGAAATGACACCATATGATGGGAGAAAAGCAATTTGAACAATAGAAGATTTTTCATCAGGAAACAAAGCTAAAAGGAAGTAGCACAGTACCTTTCAAAGAAAATCACTGTCAATCCAGACTCATATTCAGTGAAAATATTCTTCAGGAGTGAAGGAGAAATAAAGGCATTCTTGGATATAGGGAAACTAAGAATTTGTTTCTGGCAGATCTACCCTTAAGAATGACTAAAGGAATTTCACTAAACAGAAAAAAATAATACAAGAAGGAACCTTGGAACATGAGGAAGGAAGAAAGAATATGGTAAACAAAAATACAGGCAAATACAACAGACTTTCCTTCTCCTCTTGGGTTTTATAAATTGTATCTGATAGTTGAAACAAACATTATAACAGTATCTGATGTAGTTTAAAATGCCTGTAGAGGAAATATTCAAGACAATTATATTATAAGTGGGGGAGGGTAAATAGATACAAAAAGAGGAGAGGTTTCTATATTTCACTCAAACTGGTAAAGTGATGACACAAGTAAAGTGTCATAAGTAATGTGTATATAATGTATTTCCTAGAGAAACCAATAAGAAAACAATGTAGATACACTCAAAAGCACTATAGATAAATCAAAATGGATTTTTTAAAATGTTCAAAGAACTCCCAGGAAGGCAGAAAAAACTAAAATAGAAAATTAGAAAGAGAGAGAACAAAGAGAAAACAAGAAATAAAACGGCAGATTTAATTATACTAAATGTAAGTGGTCTAAATATACCAAACACGAGACAAATTGGCAGAGTAGCTTAAAAACCATGACTCAACTATATGCTGCCTATGAGAAATGCATTTCATATATAATGATAAAGGCAGATTGAAAGTAAAATGATGGGAAATATATATATATATAATGCAAACATTAATCAAAATAAAGTAGGAGTCATTATGTGAATTAAAACCTAATAGAACTAAAAGGTGAAATAGACAAATTCAAAACTGTGGTCTGAAATTTTAACACCCTCTCTCAACAAATGAAGGGACAACTAGAAGAAAAGTCATCAAGATATTGAAAAATTCAACAATACCTTCATCCAACAGAATCTGATCAACATTTATAGGACACTGAACACAACAGCAGGAGAATACACCTCAAGAATCTAGAAAAAGAAGAGCAAAATAAACCTAAAGCAAGCAGAAGGAAGGACATAATAAAGGTAAAAGCAGAAGTCAATGAAATTGAAAACAGTAAAACAGTAAAGAGAATCAAAGAAATACAGAGCTGTCTCTTTGAAATCATCAATAAAATTGAAAAACCTCTAGCAAGACTGATAAAGAAAAAGAAAAGATACAAAATACCAATGAAACAGAGGATATCGCTGCAGACTCTGCAGACATAAAAAAGGGTGATAAAGGAATACCGGGAACGACTCTACACACATGAACTTGACAAGTTAGAGGAAATATATCAATTACTCAAAAAACACAAACTACAGCAACTCACACACCAAGGAACTAGAATAGCTAAAACAAAGTTTAAAGAATAAAGCAGGTGGAATCACTCTACCCAATTTCAAGACTTATCAGTTTAAAGAATAAAGCAGGTGGAATCACTCTACCCAATTTCAAGACTTATCATATGGCTACAATAATAAGGCCTGTGTGGTATTGGTGGAGGGACAGACACATGGACCAATGGAATAGAATACAGAACCCAGAAACAGACCCACACAAGAGTGGTGAAATTATTTTTGACAAGGTGCAAAAGCAATTAAATGGAATACTGACAGGCATATGTAGAACAGATAAACAAGATTACACTGTATAGCACAGGGAAATATACACAAGATCTTGTGGCAGCTCACAGTGAAAAAAAATGTGACAATAAATATATATATGTTCATGTATAACTGAAAAATTGTGCTCTACACTGGAAATTGACATTACATTGTAAAATGACTATAACTCAAAAAATGTTTTAAAAAAGCAATTAAATGGAGGAAATAGAGCCCTTTCAACAAATAGTGCTGGAGCAATTAGACATCCACAGGCAAAAGATGAATGTCAACCTCCTTATATAAAATTAAATACAAAAAAAAAAAAAAGATGAACCTCGACTTCCTGATACAAAATTGCCCCAAAGGGTCACCAACATAAATGTAATACATAAAACTATGTATAGAAACAATATAGAAAAATTTCAGGACCTAGAGCTATAGGGCTAGACGGAGAGGTCTTAGACTTGATACCCAAAGCATAAGCAATAAAGGGAAACTTGACAAATTAGACCTCAACGAAGTGAAAAACTTTTGCTCCAGGAAAGATCCTCCTAAGAGAAAAAAAAAAAAAGCAACAAAACTAGGAAAAAATATTTGTAAATCACATATCCAGCAAAGGACTGGCATCTAAAATATATAAAGAATTCTCAAGGGGGAGAGTATAGCTCAGGTGGTAGAGTGCATGCTTAGCATGCAGGAGGTCCTGGGTTCAATCTCCAGTACCTCTTCTAAAAATAAATAAACCTACTTACCTTCACCACCACCAAAATAAAATAAATTATACAATAATAAATAAATTAAATATTTAAAAAGATTCTCAAAACTCAACAGTTGAAAAGCAAAACAAAACAAATAATCTATTTAGAAAATAAAGATAGCTAGCTAGACAGAAAACATGAAGAGACATTTCACTGAAGAATATACAGATGGCAAATAAGCACACAGAAAGATGTAAAACATCCTTAGCCTTTGGGGAAATGCAAGCTCATCAGGATGGCTAAAATAAAAAATAGTGACAACATCAAATGCTGGCGAGGATGCAGAGAAACTAGATTACTCATACTTTACTGGGGGTTGAGGGAGGGACATGTAAAATAATACAGCCAGCCTGGAAAATAGTTTGGCAGTTTCTGAAGAACCTAAATTTAGCCTTTAGGGAAATGCGAACCCATCAGAATAGCTAAAATAAAAAATAGTGACAACATCAAATGCTAGCGAAGATACATAGAAACTAGATCACTCATAGCTTGCTGCGGAGGAGAGGGGTGTAAAATGATTATGATCACCCTTGAAAATAGTTTGGCAGTTTCCTAAAAATCTAAATATACAGTTACCATATGGCCCAGCACCTGTACTCCTGGGCACTTATATGAGAGAAATGAAAACCTGTGTTCACACAAAAAACTGTACATAAATGTTTATAGCGGCTTTATTCATAATAGCCTCAAACTGGAAACAAGCCAAATGTCCTTCAACAGGTGGCTGGTTAAACAAACTGTGGTACATCCATACCATGAAATACCACCAGCAATAAAAAGGAATAAGCTATCAATACATGCAACAACCTGTATGGATCTCCAGAGAATTATGTCGAGTGAATAACGCTAATCTCAAAAGGCTACATATCGTATGATTCCATTTATATAACTTCCTTGACAAAATCGTAGAAATGGAGAACAGATTCGTGGTTGCCAGGGGTCAAGGAGGGGTGAGATGGGAAGGAAGTGGGCGTGGCCATAAAAGGGCAGTATGAGTGATCTTTGTGATGACGGAAGTGTTCTGTACCTTGACTGTATCGTTGTCAATATCCTGATTGTAAAAGTGTGCTATAGTTTTGCCAGATGTTACCACTGGAGGAAACTTGACAAAGGATGCATAGAATCTCTGTATTATTTCTTATAACTACATTTATAATTATTTCAAAATAGAGTTTTGTAAAGAGCAGAAAGCCTGTAAGACTAAGAGGAAAAGCATCTAAATGGTGTAATTTCAGGCATGGTGGCGGGTCAGTAGAAGAGAGAGAGATGAGCCCTTTGCTATTTTCATTAAAGTCAACCCTAGTACCTGATACAGAGAGATACTAATATTTACATATGGATGACTTAAGGATGATTCCTCATATATTACCCATTGTAAAATTTGGAGTCATCAATAAAAGCAAAGCAGAAGTTTGTGCTTGATGTTTATCTGGCATTCTTAGCCCAGGACATGAAAGACTTAAAAATCTTCCTTGGTGCCCTGTGTGTTTATTTAATTTAACATTAGTGATTTACATATTAAAAGATGAGCACATTTGGAATCTGCAACGAAGAGGAATTTGTTGCTGAAAACATTTCAGTCCTATCTAGGTAAATATTCAAAATATCTAAATTTTATTAGAGAGAAAATACTCGTGGTCCTCAGATGTGGTTTCAAAATAATGGTCTCCTGATGACTCATAAAATATTTCTTTGGGAGGGAAAATACTGCCAGCATTACAAATAGGGTTGCAAAAATGAAAAAGACAAATTTTGTCAGGTAGAGAGGTTTTTTTCTGGGCTGGGTAACTCCTGTTGTGGTGCTCTGGTGGGAAGGTTGGTAGAGAAGTGGGAGCCAGAGGGGTGGGGATGGGCAGGAAAGACTCAAAGAGAGACTCTTGGAACCAATGTCTCTTTTTGGTGAGCCTAAGATGTTTAGGAAATATGTCTAAAGATGAGAAGAAATTGTACTAATAATTTAGTCATTCATATTCTAAAGAGGACTGTATGAGGACCAAAAGAAACAAGAGAAACACATTTTAAAGACATAACCATGAAGACAGTAGCATTAATGTATCAGCGTGGACCACCTTCAAGATAGAGTATTCAGAGGAAGAAGACAGAGAGGAGGGGCGAGGAGGTGACTGGTGTGGTTAGTGGCCATGGGCTTAGCATTTGGCCAATGGTGTCTGCAGGTTCTGAATCCTACCCTAGAAAGGCTGACCAACCTTCCTGGGTTGGCTGAGGCAAGAGCACCTAATGCTGGAGGTAGGCAGCTGAGAGCCGCCTGCTAAAATGATTTGGTCTTTAAAAGAGTATGACTATGCAGCCAGCAACCAGGAGACTGACGCACAGTCAAAGCAAGGATCAAACAGGAGTGGCCTTGGCGCACACAAGGACGGAGAGGGGGTGACATGGAGCCCTGAACCAGGGACAGCAGCCAGGTTAGCCAGAGCCAAAATTCAGGCTGAAGCCAATAGCTGAGTAAAGCTGGGCTGAGAAACAAAGGAAGGAGTGGTAGGCAAAATTCTAAGATGGCCCCCAAAAGTCCTGCCCATGCTCTGTATCATCCCCTTCCCTTGAGTATGGGCAGGATCTGTGAATATGGTGGGATAATCATTCCACTGAATTGGTTATATTATACAAGATTCTGCCATAGCAGACTAGGAGATTCTCCTACTGGCTTTGCAGATGTAGCTGCCATGTTATGGGAAGGCCACATGGTGAGGACCCGAGGGCACTCTGTAGATGTTGAGAGAGATGCCCCTGCCAACAGCCAGCAAGACAGTAGGGATCTCAATACTACAACTTTAAGAAAATGAATTCTGCCAACAACCTACATGAATTTTGAAGAGGACTCTGAGCCTCAGACAAGACCACAGCCTCATCCAGCTGACACCTTGATTTCAGCCTGGTGAGACCCTGAGCAGAGGACCCAGCTCACCTATGCCAGGACTCCTCACCCATGAAATGGTGAGTAGTAAATTCACATTGTTTTAAGCCACTGAGTTTGTGGTAATTTGTTACTACAGCCACAGAACACTAATATAGAAGGTCTGGCTTAGATTCAGACATGTTGCGATCAAAGAGGGTTGGTGACAGTGCCCAGCTGGGTAGATGGATCCCACAGGGCACTAACTTCAATTGAGGCAACCACAGAGGAAAAAGACAAATATCATATGATATCACTTACATGCGGAATCTAAAATATAACACAAATGAACTTATTTACAAAATAGACTCACAGACATAGAAAGCAAATTTATAGTTACCAAAGGGGAAAGGGGATAGGGGAGGGATAAATTAGGAGTCTGGGATTAGCAAATATAAATTACTGTATATAAAATAGATAAACAACAAGCTAGCACAGGGGACTATACTCAATATCCTGTAATAAACTATAATGGAAACGAATGTGGAAAAGAATACGGATATACGTGTAACTGAATCACTTTGCTGTACACCAGAAACTAACACAATATTGTAAGCCAACTATATTTCAAGAAAATAAATAAATAAAATATGGATCTCCAATATGTTTTTAAGGGGAAAAGCCGAATAGAGCACACATCATGTTAAAAGGAGAATGAGGATATATATATATATACATATTTGCTCATACTTGCATTAAAAAAAAAAATCTCTGGAAGGCTACAGTGGCTGCCTAGTTCAGAAGGAAGGGGACTAGGCAGCCGGGGACAGGCTTTAGAGGGACATCTTTCACCGTGTATCTGGCTCTACTGTTCATTTCTGCACCATTTTGAACTATCAGCTATTGAAAATGTTAAATGCATGTGTTTTAAAATTAAAACATTTTAAAAGAGCCTTTGGTTCAATAGAGTTGGGGAACCACATAATCTTTATAGCATTAGCCGCCTCTCCCCCACGCCCCAACACACGCACCCAGTTTCCTTTGCTATATGGGACCAGGATGTCAGCATAGGAAGGAGACTCTTCCCCTGGCCCCAGGTTTGGATTTTGCAACCTGAACACTATCCTTTAATAGAGGCACCTCTTCTTTCCTACTCCAGCTCCCCGGGGAGAATTTAAGTGCTGTTTTCCCAGAAGCCACCAAGGCTTTGCAGCTGCACCAGGGCCCCTGCTGAGATTCCCCAGGGACGTGAGAACCTGATGGTCCCGCTAACTACCAAACCCCAACCATCTGGGAAAACTTGAGTTCAAACAACCCAACCAGTCCTGTCCTGCAGATCTGTATCCAACTCAAGCAGCGCTGAGATTCAGCGGGGATGTTTCAGTGCTAATATCAGCACTAGCTGTTTACACCTAGAATCCATTCTGATGGTGAAGTACCTGTGGTCTACCAGTTGTTAAGTATTTTGGCAATCACCTCTGTCCTCAGCTGCTTCTCATCTTCACTTCAATCACCCCTACTGCCTCCTCCCCACTACCCTGGGCTTCCTCCCCTGATTCTGCCTGTTGCTGCTGATTACCTTCTGGCATCAGACGGGGGCCCAGCAAGGAACAGATGGCACACTTAAATTGGGTAATTTGAGAAGAGTTTAATAAAGGGTTATTTATGAAAGTGTGGGCAGCGTATAGGGAGATCACTGTGGATAGGGCAGTACCCTGGGGCAAGAGGAGGGACCAGCAGTAGAGAGGGATGGGTAGAGAAGGCCCTGCCAAGAACTGAGGCTTGTGGTTGATTAGAGAAAGCAGCCAGCTCACTGTGACTCATCAGGGAGAGAGCCTGGGAAATTAAAAACGCCAACCTCACTCTCCTTCCTTCCTTCCATCACCTATAGGTATCCCATTTTCCAAGCCCAACAGAGGGCACAGGAGCCCATTGATTCTATCCCCAGAGGTCAGCTTCCCAGACACGGCACAGCTGAAAAGGGTGGGAGAGTGGATCTGGAGGGACAAATGGCATCTATCTAGGACCCCTCCCAGAATATTTTAGAAAAACTGTATCATGGAAAATCTTCAAAAAATTTTTTTAAAAAGTAGAGGGAATAGTATAATGAACCCCACCTACCCATCATTCAGCTTCAACAATTATCAACTTGGAGCCAATTTCATGTTATCTCTAGCCCCACCCACTCTGTCCTCTTATTATTTTGCAGTAAATGCCAGACATATCATTTTATCTGTCAATAATTCATATGCCTCTCTAAAAGATAAGATTCTTTTTAAAACACAAATCCATTAGCTAAAATAATTAATATCCCTGAATATCCAATGTCAAATTTCCAATTGTCCAATAAATATTGTACCTGGCTTTTTAAAAAACAGTTGGTTTGCTTAAATCAAGATCCAAATGAGGGCTAATGCTTGCAATTGATCGGTATGTCTTTTGAGTCTCTTGTAAATCTATAGCCTCCCCCTCCATTACTTTTCTTTTTCTTGCAATTTATTTGTTGACAAAAACAAGACATTTGTCCTGTAGCATTTCCCAGTTTAGATTTTGGTGATTGTAGTCTCACGGTCTAGTTTAAGATGCTCTTTCCTCTGTACTTCCTGTAAGTTTATAGTTGACTCTAGAGGCTTAATCAGATTCAGGTCCAATTTTTATTACTACTTCATAGATGGCGATGTATCCTTCCTTCAGGAAGCATAAAATGTCTGGTTGGCAATTTTTGTGATGTTAGTAGCTATGGTGATTGATACCTAGATCCATTAATTCATTAGAGATTATAAAATGATGATATTCAAATTTATTCCCTTTCTTCTGTTAGCAATTTTGCATCTTGGTTTTTTGGTTTTTTTCAACTCACAATACCTCACGGGACTCCCTCATGACACCTGGTATAGCCCTAAGGCATCGTTTTTAATGGCTGCGTCATTTTTGTGGTCTGGATGTACTATCATTTATTCAACCATTATTCTACTCACAGGCTTTTACTTGGCGTCTAGTTTGTTTTTTGTTTTTTGGGTTTTTTTTTTTGCAACTCTGAGCGATGCTGCAATAAAACATCCTTTTACATATGTCCTTACTTACTAGTACTTTCATTCCTATGGGATAGATTCCCAGGAGCGGAGTTGTTGGGGAAATGAAATATTTTAATATTAACAGATGTTACCATATTGCTTTTAAAATGGCTGTAATACTTCAGTGTCCACCAGCAATGTACAAGAGTACTCTTTAATCCACATTCCCACAAGCTATAGGTATAAAACCTTTTATAAATTTTTTTTGCCAAATTACGGGTATAAAATAACGTCTCATTGCTTCTGTGTCTGGAGCCAGACTGCTGGGTTTAAACTCCAGCTCTTAAATTCTGACTAGATGTGTACCTTGATCAAATTAACCTCTCAGGATCTGTCTCTCGATCTGTGAAACTGGGATGGTAATAATAATACATGCCTTAACACATTGTAAGAATTAAATAAGTTAACAGATACAAAGTGCTGAAGACAGTGTCTGGCTCATTGCAAGTGCTTATCATTATCTTTCTGTCTAGTTTAACTTCTTCTCTCTTCCAGCCTAGAGCTTCATGGTACATCACATCAATTCCTTTATTGCCAGCACCCCAGCATCCTGAGCCCCCTGTTCTTTTACACTCCCACCATTGCAAAGTCCACTGTCCTCACCTCTTACATGGGCTCCAGATGCAGTCGTGCCTACAATGCCATTAGGAATGCCATTAGGCCCTCTTTTCTCAGATGGGTCCTAAGCACTATAATTAGAAATCTATGTGTCTCCTGGTCCATTTCCTCTCACTTCTCCAAAGCAGGTATTCTAAGTTGTGACCACGTTTTCTGATCCTCTACCCTACTAACCTTTCAGCAGATGACCTTGAATCCCTTACCTGTAACCTTATAGAGGTAGATTCGGCAGGCTGACTTGTTCAACACACATTTCAGTGTGTTGAGCCTGGAAAGATTAAAGGCTCCTTTGCAGCCAGGCTTTTGGATGTGATTTGGGTTATGCCAATTAGAGGCACGCATGCATCAGATGATAGCATGGTATCACAGTGAAAAATCATTTTTTCAAATTGTTTAAAATGCAGTGTTCTGACTACACAAACCCAGTGGAATATGCCCTAAGGACAAAGCACTCTAAAAAAAATCTTAAACTGCTTTCAGCAGTCTGAGCTAGTAACATTAATATTGCTATTTTCACACATATACAGAGGATAAGCCTAATTCATAATTATGTTAATGTTGCCAGGAATCAAGATTTTCCACAAAAGAGTAAAGAGAGATGCTAGTATAAAACTAAATAAATAAAGTACAAGCCCTTTAATCATACATTCAAATTGGAAATATCAGTATAAACTCATGATTTAGTTTATTTTTTAAAAAATGGCATCTCTTAGCTTTGTACACTGAAAAGGCTTAGATGCAATAGTGCCTAAATAGGAGTGAGCACACTAGTACCAAAATGGTGGTCTCTAAATACCATTTTCGCCTAAAGGAAACAGGGCTCCTTAGAAAAAATGGCTGGTTCCACTCAAAAGTTGGAAGTGTATAAAATGAGCAAAGAAGCTATCAGTGACTACTTGGGGGGGTTATGTCAAAAGGACACAGAAACCAACTTAAAGGTGCACCCACTGGTTTAAGATGGAATAATTTAAGCATCAAACTGAGTAAGTATTGCAACTGATGGACAAACATCAATTTTTTTAAATTTATGAGCTCACAATGATACTAAAAAATAAAGAAGGAAACAGAAAGCTCAGTTGTCATTATTGGAGGTTGCTAAAGCACCAATTCATTGTTCTGAAATTTTGTTTTTAAAAAGAGAGAAAAAAATTGAACACTTATCCTGCCTTTCCTGTATAGGAACTGAATTTCTAAGTAGCCAAATACTTGAAGAATATTCTTCTTTTTAGAAGAATTAGCTCATGTGCAGAATAATGATAAAATAAGAGTATCATCATTTTTCAGGTCCTAGTAAAATAACAGATCTTAGTGATGATCACGAATGGCTGCTAAAACCATCAGGGAAAAGATTGGTAGGAAACCTTACAACAGATGAGTCGGGCTAACACCACGCAATCCCACTAATCAATTTTAGCATCACTACAAGAGAGACGACACACATTATCTACCTCTTGATGTAATGTGATGGAAAGTACACGGCATCACCCATTAAATATTTTTGCTTATAAAAAACCCACTAATCTAATCAAGCTTCTATAGCTAACTACCAATTATCAGGAAACACAGGGAACAGAGAATGAGTTAAATGATGCCCTGCAGAAGCAATCAACCAAATCTAGAATATAATACACCCTAAAGGATAAATGATCCCAGGTTTTCCAATAAATCAAGGATATGGAGGAAAAGGAGGTGGGGCCATTATAGAATAAAAAATACTTGAGAGCTATAAGAACCAAATGCAACATATGAAACTTGGTTGAATCCTGATGTGAACAAACTAACTGAAAGTTATATCTCTGTGACAATTGGAGGACTTTGAATATAACCTGGGATGAGATGAAACTAAGGAATTATTGTTCATTTTCTAAGATGCAATAGTGGCATAGTATTTATATTATTTTCAATGTCCTTATTAGGTAGAGCTGTTTACTGAAATTATATATATAATTTTATTATATATATGTAATTTTAAAGTTTTCTATAATAAAAAGTTTTTACAAATAAATGTTTCTTAAAGACCAAGAAAGACCAAGAAATTATCACAGATTTGAGGAGACTAAGGAGACATAATGACTAAATGCAATGTGATATCCTAGATCAGATTTTGAAAGAGGAAAGGGGAAATCCAAATAATGTCTGTAGTTTAATTAAAAGTATTGTACCAATAAAAAAAAAGTATTGTATCAATGTTAATTTCTTAGTTTTGATCAATGTACCAAGGTTGTCTCAGTCCATTCAGGCTGTTATAACAAAATGCCACAGATGGGTAGTTTACAAACAACAGAAATTTATTTCTCGCAGTTCTGGAGGCTGGAAATCAAAGATCAAGGTGCCACTATGGTCAGGTAAGGGCCCTCTTCCAGGTTTATACTAGATGCCTTTTCACTGTGTCCTCACATGGTGGAAAGGAGTCGGGACCTTTCTGGAGCCTCTTTTATATGGCAGTAATCCCATTCATGAGAGTTCCACTGTCATGACTTAAGCACCTCCTGAAGTCCCTACCTCTAAATACCATCATCTTTGGGGATGAGGATTTCAACATATAAACTCTGAGGGGTCACAAACATTTATATCATAGCAATGGTTATGTAAGATGTTAACATTAGAGAAAACTGGGTAAAGATGATACAGAAATACTCTGTACTATCTTTGCAACTCTTCCATAAATGTAAAATTATTTTAAAGCAAAATGTTAAAAATAAATAAATGTTCTTTAATCTCTACACATAACAACCTTCTTTCTTCAATTTAATCTTTTCTTTCTTTTGGGTTTTTTTTTGGGGGGGGAGGGGAGGTAACTAGGTTTATTTATTTATTTATTTTAAATGGAGGTGCTGGGGATTGAACCCAGGACCTCGTGCATGCTAAGCACACACTCTACCACTGAGCTCTACCTTCCCCCTCCCACATAACAACTTTCTTAAAGTGAATTTATACCTTCAGAGAAAAATACTTATGTCTCTACTGTTGGATTTAAATACTTCTCAAAACATAAGGAGATTGGCCTACCTACACTACGTCCATGTTTTCCCCCTCTAGGATCTCCAGCATTTGATTGGCTAGATCATGATTTCTATCTATATCACCATAGTATATATAACATTCATATGATATTCTATAGTTGCCATAGCCTTTAATGGACCCATTGATCACTACTAGTCATTTTGACTTTTATATCTGTTAGAAATTTATCAGGCAGTTGTGTCTTCAAGAAAGGCTCTTGGGAGCAATAAACCTGTTTGCACCATTATATTTGGATGGCAGTCTGACTTGGCACACATTCTCTTTCCCTGAAGACTTGGTAGACATTACTCCTCCATCTTCTAATGTTGGTTGCTATTACAGAGAGACTGGAAGCCAGACAATTTTTTGCCCCATTCACAAGTGATTTGGCTTATTTGCAAGAATTCTCATAGGATTCTTTTTTTATCTCTGAAGTCCATTAATTTAGTCAGGTTTTGTGTTAAAGTTAGTTGTTCTATATCAATTTTACCTGGGACAGTTTTGTTCTTTCAAGCTAAAATTCAAGTCTTCTTTCTGGAAGCACTCTTGAATTATACATTTGAACATTTTTGTTGATGTTGCTGTTCCATTTAATCTATTCTCTTATTCAGAAACACCAATCATACATGTGGTAGATCTTCTTTGTTCTATGTATCATTTTCTCATTTTCTCTCTAATCCTTTTACACTTTTAAAAACTATTTGTTATATTCTCATTCATTGTACTCACCTTTCTCAAGTATTTCTTTCATGCTCATGGTTTTTTTTTTTTTCAGCAATGTCTCTTTTGCTTTCTGCAGTTTCTATTATGACCTTCATTTCTCCTTTATTTCTATGTCTCTCCATTTCTTTCTTGAACTCTTGCCAGCTCATTTTTATGCCTTTATCTTATTTTTCTTAAGCTATTTTATCTCTGTTTAAGCTCCTAACTCATAGATTTTGTTTTAAGTGTTTTTTTGCATTCCTATATAAATCTTTAGTCATGATTTTCCATTTTTTTCCATGGTTCAACTATTTCTGGTGTGTGCTCTTTGGCTTTCTCTTGGTCATGCACCTTTATTCTTGAGTATATTTTTATATAGTTCCTATAATGTCTCCTTTTTATTATTACTAATATTTCAGTGATGATTGATTTTCTTAGACCAGCTCTTTTGTGAATGCATAAAGGACAAGGTTGTACTCTGAGCAGCAAAACATTTCTGAGGTTCAGAGTATGGAGCACCTCAAGGTATAAGATGAGCTCAATAGAATGAGCTCAATAACAGAATGATGATGACAGAGGAAAGAGATCCTAAAGTTAAATGTAGATCAAGAGAAACTGTTTGATCTGAACAACCAAGAGAAAAAGGATTGAAAAAATTAGTGGAGCCTCAGAGAACTGTGGGATGATAACAAAAGGGCTCACAATTATGTTATCTGAGCTAAAGGAGAGGAGAATGTGGTGCTGAAAAAAATATTAAAGAAATAGTGACAGAAGACTTCATCAATTTGGTAAAAGACCTAAACCTCTAGATTAAAAAAGCTTGATGAATCCCCAAGAGATAAGCAAAGATAATTCCATACCCAGGCACTTAAAGCTGATGGAGGAAACTGCTGAAAACTAAAGACAAAGAAAAAAATCTTGGAAGCAGACAGAGTAAAACAAGGTAATACCTATCAGGGAACAAGTATTTGAATGACTGCAGTTTATTTATGATAAACCATGGAGATAAGAAGGAAGTGGCACACATTTTTTGTGTTGAAAGAAGTCAGTACAGGATTTTATAGCCAGTGAAAATATCTTTTAGGGATCAAGGTGAAACAATGACATCTTCAGGCAAACTAAGAGAAGCTATCGCCAGCATAACTGCTCTAAAAGAATTGCTAAAGGAAGTTATTCAGACAGATGGGAAATAATAACAGAAGGAGTCAAGGAAGAGCAATAGAAATGGTAAATATCTGAGTAAATAAAATAGACCAATCTTCTTCTCTCAACTTTTTAATAATATATTTGATAATTGAAAGTAAAAAGAATATCACTGGTGGAATTTTCAATGTATGTAGACGTAGTATGTAAGACAACTGTAACATAAAGAGAGGTAGATAAAGGGACCTATATAGTGGGACCTATATATTCTACTTGAAGTGGTAAAATACTGACTCAAAGTAGACTGAAAAGTATGTCTATTGTAATCCTAAGAGTAACCCTCCCCCCACACATGAAAAAAACTACACAAAAAGCTCAAAAATGGATAAGTTAAAGTAAAATGGAAAATGTTCAAATAATGCAAAAGAAGGCAGGAAATAGAAATAGAACAAAAACCAGAACGAACAGATAATAAATAATAAAATAGTAAACCTAAATGCAAGCATATCAATAACTGCATTAAATATAAACAGTCTCCACACACCAATAAAAAACAAAGTTTCAAAATACATTAAGCAAAAACTCCACTAGACCTGCCCCAAGAGATGCTAAAAGGCATCCTGCATATTGAAATGAAAGGACACTAGACATTAACTAAAATCCATATGAAGAAATAAAACTCTCTGTAAAAGTAAACACATGGGCAATTATTAAAGCTAGTATTATTGTAAAAATAAATACATTAAGCAAAAACTGAGAGAACTAAAATGCGGGGGAGGTCCACAATTATATTTGGAGATTTCAACATTCTGCTCCTAGTAATCAACAGAACTAGTAGAAAATCCAGCAAAAATACAGAACTGAACAACACCATCAGTCGACTGGATCTAATTGATATTTATATAACAATTCCCCAAACAAGAGCAGAATACATCCTTTCAAGTGCACATGGAACATTCATCCAAATAGATCACATCCTGGCTCATAAAACAAAACTCAATACATTTCAAAGAATTAGTATCATAGAGTATGTTCTCTGACTATAGTGGAGTCAAATTAGAAGTCAGTAACAGAAAAATCTCAAATAGGAAATTAAACAACACATTCCTAAATAATTCATGGACCTCAAATGAAATAAGAAAATATTTTCAACTGAACAAAAATGAAACTATTAACATTTCAAAATTAGTGGGATGCAGCTAAAGAAGTACTTAGATGGATATTTATCAAATATTGATATTAGAAAAGAAGAAAGATCTCCAATCAGTAAACTAATCTTCTATGCTAAAAAAAGAAAACTAGAAAAAAAAAAGAGCAAAAGAAACTCAAAGCAAGCAGAAGGAAGGAAATAATAAAGACAAGAGCAGAAATCAATGAAATAAAACAGAAAATCAATAGAACAAAATCAATGAAACAGAAAGCTGGTCCTTTGAAAAGATCAGTAAAGTTGATCTGACAAGGAAAAAGAAAGAAGACACAAATCATCAATATCAGGAATGAAAGAGAGAATATCACTACAGACCCTTTAGGCATTTAAAGAATAATAAAGGAATAGTCTGAATAGCTCTGTGGACAAAAGTTTGACAAATTAAATGGACCAATTCCTCACAAAAGCAAAAACTATTAAAAGATCACTCAAGGTAAAATGGATAACCTGAATAATCCAGTAACTATTAAAGAAATTGAATTCATGCTTAAATACCTTTCAAAAGGGAAAGATAGTTTTACTGGCAAATTCGACCAAACATATAAAGAATAAATAACACCACTTCTAAACAATCTCTTTCAGAAAATAGAACACTTCCTAATTCATTTTATGAAGACAGCATGACTGTGATACCAATGCCAGATAAAGATATTACAAGGAAAGAAAACAACGTATTAATATCCCTTATGACAATAGACACAAACATCATCCAAAAAAATTAGCAAATCAAATATAGGAATATATAAAAAGAATACCCTGTAACCAAATAGAGTTTATCCCAGGAATGCAAGGCTCATTTAATGTGCAAAAATCTATGTAATCCATCTTATCAACAGAATATTCAAGAAAAACCACATGATCATATCAAAGAAGACAGAAAAGGTATTTGACAAAAATCAACATCCATTCATTAAAAAAAACAAAAAACCCTCTCAGCAAACTAAGAATAGAAAGAGACTTTCTCAATCTGATAAAAGGCATTTACAAAACATACTTCAGCAAATATAATTGTTAATGATGAAACGTTGAACACTACCCTTCTAATATTGGGAACAAAGCAACAACTACTCCTAATCAGTTTCATACTGGAAGTCCTAGCCAGTACAATAAGGTAAGAAATAGAAATTAAAGGTATACATATTAAAAAGGAAGAAATAAAACTGGCCTTCTTTACAAGCAACATGGTAGTGTATGCAGAAAATCCCAAGAAATCCACAGAAATTTTCTTGTAGGACTCATAAGGGAATTTAGCAAGGTCACAGGATACAAGGTCAACACACAATATTTTGGTATATTAACAATTTGGCAATCATGTTTCTATATACTAGTGATTTGGGAACCAAAATATTTTAAATACCGTTTATATAGCTCCAAAGTATAAATCTAACAAATCATGTATAGGATCTGCATACTAAAAACTAGAAATAGCTGATGGAGGAAATCAAAGACATAAATAAATACAGTGACATACTGTCTTCATGAACTGGAGGACTCCACAGAGGAAAGATGTCCATTCTACAAAACTGATCAGCAAATGTAACACAATTTCAATCAAATTCCCAGCATTTTTTAAAAAATATAAACAAGCTGATTCTAAAATTTATATGGAAAGGCAAAAGAACTAGAAGAGCTAAAATGGTTTTGAAAAAGAAAAATAAAGTTGGAGGAAACACACTACCTGATTTTAAGACTCCCTGTATAGCTACGGTAATCAAAATGGTGCAGTATTTTGCAGGAAGATAGACACATAGATCAATGGAACAGAAAAGAGAATGGAGAAATGGACATACAGAAATGTGTACAACTGATTCTCAACAAAGGTGCAAAAGCAATCCAATAGAGGGAAAATTGCCTTTTCAACATGGTGCTAGAACAACTGTACATCTTTAGGGGAAAGAAAGAATCTCAATCTTATACAATCTTAAACCTCACATCTTATAAAAAAATTAACTAAAAATGGAACACGGGCTTAAATGCAAAACATAAAACTAGAAAACATTTAGGAAAAACTAGAAGAAAATCTTTAGGATTGAGGGCTAGGCAGATAATCCTTAGACTTGACACCAAAAGCACAATCCTTAAAAGGAAAAATTGATAAATTGGACCTCATCAAAATTAAAAATTTTCCTCTGTGAGTGATCCTGTCAAGAAAATGAAAATACAAGCTATAGCCTAGGAGAAACAATTTACAAACCACAAATCTCACCAAGGATTTGTATCTAGAATAAATAAAGAACTCTCGAAACTCAACAGTAACAAAACAAACAGAAAATGGGCAAAAGACATAAACAGACTTCCACCAAAGACGATATAAAGATGGCAAATAAGCACATGAAAAGATGCTCACCATCATTAGCTGTTAGGGAAATGCAAAACAAAATTCCAATGAGATACTACCCCACACCTATTAGGCTAGCTAAACAATACAAAATAAAACAAAACAAACACTGGCAATACCAAATGCTGCCAAGGACACAGAGCAACTGGAACTATCATTCCCTACTGGTTGGAAGGCAAAATCGTGCAGCCACTCTGAAAAACAGTACAGCAGTTTCTTATAAAGTTGATCATACTTGCCATATGTTCCAACAATCCCACTTCTAGGTATTTGCCCTAGAACAGGGGTCACCAAACTACAGTAAGCGGGTCAAATGAAGCCAAGCATCTACTTTTTTGTTTTAACATTTTTTTATTGAGTTATAGTCATTTTACAATGTTGTGTCAAATTCCAGTGTAGAGCACAATTTTTCAGTTATACATGAACATACATATATTCATTGTCACATTTTTTTTCACTGTGAGCTACCACAAGATCTTGTATATATTTCCCTGTGCTATACAATATAATCTTGTTTATCTCTTCTACATTTTGAAATCCCAGTCTGTCCCTTCCCATCCCTCGCCCCCTTGGCAACCACAAGTTTGTATTCTATGTCTATGAATCTGTTTCTGTTTTGTATTTATGTTTTGTTTTGTTTCTGTTTTTGTTTTTAGATTCCACATATGAGTGATCTCATATGGTATTTTTCTTTCTCTTTCTGGCTTACTTCACTTAGCAAGCATCTACTTTTGTATGGCCCGTATGCTAAGAATGCTTTTTATAATTTTAAAGAATTGTGTTGTTGTTGTTTTTTAAGAATATGTTACAGAGACTATGTGGCCTATCAAGCCTGAAATATTTACTATCTGGCCCGTTACAGAAAATGTTTGCCAGCCTCTGCCCTAGATGAACAAAAGCTTATGTTCATACAAAAATTTGTACATTAACTTTTATATCCCCTCTAATTCTTTTGCCCCAAACTGGAAGCAGCCCAGATGTCTTTCCATTGGCGAACAGATTAACAAACTGATACATCCATAATAATGAAGTTCTATTCGGCAATAAAAAGAAATAAACTATTATTACACAGAACAACCTAGATGAATCTCAGAGGTACTATGCTGAGTGAAAGAAGTCAGTCTCCAAAGGTCATATACTGTATGAGTCCACTTATATGACATTCTCACAAAAGTGAAATTAAAGAGATAGAAAACAGATCAATGGTGTTTGGGGTGAGGGGATATGACTATAAAGAGGAAGCATGAGGGAGTTTTGGGGGTGACAGAACAATTCAGCACCCCGACTGTGGTGGTGGTTATACAAATCTATATACAGTTTAAAATTTGTAGCATTGTATACCAAAGAAAAAAGTCTATTTTACTCTATGATAATTTAGAAATGGAAACAATGGAAAAATTCAAAGTGGCTAAACATTTGCCAATGTGTAACTTATTTTAAAGTGGCCCATGAAAGAAAATAAAAATTGAAATTAAGCGAACAATGGTAATAATAGTAGAACAAAGGCAAGTATGCTGGTGGCATTCCAAGTAAAGTTTAGATAGGTTATTAACCTTTGTCATGTTGTCAACCATTACTAGAGAGATTACACCATGGAATATTGCTTACGACAGCAAGGAGATGCTGCAGCGGCTAGGTGGTAAATGTCATGGATCTGGGAGGATGGAGGATCATTAGACATGCCACAGATGATGTTCTTCTGTAATATCAACGCCTCTGGAATAGCATCATTAATTAAGACATTTAAAGCTTCATTGAGAATTTGGCACAGGTTAGAATAGTGGCCTCAAGTCATTCCCAGAAAGGATAAATAGTATTTTCCGGTTTCATAACCAATGCCTAAAGTGTCACTGCAGAACAATAACTGTGAACAATGTTCAGCATTCACAGGCAGGCACCATGGGGAGCTGGGTTTCTCTGGGGTGAGCCTATCACAGGCCTTAAAAGCACAGGTACCTCTGTTTTTGGAGCCCTATGGTAATGAACGCTCTAACATTACCTCCAGGTGGTGGCAGTGATGAACAATAACTCTAACCCCTCTCATCCAATTAAATAGTTCCCAGTGAGGTTTTGCAAAACAACGTGACATTGCCTTTCTTTGCCATTCAAGGGCATATCTCTCCATCTAGTCTCTCAGAGTCCATTTTTAAAAGTTAGTTGAAATATGGTCCCTTCTAGATGAGAGAACCAAGAAAAAGGAAACACTGGTCATACATCTCAAAGTCCATCATATACTCTTTTCAACACACCTGAACCACTACAAGTATCAAGAGAAGAAAATAAATGTATTTTCTTTGATATTCATCTAACTGCAAGGGAGGGTGGGAAATGTAGTCTAGCAATGCTTCCAAGAAGAATTAAGCGGTTTGGTGAACAACCAGTCAGTCTTTTGCCACAAGCAAATTAGTGGTGGTGGAGGATGAACTGAGGCGAGACCACTTGAACAACTTTCCCCAAAGGATATTCACTGAGTGATCAGTTTAGCCAAAAATGAAGACTGTGAGGCAGAGCCACAAGACATTGATCTCGGACTTGTTTATTAGTTGAGTCTTCCGGGAAGCAGATGTTAAGACAGAGTTAGGAGTGAGGAGATTTATTCGTAGGTAATGCTTGTGAAAGTTAAAAGGGAGAGAATGCAGGCTAGGCAAGGCCAGCTTCAGACTTGACAGGCTCAGCCAACACACTGGGGAGCTCCAAAGTGACGATTGCCCATTACACGAGTTCCACGTTGCAGCCACAGCAAGGGTCTAGTTAGTACCCCCACCATAGTCAGACATCGTGTGGGAGCAACCGAGGAAGAGAAAGGCCTTGGCTCAAAAGCTGAGGCACAGTGATGTCAGCAAAATGGCAGAATACGACCTTCCTTCCTCCCATGGAGACACCAATTCAACAATACTTGGATGAGAAATTCCTTTATGAGAAATCCAGGAACCAGTGAAAATGCTCCTGTACCCTAGGCAAGCAAGAAACCAGCTATATTAAAGCAAGTAGAAAATTTTGTGGCATCCTCTCCCGATAGTCCCTCCCCTTGGCACAGTTACATATGATCGTGAGGAAACTTCCAGCTCCTGGCTTCTCCATAGGGAGGGCAAGAAAAGACCAGACTGTACATCCAACATTCTGACTTTTCAGGAGGGGCTACCCGAGGGACTGGATTCTGTCTCGCCTCTCTCAGAGCGCTGACAGAATCCAGCATAATTTAGATGCCTGGGGGCCGCAGAGAACAACAACAACAAAAAGAGCTGGCAGCATGCTGCTGCCTCTGAGGACCTGCAGTTCAGCAGACAGAGCCTCTCACTCAAGGGGCCTTTCCCTCAGGCAGAAAGGGAAGAGTAGAATGTATGTTTAATGTTCCAGTTTTTCAGGGGGCAGCCCGAGGGACTGGTTTCTGTCTAGCACAACTTGGGGTGCTGACAGGACCTGGCATACTCTAGATGCCTGGGTGGCGCTGGGGAAAAAAAAGCTAGGTGGCATGCTGCTACTTCAGAGAACCCACAGTACAGCAGACAGTCACCAGAGTAAGCAAAAGATTTTGAGCTCCTGAATGAAAGAAATAAGCAAGTCTCTTTAATGAGAAATCTACATGTGCAAGTCCAGAGAAGACACAACCACAGGAAAGGTTTGAGAAGCCCCCAGAATTTCTAGCCAGGTTGATTGGTGAAGGTCTTCCCTTGTACAAAACCAGTCCAAAAAGACAGAGGTGGCTGCTTTTTCCAATATCAACAGATATCAACACAAAGTTATAAGTAACATCAAGAAACAGGGGGAAATCGCCCAATCAAAGGGACAAAATAAATCTCAAAAAAAAAAAAAAAAAGATCCTAAAGAAGTGGAGGTATATGAATTACCTAACAAAGAATTCAAAATAACCATCATAAAGATGTACAATGAGCTCAGGAAAATGATGCATGAACATAATGAGTTCAACAAAAAGATAGAGAATATTAAAAAGAACCAAAAGAATTTTAGAGATGAAGAATGCAATAAGTGAACTGAAAAATTCACTAGAAGAGTTCAACATCAGAAAAAAAGACTTGGCAAACTCAAAGATAGTTCATTTTGAAATTATCCAATCAAAGAAGTAAAATGAAAAAGGATGAAGAAAGCCTAGGGGATTAATGGGACACCATCGAGTGGATCAATTCAGATGTTATGGTAATCTCAGAAGGAGAAGAGAGAGAAAGAGGGAGAAAGCTTATTTAAATAAATAATAGCTGAAAATTTCCCAAGTCTGGGGAAGGAAATAGCATCCAGATCCAAGAACCCAATGGACATATTATAATCAAACTGTCAAAAGTCAAAGACAAAGAGAGAATTTTGAAAGCAGCAAGAGAAGTGACTCATCACATTGAAAGGAATCCCCCTAAGACTATAAGTGGATTTGGCAGCAGAAACCTTGTAGGCTGAAAGGGATATATTCAAAGTACTGGGAAAAAAACTGCTCACCAAGAATACTATATCTACCAAAACTGTCCATCAAAAATAAAGTAGAGAAAGACTTTCCCAGATCAACAAAAGCTGAAAGAGTTCATCACCACTAGACCAATCTTACAAGAAATGCTGAAGTCAGTCCTTCAAGTTGAAATGCAAACACATAGCAACACAAAAGCATATGAAAACAGAAAGCTCACTAGTAAGGATAAATATATAGATAAATACAGAATACTGTCATAATGTAACTATGATGCATAAATCACTTTTAATTGTGGTACAGAAGTTAAAGTACAAAAGTATAAAAATAACTATAATTATAAAAACATGTTAATAGATACACAATATAAGAGATGTAATTTCCGACATAAATAACATAAAGTGGAGGGGGGAGAAGTAGAAGGGTAGAGTTTTTATATATGATTGAATTGTTATCAGGTTAAAATAGATTTCAACAACTATGAGATGTTTCATGTAAGTCCTATGGAACCATAAAGAAAATATCTACAGAAAATATGCAAAAGAAAATAAAGGAATCAAAGTATGTCACTACAAAAAAAAAATCAATGAAACTCTAAGGAAGGCAGCAAGAAAAGAAGAGAAGAACAAAAGAGCTACAAGACAAACAGTAAACAGTTATTAAAATGACAGTAGTGAGTCCTTCCCTGTCAATAATTACTTTAAATGTAAATGGATTAAACTCCTTAAATCAAAAGACATGGAGTGGCTGAATGGATAAAAAAAGATCTGATTATATGTTGTCTACAGGACTCACTTTAGATTTAAGGGTACACATAGGCTGAAAATGAATGAATGGAAAAAAAAATATCCCATGCAGATTCTAACCAAAAGAGGGCAGAAGTATCTACAGTAACATTAGACAAAATCGACTTTAAGTCAAAAACTGTCACAAGAGACAAAGAAGGACATTACATAATAGCATCACCTCACCAGGAAGATATAACAATTATTAACAGATATGCATCCAAATCAGAGCACCTAATTATATGAAGCAAATATTGACAGAACTGAAGGGAGAAATGGATGGCAACATGACAATAGGAGGACATTTCAAAGCCCACTTTCAGTAATGGGTAGAATATCCAGGCAGAAAATCAATAAGGAAATAGAGGACTTGAACAATACTATGCTCCAAATGGACCTAACAGATATTTACAGAATATTCCACCCAACAGCAGCAGAATACACATTCTTCTCAAGTGTACAGGGAACATTCTCCAGGATAGATCACACGTTAGGCCAATAAAACAAGTGTCAACAATTTTAAGGAGATGGAAATCATACCAAGTATCTTTTCTGACTACAATGGAATGAAGCTATAAATCAATAGCAGAAGGAAAACTGGAAAATTCATAAATACGTGGAAATTAAACAACACACTCCAGAACAATCAACGGGTCAAAGAAGAAATCAGATATACCTTGAGAAAGATGAAAACTAAAGTACAACATACCAAAACTTATGGGGTACCAAAAAGCAGTATTAAAAAGGAATATTACAATGATAATCTCCTACATTAAGAAAAGAACAAAGATCTCAAACAAGCAACCTAACTCTATACGTCAAGGAACTTGAAAAGGAAGAACAAACTAAGCCCAAAGTTAGCAGAAGGGAGGAAATAATAAAGATTAGAGTAAAAGTAAATAACACAGATAACAGAAAAACGGTAGGAAAAAAAATCAGTGAAATTGACTTGGGTTTTTTTTAAAAGATAAATGTAACTGACAAACTTTTAGCTATACTAGGAAAAAAAGAGAGAAGATCAAAATAAATAAAATCAAAGAGAACATTACAATTGATGCTACAGAAATAAAAAAGGATCATAAGAGCCTTCTGTAAACAATTATATACCAACAAATTAGATAGCCTAGAGGAAATGGATAAATTCATGGAATATACAACCTAACAACATTGAGTCATGAAGAAATCTAAACAGACCAATAATGAGCAAGGAGACTGAATCAGTAATCAAAACCTCCCAGCGGAGAAAAGTCCAGGACCAGATGGCTTCACTGGTGAATTGTACCAAACGTGTAAAGAATTAACGCCAATCCTTTTCCAACTCTTCCAAAAAACTGAAGAGGAGGGAACACTTCCAAACTCATGTTATGAGATGAGCATTACCCTGATACCAAAACCAGAAAGCACAGTACAAGAAAAGAAAATTATAGGTCAATATCCATGATGAACATAAATGTAAAAATCCTCAACAAAATTCTAGTAAATCAAATTCAGCAGTACACTGAAAGGATCACACACCATGATCAAGTGGAATTTACCCCTGGGATGCAAAGATGATTCAACATATGTGAATCAATGAATGTGATATAGCCACAATAACATAATGAAGGAGAAAAATCATGTAATCATTTCAATAGAGGCAGGAAAAGCATTTGACAAAATTTAATATCCCTTTATAACAAAAAACTCTCAACAAATTAGAAATAATGTACCTCAACATAAGGAAGGCCATATGTGACAAGCACACAGAAAGGATTATATTCAATGGTGAAAAGCTGAAAGCTTTTCCTCTAAGATTGATGCCCACTCTTGCCAATTCTATTCAATATAGTACTGGAAGTCCTAGCCAGAGTAAATTATTTCTCTTTATAGATGACATGAACTTAAATGTAGAAAACCCTAAAGATACACACACACACACACACACACACACACACACACAAAGTATTAGAACTAATAAACAAATTCTGTAAAGCTGCAGGATACAAAATCAACATACAAAAGCCAGTTGCATGTCTATACAGTAAGAATGAACTATCTGAAAAAGAAATTAAGAAAAATATTTCATTTACAATAGCATTAAAAATAATAAAATACATTAGAATAAATTTAACCAAGGAGGTGAAAGATCTATATGCTGAAAACTATAAAACATGGATAAAAGAAATTGAAGAAGACACAAATAAATGGAAAGATATCCTGAGTTAATGGATTGGAAAAATTAATATTGTTAAAATGTCCATACTACCCCAAACCATCTATAGACTCAGTGCAATCCCTACCAAAATTCCAATGGCTTTTTTTTTTTTTTACAGAAATAGAAGTCAAACAATCCTACAGTTGATATGAAACAACAAAGGACCCTGAATAGCCAAAGCAATATTCAGAAATAAGAACAAATCTGGAGGCCTCACACCTACTAACTTCAAAACATATTATAAAGCTAAAGTAGTTAAAATCGACACATAGAGCAATAGAATGGAATCAAGAGTCCAAAATAAATTCATGCATTTTATGGTCAACTGATCTTCAACAAGAGGACCAAGAATATATAATGAGGGAATGATAATCTTTTCAATAAATGGTGATGGGAAAACTGGATATCCACATGAAAAAGAATGAAACTGGACCCTTATATCATACACAAAAATCAACTCAATGGATTAAAGACTTAAACATTAGATTTGAAACTATAAACCTCCTTGGAGAAAATATAAGGGGAAATCTTCATGACATTGGTCTTAGCAATGAATTCTTGGATATGATATCAAAAGCACAGGCAACAAAAGCAAAACTAGACAAGTGGGACTACATCAAACTAAAAAGCTTCAACACAGCAAGGGAAAGAATGAACAGAGTGAAAAGTCTGTATGAAATGGAAGAAAATATTTGCAAACCATATACCTGATAAGTGGTTAATATCTAAAATATATAAGTAACTCATAGAAGTCAATAGCAAAAAATAATTCTGTTTTTAAAATGACCAAAGGACTTAAATAGGCATTTCTCCAAGAAGACTTTACAAATGGCCAACCAGGTATATGAAAAGATACTCATCACCACTAAGAATTGGGGAAATGCAAATCAAAACCACAATGTGTTTTGCCTCAGATCTATCAGGATGGACAGTATAAAAATAAGTAAATAACAGAAAATAACAAGAGTTGGCAAGAAAGACAAATACTGTGTGATTTCACTTATATGTGGAATCTAAAAAACAAATGAACAAACATAAAATAGAAAGAGAGTTACAGATACAGAGAACAAACAGGTGGTTGCCAGAGGGGAGGGGAGTGGGCAAAAGAAAGAAATAGGTGAGGGAGACTGAGAGGTACAAACTGCAAAATAAATGAGTCACAGTTACGAAGTGTACAGTGTGGAAAGTATAGTCAATAACCATGCAATCTTTTTGTATGGTGACAGATGGTAACTAGACTTACGGTGATCATTTTGAAAAGTATAGAAATATCAAATCACTACATTGTGTAACAGGAACCAACATAGTGTTGTAAGACAATTATACTTCAAAAACAAACTCATAGAAAAAGAGATTTGTGATTACCAGAGGCCAGGGATGGGGGAAGGGAGAATTGAATGAAGACAGTCAAAAGGTACAAACTTCAAGTTATAAGATAAGTAAGTACTAGGGATGTCATGTACAACGTGATAAATATAATTAACACTGCTGTGTGTTACATATGAAAGTTGTTAAGAGAGTAAATCCTAAGAGTTTTCATCACAAGGAAAATTTTTTTCTATTTTAAAATTTTATATCTATATGATGATGGATGTTCACTAAACTTACTGTGATAATTATTTCATGATGTAAGTAAAGTCATCATGCTGTATGCCTAAACTTACACAGTACTGTATGTCAATTACATCTCAATAAAATTGGAAATAAAGAAAAAAACACTACATAGTACAAAAATGGAAAAAAAAAAAAAGAGTTGACAAGGATATGGAGTAATTGGAGCCCTTGTGCACTGTTGGTAAGAATGTGAAATGGTGTAACCACTATGGAAAACAGTATGGCAGTTCCTCAAAAAATTAAAAATAGGATTACATATGATTCAGCAATCCAACTTCTGGTTATTTATGTAAAAGAATAGAAATCAGGATCTCAAAGAGATACCTGCATTCCTGTGTTCACTGCAGCATTATTCACAATAGCCGAGAGGTGGAAACAACCTAAATGTCTTTCAACACATGAATGGATGAAGAAAAAATGGTATATAGGTTCAATGGAATATTATTATTCAACCATAAAAAGAAGGAAATACTGTCATGTGCTACAACATGGATGTACCTTAAGGACATTATGCTAAGGACATTAGCCAGTCACAGAGGGACAAATACTACGTGATTCCACTTATATGAGGCATCTAAAGTAGTCAAACTCATTGAAGCAGAAAGGAGATTGGTGATTGCTAGGGAGTGCAGGGGAGTTGCTGTTCAATGGGCATAACGTTTCAGTCATGTAAGACGAAAAAGTTCCAGAGATCTGCTGTACAACATATGCTTATAGTTAGCAACACTGTATTTTACACTTAAAAATTGTTGAGGGTAAATCTCATATTACATGTTTTTTTTAAACCACAATTAAAAAAAAAAATTGAGGCAGAGCCTGAAGCCATTAACTGTAAAGGTTACTTGCATTCTGTGCATGAAGTTAACTGCATTCCGTGCAGCTGAATGGTAAGTTCCTTCTTGAACATCAGAGTGGAATACCTCCATGGTTACTGTACCTTGTCCTGTTCAGCACTTTTATAGCAGTGACTGAGATGAAGCCATAGAATGATAGATACTAACATATCTGCAGCTGACTCAAAATGTGAAGATAGCTCTTGTGATAGGCAACTAAATTGAATTTGAAAACTATCTTGATGGCTGGAAAAAAGCTGGACAGAAACAAGCAAGATTAAATCCTACAAGGATAAATGAAAAATCTTCCATTGAGCTTCATGATAACCAATTATTTAAGTACTAATTGTGAGAATATTTTCCATTCATATGAAAGGAGCTGAAAATTTTACATGACTACAGGACCAAAAACCATGCAAGAATGTGTGCTATGACTCCTTTGAAAAGCCAGAGAAGACCATGGCCATGTTAATAAAGGTATAGTGTCTAGAACAAGGGAGGTGCTATTCCATCCAAAGCAGGTGTTCCCTTCTGGGCATCAGTATTTAAGGACACTGACAAATTAGACAACATTCAGGCTTTTAGAATGTCAAGGAACCATGTAATATTAAAAACAGATTAAGGAATAGGGCCCATTTGTTATAAGCTATCTGAATATCCTGTAGTTTTCCTGTGAGGAATTTATATAACACTGTAATATAAACAGATTTTTAGTTGTACAGATGTTTTGCAATTTCTTTAACTTTTTATTTTAAGATAATTACAGATTCACAGGAAGTTGTAAAGATAGTACAGAGAGGTCCCATGAACCCTTTACTCAGTTTTCCCCAATCATTACATCTGACATAATTATTGCAGAATAGCAAAACCAGGAAATCGACATTGGTATAATGCGTGTATAGTTCAGTGTCATTTTGCCATGTATGTAGATTTGTGTAACAACCACCACAGGTTTTATTGGTCTTTTCAAAGAACCAGCTTTTTGTTTCATTGATTTTTCTCTAATTTTTTTTTTGTTTGTTTTCAACTTCATTCATTTCTGCCCTTATCTTTATTATTTCCTTTTTCTACTTGCTTTGGGTTCATTTTGCTCTTCTTTTCCTAGATTCTTGGGGTGGGAGTTTAGATTATTGATTTGAGACTTTTCCTCTTTTCTAATGTAAGCATTTAATGTTATAAATTTCCCTCTCAGCACTGCTTTAGCCGTGTCCCACAAATTTTGATAAAATGTGTTTTCATTTTAATTTTCATTCCATTCAATATATTTTTTTTAAATTTCACTTGAGACTTCCTCTTTATCACCTGTATTATTTGGGAGTGTTTTGTTTCATTTCCAAGTTTTTGGAGATCTTCCTGGTATCTTTCAGGTGTTGATTCCTAGTTTGATTACATTGTGGGCAGAAAACAACTATGATTTCAATTCTTTAAAATTTGTTGAGCTTTGTCTTATGGCCCAGGATATGTTCTATCTTGGTGTATGTTCCATGGACACTTGAAAAGAATGTGTGTTCTTCTTTTGTGAGGTGAGTGTTCTGTAAATGTTGATTAGATCCTGTTGGTTGATGGCAGTGTTGCATTCCTTTGTACCCTTGCTGATTTTCTGTCCAGCTGTTCATTAATTGTTGAGAGGGGAATTGAAGTCTCCAACTATAATTGTGGACTTGTCTATTTCTCCTTTCAGTTCTACCAGTGTTTGATTCACATATTTAATTATTCTGTTTTTTTGGTGCATACACATTTAGGGATGCTGTATCTTCTTGTTGTATTGAGTCTCTTTTTTTTTTTAATTTAAATATAGTTGATTTATGATGTTGTGTTAGTTTCAGGTGTACAGCAAAGTGATTCATATATATATGTATATATTCTTTTTCAGATTCTTTTCCATTATAGATTATTACAAGACATTGAATATAGTTCCCTGTGCTATACAGTAGGTCCTTGTTTATCTATTTTATATACAGTAGTGTATATCTGTTAATCCCAGACTCCTAATTTATCCCTCCCCCTGGTGTATTAACTCTTTTATCATTATGTGATTTCATTCTCTGTTCCTGGTGATCTCTTTTTTCTGCAGTCGACTTTTTCTTATATTCATATAGCCACTCCTGCTTTATCTTGATTAATATTTGAATTATGTAATTTCCCACCTTTTTACTTTCAATAAACCTCTATCATATTTGAAGTGTATTTTTTATAGACAACATATAATTGAGTCAGTTTTTAAATCCATTCTGCCATTCTCTGTCTTATAATTGGTACATTTGGGCCGTTTAAATGTAATATAATTATTGCTATGTAAAATCTTGTCTGCCTTTTTATTTTTTGTGTTCTGCTTATTCTCTGCTTCTCATTTGTTTTCTTTTTCCTGCCTTCCTCTGGGTTTCTAGAATATTTTTTAGAATTGCATTTGTATTTATCTATAGTGTTTTTCCATGTATCTCCTTGTATAGTTTTCTTATTGGTTCTTCATACTCATATTAATATATATATATATATATATATATATATACACACACACACACATACACACACATACAAATTATCACAGCCTACCAGTGTCACCATTTTACCAGTTTGAGTGGTGTAGAAGCCTTATCTCCCTTTGTACCCCTTACCCTCCCCCAATTTATAATTGTCTTAAATATTTCCTTTATATCATTTTAGAATCATATAAGACAATGTTATAATTTTTGCTTCTACTATCAAACATAATTTATAATACTCAAAAGGTAAAGGAAAGTCTACTGAATTTACTCATATTGTTACTCCTTTTGTGCTTTCTTCCTTCCTGATATTACAAGATTCCTTCTTTTATCATTTGCTTTGTGTTTAGGGAACGTCCTTTAGCCATTCTTTAGGGTTGGTCTGCTGGTGACAAATTCTCTTGGTTTTCCTCCATCTGAGAATGCCTTGTTTTTCCCCTTTCATGCCTGAAGGATATTTGCATTGCATACAGAATTCAGAGTTGACAGTTCTTCTCCTTCAGCACTTAAAAATGCTGCGTCACCTCTTTCTGGCCTCTGTGGATTCTGATGAAAAATCCACTGTAATTCTAATAGTTTTTCCCCTACAGATAATGTGCCATTTCTCTCTAGCTGCTTTCAAGAATTTTTCTTTGTCTTTAGTTTTCAGAAGTTTGACTATGATGTGTCTTGGTGTGAATTTCTGTGAGATTTATCCTGTTGGAGGTTCACTCAGCTTTTGATCTGTAGTCTTTTGCCTAATTTGAAAAATGTTTAACAGTTCTTTCTTTGAATACTTTTATCCTCTCCTTTTGGGACTCTGATGACAAGAGTTAGATATTTTATTACAGTCCTATGCATCCCTGAGGCTCTATTCTTTCTGTTCAGTCTGTTTTCTCTCTGTCGTTCAGATTGTGTCATTTCTATTTTTTATCTTCAAGGTCATGGTTCTTTCCTCTGTATTCTCCATTTTGCTATAAGCCCATTCATTTTTTCTTTAAATTTCAGTTTATATTTTTCAGTTCTAAAAACTTCATTTGGTTATTCTTTATATCTTGTATTTCTTTGCTTAGACTTTCTATTTCTTTGATGAGACTTTCTATTTTTTTTGTTTTAAGCATGTTCATAATTACTTACTGAAGCATTTTTATGATGCCTGCTTTAAAAGTCTTGTCAGATAACTTTAATATCTTTGTCATCTCAGTAGTAGCATCTATTGATTGGCTTTTTTAGGTTGAGATCTCCATGGCTCTTGGTTTGATGAGTGATTTTCTATTGAAAGCTTTGTTATGAGACCTGGGATGTTATTTCAATTGTGTATTTTTAATAGGCCTCCTCTGGCACCACTCTGGCCAGAGAATGGGGGATGTCACCTCATTACTGCTTGGTAGGCCTAGACATCCCCTTTCTCCACTCAGCCTATGTTGACACTGGGGAAGTGGTGGGGAGGGGCCCCTTGTTACCTCTGGGTAGGCGTGGGCATTGAGGCTCCCCATTAGGCCTCCGCTGATACCTGGCTGGGAGGGGGACAGAGACTTCATTACTGTCCCTATGTTGCCTCTGTTGACACCGAGGCAGGGGGTGGCCTCCTGCTCCTGGGCAGTGGTTAGAGTCCTGAATCTTCAGAAGGCTTCTTCTGACACCACCTCAGCAAGGAGGGGAAGGGGCTTCCCATTACTGGTGGGTGGAGGTAGATGACCAGAATCCCCCAGATAGTTCCCACTAACACCAGAGAGGGGAGCCTTGTTACCACCCACTCGGTATGAAAGTCCTGACACCCCCTGGTAGAGGCTCAGAGTCCCTCCTTACAGACTGGTAAAGGCTGGCATTTCTGGGTTGCCAGCTTCTCCAGTGTCCAGAGGGACGGATGAAGGAAAACCCAGGGAACTCACTGTCATGTCATCCCGCAGGTCCTAGATCCCCAGCTAGTCTGCCATCTCACCACCTTTCAGAATTTTCTTATGTTTGTTTTGTGTATAATACCCAGGGGTGTCAGCTGTTCTTAGTGGGAGGGATAAGAAAAAGTACTTCTGCTTCACCTGTCTTATTTCCAGAAGTGGAAGTCAAAAGAGGTAACATTTTATGAATTGTTTCCCTTCCTAGACCATGAGCTTCGTGTTGGCAAGGATCATTTCTGTCTTGTTCATTGCTGTATCCTCAGCTCTTAACACAGTGTCTGGCGCATAACTGATGGTCTATAAATATTTGAAAGTTGAATGAACATTTAACCAGGAAAAGATGAAACTTAGAGGAGACCCTTTAGTTGCCTTCAGATATCCAAGAGGTTGCTTTATAGAGGAAGGGCTCCGTTTGTTTTGTGTCATTCCTTACCAAGGATCAAGAGTAGAAGGTATAGAGGGGCAGGCTTTGGCCAAGAGGAGGATCTGTTTTCTGATGATCGGACCTTCTAACAACTCAACGAGGTAGTAAGTTTCTGGCCACTGGGAATTTTCAAGGAGAAATTGGGTGACAAATTACTCTCCAAGGTCAGACAGGAGAAGATTCTTTCACCCTGTGCAAGTCTGGATGAGTTGACCTCTCTGCCAGTGTTTCTCAAATATCCATGTGCCTAAACTCATCTAGGGCTCTTGTTAAAATGCAAATTCTCATTCAGTAGGTCTGGGAAGGTATCTGAGATTCTGCATTCCTAACAAGCTTCTTGGGGATGCTGATGCTGCTGGTCCGCAGACTGCAATCTGAAGAACAAGTTTCTCCACCTGTCTTCTCAATGAATATTCGGATCAAACAAATTAAATGACTGGTTTTCCGTGTAAGAGAAATATTAACATCTAAGCTCAGCCTGTAGGTGGCTGTCCTTCTTCTAGTTGGCTGAGACATGAAAGAAAACATGGATGCCCTGAAATGCAGCATTCTCGCCACTGGAAACACTTGCTTCATGTACATCTCAATATTATGTTTTAATTCTTTGTTTGGACACCAAGGCCTTTTCTACACTGTGCTCTCTGAGATGCCAACCTCCTGCAAGGTGTTAACAAGGCTTCTTGAGGAAAAGGGATTCCAAGATCAATCGAACTTGGGAAGCCTATAGTCTGTACTTTTGGCAATTTACAAAGTCCATTAATTTCCTAAAGACTATAGGAGCACTGAAGTGAAGAAATCTGCTTAATTTTGTTTAACCCAAGCATGTTTGACCCCCAAATCTCATTACACCAATTAGCATGTCAAAGGCCAGCAGAGTTCATGCAACCCAAGTAGAAAGTGCTGTTCAGAGGGGACTTTGGCATTTTTTCCTCTAATAATACATTATAGAAAGTATATTATTACATGCTATCATGCTAGTGTTCAAAACAGGTGTACCTTCTCAGGAAACAGTTAAATCCTTAACCTTGGATATGCTATCTCTTGCCTTAGTTTGGACTCCCCCAGAAGCAGGCCCCAAGACAAGAATTTGAGCACAAATTTGGGGGCCAGGGAGGAGATGATCTCAGGAACTATCAGTAGGAGAGTGGGAAGATGAAGTGGAGAAGAGAAGGAAGCCAAAAAGTGTGAGTCATTGAGCAGGTTACAGTTATGAGCAACCGAGCCTCCGTCCCTCTGGGGAACTCTGGGCGCTAAGGTGGAACACACTTTGGGGGTGTCTAGTCACCTCCTCACAATGAAGGAAGGAAGCGAAGGTATTTATCCTCAACTCCTATTCATCTTTGGTTGAGGACTGCTCCCAGGGGTGTGTTAACTCTCTGGCATTTCCTGCCTGCCCTGCCCACAGTTGAGAGCAAGTGCACAGGCTGAGTCACAGGTGCGTAGGGAGCCTGGCAGTGAGTGCCAAGGTGCTGTGAGTGGGGCACTGACAGCGTCAGCCATGTCTCTGAATTCAAAATGCCTTTCCCAGTCTCTTCTGGGCTCTCATGTAGTTGAATATACAACCCTATCAGTAAAATATTTTTGAAGATACTGAAACTTTATTATTTATATTTTTTCTTTTTTATTTATTTATTTATTTATTTATTTATTTATTTATTTATTTATTTATTTATTTATTATATTTCTTCCTTCCTTCCTTCCTTTCTTTCAGAAGCTGCCTGGGAATGACTGGGTTGGCTGCCGTAAGATGGGGCAGGCTAAGAAGGACTCACATCTCAAACTCCCCACTTCCGCCCTGGAATGGCACCGATGCTGGTGGGACAGCCTCAGCCGTGGGGACGTGGGGCACAGACCCAGCACCTCGCATGAGAGCAGTTCAGCATAGCAGAGAGCCCATGGCATCTGACAGCCGTGGCAAAGTGCAGTTGACCGTGTGATGTACGTAGCATTAGGAAGGACAAACTTGGGTGAACAAAATGTCCCTCAAGGTGCTCAGAGCATGTGATGTGAATCCAAGCATAGGTGATGCTTGGAGAGCGAGGGGGACAGACGGGCAGCCGGTGAGAGTCATCTGCCTCCAGTAGTTGGGGCCACTCACTGGCAAAGGGTTTGGGTACTACTTGGGATTCTGTGAAGGAGCGCATCAAGGCTAAGTCAGGGCTCCCAGCCTGAGAGTTTTAGGAACCAGACAGGTGCCCAAGGCAGGGCCTTAAATACAAAGAAAAAAAGTCCAAGACCAAGAGAGGGTCGAAAGTAGAACTGTGGCTTCCAGTTCGGGAGGCAAAATGCCCAAGGTCAAGATGACATTATCAGCAAGGCTGCCCTGTTTCTAGGTCCCAACTTCTGGGGCCAGGGCTCCTGAGATAGTCCAGCCTGGGGCCAAAATTTGCCCTCAGGCTTAGGGAAGCCTGCACCAACAGATGGACATCGAGCAGCCCCAGCAGTAGGGACGAAGTTCTCTGAGACCAGGCAACGTTTGGGCCCCTACTCTGACATTTGCAACCAGGTGGTCAGGGGTTCTGGCCAACCAACCCACCCATCCTTCACAGTGCCTTCCTCAGGGCCTCGCTCATCTCTCATCCCCCTGCCCCTCTCCCTAAGCTTTTGGAGCACTTAAAAAACTGGCCATCAGGATCCTGCCCAGGGGCCTTGAAAGATGGCTGACTTCTGGGATGGAAAATCATAGGAGCCAATCATCCCTGTGACAACACCCAGAGCTTCCATCCTCTCTAATTCACAGAGCTAGAATTGGAAGGTCATTTGAAAGGCCTGCATTTTTTAATATTTAAAACCATTTCTCCTCGAATTCCTCTGCTGGCCTAGTGTTAATGGCCCCTTCTCCCCCTCTCCCTTCCCATGGCACTGTCTGTACTTGTCTATTTCAGTTGGTTTCCTGTTCAAAGCGCTTCCTTTCCTCTTTCTATTCTCACTCCTTATTCAGCTTTTCCCCTCTGCTCCTTGATTTGCCATTATCATTATTTTTGTAACCCGGAGTTTGACCCCCACGACCCCACCCCCACCCACTATGAGATTTGGATCTTTTCATTTATATGGACCACGTCACCAGCCATTTATTCCCTGTAGCACTTTCCTTAGCCTGTTTCCTTTTCATTTTGTTTTTCATCCTTCATTACCCAGCTTTCCCTGGCAAACGTTCAACACAAAAACTGCTTCTTTGTCTAAGCCTTCTCTCTCTTTCGGTTCTTCTTTCTTTGCTCCCCTTCGCTCCTGGTTTCCTGAAAGTCTGCCTGAGGTTCCATTTTGTGTCTTTGTTTACACTGATAACAAATATTTCATTTACTGTTTTGAACAAATGGTTCTTTTAAGCTAATGGGGAACTTGTTTCTCCTTTGAAAACACTTGTTTCTCCTTTGAAAACACTGTATTCAAAGAATCAGATAAACTTCTCTGATACTTGTTATTGAAATGTTTCTGCATTCTCCTCGCAGAATTCCAAATATGTGGCATCATGCATATTTGGAGCCAGACTTCTGACAAGATGCCCTCAATCACCCACAGCTTCTTTATGAGTTTTTCCATCAAATGTGACTTCGGTTGTTAAGATGTCCCAGGTGATTAGACTTGCCAGCAGCCTCCTAAATACTCAGCTGAGGAAACCTGATATTGTTGGGAGAGACTGTTCCGGCGAGATTACTTTGCAGTGGTAAAAGCCAGAGGCCTGATGTCTGCAGAATTTTGTTCACTTCTCAGAAGTCCTTTGACTGTGTGATGTGAGCAAGTCACCCTAAATCTCTTTGTCTCTCTCCAGCTGCAATACGGAGGCAACAATACCCCTTTAACAGAAATTCTATGAGAAAAATATTATGAAATATTAACAGAATGCTCTGCATTTCTTGTATATTTCACCCCAGGAGAGCTAGCAAACTACTATCCCTTGTCCTAGTCAGTCACTCTGGGGCAGAGAACTGTTAGGGGTGGGCAGCCAGGGGGCAGCCTGCTCCCTGTGAAACTGCTGAGAAAGGAGCAGGGGCTGGATTGGGGGTACATATCCCTTCCTCCCAGGCCTGTCCCAGGCATCCAGGCATATTTCCTTAGTTTTCCATTATTTTGTACATCTGAGGGCTCATATTTTTTTCCAGAGACTGTATATTCCTTATTGCTCAAGTTAGTAAGGGGCCAGTGGAATAAAACGATGATGGAGAGGCAGCATAACATGATGGTTAAGAATATAGATTTGGGAGCCGATACAGGTATCAAACTCACCCATGTGATAGCTTTGTGACTTAAGCAAGTTACTTAACTTCTCTCTGTCTCCGTTTCCTCATCTACAAATTGAGAATAATAGTATGGAGATTAAGCAAGCTAATATTTGTAAAGGGTCTGCTTGGAACAGTGCCTGACACATGGTGCACATGTTAAAGTACTTGTTAAATAAAAACATTGTTCCAATTCTAAAGTTTTTTAATGTTATATAATGTTTCTTGAAAACAGTTGGGTGTGATACAACAAAAGACTGGAAGGACGGCGTTCTGGTGGCAATGTGGAAACTAAAATGTAAACATAGCAAAAATAAAATTATTTAGGGAGCGCCAGGCAGACCATGAAAATGAGCCTGCTGGCAAGATTTCACACCGTGAGACAATAACTCACTGATGGTTGTGCTGTTTATAACTGAAAGGAGGGAGGGAGGGAGGGAGGATGGAAGGGAAAGAAGAAAGAAAAGAAAGTCCTCTGAGATTCTGATTTCTTTTTTTTTTTTTACAAATATAGATCCAAGATCCAAGAAAGTTCTTGTAGAAATTTGGGAAATGTGATACACTGTATGTGCCCAGTATGGCCGCATCACTCTACATATGCCATCCCACATGCTCTTCTTTCAATGGGACATTGGCATCCCTCCCACCGAAGAGTGAGGTATGTGTTCCTTCCCCTGGAAATGAAGTGGAGGTTCATGACTGATCCAACCAATGATGTGTGGCGGAAATGATGCTAATGTGACTTCCAAGCCTAGGTCATAAAAAGGATACGGCTTCGGCTCTGCACTGTCTCTCTCTGGATACTCACTCTTGGAATCCAGCCACCATGATATGTGAGCCATCTGAGGAAGCAACGTGTAGGTGTTCTGGCTGACAGCCATCATCAGCCACTAGATATGTGAGGGAGTGACCCTTTGATTTTCTAGCTCCCAGTCATTGAGTCCTCCCAGTTGAGGCCGAGACATTGTGGAGCATAGACAAGCTGTATCTACTGTCCCCTGTCTGAATCCCTGACTCACAGAAACCATAAGAGATAATAAAGGATTATTATTGTTTTAAGCCACTAAGTTTTAGAATAATTTGTCATGCAGTAAGAGATAAAATAATACAGGAACTATAAGAAGGTAAAGAGTATGGATTCTAGGAGAGAAGGACATCAGAATTTTCCCATAGGAAATCCTATTTAAGCCTTTGGCATCCATGCCACTTTATATTTAAATCCTCCCCCACTTTAGCAAGCAAACTCATCATTCTAAAATTTTACCAAATGAACTATGCTTGATCCAAGTCGAATTAAGAATCTCTGAACAGGTGCCATGCTTGGGAGTCTTGAAAGCCCCTCACAGAGATCCAGGGCTCCCTGACTCAGGTGGCCACCCAAGGACTAAATGAAAGAAGGGCTAAAGATTTCCAACTTGAGAGTAATTAGGAAGTGGCCTGATGTCTGGAGCCCATGAAGAGCGTTCTGAACTCATTTCCTACTGTGTTGGCTATGAGTATATATAATATATGTAAGAAAATATAATTTAAAATAACTAAAACACCAATCAATCCTCTGTTGTTCCCCCAATTAAATATATAATTAATCAATATTGTATTTTATACAAATTAAAAAGTGAATATTTTAAAAAAAGGAAAAAAATTACAAAACCTCACCACCCAGAGATAACCACTCATATCTTGCTGTATTTTTTAAATAAATTATATGTATTAATTATATATACATATATAATAAATTATAATATATGATAAAGAAATACTGTATTCCCCTGGGTATATATAGGGGTGACCGTCTGAAACATTCAGTTCTGTATCCCACTTCTCTCACTTAACATCTGCACATCTTTCCATGTCAATAAATATAGCTCTACTTTAAAATTTTAATGGGCATATAACAACCCATTGCTTGAATATACCATAACTAAGTCAATTTCCTATTTTGGGGAATTTTGTCATTTCTATTTGCTTTCTTTTTTAATAAAAACTGTATATATTAAGATCCACAACATGAAGTTTGAGACACATATACATAATGAAATGGTTACCACAGCCAAACTAATTAACACATCCAGCTCCTCACATAATTTCCATTTGTGTGTGCATGTTATGTGTGCCTGTGTGTGTGTGTGTGTGTGGTGAGAGCTGGTATCTACTCTCTTATGCAAATTTCCAGTATGCAATACAGTATCATTAACTATAGTCATCACTGCTGTACATTAGATCTCTAGAACTTATTCACCCTACAACTTTGTACCCTTTGATCAACATCTCCTCCATTTCGCTCACCTTCCTGCCCTTGGTAACCAACCACCATTCTATTATCTGCTTCTATGAATTCAAACTTTTTAGATCCCACATATAAGTGAGAACATGCGGTATTTTTCTTTCTGTGTCTGGCTTATTTCACTTAGCATGATGTCTTCCAGGAAATGGTAGGATCTCTTTTTTTAAGGTTGAATGATAATCCATTGTAATATATATACTACATCTTGTTTATCCATTCATCAGTCAGTGGACACTAAGGTTGTTCCCATATCTTGGCTATTGTGAATAATGCTGCAATGAACATGGGGTGCAGATATCTTTATGAGATACTGATTTGATTTCCTTTGGATATATACCCAGTAGCAGGATTACTGGACTGTATGGTAGTTCTATTTTTAATTTTTTGAGGAACCTCCATACTGTTTTCATGGTGGCTGTACCAGTTTACATTCCTACCAACAGTGTACAAGTAAGTGTTCCTTTTTCTCCACATCCTCACCCAACACTTATTATCTCTTGCCTTTTTGGTAATAGCCAACCTAACAGGCATGAGGTGATGTATCTCATTGTGGTTTTGATTTGCATTTCCCTGATGATTAGCGATACTAAGCACATTTTCATGTAGGTATTGGCCATTTGTATGTCTTCTTTGGGAAAATGTCTACTCAGATCCCTTGCCCATTCTTTAATCAGATTTTTTTTTTTTTTGCTATTGAATTGTATGAGTTCCTTTTTTTTTTTATATTAACCCATTATTGGATATATGGTTGGCAAGTATTTTCCTCCAACCTGTATGTTGCTTTTCCATTTTGTTGAATATTTCCTCTGTTGTGAAGCAGCTTTTTAGTTTTATGTAGTCCCACTTGTTTACTTTTGCTTTTGTTGCCGAACTTTTAATGTCATATCCAAAAAAAATCATTGCCAAGGCCAATGTCAAGGAGATGTTTCCCTTCTAGAAGTCTTCTTCTTGAAGTTTTATGGTTTCAAGTCTTATGTTTAAGTTTTTAATTCATTTTGAGTTAATTATTGTGTATGTTGTAAGGTAAGGGTCCAATTTCATTCATTTGCAGGTAGATATCCAGTTTTCCCAACACCATTTATTGAAGAGGCTATCTTTTCCCCATTGTGTATTCTTGGCATCCTCGTCAAATATTAGTTGTCTGTATATGCTGGGGTTTATTTCTGGGCTCTTGATTCTGTTCCATTGGTCTTCATAGATACTGTAATTACTTTTCTTAAGTGTTCACTTGTCTTTTAATATCATTAGTGGTGGTGGTGTTTGTGTTTTTTTTTTTAATTTCTCCAAATTTTCCAAATACAAAATACCTTCACACCTAGTGATAATTTTTAAAATTCTTCGACATTAGCATACACCATATATGCAAAAAGACTTGAGGGGAGGGTGGCCTTGAGTGATGCTCTTTGCACTTTTCTGTACTTCCCAGATTTATTAAAATGAGTAACTAATTTTTAGAATCTTAAAAAGTGTTCCAAAGAATTTTATTTTCTTTTTTTAAGTTCAGGGACATTTTGTGGTCTATATGAGTGGAACACCAGAAGCAAGAAGGAGGACGGAGGGGAAGAGAGGTGAAGGATGAAGTTGGAAATGAAAATGGGAACCAGAGCAGCAAGGATTTTGGATTCCATGTCTGGGCTGCAGTCAGTAGTTGAAGGCTTTTAGACAGGAAAGTGCTCTGATAAGATCTGTATTTAAGAAGGAGAACTCTGGTTACAACAGGAAACACAAATTGGATTTGGGAATTAAGAAGCTATTGGTGATGGTATCAGCTGTTTACTGCTGTAATAATGCTGTGTAACAAGGAACCACAGAACCTCAGTGATATACAGCAGCACTCAATGCTCACATATCTGGGGTCAGCTGGAGGCCAGCTCGGCAACCCTGCTGGTCCTGGCGAGCTTCATTCACACATGGGGTCTGGGAGTAGTTGCCTATTGGCTGATCTAGACTAGGCTTGGCTTGTTTTGGACTGTCTTTTCATGGATGTTTGTATAGCTCATAGGCTTGGAAGACAGGGATAGTATCTCCCTCCAGAGCAAAGGGCAAGCATGCTTATTTATTATCTATTATAAAAGATTCAAGCTCCCTAACGTTGGAGTTTTTCTCATGTAACGCCATCTGCTGAGTGCAGGCATCCATCTGAGCCTATCCACATCAGCCTTATCAGACCTGGGAAGCAAGTCTGCTTGCTGCGCCATGAGTCATAAAATCCTTTGCCTTTGACCCAGAAGTCACATGTCTCTTGCCAGCATCCAGGAAACTGGCAAGTTAATGGGGTAAAATCTCAAAACCCTTCATGATTTATTTTAAAAATAAAAATGTTTATTTTTTCTCAGTTTTACTGAGCTATGATTGACATACAGTGCTTTTATAAGTTTATGGTGTACAGTATAATGACATGACTTACAGATATTGCAAAAGGATTGCCACAACATATTTAATTAACATCTATCACCTGTGAAAAATTTTTTTTCTCTTATGATGAGAACATTTAGGATCTACTCTTTTAGCAACTTTAAAATATACCATAGAGCAGTGTTAACTACAGTCATCATGTTGTACATTACATCTCTACTACTTATTTATCCTACAACTGAAAGTGTGTATCTTTTGACCACTTTCATCCAATCCCTCCTCCCCCTACCCAAATCTCTGACAACCACAAATCTGATCTCTTTTTCTATGAATTTGGTTTTTTGGTGGTTTGTTGTTGTTGTTGTTCTCATTGTTTTTTTTAGGTTCTACATATAACTGAAATAATACAGTAGTTGTCTTTCTCTGTCTGGCTGATTTCACGTAGCATAATGCCTGCAAGATCCATCCTTCACAAATGGCAGGATTTCCTTCTTTTTTTAATGGCTCTTAAGTATCTCATTGTATGTATCGACCACATCTGCTTTATCCATTTGAGAACCTTCACAGTTCTTGACATCAGTAGCTTCTTACTCTCAACCTTTGGATCCATGAGGAGCTTTCACAGTCACACTCCCAGTGCTGGGCCCAGGGCTTGTACTTAATTGGCACTTCAGAAATATTTGTCAAATGAATAAATTACTCATTTTTATTTATTCTTTATTTTCCATAAATAGACTTGGAAATACCATTTTACTTGACAGGGTCATCAGTCTCCTGTCATTGTCACCCCAAGTAAGCTTTTCCCTCCAGTACCTAAGACAGTGGTATCACATCACTGAGGTACGTGGGTTACTGTAATTTTTAAAGCATTTCGGGATGGTGCCTGATGCAATGTTTCCTTATATCTAGCACAGTTTTACGTGGGCTCTTACTTTTCCGAAATTCATTCCATTATGAGCTTTGATTTCTTTATGAAAATTTTTCCTATAGATTTTAGAAACTTGTAATGCCTCCCTGTACACTTATAGGTTGGGTTCCCAACTATTTGTCCAACTGAGTGGGTAAACCCAGGAGGAAAATAGTGGGAAATAAAAATAGGAAATCAATGGACTCAAAAGGGGAGAAATCGATAAAGGTTAGAACAACATGTCTATTCAACTGTGTTGTGCAAGTTTTCGGCAGCTGTCTATTTAGCTAATGAAGCCTGGGTTAAAGTTCAAAAGGGAAAGCTCTATATGCACATATCTTCCAATTAAAAAAATGTTCAAGTATTTTTAACCCAAACATGTTCATACATTAAAAATCCAGTGATGAATTTTAATAGAGCTTGTATGCAGGACAGAGGAAATTTCAACTCAGATTTAAACATCATCAATATTTAAACTGTATTAATTTTGAAACCTCAACTCTGGCACAGTTTTAGAGCCTGTCTCCTCCTGCTGACTCTGGCGACAATCTCTGGGCGAAACGTGAGTCATAACTTGTGACACTGCAGACAGCATCTGCGAGGCAGGGTGTTTCACTTCTCACTTTGGCTTATGTTTGCTTGCGCTGATTGGAAAGTAGGGACATAAGACGAAAGTAAATGTGAGACTAGGGTTCTGCTAATTTTTATTCAAGAGGCTCTGCTCTAAGAAATATTTAAAGATTTTAAAAATTAGAATAGATGAGACAATTTGAGCTCAAATAAGTATAAAATGCAATGAATACTTAATACCTCAGAAATGCACACTTAAAAATGGTTGAAATGGTAAATTTTATGTTATGTGCATTTGACCACAATTTTTTTAAATATAATGGATTAAAACCCATTAAGTATGTTTAAAGTTTTTAAATTTATGGTGATATTTTAAAACTAGCCATTTTGGAGGCTATCAGGGAAACAATTCATCATCTGAAAACTAAAAATAAAATTTTTAAATTATCTGAAGAATAAAGGGAAAGAATCAAACATATATCCTGCTTTTCCAACAGAAATTATACCATTAGGTAATCAAATAGTACCTCAGGGAAGCATTTCTTTATAAAATTACTCCAACTAATACATGCAAATAAAATGACAGAATTAGATTATCACTATTTTGCAACTCTCAATGAATTAATTGATCTAGACAATGAGAATCAACAGCTGCTAATGTTGCAAAAAGAGACATAATCAGACATTCAATATCTCCTGATGAACGAACTCAACATTGCTTAGAGTCTTGCAAAAGAAATCCACCCTACATCTGGTCAAACCTCTGAATCCAGATAACTATTTTCAAGAAAAGCTGTGGGCAGAACACATGTTGAAATGCACCCTGAATGTGTCATCAGCAAAAATTCAAAATTGTAGGAAACTCTATAGGTCAAATTGTTCGTGTTCTTCAATGGGTAAAATATAAGGAGAAGAAAGGGATGAAGAGGGAACCTTTAGATTAAAAGAGATTTAAAAGATGACTCAATTATTTTTTAATGAACAAGGCTAAACTAGAGTGTTTAAGGGCACGCACTTGTATAATGAAGCCATAAAGAAGTGTGAGGAAATTATGACTATAAAAATCAGGATCATGGGCATGGAGGGACTTCTGGAGTGGCTGGCAAAGTACTACCTCTTCACCTGGATGGATGGTAGTTATAAAGGTGTGATCTCATAATAATTCACTAATCTATACACTTGTTTTATGTGTTTGTGTTTTATTTTATAATAAAAGAATATTGAAGTGGGGCCCAGACTGCCATGTGGATGTGGCCAGCTGGTTAGAAAGAAAGATGGTGAGAGGACTGGTGACCCCCCAGAGGCCACCTAAGCACCAAACATTTGCCCAGCTACACGTGGGCAGGTGGCTACTGAATTGTACTATGAGTTTGGGTCAAGACAGAGTTTTGAATTCCCCGCAGAAATGGATGAGAAAGGGCTCAGAATTTGTTTTAAGCAAGCTACTTTTTAGTTTCTGGAGCAATTTAGTTCTCCGGGCATCATATCTCAGGCTAGCCAAGTGCTAGCAAAAACTTGGAATTACACCTTCAATGCTATGCTGTCTGAAGGATGTGAGTGAGGAAGTACTGGTTTTAGACACCCATTTCATTACAGAGATATACTATAGCATCCATATCAGCAATGCACTTGAAGCTGTATCCAAGGCTGCAGCTAGCTCTTCTTCCACCAAGAAATGTAGAGAAGGTGAGGAGCTTATGCCCTAAATCTTGCCCAGATGGATGTCCCCAAGGGGAAGGCAACATAAAATGTCAGAGCAAGAGAAATACTACATTCCACCAAAGATTATATTTAACAATGTGATACCAGCAAACACCTATTAGAATACTAAAATCCAGAAATCTGACAATACTAGTTGCAGGTGAGGATGTGGAACAACAGAAACTCTCATTCACTGCTGGTGAGAATGCAAAAATGGTACAGCCACTTTGGAAGACCATTTGGTAATTTCTTACAAAGCTAAACGTAGTCTTACCATACAATATAGCAATCGTGCTCCTAGGTATTTACCCAACTGATTTGAAAGTTATATCACACAAAACTTGCCTGTGAATGTTTATAACAGCTTTATTTATAATTACCCAAAACCAGAGCAACCAAGAGGTCCTTCAATATGTGAATGGATAAACAAACTATGGTACATCCATACAGTGGAATACTATTCCATGATAAAAAGGAATGTGCTATCCAACTATGCAAAAAATATGGATGAATCTTAAATGCATATTGCTAAGTGAAAGTACCCAGTCTGAAAAGGTTATGTACCATATGATTCCATTTATATGACACTCTGGAAAAGGCAAAACTGTATAGACAGTAAACAGATCAGTGGTTGTTAGGGGTTTGAGGAAGGGGGAGGGTCAAATTAGTGAAGCACTGGGGATTTTTAAGTCAGTGAAACTATTCTGTATGATACTATCATGGTGGATGCATGATGCTATGCATTTGTCAAAAACCCATAGAAATTTACAGCATAAAGAGTGAGCTTAATGTGTGCAAATTTCTTTTAGAAGTCATTTAGGAGATCAAGGGATCCCAGGGTGGAATACAGACTGTGACAAAAGAATCTTACCTGCATTACAAATATATGATATAACATCACTGAAGGGGGTGGGGGAAAAGGTAAGTAAGTTCCTAAGTAACTTTGGAAGTGAGTGGATACTGTAAGACTAAAAACAAAAGAAACTGTATATAGCACTATATTCTGGTTAATAAAGTGGTTTCCCATGGAGGGTAGATGTTACCAATTCTAGCGCTGCTGTACATGTGTACTGGAAGTGAACAATTAAGTAAATAGATGGCAGATCATGGGAGCCAGTTTTCTCACTGTTAGAGTGGGAGGTTCCATACAAGCAAGGAGGAGAAGGCTAGAACAATCCACATGGTACTGGATTAGAGCTGGAGACATCAGTATGGAGATTCGTTTAGCTTAATATAGATATTGATGAATACATATAGAAATATTTATAAATATGTAGATATACACTGGTTAGTATACACACATATATTTCCTTGCTCCATCAGCTGAGAATGCCTAGAAGCAATGATAAGCTTGTAGCAATAAACACACCAAGTACCTAGATATTGGTTTCTAATACCATTTTCTAATTTTAAAAAAAAGGAACCCAGGCTCTTTGAAGAAATGGCTGATTCTAGAGCGGAGGCAGGGAATATACAAAATAAGACCAGAGCATCTCGTAGTGCCAGAAGGTAAAGTAATACTAAACAGACACACACACACACACCTGGGGGGTATGGCAAAAGACAAAGAGTCAACTGAAACAGCTCCCAGTGGCCAAAGACAATTTGAGTAACAAAATAAATAAAATAGTATTGGGTTATAACCCAAGTTTTCATGAGTCCATACTGATATAAATGACTGAATAGATAAACAGATAAATAGGGAAGAAGAGACAAATGTCTCCGTGCAGAAGAATTCCAAGTAATTTATGTAGCTACTCCGTCTTCTAGGAGGTAGAATATGTCTCCCCACTTCTTATGTGTGGGCTGTACATAGTAATGTCCTTACAAAGAGAAGAGAATAGAAAGTTGAGGGAAGGAACAGAATTACAGTAGAGAAGCCTGACAAACACTATCTCAGCCAGGTGGTCAAGGTCAACATTAAGAGTGATGTCATGCTGACAGTATGTACACTTGATATCATGTGATGAGAATTACACTTTATCTCTGTGGTCTCTCTCCCCTAAACCCATAAGCATGAGAAAAACACACCAAACCAGCCTCCCTTTAGAGGACATGCTATAAAACACCTGCTACTCCTCCAAATCCTTGTTTTGGGGTCTTCCTCTAGAAGAACACAAACTAAGATGGCTTTCAAGTTCATTCAGCCCAGGGAAAAATGTATGAAGAGGTGAAGTGACATCCCTCGCTCCCACATGTGATTAGTAGCAGAGCTGGGCCAGTGACTTACACAAAATAAATGCTCAAAAAACTATTGGTTGAAAAAATTAAGAATGAAGCTGTAGAACCCAGGTTTCCTGCCTGCTAGATTGGTGCTCTTTCCACTAAGCAATTTACCCTTAGTTATTAAAAATTCCACATTTGAGGGCTATGATTTAATAGATAAACATGTAGATGGAGATAGTAACTATCAGCCATTAGGACTGAAATTTATTCCTTATGTAAGGCTGGATGCTTTGAGGGGTCAGGGACCACCTGAGAATGGGAAAGTTGGAAATGGGATAGGATTTAAGATCAGAAATAAGGGGAACTGGGTAGGTCACCAGGCTGAGTGGCACAAGCAGGAGCCTAGAGTGGCATCAGTGTGTGAGTCACCAAACCCAAACAAGAGAACTGGCATGTAAGAGGCGGGAGGGTCACAGCACTGGCAAGAAAAAAGGAAGAAGAGGAAGCATCCAGGATGGCTTTGGATAAAGGGCTGTGGAAAGCCCTCCCCTGTGAGGGAACCCTGTGGAAGATCCTCCATCCTGACCCCTCAGGATGACCTCTATTGTCTTAAAGTGGCAGTGTTCAGAATATGCTACAAACAATTCACAAAATTACAATCATTGAGATTTACAGATTGTTAGTTGCCTCTTCACCGTTCATTCTCCCCTTCTTTCTTATGAACAGAAATTCTGTATTATTAGTTGTGGCAATGCACTCAGCTATAAACCAATACTTTTCCAGCTTTCCCTGCAGATATTGATGACTGAGAAGGTGAAAACAAAAGTCATTGGGTGAGACTTATGAGAAAGCTTTGTAAAGGAAACTAACTAATGCAAGTCATTTAATCTTTGGCCCTGGCCCTTTCCTCCTGCCTGCGGCCTAGAATGTGTACAGATAGTGGCTGAGCTGTAGCAGTCATCATGGACCATGAAGCAATCTTGACCGGAGCCATGTACCAAATATAGGAGAGCAGAAAGAAGAATCCTGGGTCCTAGATGTGTGTAGGGCTGCCATATCAGCCCCGGATACCTACCCCTAAGCTCCTTTCCTGGGAGAAAAAAAATAACCTTTTATCATGTTTAAACCACTGTAATTTGGGTTTCTGTTACATGCTGTGGAATCTAATCCTAACTGATACATTGACCAAGGATCCGAAAGAAGTGTAATACTAATAAAGGCACTAGCTGACTTTGAGACTTGCTCTCACTTTGTTAAAAAAGGGAAATGAGCATGTGTTAAAGAGGCATCGAAGAGAAGACCAAACAAAAAAATTTCTTCTTAATATAATACAATTTTTTAAAAGCTAAAGAAGTGGTGAATGAAAAGGAATATGTGTATGTACATGTATGACTGAAACATTGTGCTGTACACCAGAAATTGACACAACATTGTAAATTGACTATACTTAACTTTTTTAAAAGTGCTGAAAAGAACAACAAAAAAAGTAATATTTGTGAGAAAATTTAAACCTTATATATGAACTACCCTAAAGAAAAATGCCAGAAATGTTAGGTCTCCTAATGTAATGATTAAGCCAGTTAAATATGAAATCATTGCCTAATATATAATGAAAAGAGGAACTTTAACTCAGCCAATGATTGTCTTTTCTGACAAAGAAAATGTCCATGTGAGCATACCTGTGGTGCTGATTTATGTGCTGGTATACCTTTGCTATGCTGTGGATTTGGTGAGGGAGCACACAGACCATTTTGAAGAGCTTGGAACTTGATGTTGGTTTCTGCAATATTATGATTTATAAGATATATATATGTATATATGTGTGTGTGTATATATATACACACATATATATAAGACATATATATATATGGTCATTCAGATGACCAAAATATATTTCTCACATATATTTGGTCTTCATCCGCAGTTCCTGGCTCATAGTTCCCAAAACCCTTGGAATTTCCTGAGCAGTAAGAGCAATGAGAGCATCTTTTGTTATAATATTTGGTCTCTGGTCCTCAGTTCCTGAAATCCCTTCAGAGATATAAAGGTGAAATGGATGTCTTGTTATTCTTAACAAGCCCCTTTCCACCACAGCTGGGTTTATGTTACTGAAGGTGACTTTGGAGAGCACCTAAGGATGGGGGCTGCCAGGAGAACTGACCAAGAATAAAGAGGTGGAACTTTTATTCCCATCCTCTGATTTCCAGGGAGGGGAGATGGGTGAGATGTTGAATCAATCTCTAATGGCCAATGAGTTAAGCAATCACACCTATCTAATAAAGCCTCCATAAAAACCCAAAAAGGAGAGGGTTTGGAGAGCTTCCAGTTTGGGGAACCAGAATGCTTCCACATGCCCCATGCTGGGCTCCAAATTCCTTGAGGATAGACGCTTCCTTGTTCAGGACCTCACTCTGTGTGTCTCTTCTTCTGATATCCTTTAATATCCTTTAATCCTTTGTAGTAATATCGTTTAATATCCTTTGTAGTAAATCTGTAATCTCATGAGTAGACAGGTTTCCTGAGTTCTGTGAGCCATTCTAATAAATTGATCAAACCTAAGGAGGGGGTCCTAGGAATCTCTGATTTATAGCCAGTCAATCAGAAGTACAGGTAACAACCTGGACTTGTGATTGGAGTCCTGAGTTGGAAGGAGTAGTTGGAACCTCCAGTTTCTAGGAGGTCGGTCAGAAGCACCAGTGATAACCTGGGCTTGTGACTGTCATCTGAAGTAGAGGGTGGTCTTGCAGGACTGAGCCCTTTACCTGGGGAAGCGATGCTATCTCTGGGTAGACAGTGGCAGAATTGTGTTGAATTGAGTTGAATTCTCAGACATCCTGCTTGTGTCTGAGAATTGCTTGTTGATGTGGGGAAGTCTACACACACTCACACACACACTGGAATTGGGTCCAGGAACCCAAAAAGAGTTTCATTGCCTATTATGCCTGGGCTACACATTGGGGAATATTAAGTCAATGAATGTGGTACATGCCGGAGTAATGTCCTGTGGGGGTAAAGGCAATGAAAGGAGAAACAAAAATTAATTTTAAAAAGTTATTCTTCCATTCTTTGAGAGAGAGAGGAGAACAGGGTGAAGGAGACAAGGATGGGTTTTTCTGAATGACTTTGTTTGGGAAACATAAATATTTTTGTGTAATTATAAAAGCAAATTTAAATCAAAAGGATAAAAACAAATCCCTAAATAACAAAGGAAAAGTGAAAAAAAATCAACCTGTATATCAAGTTAGTGTCCTTATAATACAGAAGGAAATTACTTCAAATAATTTCAGCAGCCACTATAGAAAACAATATGGAGGTTTCTCATTATGGAGGATATGGAGGTAGAAAAATAGAACTACTATATAATCCAGCAATTCCACTTCTGGGTATTTATCCAAAGAAAATGAAAACACTAATTTGAAAAGATACATGCACCCTAATGTTCATTGCAGTATTATTTACAATAGCCAAGATATGGAAACAGCCTAAGTGTTCACTGATGGATGAATGGATAAAGAAAGTGTAACACACACACACACACACACACACACACACACACACACACACACAGGAATATTATTTAGCCATAAAAAAGAGTAAAATCTCACTATTTGCAACAACATGGATGGACCTAGAGGCCATTATGCTAAATGAAATAATTCAGACAGAGAAAGACAAATACTGCATAATCTCATTTATATATGGAATTTAAAAACAACACATCAACAAATCAAGCTCATAGATACAGACAAGAGATTGGTGGTTGCCAGAGGTGAGGAGTTGGAGAAGTGAGTGAAGTGGGTAAAAAGGTACAAACTTCCAGTTATAAAATAATTAAATCATGGGGATATAATGTGCAGCATGGTGACTATAGTTAATAGTACTGTATTGCATATTTGAAAGTTGCTAAAAGAGTAGATCTTAAAAGTTCTCAACACAAGAAAAAAAATTTGTAACTATGTAGGGTGATGGAATACTTATTGTGATGATCATTTCACAATATATACAAATATCAAATATGTACATCTGAAATTAATATGTCAACTATACCTCAAAAAAAATAATTTTAAATTATTTCAAATAATTTAAAATACATAGTGTTGACTGTACATCTCTTGTGGAATATATCCTATAGATAAAATAAATTTTAGAAAATCCTAAAATTTTAGTGATGATTCTACTATTGCCATTTTGAAATTATTAGTGTGTATATAAAATATATACATATAAACACACATAAATATATACACTCATACACACATGTATATTAGGATAAAGCAAATAAGTAACTATTTTAATGTCATTTAAGAACTAATATTTTCAGCCTAGGAGAAAAGAGATACAAATATAGATTCAATGAAATTATGTAAAAACCATGTAACTTTAATTTTGAATTGAAGATGTCAATATGAAATTGTGAATTAAATTTTTTTATCTTTCTAAAAAGAACAAAGCTTCCCAGCTCTGTCCACTGAAAAGGCAACGATCAACTCAGGGGCAATGAATACTCCTAGTATCCAGATTGTGGTTTCTCAATGCCTTTACCCACTAAAAATAACTAGGACTCCCTGGAGAAATAGCTGATTTCATATCTGGACCAGAATACACACACACACACACACACACACATACATATATATATACACACACACATACACATATACGTATATATATATGCTAAACTATTGTAACAGAAAACATGGAAGCTATCAAATAGTATTGATGTCATGTTAAAAGGACACAGTAATCAATTTTAAGGTGTTCTACTTGCTAAAGATGGAACAACTTAAACATTAGAAAGAACGGTGATCCTCAGGTCAGGAATAAGACAAGAATGCCTACTCTTACCACTTCCATTCAACATTGTACTGGAGGTTCTAGCCAGGAAGATTAGGCAAGAAAAAGAAAGAAAAGCTGTCTAGATGGGGAAGAAAAAAGTAAAAATCTCTCTGTTTGCAGATGACATGATCTTATAAATAGAAAATCCTCAGATATCCATTAAAAAACTATTAGAACTAATAGTTCAGCAAGACTGCAGGATACAAGATCAATAAACAAAAATCAATTGTATGTCTGTACACTAGCAATAAACACTCTGAAAATAAAATAAACAATTCCATTTATAATAGCATCAAAAATACTTAAATTATTTTTTATGTTTAAAAATAAATTTAACAAAAGAAATGTAAAACTTACACACTGAAAATTACAAAACATTTTGAAAGATTAAAGATTTAAATAAATGAGAACTTATCGCATGTTTATGGGTCAGATAGTAATACTCTCCAAAGTGATCTACACATCCAGTGCAATACCTATCAAAATCCCAGCTTGTGTTTTTGTAGTAATTGACAAACTAATCCTAAAATTCATATGGAAATGCAAGAGACCCACAATAGCCAAACAATCTTGAAAAAGAAGAACAAAGTTGGAAGACATACTTCCTGATTTCAAAACTTACTACAAAATACTATAATCAAGACAGTGTGGCACTAGCATAAAGACAGAAATATAGATCAATGCAAAAGGACTGAGAGTCCAGAAATAAACCCATTCACTTACAGTCAAATGATTTTCAACAAGGGTGCCAAGGGCTGTTTTTTAATGGGAAATGAAGAGTCTTTTTAAGGAATAGTGCTGGACAACTAGATATCCACTTGCAAAAGAATGACATTGAGCCCTTACTTCACACCATACACAAAAAAATAATTCCAAATGGATTAAAGACCTAAACATAAGAGTTGAATCTATAAAACACTTAGAAGAAAATATAGGAGTAAATCTTCATGACCTTGGGTTAGGCAATGGATTCTTAGATACAACACCAAAAGCATAAGCAATAAAAGAAAAAAATAGATAAATTTGACTACATCAACATTAAAATCTTTTGTGCTGCAAATACTACCAAGAAAGTGAGAAGACAAACAAAGGATAGGAGGAGATTTTGCAAATTATATATTTAAAAAGGGACTTACACCCAGAATATGTTTTTAAACAACACTTAAAACTCAATAATAAAAAGACTGCCCAATCTAAAAATGGGCAGAGGATCTGAACAGAAATTTCTCAAAAGATGTACCCATGCCAGTGAAAATGTGAAAAGATATCTCAATAAAATTGGGGGAGAAAAGAATGTGAAAAGATGCTCAATATCATTAGTTATTAGGAAAATGCAAATCAAAACCACAATGAGATACCACTTTTCACCCAATAGGATAGCTATAATCAAAAATACATATGGTAGTAAGTGTTGATGAAGATGTGGAGAAATTGAGAGCCTTATACATTGCTGGTGGGAATGTAAAATGGTGCAGCTGCTTTGGAAAACAGTTTGGTAGTTCCTCAAAATGTTAAACATAGAGTCAACACATGATCTAGCAATCCCACTCCTAGATTTATCCCCAAGGGAAATCAAAACATACACCCACACAAAAACCTGTATGTGAATGTTCACTGTGACATCATTCATAATAGCCAAGAAGTGGAAACAACCCTGTGTTAGTTTCCTAAGGGGGCAATAACAAATCACCACAAAACTGGGTGGCTTAAAACAACAGAGATTTATTCTCTCACAGTTCTGGCAGCCAGAAAACTGAAATCAAAGTGCTGGTAGGACCGTGTTCCCTCTGAAGTTTCTGGGGGAGAATCCTTCCCTGTCTCTTCCAGCTTTCAGTGGATCCAGGGTTTCCTTGGCTGACTGTGGCTGCATCAATCCAATCTCTGCCTGATCTTTACATGTCTTCTTCTTTCTCTCTCTCTATGACCCTCTTATATGATGACATTGGTCATTGGATTTAGGGCCCATTAGGATTACCTCATCTTGAGATCCCTAACTTAATTGCATCTGCAAAGAACCTTTTTCCAAATAAGGTCACATTCACAGGTTTCAGGGCTTAAGGGATGGACATACACCTTTTTGGTGGCCACCACTCAACGCATCACACATCCAAAGGTCTATCAACTGATGAATAAACAAAATATGGTTCATCCATATTTTTTGGTAACAAATATTACCAAAATTATTTGGTATTAAAATTATTTGGTAATTATTATTGGTAATAAAAGTACTGACACACGCTACAACATGGATAAACCTTGAAAACATTATACTAAGGGAAAGAAGCCAAAGGCTACATGTTATGCAATTCCATTTATATGAAATGTCCAGAATAGGCAAATCAATAGAAACAGAAAGAAGATCAGTGGTTGCCTAGGGTTGTAGGAGCCTTAGGCGGAATGGGGACTGACTGCTAATGGGTATAGGATTTCTTTTTGGCATAATGAAAACGTTCTAAAATTTTATTATGGTAATAACTGCACAACTCTGTGAATACACTGAAAACCACTGAATTGTGCACTTTAAATGGGTGAATTGTATGGTATATGAATTATATCTCCATGAAACTGTTAGAAGTGAGGAATTAAAAATGAATAATGAATGTAATGAATTGAAATACATCAAATATGCTAAAATCCATAGGCTCGTAATGATTTTTTTAAAAAGCTCTTTGGTCATCTTCAGACAATATTGGTGAATAAAGGGAAGGAGTTAAGCACTTACTCTGCTTTTCTTATATGAACTGTATACTTCAGAGTATCCAAATAGTTGATAAAAGAAAGTTTGCTCTAATAGAAAAATTCCTACTAACAAAAGTAGAGGAAACAGCAGAATTAGAATCTCATAAATTTGTAAGCCCTAATGAAATAATGAATCAAGGCAATATTTTGCATCAGGTGAAAGGCTGATGGAAACTTTAAAAGTGGGACTAATAGCACCTGAATCCAATGATTAATCTTAGCATCACTAAAAATGGGACAGCCAGACATTATGGGCTTCCTGATGTGATGTGATAAGAAGTACACAGTACCACTTACGAAGTATTCTTGCCAATAAAATCAAACCTGAATTTGATCAAGCCTCTAAACCTAACTGCCAACTTATAGGAAATACAAGGTTTAAAGGAACATATTAAAGGACACTGGAGAGACGAATACAATCAGCCTAATACTGACTATGGGAAATTTACCAGGGCAATTGGGTCGATTTTTTTTTTCTGCAAACAAATAGCAAAAATATAAGAAGGGAGGGATAACCTGTAAAAAAGACTTAAGAGATATATTAACCACATGCAATGAGGGACCTTGTCTGGTTCCCCATTTGAAGAAACCAACCATTAAAAAAGTAACTATGAGATAATGTGCAAGATTTAAAACATTGACTGGATAGGAATGATATTAAAAATTTGTCAGTATTTTTTAGTTGCGATAATGGTTACGTTTGAAAAAAAGAGTTTTTATCTTTTAGAGATACTAAATATTTACAAATGAGAAGATACAATGTCTGGGATTGCCTTTAAGATAATCTCATGGTGCAGTAAGAAAAGTAACTGAGAATATAGATGAAACAAGATTGATCATCTGCCCGTAAGTGTTGAAACCACATGATAGCTACATGGTGATTCATATACTGTACAACTAGTCTGTGTGTTTGGAAATGTTCCAGAGTAAAAATCTTTTTAAAAAATGTTCTTTGGAACATTGAGTTGCACCTTGAGTATGTTTTTCCATGTAAATCGGTATGTTTTCGCCCAGTAAAGTTTATGAGAATTCCCTTTTGTCTAATCTAACTAAAGTAGATCATTGGAGGGCAGAGAGGCATGCTTTGAAATCAAGCCTGGTTTGAGTTCCGGCACCATGATTCACTAACTTTATCAGATACTTAAACTTTATGAAGCTCAATTTCTTCATTAGTCAAACAGGCATCATAAAAACATCTCCTCTCTCCTGGGGTTGTTTGGGGGGATTAAACGAGATATAGAATTCAAAGCACTTGGCACAGTGCCTGGCAGTGCTCCATAAATATTCGGGGCAGCTCACTCTTAACTGTTTCAGCTATCTGTTGTGGGTTCCCTTGGCCCATTTGGGTCTTCTTCCATTCTATCTGCTGTCGGCTGGGATAGTAGTCTGGTGGTTGAACTGGGCTGGAACAACCAAGATGGCTCACACAGATGGCAGGCAGTTGATGCCAGCTGTCGGCCAAGAGCTCAGCCAGGGCTGTCGTCCACACCACCTACACATGGCCTCTCCGTGACACTCGGCCTTCTCACTTCGTGGTAGCTGGCTTCTGAGAGGAAGTGCCCAAGAGCAAAGTGGAAGCTGCCAGTTCTCAGGGTCTGCAGTTGGCACAGTGTCACTTCTGCCACATTCTATTGGTGACCAAGTGACAAGCCCTGTTACAATGGGAGGGGAAATAAACTCGACCTCTTAATGCAGAAAGGGGCAAAGAATTTGTAGCCCTCGTTAATCCACCACAAACAATGCTTCTGTTTCCTCAGGACTTGGTCCACAGATAAAGATAGATTCAAAGAATCACACCAAAAAAGATAAACAACAAGGTCCTATTGTATAGCACAGGGAACTATATTCAATGTCTTGTAATAACTTCTAATGGAAGAGAATACGAAAAGGAACATATGTATGTGTGTAATTGAATCACTTTGCTGTACACCAGAAACTAACAGAACATTGTAAATTGACTATACTCCAGTTTAAAAAAAAATTTTTTTTTTAAGTACTCAGTATACGTCTCTGGAAGGTGATCACCTTGGACCACGCGGGCTGACGTCTTTTCTGTCGCTCGGCTGGCTAAGCCAGGGCCTGGGGAATCGGAGAGGGCTAGGCAGCCGTCACTAGCCCCTCACCCATGAGAGGAGAAACCAGGGCAGGATTAAGTCTTCACTGCAGAAACACCTTGGCATGAGTCAGTGGCTCTCAAAAATAATTTATGAGACCAAATTAGGTCATCTATTTTTAATTTTTGTGGTTATTAATTTGACAAATTGTAATTCAATACGGTTCTCACATGCAATAATTCTTGAGACTTGAGGAACCATTAGTATTCCCTTCCAAGGTATTATTTCCTTAATTCTTTCGTTTAAGGCATAAGACATATATTTCCTTCTCTTATCCTGTAACCAACAATTGCTGACTCTCACATTTTCTCTGACATTACCTAAAACACTGTCCAGGAGAGGGGTGTGTTTGTTTTTGTTTACTGTGCAGTACACAAACACCAAGTTTGGGTAAGAAATATTTCCTAGAGCTAAAAAATGCAAACTTAGGGACAAGCTTGGGCAATGGGAGTTTTACATAACGACAGAGCTTTGCTTCTAATTGGAACATCTACAGTAAACACATGATTGATAAAGACACCCAGTCGCCTCTATAAACAAGGAAGTGGGGAATCCAGCCATGCTGAACACTGTGTTTATTTTCCACTGAAAGAGGATGTAAACTGCTAATCATAGGCATGCCACAGTTTAATTTCTACACAAGACCCCTTCCTGGCTTCCTATAAAGCAAAAAAAAAAAAAAAAAAGATGGCAGTTTTGCTCACTAAATTTCTTTGTGCAGAATTTGTAAGTGTTATTAATTTTGACATAGCTTATCAAAAAAAAAAAAAAGCCAAAGGCCTTTAAAAAAAAACTTAGGTGCTTCTAAGCTAGGATTCATTTTGCCGTTGAAAGATCCCAGCTGACAGCTGTGATATCAACATATGAAGAAGGAAATAAACACGGGCTCTTTGACCATGATCTGGAAGTTATGTCAGAGGAGTCTGGCATTTTATCAATTGGTCATAAAGCAAATATGGGAGTTGAAGGGGGTGGAGGGGGTGGAACAGTCACATACTTCTGGCCCTTTCTGAAATTCTGAGCACATCAGAGCGTACAGCTGGAGGCTGGAGATCACCGTGATGACGCACAAGTGTGTGAAAGCATTTCCTTGGAAACGAACTGTCCTTGTCGAAGCTAAGACCCTTGTTGACATATTTGAGATTTCTGACTTGTTTGAGACTCTTTCTGACTTATTTAAGCCCTTCCTGACTCTCGTTGTAGATTCTGTCTAATGAATTAGATACCCTTCTTGATTTGTATGGGACCCTTCCTAACTCGTTTGAGACTCTTCCTGACATGAGACCATCCCTAACTTGTTTCAGACTCAGCTTTTCATGTGAGAGACGCTTCCTGATATATTTGAGATAGTTCCTGACCTGACTGAGATACCTCCTGATGGATCTGAGATCCATTCTGAGGTTCTGAGGTATATAAGACTGGTCCTGAGGACTCTGACACATTTGAAACAAATGTGTCATATCTGAGACTCTTCCTGTCTGTCTGAGATCCTTCCAGACATACTTAAAACTCTGACAACTTGGAGACCCATTCTAACTTGTTTGAGACTCTTCCAGAGTTGTTTGAGAACTTTCCCGGCATGTTTAAGACCATTCCTGATATATTGAGAGTATTTTTGTCTGTCTGAAACTCATTTATATATTTAAAACTCCTCTGGACTATTTTAGACAATTTCTAACTCCTTTGAGATGACTCTAGCCATGTTTGAGACCCCACCTGCCATATTTCAGACCCTCCTAACATGTCTGAGACCCTTCATGACTCATTTGACAGCTGTCCTCACTGTGTGAGAAACTTCTCTGTTGGGACCGTTCCTAAGTTGTTTGAGACCCTGCCGGATCTATTTGAGAAACTTCCTGATGTAGTTAAGCCTCTTCCTGACATGTTTCAGACTCTTCGCTGCTTGCTGGAGACTTCCTGATATTTTAGAGAACTAGGTTGACAAAATTTGAAACTCTCTGTTTGTGACCCTTCCAAAAATATTTGAGACCCTTCTCGACTTGCTGAGACTCTTCCTGACTGAGACCCTTCCTGAGGTAATGAAAACACTTCCTGAGATCTTCCTGCCATGTTTGAGACTGTTCCTGGCTTGTTTGAGAACATTCATGACACGTCTGAGAACTTTGCACATATTTGACCCGTACTTGACTTGGCTGAAACCGTTTCTGACTGTTTGAATTTCTTCTTGGTATCTTTGAGACACTTCCTGAGGTGTTAGAGATACTGACTGCTGTAATTAATCCCTTCTCATATGTTTGAGACCCTTTATGATCAATCTGAGATCCTTCCTGATAAATATTTGAGACTTGTGCTGACAAATTTGAAACTTTTCTGACTTGTTTGAGATTGTACCTGAAGGATTTGAGACTCTGTCTCTTTGAGATCCTTCCTGACTTATTTCAGATGTTCCCTGACATATCTGAGACCCTTCTTGACTTGTTTGAAATCATTTCTGACACGTTTGAGACCCTCTCTGACTTGCTGAGACCCTTCCTGACCACTTTAAGACTGTTCCTGACTTGTTTAGAGACACTGACATATTTGAGCCCCTTCCAAATATGTTTGAAACTCTTCTTGACTGTTTGAGCCACTTCCTATCATGCTTGAGACCCTTGCTGATGTATTTGAACAATTTCTGCATGGTTGAGACCTTTTATGACATACTTGAGACACTTACAGCCTTGTTTGGGACACTTCCTAACCTACTTGAGACTTTTCCTGATGTCTTGAAAGACTCCTTGATTTATTTTAAACCCTTGCTAATATATTTTGACTTGATGAAAATTCTTTTGGACATTTTCGAGACTCTGTCTCTTTGAGACTGGTCTGGATATTTTATACTCTGCCTGAGAAAGTTGAGACTCTCCTGGATAAATTTAAGACCTTTCCCTCATTGTTTGAGACTCTTCCTGATGTATTTGAAAACCTTCCTGACTTGTTTGAAACTCTTCCTGAGCTGTTTGAGACTGTTCCCGAATTATCTGAGACTTCTTGGTTCTGAGACCCTTACTGATGTACTTAAAACTCTTCCTGATTACTTTTAGGCATTGACTTTTGGGGAGACACTTTCTGACATATTTGAGACCCTGCCTGCCTGTCTGAGAAACTCTCTCACCAGTTTGTGGCCCTATTTGATATTCTTGAGACCCTTTCTGACTGCTGGGGACTCCTTCTGTTGACTCTGGCACCCTTCTTGACTTGTTTCACAGCCTTTATGACCCTTGGAAAGCCTCCAAGACATGTGTGAGACCCTTCCTGACTAGCTGAAATCCTTCCTGAGGTATGAGAATTTTCCTGACATATTTAAGGCTATTACTAACCTGTTTGAGACTTTTCCTGACATATTTGAGCCCTCCTCTCAGTTTGAGATGTTTTCTGACATATTTAAAGCTCTTCCTATTTGACACTGTCCAGACATGTCTGAGACTGACGTATCTGAGACCCTTCCTAATGGATTTGAAACATGTTTGAGAACATTCTTACGTTGTTTGAGCACTTTAGTGATGTGTTTGAACCATTCCTGTATGGTTGAGACCCTGGCTGAGATACTGGAGGCACTTCCAGCCTTATTTGAAATCCTGCCTAACATATTTGAGACTCTTCTCAAAGTATTGAGAGACTTCTTGATGTATTTCAACTCCTTCCCAAGATACCTGAAACTCATCTTGACTCATTTGAGACCCTTCCTGACAATTTTTAAATCCTAATTGTTGAAGACTCTCTCTGACATACTTGAAATCCATTTTGACATGCTTGCGAATCTTCCTCTCTGTTTACAACACTTCCTCACATGTTCGACACCACTGCTGAAGTATTTGAGATTCTTCCTGTCTCTGAGACCCTTCCTGGTGAATGTAAAACTCTTTCTGACTACCTTCATGTGGTCTCTTCTTGTCTGTTTAAGACACTCCCTCACAAGTTTGAGGCTCTACCTCACTACCTTACTACTGTGTAAGATGAGACCTTTCCTGTTTTGTTCGCCAGCATTTCTGACAGATTGAGATGCTAACTGACTTGTTTAACAAATTATTTCTGATGACTTTGAGAGCCTTCCAGACTTGAGGAGATTCCTGATGTATTTGAGACTCTTTCCCTCTGTTTGTAATGCTTCCTAATATGTTCGCTTCTCTACCTGATGTATTAGGTTACTCCTGACATACTTAAGACTCTTCCTAATTGTGACCACTCCTGATCTGGTATGACCCTCTGTTATACCTGAGATTTTCTTTGAGACCCTTACTTATCTATAACTCTTCTTAACTACTTTGAGAATGTTCCTGACTTGTTTGAGATGTTTCACGTATTTGAGAATTTTCCTCTCTGTTCTAGAAACTTCCTGACAAGTTCAAGACCCTTCCAGACATGTTTGAGATTCCTCCTCATGTACCTAAGACTCTTCTGGATATGTTTGGGAGCCTTCATGGCTTCTTTGAGACACCAGTATACTTGAGACCTTTTCTGACATATTTGAAATGCTTTTCACTTGTTTGAGTCCCTTACTGAAATGTCTGAGACCCTTTCAGGCTTATTTGAGTTTCTTTTTTCTGTTTAAGACCCTTAGAAACAAGTTTAAAGTATTTCCTGACATCTTTGAGCTCCTTCCAATCAGGTTTGAGATGATTTGCAATGTATTTCAGATGCTTCCTCTCCTTGCAACACTTCCCATTGTGTTTGAGACTCTTCCTGACTGTGATTTTTCCTGACATGTCTGCAAGTCTTCCAAAATTTTTTGAGACTCCTCCTGATGATTTTGAGGACCTACCCGATATATTTGAAAGCCACCCTTTCTGACCTGCAAAAGACTCTGCTGAATTGTTTTGAGACCCTTTCTGACATGTGTGAAGCCATTCCTAGAGTATGTGAGACGTTTCCTGTCTGTTTGAGACCCACTGTGACTTGTTGGAGACACTTCATGACATGTGTGAGACTACTTTGAAAACTCTGATTTTTTTAAGATGATTCTGGACGTATTTGAGACATTTCCTCTCTGTGACCCTTTGTGACTTTTTTGAGACACTTTCTAACATATCTGACACCCTCTTAATGTATTTGAGATTCTTCCTGACTGTTCCTGTCTGTCGGAGACCCTCAGAGATACATCTGCACCTTCCTAATGAATTTGAGACCCTTCCTGGCAAGGTTGAGACGCTCCCCGACTTGTATGAGACCCTTCCTGATTTTTTGACATGTCCTAAAATATTTAAAGACTTTTCTGTCTGGCTTGCAACTCTTCCTGGCTGTTTGAGATAATTCCTGATGTATTAACTATTCTTCTGATGTATTTGAGACATTCCTTGAATTTGAGACTGTTTTTGACATCTTTGAGATTCTTCCTGTCTCTCTGAGACCATTCCTAATGGATCTGAGAATCTTCTGTACTTAGACTCTTCCTCCCATGTTTAAGACCCTTCAGAAGGTGTGTGAGACTCATCCTTCCATGTAGGAGACCTTTTCTGACTTGGTTGGCATGCTTCCCAACTCTCTTGAGTCCTGTACTGAAATGTTTAAGACCCTTCCAGAAGTATTTAAGACTCTTACTGACCCTTACTGACAAATGTAATGCTCTTCCTGACTACTGTGAGATCCTTCCAGTCTGGTTTGAGAGGATTCATGATATATTTCAGATCCTGCTTCTCTTGGGAACACTTCTCATCAAGTTCGAGACACATTTTGCCATTTTTGAGACTCTTCGTGATGATAGAGAGGCACCTCCCACCACCACCACCATCACTGATGTATTTGAAGCCCTTTCTGACATGCATGACCCATCTTGATGTACTTGGGACTCTCCCTTACTGACAGGTATGTGACCATTCCTGAAGTATTTGAGACTCTTCCTCTCTGAGACATGTCCTGGTTAGTTGGAGATGCTTCCTGGCATGTTTGAGACTATTCCTGATATGTTTGAGACCGTTCCTGACACACTCACTATTCTGATATAGTTGAAAATCTTGGTATCTTTGAGACATTTCCTGACTGTTTGAGACCATTCTTGACATATTTGAGACTCTTCCTGTCCCTTTGTAAGCACTCCTGGCAGATCTGAGAATGTTCCTTTTCTATTTGAGACTCTTCCTGACACACTGGAGGTTCTTCATATCATTTTGAAACTCTTCATGACATTTATGGAAATCTTTTCTAACTTGCTTGAGACTCTTCCCAACTTGTTTGAGAATCTTCCATAAATGTTAGGACTCCAGATGAATTTGAGACACTTTCTTTGGTTCAGTAAACCTTACTGACTTATTTATGGCTCATCTTTATTACCTTGAGAACATTCCTCACTTACTTGAGATCATTCCTTATGTATTTGATACTCATTCTCTCTGTTCTGGACCATTCCTGAGACGTTTAAGACCCTTCCTGTCATGTTTGAGACTCTTCCTTCACATATTTTAGAACCTTCCTGACATATTTAAATCCATTTCTGGCATGTTTTAGAGCATCCATGACTTTTTCAAGACTCTTCCTGGTATATCAGGAACTTTTTTAAACTTACTTGAAATCTTTCCTTCTCAACTTACTTGAAACCTTTCCTGACAAGTTTGAGACTCTTCTGGAGGCATTTAGATCTTTTTCTCTCTGCCTGAGAACTTTACTTGTTTGACTTGTTTGAGATGATTCCTGATGCAAATGAGACCTTTCCTCTCTGCTTGCTACACTTCTAACATGTTTGAGAAACTTTCTGACACGTATGCTACTCTTGATGATGTATTTGAGATTCTTCCTAGTTTACTTGAGACCCTTTCTAATAGTTTGAGACTCTTCCTGATATGTTGATACTCTGGGTGTATCAGAGACACTCCATTTCTGTTTGAGACTCTTACAGACTTATTCATAACCCTTCCTTACTACTTTGAGAAACTTACAGATCAGTTTGTATATGAAACTCTTCCTCTCTATCCTGGATTTCTTGACAAGCTAGAGTCCTTTCCTATTGAGTCCTATTCCTATCTGAGACCCTTCTTGATGTATTTGAGACACTCTATAATTTATTTGAGAAATTTCCCTATGGATTTAACACCCTTGCTAGCAGATTTGAATGCTTTTTTGAGACTCTTTGCAGCATATCAGTGACCTTTTCTGACTTCCTTGAGACACTTCCCTACTTGTTTATGTACTTTACTGACAAATTTAAAGCTCTTCCTTACTACTTTAAGAACATTCCAGTCTTCTTTGAGAGGATTTGTGATGTATTTCAGATCCTTTCTATCACTTTGTGACACTTCTTATCATGTTTGAAACATATCCTGACATGATGAAACTCTTCATGACCATTTGAGCTTTGCCTGCCATGTTGGAAACCCTTAGAGAGTTGAGGCTCTTCCTGAAAGTTTGAGACTCTTTCTCATTTACCTGAGACTCTTCATGATTTGCATGAGACGCTTCCTGACATATTTGAGACCTGTATTTATGTATTTGAGGCTCTTCCTGACAAATTTGAGACTTCTTGACATATCTGTAACCTTTCTCAACTATTGGAGATGGTTGCTTTCAGTTTGAGACTCTTTCTGACAGATTTGAGACCCTTCCTAATGTATAAGACTCTTCTTAATTTGCTTGCTTATTTAGGATCATTAGAGATATACTTTAAACTCTGCCTGACAAATTTCAAACTCTTCCTTACCAGTGTCAGACCCTTCCTGTTTTGTTTGAGTTTCCTCCTGTGCTGGATACTCCTCCTGACTATTTGAGTCTCTTCCTGCCTGGGTAAGATGACTCCTGATATATTTAAGACCCTACCCAACTTATTGCTACCTTGTGTAACTATTTGAGACCTTTGCTTGTATTTTTGAGACTCTTGATCACTTTTTGAGACCCTTCTTAACAGATTTGACACCTTTCTTGATCATATGACTTTCCTTTGGGTTTGAGACCCTTTGTTATGTATTTAAGATATTCATCTTGTTTTGGAGCCCTTACTTACATATTTTGAAATCTTCCTGACTACCTTGAGACCATTACTGATTTGTTTGAGATTATTTCTGATGTGTTTGAGATCATTCCTCTCTCTTTGAGAGCATTTATGATACATTTTCTATACCTCCTGATGTATTCAAACACTTCCTATATGGCTGAGACTCCTTGTTTTATCTATGACCCTTCCTGAGGTAATTGAAACTCTTCCTTACCCTATAACCCAGCAATTCCACTCCTAGTTATATACTCCATGAGAAGTAAAGACCAATGTTCAGTTCTCTAGGATAGAACACACACAAAACAAGCCTCAATAAATTTAAGAGGTTGGAAATTATTTCAAGCACCTTCTCTGACCACAACAGTATGAGACTAGATATCAATCATAGCAAGAGAAACAAGAAAAAAATGATTACATAGAGACTAAACAACATGCTACTAAAAAACCAATGGGTCAATGACAAAATCAAAGAGGAAATTAAAAAATACATCGAAACACATGACAATGAAAATAAAACTATACAAAATCTAAGAGATGCAGCAAAAGCAGTCCTAAGAAGGAAGTTCATAGTGATACAGGCCTTGCTCAAAAAACAAAAACAAAAAATATAAAAAATAAACAACCTATCTCCTAAAAGAAATAGAAAAAGAAGAACAAACAAAACCTAAAGTCAGCAGAAGGAAGGAAATAATAAGATCAGGGAGGAAATAAATAAAACAGAGACCAAAAAAATAGAAAAAAATCAATAAACCCAAGAGCTGGTTTGTTGAAAGGATAAACAAAATTGACAAACCTCTGGCCAAGTTCACCAAGAAGAAACAAGAGAGGACCCAAATAAACAAAATAAGAAATAAAAGAAGAGAAATAACAATACTACAAAAGTACAGAAAATTATAAAAGAATACTATAAACAATTATATGCCAGCAAAATTGGACAACCTAAAAGAAATAGACAAGTTTCTAGAAAAATACAGATCACCAAAACTGAATCAAGAAGAAACAGATAATTTGAATAGACCAATCACTAAAAGTGAAATAGAATCTATAATAATTTTTTTTAAATCCCTGCAAACAAAAGTCCAGGACCAAATGGCTTCACTGGGGAATTCTGCCAAACATACAAAGAAGAACTTACACAGATCCTTCTCAAACTCTTCCAAATGACTGAAGAGAACACTTCCAAAGTCTTTATGAAGCCACCATCACCCTGATACCAAAACCAGACAAAGACACTACCAAAAAAGGTTACAAGCCAATATCTTTGATGACTACAGATGCAAAATCCTCAATGAAATATTAGCAAACTGAATTCAACAACACATAAAAAGGATTATACACCACAATCAGGTTGGATTCATCCCAGGGTCACAAGGATGGTTCAATATATGCAAATTAAACAATGTGATACACCACATCAACAAAAGAAGACAAAAACCACATGATCATCTCAATAGATGCATAAGAAGCATTTGATAAAATTCAACATGTAATGTATAACTGAATTGCTTTGCTGTACACCTGAAACTAACATTGTAAATCAACTGGTTTGGTTTTTTGTTAAAATACAAAAATTTTAAAAAGGAAAAAATTCAACATCTGTTCATGATAAAAACTCTCACCAAAGTGGGTATAGAGGGAACATATCTCAACATAATAAAAGCTATTTATGACAAACACACAGCCAACATAATACTCAACAGTGAAAAGCTGAAAGCCTTCCTGCTAAAATTCTGGAGCAAGACAAGGATGCCCACACTCACCACTTCTATTCAACACAGTATTGGAAGTCCTAGCCATAGCAATCAGACAAGAAAAATTAATAAAAGGTATCCAAATTGGAAGGGAAGAGGTAAAATTGTCATTACATCAGATGACATTATACTACATATAGAAAACCCTAAAGACTCTACACAAAACTACTAAAACTGATAAATTCAGCAAAGTAGCAGGATACAAGATTAACATACAGAAGTCTATTGTATTCGTTTATACTAACAATGAAATATCAGAAAGAAAAAGTAAAAAATAATCCCTTTTAAAATCACATTAAAAAAAAATACCTAGGAATAAATGTGACCAAAGAAGTGAAAAACTTATATGCTGAGAATTATAAAACACTGATAAAGCAAACCAAAAATAATTCAAAGAAATGGAAAGATATCCTATGCTCTTGAATTGGAAAAATTAATATTGTTATAATGGCCATAGTACCCAAAGCAATCTACACTTTAATGTGATCCCTATCAAATTATCCATGACATTTTTCACACAGAACTAGAACTAGAACAAATAATCATAAAATTTACATGGAATCACAAAAGACCCAGAATTGCCAAAGCAATCCTGAGGAAGAACAAAGCTGGAGGCATAACCCTCCCAGACTTCAGACAAAACTACAAAGCTACAGTAATCAAAACAGTATGGTATTGGCACAAAAAACAGACATATGGAACCGTGGAACAGAATAGAGAGCCCAGAAATAGAGCCACACACTTATGGTCAATTAATCTTTGACAAAGGAGGCAAGACTATACTGTGGAGAAAAGACAGTCTCTTCAGCAAGTAGTGTTGGGAAATTTGGACAGCTGCATCTAAATCAATGACGTTAGAACACTCCCTCACACTATACATAAAGATAAACTCAAAGACTTAAATACAAAACATAACACCATAAAACTCCTAGAAGAGAACATAGGCAAAACATTCCCTGACACAAATCATGGCAGTGTTTTCTTAGGTCAGTCTCCCAAGGTAATAGAAATAAAACCCAAAATAAACTAATGGATGTAATCAAACTTACAAGCTTTTGAACTTCACTCTACAGGAAGTGAAGGAAAATATAAACAAAATGAAAAGAAAGCTTACAGAATGGGAGAAAATATTTGCAAATGATCCAACTTACAAGGGCTTAATTTCCAAAATATACAAACAGTTCATACAGCCCAATATCAAAATCAAACAAACAACCCAATCAAAAAATGGGCAGAAGACCTAAATAGATATCTCTCCAAAGAAGACATCCAGATGGCCAACAGGCACATGAAAAGATGCTCAACATCACAAATTATTAGAGAAATGCAAATCAAAACTACAGTGAGGCATTGCCTCACACCAGTCAGAATGGCCATCAACAAAAAGTCTATAAATATATATATTTTATATATACATTATGCTGAAGAGGGTGTGGGGAAAAAAGGAAACCTCCTATACTGTTTGCGGGAATTTAAATTGGTGCAGCCACTACAGAAAACAGTATGGAGATTCCTTTAAAAACTGAAAATAGATTTCCATACAATCCAGCAATCCCACTCCTGGGCATATATTCAGAAAAGATAAAAAGTCTAATTCAAAAAGATTCATGTACCCCAGTGTTCATAGCAGAACTATTTACAATAGCCAAGACATGGAAGCAACCTAAGTGTCCCTCAACAGGTGACTGGATAAAGAAGATGTGGTATATATATATCTATACACACACACACACACACACACACTCTGGAATATTACTCAGCCATAGAAAAGAATGAAATAATGCCATTTGCAGCAACATAGGTGGACCTAGAGATTACCATACTAAGTGAAGTAAGTCAGAAAAGAAAGACAAATATCGTATGATATCACTTATATGTGGAACCTAAAAAAAGGATATAAATGAACTTATTTACAAAACAGAAACAGACTCACAGACAGGAAACAAACTTACCAAAGGGGAAAGGGGGAGGGATAAATTAGGAGCTTCTGATTAATAGATACACACTAGTAAATATAAAATAAACAACAAGGACCTACTGTATAGCACAGGGAACTATATTCAGTATTTTGTAATAACCTATAATGGAAAAGAATCTGAAAAATAATATATATTTGAATCACTTTGTTATATAACTGAAAGTAACACAACATTGTAAATCAATTATACCTCAATTTAAAAAATGTTCACATAAAAACTTGTACTCAAATGTTCATAGTAGCATCGTTCATTAATAGCCAAAAAGTGGAAACAATCCAAATGTCCATCAACTGAAGAATGGGTAAATAAAATGTAGTATATCTGTAGAATGGAATATTATTCAGCCATAAAAAAGGAATGAAGTACTGATACATACTACAGCATGGATGGATCTTGAAAACATTATACTAAGGGAAAGAAACCAGAAAAAAAAAGGCCACATGTTATATGATTCCATTTACGTGAAAAGTCAAAATAGGCAAATCCACAGAGACAGAAAGTAGATTGGTCATTGCCACTGGCTAGGAGTAGAAAGGAATAGTAAGTGGTTGTTAATGAGCATGGGGTTTATTTTTAGGATGATGAAAATATTCTGGAATTAGTGGTTATGGTTCCATGACCTTGCATACACACCAAAACCCACTAAAGTATATATTTTTAAAATGGTGAATTTTACTGTATGTGAATTATATATCAGTAAGAAACTCTATTACCAAAAAAAAAAAAATCTTCCTGATGACTTTCAATTTTAAGATACTTCCTGATACATTTAAGACCTGTTCTGACTTTTTAAGACCTTTAAGAACATACTGGAGATGTGGAGACCCTTCCTGAAGTTTTTAAGATTATAAATGGCTTTATTTTTCTTCAGCTTTATTGAGATATACTTCACATAAAACATTGTGTAACTTAAAGGTGTACAATGAGATCATTTGATACACGCGTATATTGTGAAATGATTACCACAATGAGGTTAGTTAACACCTCCCTCGCCTGACATAATTACCTTTTCTCTGTGTGTGGTAAGAACATTTGATATACTCTCAGCAACTTTCAAGTATATAATAAACTGTTGTTAACTATACTCACCATGCTATACATTAGATCCCCAGAACTTATTCATCTTACAACCGGAAGTTTATACCCTTCCACCAACATCTCCCATTTATTCCACCACCACCACCCCACCTTAGCCCCTCAGCTCCTTGGCAACCATCATTCTACTTTGTTTCTATGAGTTCAGCCTTGTTAGATTCCCCATAAAAGTGAGGTCATTCAGCATTTGCTCTTATCTGACTTATTTACTTAGCATAATGCCCTCAAGGTCCATCCATGTTGTCACAAATGGCAGGATTTCCTTCCTTTTTATGGCTGAATAATATTCCTGCGTGTGTATGTATGTATCACATTTTCTTCATCCATTCATCAGCCAATAGACATTTAGGTTGTTTCCATGTACTATTGTTAATAATGCTGCAATGAACATGGGAGGTCAGGTAACTATTTGAGGTCCTGATTGCATTTCCTTTGGCTATATATCCAGAAATGCGATTGCTAGATCATATGGTAATCCTATTTTTAATTTTTTGAGGAAACTCCATACTGTTTTCCAAATGGCTGTATCAATTTACATTCCCAATAAGTGTTCCTTTTTCCATATCCTTGCCAACACTTGTTATCCCTTAGCTTTCTGAAGACAGCCACTTTAACAAGTGTGAGGTTTTAATCTGCGGTTTTGAGCTGCATTTCCCTGATGATTACTGATGTTGATCACCTTTTCATGACCTGTTGTCCATTTGTATGTCTTATTTGGGAAAATGTCTTTTCAGGACCTTTGACCATTTTCAATTGGATTGTTTGGGGTTTTGTTTTGTTTTGTTTTGTTTTGTTTTTGCTATTGAGTTGTATGAGTGCCTTATATATTTTGGATATTAACCTCTTATCAGATATACAGTCTGCAAATATTTTCTCCCATTTCATAGGTTGCTTTTCCATTTCGTTTATTATTACTTCTGCTGTGTAGACGTTTTTTGGTTGCTGTAGACCCACTCATTTATTTTTGCTTTTGTTGCTTGTGCTTTTGGTGTCATATCAAACAAATTATTGTCGACCCTGATGTTAAGGAGCTTTTCCCCTGTGTTTTCTTCTGTGAGTTTTACAGATTCAGGTCTTATATTTAAGTCTTTAATCCATTTTGAGTTAATTTTGGTGAGTGGTGTAAGATAGGGATCCATTTCATTCTTTTACATGTGAATATCCAGTTTTCCCAACACCATTTATTGAAAAAACTATCCTTCCTCATTGAGTATTCTTGGCTCCCTTGTCAAATGTTAGTTGACAGTATGTGCATGGTTTTACTTCTGGGCTTTCAGTTCTGTTCCATTGGTCTATGTGTTTATTTTGATGCCAGTACTATACTGTTTTTATAACTATATCTTTTTTAATATACTTTGAAATCAGGAAGTGTGATGCCTCCAGCTCTGTTCTTTCTCAAAATGCTTAGGCTATTTATAGTCTTTTGTAGTTCCAAGTGAATTTTAGGATTGTTTTTCTATTTCTGTAAAAAATACCGCTGGAATTTTGATAGGGATTGCACTGAGTATATAAATGGCTTTGGTTAATATGGATATTTTAACAACGTTAATTCTTCCAAACCATGAACACAGGATATCTTTCCACTTATTTGTGTCTTTTCAGTTTCTTTCATCAGTGTTTTATAGTATTTTCATTGTACACATCTTTCACCTCTTTGGTTAAGATTTTTCCTAACTACTATATTACTTTTTAATGCTATCGTAAATGGGATTGCTTTATTTATTTTTCAGATATTTCATTGTTAGTGTATAGAAACACAACTAATTTTTGTATGTTGATTTTGTATCCTGCAACTTTTCTGAATCTGTTGATTAGTTATAGCAGTTTTTTTGGTGGGGTCTTTAGGATTTTCTGTGTATAAGATTATATCATCTGCAAACAAAGACAATTTTATTTCTTTTTGTTGATATATGTTTCAGGTGTACAACATTATAATTTGACATCTGTATGTGTTACAAAGTGATCACCCCCCCCCATAATATAGTTACCATCCATCACCATATAATTGACCTCATTCACCCCTTTCGTCCACCCCGACCCCCTTCCCCTCCGGTAACCACTGATCCATTCTCTGTATCTATAAGTTTGCTTCTGTTTTGTTTATATTGTTTTGTTTTGTTTATTTTGCTTTGTTTTGTTTAGATTCCTCATATAAGTGAAATCATACAGTTTTGGTCTTTTTTCTTCTGACTTATTTCACTTAGCCTAATACCCTCAAAGTCCATCCACGTCATCACAAATGGCAGCATATTCTTTTTATGGCTGAGTAGTATTCCACTGTATATATACACCCCATCCTCTTTATCCATTCCTCTGTTGATGGACACTTACATTGTTTCCATATCTTGGCTATTGTAAATAATGCTGCTAGGAACACAGGGGTGCCTATATCTTTTCAAATTAGTGCTTTCATATTCTTCAAATAAAAACCCAGAAGTGGAATAGCTAGATCATATGGTGGTTCTGTAGTTCTAGTCTTGATGTTTTGAGGAATCTCCATACTGTTTTCCATAGTGATTGCACCAATTTACAATTGTCCCAACAGTCGAGGAGGGTTCCCTTTTCTCCACATCCTCTCCAACACTTGTTATTTCTTGTCTTTTTGATATTAGCTATTCTAATAGGTTTGGGGAGATATTTTATTGTGGTTTTGATGTGCATTTCCCTAATTATTAATGAAGTTGAACAGCTTTTCATGTGCTTGTTGGCCATTTGTATGTCTTCTTTTTTAACTGGGCTGTCTTTTTGTTGCTGAGTTGTATGAGCTCTTTATATATTGGTAGAAACCTCTTACTGGATTGGTAAATATCTTGTCCCATTCAGTAGGTTGCCTTTTTGTTTTGTTGATGGTTTCCTTCACTGTGCAGAAGCTGTGTAGTTTAATGTTGTCCCATTTGTTTATTTTTGCATTTGTTTCCCTTGCCTTTGGAGTTAGAGCCACAAAATGCATTGCTAAGATCAATATCAATGAGGCTACTGTCTATGCTTTCTTCTTGGAATTTTATGGTTTCAGGTCTTATATGCATGTGTTTAATCCACTTTGAGTTCATATTTGAGTATGATGTAGGATAGTGATCTAGACTGATTCTTTTACATGTGTCTGTCCAGATTTCCTAACATCATTTATTGAAGAGACTTTCCTTTCTCCATTCTATGTTCTTTGCTCCTTTGTCATAAACTAATTGTCCATATACATGTACATTTATTTCTGGGCTCTCAATTATGTTCCATTGACGTGTGTCTGTTTTTTTTGTGCCAGTACCATACCATTTTGATTACTATAGCTTTGTAGTATAGTTTGAAATCAGGGAACATAGTACCCCTCCTGCTTCGTTCTTCTTTCTCAAGATTGTTTTGACTATTCAGGATCTTTTGTGGCTCCACACAAATTTCATATTTGTTCTAGTTCTGTGAAATACTCCATTGGAATTTAGATAGGGATTGCATTGAGTCTATATAGTTTTGGGTAATACGGATCTTTTAATGATATTAAATCTTCCCGTATATGAGCACAGAATATATTTCTATTTATTTGTCTCTTCTTCAATTTCTTTCATCAGTGTTTTATAGTTTTCAGTGTACTGGTCTTTCACCTCCTTGGTAAATTTATTCTTAGATATTTTATTCTTTTTGATGCAATTGAAAATGGAATTGTTTTCTTAATTTCTCTTTCTGATAATTCATTTTTAGTGTAAAGAAATGACACAGATTTCTGTATACCAATTTTGTATCCTGTGACTTTGCTTAATTCACTTCTTAGTTCTAACAGTTTTTTTGGTAGTCTTTAGGGTTCTTCTATGTACGGTCTCCTGTCACCTGCAAATGATAATAGTTTTACTTCTTCCGTTCTGATTTGGATGCCTTTTATTTCTTTTTCTTGCCTAATTGTTGCAGCTAGGACTTCCAATATTATGTTGGATAAATATGGTAAGAGTGGGCACTCTCGTCTTGCTCTTGATCTTAGAAGAAAAAGGTCTCCACCTTTCGCTACTGATTATGTTAGCTGTGGGCTTGTCATGTATGTCCTTTACTATATTGAGGTACATTCTTTCTATATATAATTAATTGAGAGTTTTTATAATGAAAGGATGTTGAATTTTTGTCAAATGATTTTTCTACATCTATTGAGATGTTCATGTGATTTTTATCCTTCACTCTGTCAACATGGTATATATCATATTAAAAGATTTGCATTATGTTGAACCATTCTTGCATCCCAGGGATAAATCCCACTTGATCATGATGTGTGATCCTTTTAACGTGCTGCTGAATTCAGCTTGCTAGTATGTTGTCGAGAACTTTTGCATCTATATTCACCAGGGATATTTGCCTGTAGTTTTCTTTTCTTGTGGTATCCTTACCTGACTTTGGTATGAGGGTAATGCTGGCCTGATAAAATGAGTTTGGAAGTGTTCCCTCCTCTTCAATTTTTTTGGAAGAATTTAAGAAGGATTGGTATCAATTCTTCTTTATATATTTGATAGAATTCACCAGTGAAACCATCTTGTCCTGGGGTTTTCTTTGTTGGGAGGTTTTGATTACTGATCCAATCTTCACATTCATTATTAGTCTGTTCATATATTTTATTTCTTCAATATCCAGTCTTGATAGGTTCTATGTTTCTAGGAATTTGCCCATTTCTTCTAGGCTATCCAATTTTTTAGTGTATAATTGTTCATAGTAGTCCTTATTATCCTTCGCATTTTTGTGGTATCCGTTGTAATGTCTTCTCTTCCATTTCTGATTTATTTGAGTCTTCTTTTTTGCTTAATTGGTCTAACTAAAGGTTTGTCAATTCTGTTTATCTTTCAAAAAAAACAGCTCTTAGTTTTGTTGATCTTTTCTTTTTTTTTTTTTTTTCTGGTCTCTATTTCACTTGTTCCTGTTCTGATCTTTGTTATTTCCTTCCTTCTGCTAACTTTGGGATAGCTTGCTCTTCTTTTTCCAGTTCCTTGAGGTGTAAAATTAGGTTGTTTATCTGAAATCTTTCTTTTTCCTTAATGTAGGTCTATATCACCACACACTTCCCTCTTAGAACTTCTTTTGTTGCACCCCATGAGTTTGGGCATGTTGTGCTTCCATTTTTGCTTGTTTTAAGATTTTTTAAATTTCCCTTTTGATTTCTTCCTTGACCCACTGATTGTTCAAGAGTGTTTTGTTTAATTTACACATATCTGTAAATTTTCCCAGGAAGAGCAGAACTTCAGTATTTATCATTCCACTCTCTAGGTACCTGCTGCAGAGGCTAAGTTCCAGGCGAGTATGGATGCAGGGTCCTGGGATCCTGTCTTCCACACAGCCCCCACTCCTTGGGTGGAAGATCTACTTCAGATACGGTACACTGAGAATGCTGGGGCCTTGATCACTCTCGTCCCAGCTTGTTAGAAGGGCAGAGGTTTTAGGCAGGAAGAGGTAAACTGAGAAGACCAGAGGCTACCAACCCCTGCTCAGTGCGGAGCTCCTAATGTAGGCATATCACTCAGAAAGAAGCATGCCACTGTTCCTACCCCCAGGTATGGAGCCATGGCTTAGAAATTTTGCCCAAAGGGACAGGCAGGCCATAAAACAGCTCTGGAGCTCTTTCCAAAAGAACTAACTTTATTTGAAACACGGTATAGGGCAACTCAAACCTAAGGAAACTCTCAAAAACAATGGAGGTTTTGGTGGAAAGCAGTTAGGAGGAGACTGATAGTTTCATTAGAGATATGAGCTAAATCACAGGCCAACTAGTTTACAGGCAGAACCAGGGAAAGCAACAGCTAGAAATGCCCTCCTGGGGTCAGAAAAAAACCTCAAACACCGTCCCTCCAAGGTAGTCTGAATCTAAAGGGTTCATTCTGTGGGGCAATTTATGCCCCAGAGCATTGTTGAAAGCAATACAGCAATCAGCCAGCAATTAGTGGAGTTTAACCGCTGGGTGTGATCAGGGAAAGAGAGCCCAGCTAAAGCCACCTTCATCCCAGCCTGATTGTTCATACCGAAGACTTTGCCCTCTGAGGAACAGTATCAGAAGTTTCATACTGAAGGGGAAATCGACTTTACTAAACTCATCCAGCCAGTCACTATGCAAATATACAAACAACAATAACTAGCCCCAGGGACAAGGGAATCAGTGCCTAGAGTTGCTATAGTATATAAAATGTCCAGTTTTCAACAAAAAATTACAAGACATGAAAAGAAACAGGAAAGTATGATTCATACACAGGAAAAAAAAATCAGGCTACAGAAACTGCCTCAGAGAGTAATCAGATGTCAGATTTAATAGATCAAGACGTCAAAGTAGCCATTGTAAATATATTCAAACTAAAGGAAATCATGCTTAAAGGAGGAAAGGTAGGTATGATGACTGTGATAGACAATGTTTGTGTTCCCCTCAAAATTTGTATGTTGAAATCTAATCCCCACTGGTATGGTGTTTGGAGGCAGAGCTTTGGGAGGTAATTAGATCATGAGGGTGGAGTCCTTAAGAATGGGATTACTACCCTTATAAAAGAGATCCCAGAGAGATCCCTTGGCCCTTCTGCCTTGTGAGGATACAATGAAAAGACAGCTGTCTATTAACCAGGAAGCAGGCCCTTACCAAGTATGCCACCACCTTGATCCTGGAGTTCCCAGCCCCCAGAACTGTGAGAAATAAATGTTTATTGTTTAAGCCACCCAGTCTGTGGTATTTTTGTTATAGCAGCCCTAATCTACTACAAGAATGACCATGTCTTATCAGGTAGGGAATAGCAATAAAGAGATAAAAGTTATACAAAAGAGCAAAACGCAAATTCTGGACTTGGAAATATAATAATTGAGACTTTCAGTTTCTGGTTCTGCATGTAAGGAGCTTGGAAGTTGCCACTCTATCCTAATAACAAGTGAAAAACTGAACAGACTGAAAAAGCAACAGCTCTTCCTGGATCTGAAAGAGGGGAGGACACAGGGCAAATGAGCGTCCCTAAGGCTGAAGAGACAGACATGTGAACACAGGGGGTCACAGCTTACCTGAACAGAGTTATGAGGGAAAACCACCATAGGGACCAGCGCAAGAGTAGGAAAATCTGAACTGTAATTGATGAACTGCTGGAGGCTCAGTGTGCAATTCTGAGAGCTAAGAACTCCAGGGGGAACCCAATCATAAGGGGGCCTCCACAATATTGTGAGATTTACCACCAGGAACTCAACCAATTTCCCACAGTAAATATCAAAGAAAAATCCCATCATGTTTCTAGGGAAGGGGGAAAGAAAGGAAAGGGTTTTGAAGTACACTACCACACTCTGTTCTTAACAAGGTCTGCCCTCATGGGAAACTAACCAGAGCCTAACCTGCTGGGGTATTATCAGAGCCTAACTGACCTAAGAGGAAGGGAAATACCCAACTCCAGCCCATTCTAGCCATCTTGTCCCAATTATGGGAGAAGAAAAAAACAGAAACTCTTGTGAAGTTCAAAGTCCAGAGGCATAGTGTCACTAAGTGACCGAGATCTAATCATAGGACTGTACAATGCTTCCCCTCCCCCCACACTTCACCACATTACTAAGGACTATTTACAGCAGTTACTTTTACCCAGTCCACCATATCTGGCTACTAAGGAAAAATTACAAGGCATACCGAAAGGCAAAAAACACACTTTGAAGTGAGAGTAAGCCTCAGAACCAGACATGGAAGGAATGTTGGAATTATCAGACCGGAGTTTAAAACAACTATGATTAAAATGCTAAGGGCCCTAATAGATAACGTAGACAGCATGTAAAAACAGATGGGCAATGTAAGCAGAGATATAAGAATCTTAAGAAGGAGCCAAAAAGAAATGCTGGAGATTAAAAACACTGTAACAGAAGTGAAGAATGCCTTTGATGGGCTTATTAGTATCCTGGACATGGCTGAGGAAGGAATCTCTGAGCTAGACGATACATCAATAGAATCCTCAAAAACTGAAAGCAAAGAGAACAAAGTCTGAAAAAAAACCAGAAAAGAATATCCAAGGATATTCTTAAAAAAAAAAAAAAGTGACATAGGCATACTGGGAATACCATAAGGAGAAGAAAAAGAGAAAAGAACAGAAGAAATATCTGAAACAATAATGACTGAGAATTTCCCCCAAATTAATGTCAAACACCAAACCACAGATACAGGAAGCTTAGAGAATGCAAAACTAGATAAATGACAATAGAACTATACCCAGGCACATCATTTTCAAACTACAGAAGATCAAAGATAAAGAAAAAGAAACCTGAAAGAAGCCAGAGGTAAAAAAGCAAATAAAACAACAACAAAACCCCACAACACCTTACCTATAGAGAAACAAAGATAAGAATTACATCTGACTACTCCTCAGAAACCATGCAGGCAAGAAGAGAATGGAGTGAAACATTTGAAGCGTTGAGAGGAAAAAACCCACCAACCTAGAATTCTGTACACTGTACAATTAACCTTCAAAAGCGAAGAAGAAATAAAGACTTTCTCAGACAAACAAAAATTGAGAAAATTTGTTGCCAGTAGATCTGCCTTGCAAAAAATGTTAAAAGAAGTTCTTTTGAGAAAAGAAAAATAATATAGGTCAGAAACTCGATCTACATAAAGTAAGGGAAAACATCAAAGAAGGAATAAGTGAAGGTAAAATTAAAACTTTTTCTTATTCTTAATTGATCTAACAGATAGTTTGTTCAAAATAATAATACCAACAATACATTGGATTATGTATGCTCATGTATACTTCATATATAGATATATGTTTATGTATACTTACATAGAAGTGAAATGAATGACAGCAATGATACAAGGGATAGAAAGAAGAAATTAGGATTATTTTGTTACTATAAGGTACTCATTCTACCCATGAGGGGATATAGTGCTACTTGAAAGTGGATTTGGTTTAGCTATAAATGTATATTGCAAACCTTAGGGCAACCACTAAAAAAAGTTTAAAAAGAATTATGACCTATATGCTATGAAAGGAGAGAATATGAAATGATAAAAAATACTCATTAAAACCACAGTCAGGAAAAAAAAAAGTGGAAGACAAAAATAGGAACAAAGAACAAGAGCCACAAATAGAAAACAGTAATGAATAGGGTAGATATTAATTCAACTATATCAATAATCATTTTGAATGTCAGTGGTCTAAATGCACCAATTAAAAGACAGAAAGTCAGAGTGGATCAAAAACCAGGATCCAACTATACGTTGTCTACAAGAAACCCACTTAAAATATAAAGGCACATCCAGATTAAAAGTAAATAGATGGAAGAAAATACACCATGCTAATGCTAATCAAAAGAAAGCAGGAATCATTATATTAATTTCAGACAGTGCAAACTTCAAAGCAAGGAATATTATCAAGGATAAAGAAGAGCATTACACAATAATAAAGGGGTCAGTTCCCCCAAAAGACATAACAATCCTTAGCGTGTTTGTGCCTAACAACAGAGTGTTGAACTGTGCGAGGCCAAAACTAATAACCTTGCAAAGAGAAGTAGATAAGCCCACTATCATAGTCAGATACTTCAACTCTATCAGAAATGGACAGATTCAGGTGGCAGACAATCAGTAAATTGTATCAGTAGTTGAATTTAACAACATCATCAATCAACTGGATATAATGACATCTATGGAGCGTTTCATCCAACAACAGCAGAAGATACATTTTTCTCAAGCTCACATGGAACATTCACCAAGACAGACCAAATTCTGGGCTATAAAACACATTTTAACACATTTAAAAGAATAGAAATTTTATATTGTCTGCTCTCAGACAACAGTGGAGTTAGACTAGAAATCAATAACAAAGATAACTGGAAAATCAGAAAATATGTGGAGATTAAACAACACCCTTTCTAAATAACACGTGGATCAAAGAAGAAATCTCAAGAGAGATTTTTAAATATTTTGAAATAAATGAAAACAAAAATACTACATATCAAAATTTGTGGGATGCAGTAAAAATCAGTGCTTAGATGGAAATGTATAGCATTGAATGCATATATTAGAAAAGAAAATGCAATAACTGAAATGAAAAATTCACTAGAGAGGCTCAAAAGTAGCTTTAAACTGGGAAAAGAAAGAATTAGTAAACTTACAGATAGAACAATGGAGATTATGCAATGTGAAGAACAGAGCAAATAGAATAAAGAAAAATGAATGGAGGTTCAGAAATACGGTCCACCGTCAAGTACAGCAACATCAAAGGAATGGGAATGCCAGGAGGAGAAGAAAGAGCAGAAAAAATATTTTTTTAAAATAATGTCTGAAAAATTCCTAAATTTGATGAAAACCATATGCATTCAGGAGACTCAACAAACTTCATGTAGGGTAAATTCAAAGAGAACCATAAACAGACATAACACAGTAAAAATGTGGAAAGCCAAAGACAAGAAAATCTTGAAAGCAGAAAGAAAAAACACCTAGTCACTTACAAGGGAACCCCAATAAGATTAACAATTGACTTCTCAGCAAAACAATGTAAACCAAAAGGCAGTGGGATAATATATTCAAAGTGCTCAAACCAAAATGTCTACTGAGAATCCTTTATCTCGGAAAGCTATCTTTCAAAAATGAAGATAAAATACATTGCCAGATAAATAATAACGGAGAGAATTTATTGCTAGCACACCCACCTTACAGAAATATAAATAAAGTTCTTCAGGTTGAAAGCAAGTGACCCCAGCCATTTGAATCCACAAGTAAAAACAGTACCAGTAAAAATTGTGTAATTATAGAAGAGAGTATAAATGCACATTTCTTCTCCTTTCTTCTCTTCACTGATTTTAAAAGCAATTATAAAAAACATTATGTATGTAATTGTATTCTTGAGCCTATAACATATAGAAATGTAATATATTTGTCAATAATAACACAAAGGAAATGGGTAGTGGCTAAGCTGTACTGGACAGAGGAAATGATACCAGATGGTAACAAAAATCCATAGGAACAAATGAAGAGAATTAGAAATGGTAAATAAGAAGGTTAATATAATCATACATTATGGTTATAATAATATAATGGCATAGTATAATGCCATAAATATATATATATATACTTGCTCCCCTTTCTTCTCTCTGCTTCTTTAAGACATAAAATTATAGAAAGTAATAATTGCAGCAATGTATTATTGAGCTTGTACATACATAAGATGTAATATATATAACAATAATAGCACAAAAAGGGGGAAATGGAATAGAGCTATACAGGAGTAACAGTTCTATATCTCACTGAAACTGAATAAGTATAAATCCGAAGTGAATTTTGATAAGTGGAGATGTGTAGGGTAAGCCCTAGAGCAACTACTAAGGAAATAACTCAAAAAATATAGTTAAAAAATCATTAAAGTAATTAAGATTTTACATTAGAAAATATTCACTTAATGCAAAATAAGGAGTAAACAAGAAATAGAGGAACAAAAGAGACATGACACATATAGAAAACAAAAAAAAAGGTAAAATGTTAGCCATAATTCTAACCATATCAGTGATAACATTAATGTGAATGGATTAAACAATCCAATCAAAAAGCAGAGATTGCTAGACTGGATTAAAATACAAGATCCAACTATATGCTGTCACAATTTAGATTCAAAGATACAAATAGATTGAAAGTAAAATGATGGGAAAAGATACATGGTGCATTCAGCAACCATAAGAAAGCTGGAGTGGCTATATTATCAAATAAAAGACTTCAAAGCAAAAAATGTTGCTAAAGATTTTTTTAAAGTATATTTTATAATGATAATAGGGTTAATACACCTGGAAGATATTACAATTATAAACATATATGAAAAAAATAAACATATATGCACCTAACAACCCAAAATACATGAAGCAAAAATTGACAAACATAAAAGAAGAAATAAGTCAACAATAATAGCTGGAGACTTCAAAAGCCCCCATTCAATCATGGATAGAACAATTAGGCAGAAGGTCTAACTGGCAGATGATCAACAAGAAAACAGAAGACATGAGCAGCGCTATAAGCCAACTAGACTAAACAAACACCCAAAGAACACATCACTCAACAATAGCAGAATATAAATTCTTAAGTGCACATGAAACACTCTCCAGATTATACCATATGGTAGGCCATAAAACAAACCTCAATCAAGTTAAAAGAATTAAAATAATAAAAAGTATGTTTTCTAATCACAGTAGAAAGATTTTAGAAATCACTAAGTGAAAGGAATTTAAAAAACTCACAAATAAGAGGAAATTAAACAACACACTCCACCGACTTGCTTGAGACCTTTCCTGAGGTGTTTGAGACCCCTCCTTACTATTTGAGAGTCTTTCTGTCAGCCTAAGACAGTTTTTAGCATGTTTGAGAGCCTTCCTTCTTTTTTGTCACAAATAAGACTTTTTATTTGTCACCACCAGAAGTCTGAATTTTAAACGGATTCTTGGACTGGTGGCTCATATCCATCAGCTTGTTCAACTTTAGCACCTGTCTCATCCCCAACAGATCGCCATCTTTTCCAGAACTGCTACCATCACCATGAAGGCCCATGAGTTTTCCCAGTTAAACTTGGGCTTCTTCAGCGTTCTTACTTCTCTAACAAAGACATCATCAAGTGGATAAGTTCATGGGCAAACCTCTTCTATGTCTTTTCCAATGCTACCTAGAATCAGTTTATTGACCACTTCTTTCAAGACACTTGTCTACACCTCTAGGGTCATGATTTCCATCATCTTCTTCTGGATTTGACAGACCTGTTGGTGCTGAGTGTAAGAGCTCTTCCAAATCTAATTGCTGCCTTTTTCAGTAAGATAGATGAAGAAAATAAACTTTAGTAGTCTTGACATTCACATGAACTTCAATCGTGCGCTGCCATTTTTTGATCATGGAGCACATTTTGTCACAGGTAAACTTCATGCCATGGAAGTTAGGCAGTTTTTGCCCTGAATATCCTTCGTAATTAGTTTGAATATTCTAAATGCAAATCCATCATTCTGCAGATCAGCAAGGCTCATTTCGAAAACATGATGCAATTTTGATTCCTTGAGTCCTTGTGACTAGTGTTTTTCCAACATTTCTTATATTGAACATAGCTGGTGCTTTCGCATCATGCCAATCTTTCTTAGAAATTGGATCAACCACTTTCTTCTTGGCTCCCTTTTTGCTGCCTTTCATTAGGTGCTTGTTCCTGCCAGCTGTCAAGGTGCTATTCAGAACCCTCCCTTCCTTTTTGAGACTCTTTCTGATTTCTCCATCCTGACATGTTTTTGATCCTTCTCTACCTATTTGAGATTCTCCCTGACTTGTTTGACCCTCTTCCTGACCTATTTGAGTCCTACCCTTATATATATAAGGACACTGAGGCTTTTCCAGACATCTTTGAGACCCTTTTGGTTTTTTTTGCGACTCCATCTGATGATGTTGAGACCCTTCCTCACTTACTTCTGGGTGCTGAATCCATCCCTGGTACAGTCTAAAGAGGAGGCAAAAAGACCATTAGCCTCAGATTTGTAAGAACCTTTCTTCAAGCATCTAGTCAAGAAATGTGTAGGACCATATATCGGGAAAAATCCATCAATGCTTTTTCCAATCCTCAACTGCAAATGGAAAATAGAGACTTTTTATTGGTCATTTTCCTAGTCCTTTAATCAGAATTTTCTACAATTTTGTTTGTGTCGGTGTTTTTCATTTGAATATAGTTTTAGCTATTGTCTTGGAGAGCCAAAATCGTAATGTCTTTACACAATAGAAAGCAGTGCATTTCTCCTTCATGTAAACATCTGGGCATATGTAGTCCAGGGCTGCTCTCTCAATGTCATGGTGGTTCCCAGGCTCCTCTATCTTACAGAACTACCGTCCCTGGGTCCTTCTGTCTAATGGAACTGCCATGCCTGGGTGGAGCTTTTCCACAATGTCCAAAATGCTCATTAGCAGATCCCTCTTCTAGCCAGCAAGAAGGGGGAAAAAATGGGGGGGTAGCAAACTCTGCCTTTTTAGGGACATGACCCACAAATTGCACATATCAGTTCTCCTCACATATGGTTGGCCAAAATGTAGTCACATGACTGTACCTAGCTACAAAGGAAGCTGGGTAATGTAGTCTCTATTCTGGGAAGCCATTTTACTTTATTAAATTCCCATTTCTATCACTACCAAAAAAATAGACAAAAAGGATACTGAGGAACAATTAGCAGTCTATTTACAGCCTCCCATTTTGAAACTTAGAAATTTTTAATTTGGCTAAAAAAACTATTCCCCTCTCTGACCAGAGAACAGAGTGGAATTTTCCACCCTTTTCTCTTCCTTAACTTGGTAGCCTCCATGGAATAGTTTTAAAGTCTAAGCAATGAAAACCAAGGGGGAAAAAGTTGCTTAAAATTGGAGCGTTTATTTGTAATCAAAAATGACTTGGACTACCACACTGGTACCTGGAGACCAACCTGAATTTTGTAATTGAATGCCTGCGCACGCAGCAAGAGCACAGAACATTTTGAGATGCAGGGTAGTATCAGATCACCATCTGGACCATAAATAATTTATACATTTTAAATACCCGGGAATCACATGGGTCAGGAATAAATAACATACAAAATCTCAGTGAGAAAGACATTCTCCAAATATTGTATCTTGAATCCAATTTAAAGCCTAATGACAGTTCCGAGAATTGGATTAAAATGCAGGAAAGGCTCCCAGTGCTTATGTAAAACTAAATGAACATTATTCTTGATTTTCAAAAATATACAAAAGAACAGCTGATCAAGTTAAGCTGGGATCTTCAGAATCCAGTCATCAAGAAGCCAGCTAGAACTGAACTCCATATTTAATGCCCTGTCTTTACGTAAGACTTCGAGGTAAGACTCTCTTATCAGATCCTGACCAAATAGTGACTTTACATGCTGGACCCTGAGTTTGCGAACTATGGTCAATGCTTTAGCTGTTTTTGCGAGAGCTTGCTGAGGTATCTGATTCCAGTACACTTGAAGAAAGACAGAAGATGGCAGAAAGAGAGTCAGGGGGCTGGTGTTAGCTGGTGGTGAGAGGGTGAGGCAGAGCACTGGGCTGCCCCAGATCCTGTGGGCGGGGCACAGGCAGAGGGTAAGGTCGAGCTGGGCATTGACATGAAGCCATACAGAAGCTCTTCCAGGGTAGAGTCAACTTGCTAAGAGACCAGATCTTAATTGTTCCCAACACTAGAAGAAATGATAATTATCTGACACATGATAGAGGTATTAGCTAATGGCACAATGGCAATCGTACTGCAATATAAATATATCAATCTATATGGTGTACACTTTAAACTGACACAATGTGATATGTCAAATATATCTCAATAAATAAATTATATATATATATATATATAATATAATATATATATAGTTGGTGGGAATATAAACTGATACAACCACTTTGGAAAATAGTTTTACATTATCTACTAAAGTTAAACATATGCCTACCTTATGACCCAGCAATCCCACTCCTGAGTATATACCCAAAAGAAATGAGTGCATATGTCCACCAAAATACACGTACAAGAATATTCATAGCAGCACTATTCATACTAGTCAACATTGGCAACAACCAAAATATCCATCAATAGGAGAATGGATAAATACTTTGGTGGAATAATACACAGCCACAAAAAAGAATGACTAAGACACAATAATACAGATGAATATCAAAGATATTATGATGAATGAAAGAAGCCAGACACAAAAGAGTACATACTGTGTGATTCCATTTATATCAGCTTCAAGAACAAGCAAAACTAATAGCTCCTGATAGAAGTCAAAATAATGATTTCCTCTGGGGGCGGGGGGTGCTATTAACAAACGCAATAAGTGCTCATTGTAAAACACAAACAACACTGCCTGGACCTCTCTTCCTCTGCGTATCTCCAAAGCTAACTCTCTCACCTTGAAGTCTTCGTTCAAATGTCACTGAGTCAGCCTGACCACCTTGTGAGAACTTGCAATCTATACCCCTCAACTCCTGATCCTTTTTATCCTCCTTTTTCACTTTGTCTATTATACCTCTTACGTTCTGAAATACTCAAGTATTTACTGATTATACTTTGTGCTTGCTACCTTGGCCCCTTGCTAGAATGTAAGCTCCACATCCAATGACTGGTTTTTGTGGGGAAAATAAAGACCCAGCCCACTCGCCCCAATTCAGGGCATGACGATAGGCTTATCCCTGCTCCAGAGCTCCCTGGGGGATCCACTGGGGCCTTTGTTACAATCACATCCAAACCCAGCTTTCCCCTCTGCCCAATCAGACCTCTCTCCCGCACCAAAAGTATTGATTTCTAGAGAACTTCCCCGTAAGTTGCCTGCATGTGCATCACAGTCTCAAAAGTCTGTTTCTTGGAGGACCTGAACTGGGACACTGCCGTTCACTGAAACGAAAGACAAAGTAGGGACCAGATACCAGGGAAGAGTCATGAGTTCAGATTTCAACATGTTCCCTTTGAAGCAACTTTGCCATATCTAAGAAATGTCAAGCAGGCAGCGGCATATGTAAGAAAAAGGAGATTTTTCCCTCAAGCTGCTCATGATATAATCAAGAAGATAAGATACGGGTTCCCAAAAAATCCATAACATGAGATTTTATATTACATGAAATTAGAGATAAAGTGCTAGAGGGGTCCAGAGATATCAGGAAAGATCTCCTGGCAATACTGACTTTTTTTAACGTGATCAGTGTTCTTTTTTTTCCCCCCACTATTCTTTTTTTTTGGGGGGGGGAGTATAATTTGATTTATGTATTTATTTATTTATTTATGTAATGGAGGTACTGGGGGTTGAACCCAGGACCTCATGCACGCTAAGCACGTGCTCTACCACTGAGCTCTACCCTCCCCTCGTAACGTGATCAGTGAAGATGGGGGCAGACACAGAACAACAGGAGATAGGCCTGAAGATAAAACACTCAGAGTAAACACAGGGAGCAGTGGGCAGTTCGGTTGGAACGGAGGGTCAAGTACACAAAGGGGCTTAGCGGGACACAAGGTTAGGAAGTATATTAGCCAGGGTTCTCCAGAGAAACAGAACCGATGTGTGTGTATGTATTGAAAGAGATTCATTACAAGGAACTGGCTCACATGATTAAGGAGGCTGGCAAGTCGAAAATTTGCAGGGTGGGCTGGCAGGCTTGGAGACCCACTAGTGCAGGTCTAGCCTGAAGACCATCTACTGTACAGCCAGGAAGACCCATGTTGCAGGTGGAGTCTGAAGGCAGACTACTAGAGAATTCTTTCTTGCTTGAGGGTGGCTGGTCTTTTCACTCTATTCAGGCCTTAGAGTGACTGGATGAGGCCCACCCACATTAGCGGGGGCAATCTGCTTTCCTCAAAGTCCACCAGTTTAAATATTAACCTCATCTACCAACACTCTCACAGAAACACTCAGAATAGTGTTTGACCAAGTTTCTTGGCAACCCATGGACCAGCCAAGTTGACATGTACAATTAACCATCGCAGGAAGATATGGGCAAGGAAAGACTTTGAATGCTTGTGTTTAGGCTGTGAGAACCTCCAGAGGTTTAAAGACCAGGAGATTGGAATGAGAGAGCCTAGAGGCAGAGAGAGAATTTAGAAGACCACTGTGATCATCCCGGCAAGAGGGAAAACAGGATAATGACAGTGAGCCTGGAGGGAGGAAACAGAAGCAAACAACATGGAACTGACAAGATTTGGCAAGTGACCAGTCCTGGGGGATGAGGGAAAGTATGCAGAGAATGACTCTGTAGTTTCAAACCGAGGCACCTAGGAGGATGATGACGCCACTGGGAGAAATGAAAGGATTGGGAGAGAGAAGATACCTGTCTCCCTGAGGGCTTCTCCACTTGAGGTTTGGGACATGTTCAGGTTATCAACTGATGTGTAACAAACCACCCCAAAATGGTGACCTAAAACCAGTACAACATTTTGCTCACAGGTCTGAGGGTAGCTGGACTCACATAAACAGTTCTCACTCCACATAATGATGCATCGTATTAATTTTGTGTTGGTAACAGGAAATTAATTATTCACATCAGAGTTATTAAATGGATGAGGAAAGCAAACATTTCTGCACATTATTTACTGAAATTTTTTAACTGAGTACCATTTTTATCTACTGACACTGATTAATTCTAGATCCTACTTCATTGCCCTAAAGAAAATAATCTACTGTGTGCACCTCTCCTGTGTTCTGAGTTAGAAAGTGTTCTGAGTTAGAAAATGGAATGTCTAACATGCTTGAAAAGTTACAGCTTGGTTGAATTAACAATCTTTTAAATTAATTTTAGATTTCCCTTTGATTATAGGCTTGCTGGATTTTATTAAATATTCTAGATCCAGTTGAAAGTTTTAGAACTTTATAGAGGCATAATTTACTACCATATAATTCACCCTATTTTGAAATCTGCAATTCACTGATTTGTAGTAAATGTATTGAGTTGTGTACCGATCACCACAAGACAATTTTAGAACATCCCAGTCATCCTAGTCCCAGGCAACCACTGTCCCTACAGATTTTCCTTTTCTGGGCTTTTCATATAAACAGAATTATACAATATGTGTCCTTATGAGTCTGGCTTCTTTCACTGAGCATGATGTTTCCAGGCACATGCATGCGGTGGCATGCATCAATACTTCAATATTTTAATAATAAAATAATATTCCACTGTATTTTATTTATCTATTCATCAGTGGGTGGATATTTGGGTTGTTTCCATCTTTTGGCTATTTATGAATAATGCTGCCGTAAATATCTACATGCAAGTCTTTGTGTGGACACAAACTTTCACCTTTCTTGTGTGAAGAGAGTGGAGTGGCTGGGTCACGTGGTAAATTTACATTTAATTTTTTAAGAGACTCCCAAACTATTTTCCAAAGTTACTGTAACATTTTTTTCTTATCTACTAGCAGTAGGGTTCCCATTTCTCCACATTCTTGCCAGCATTTGTTCCTGTCTGTCATTTTGATTCTCGCCAGCCTAGTGGGCATGAAATGGTATCTCACTGTGGTTTTGACTCGCATTCCCTCCTAACAAGGATGTTAAGCATCCTTTCCTGTGCCTATTAGCCATTTGTACATTGTCTTTGATGAAGTGTCTTCTCGAATTCTTTGCTCATTTTTAATTGGGTCGTTTGTTTAAAATTGAGTTGTAGGGGAAGGGGATAGCTCAGTTGTAGCGTGCACGTTTAGCATGCATGAGGTCATGGGTTTGATCCCCAGTTAAATAAAAATAATAATAATGATGATAATAAAATAAATATTACCTCCCCTCCCCCCCCCCAAAAAACAAAAAAATTAAATTGATTGGAAGAAAATAAAAATAAAACATTTTTATGTTTGTTTTTTGTTTTGGTGGGGAGGAGGTAATTAGGTATTTATTTATTTTTAATGGAGGTACTGGGGCTTGAACCTAGGACCTCATGCATGCTAAGCATGCACGCTACCACTGAGCTATACCCTCCCCACCCTAAAACATTTTTAAAAATTGAGTTGTAAGAGTTTTTTATTCCAGGTTGAAATTTAATGTAATCAATATAACCCTTCTGGAATACAGTATGGTATTATGTTTCAAATGCCCTAGAATTTTATTTATTTGTTTGTTTTTGCTTCTCTCTCCAAGCGGCCATCATGGCAGATACTGTGATTCACTACCCAGATCTTCCTTCTTGCTGTCCGTCCAACTCCAAGAGTATGGTTAGCAGACAGCCTTTATATGTCAGTGCTCTAGGGTCTGCTTCAGCTACAGATAATGATGATATCCAGGTGCATCCATGTTGCTGCAAATTGCATTATTTTATTCTTTTTATGGCTGAGTAGTATTCCATTGTGTATGTATGTGTGTGTATACACACACACACACACACACACACACACACCACACTTTCTTTATCCAGTCATCTATCGATGGACATTTAGGTTGTTCCCATGTCTTGGCTATCATAAATAGTGCTACTATGAACATTGAGGTGCAGGTGTCTTTTTGAATTATAGTTTTTTCCGGGTATATGCCCAGGAGTGGGAGTGCTGGATCATATGGTAAGTCTATTTTCAGTTTTTCAAGGAACCTCCATACTGTCCTCCATAGTGGCTGCAACAATTTACATCCCCAACAGTGTACAAGGGTTCCTTTTTCTCCACACCCTCTCCAGCATTTATTATTTGTAGACTTTTAAACAATGGCCATCCTGCCTGGTGTGAGGTGATACCTCATTGTAGTTTTGATTTACATTGTTCTAATACTTAGCAGTATTGAGCATCTTTTCATGTGCCTGTTGGATGTCTTCTTTGGAGAGAGATCTATTTAGGTCTTCTGCCATTGTGATTTTGATAGGGATTGCACTGAAGCTACAGACTGCTTTGGGTAGCATGGACATTTTAACAATATTAATTCTGCCAATCCATGAGCACAGAGTATCTTTCCATTTATTTGTGTCTTATTCTATTTCTTTCAACAAAATCTTACAGATTTCAGTGTACAGATCTTTCAGCTCCTTGGTTAAATTTATTCCTAAGTATTTTATTGTTTTTGATGCTATTGTGAATGGGATTGTCTCATTTCTTTTTCAGATGTTTTGTAGTTAGTATATAAAAACGCAACTGTTTTCTGTGTGTTGATTTTGTATCCTGCAACTTTTCTGAATGTGTTGATTAGTTCCAGCAGCTTTTATGTGGAGTCTTTTGGATTTTCTATATATAAGATTATATCATCTGAACACAAAGACAATTTTACTTCTTTTCGGTTTTGGATGCCTTTATCTCTTCTGCTTGCCTAATTACCAAGAGTACTTATTAATAAACATCCAACACACTAAACTCCATCTCAGAATCAGCTTCCTGGAGAGCCCAACCTCCAACAGGCAGCTTTCATTTTAACTCCTCAGAGACTGGTGTACAGGCACACTCATGCACACATCCTATCACTCGATTGGCCCAGAGATGAGCACCTGACCCAAGGTGGATAGATCAGAGCCTTTCTCTTGGGGGTAGTGAACTTGGGACTCTGAGAAACTAAATTGCTGCCCCTCTCTGGTATAAACCTGGAAAATAGGAGGGCAGGAAAGAGTAACACAGTGTGTCCGGTTGCTCGCTCCTTGCATGTCTCCAAGGGAACCTAGAACCACGATCAAGCGTTGCCTAGCACCTGGGAACGTAGCCCTGGGAAGGTTTTCTTTCATGTTCATGATTGATGATTTTGTTGTGTATACCTGGAGCAATGGACCGTGTTGTACCAGCTTGTCAGGACTGCCTCGCACAAACATCAAGATTGATGATGTGCACCTAAAGCGAACCAGCTGTCCAGCTGGGCGCTGAGAGGGATGGACGGAATGGGAATGCCCCTCTCTGAGCCATGCCGTCTACCAGCAGGATGACCGTGCCTCTGTCTTCTCCACAGTCCACAGTGGAGCCAGCAAGTCTCCCGCAGCCTTTTGACCTTAGATCCAGAGCAGAGAATAATAAGGGGCAACCTGGAAATTAATATCTCTGTCTTGGTAATCATTTTGTCTCCTAGAACAGATCTACCGCAAGAGCTCAGAACACATCCAACTGTCCCAGAAACATCTCGGTTACACGTGTCTGTAGTATCCACAGATGAATTCTGAACCTAGAAACTCTTTGACTCTCTTTGCAGATAACTAATGTATATTCAAGAACGACAGAAATGGAACTCACGAATAGCCAAGTCATAGATTGGTGAATTCTTTAAATAGTTATTGCTTTCTCTAATCATTAAATTAATATTCACTGTAAAAAAAATTTAGGAAATACAGAAAAGTACAAAGGTGGGGAAAAAAGTCACCCATAATTCCACCACTCAGGGACCACCATTCCAGATATATTGGTTAATATGGTTCTGACGTTTCTCCTTGTGCACATACTACCTCTACAAACTGGAATCCCACTAAGCATCCTGTTTTGAAACCTGCTTCTCTCATTCAACAAATATGTGCCCTTGTCATCATTTCTAATGGCTGCATTAAAAAGCAGCATTATTAACCTACTTAATCACTCCCTCACTGTCAGACATCCAAGCTGCCTCCCGATAGTCTAAAATATGCTGCTAAGGACATGCCCGTGCATATATCTTTACACGCTTTTCAGTTAGTTTTTGTTACCCAGGTGACCCCAGGTCCTCCAGCTGGCACAGTTCATCTTTTCCTTTAATTACCTAAATACAATGCTAATGATCCCAATCCACAAAGGACCAAGGGAAGTCCAGCACCTTCCCCAAGGTCCCCAAGGGGCCTCAGCAGGGTCCCGTTTCTCCTGATCACCTCTCACTCTGTTTTCCTGTTTATCCCTTCAAGCATTTTACCTCTTGGGCAGCTGTCCCCTTTCAACAGGACTGTCCCTCTTCCTTCATCTGCCCAAAGTGTCACTAATGCATGGCAGCCACATGTGGTTGACTTTTACTGAGGGTTTGGAGAAAATGAATACCAATCACAACACAGAAGGAAATAACATCACATTTACACCAGATAGTACTGTCCCTAGAAAGTTTCTGGCTATTCCCCACCACGTGGGGACTTCTCCGTGCTGATGTTCCTTCATGGACCCTGAGGTCCTGCCGTGTTCCTGGGACCTTCAGCTGTCTCCACTGACTTAACGTCCTCTCACTTTTTCTCTGTACTTAAACTCCTCACCTCCTCACTCCAGTGGCCCTGAAAATCCCAGATGCTTCTGACTTTATCATTTAATTCATCCCACACCCCAAGCCACCACTTCAAGACATTTCTTTCATATGGCTTCCAGGACACTACATTCTCCTAGTCTTCTTTCTTCCTCACTGGCCACTCCCTCAGTCTTTTAACTGGTTCATTTGCCTCTTCCTGACTTCTAAACCTTGAGGTACCCCAGGACCAGACTTTAGACCTCTTTTCTGTCTTCATTCACTCCTGGGTGATTTCATCCAGTCTAATGGCTTTAGGGACCCCTATACACTAATGACTCTCAGATTTACATCTTCTTATTTTATTTTATTATTTTTTTAATGGAAGTACCATCAGTTACAATGTGTCAATTTCCAGTGTACAGCACAACGTCCCAGTCATGTGTATACATACAAATATTTGTTTTCATTTTTTTTTTTCACTAAAGGTTAGAGTTATGTCTTCTGCCCTGACCTCCAGACTCACGTGCCCAATTGCCTACCCTGCGTCCTCACTTGGATGCTTAATATGCATCTCAAGCTTAATGTTTCCAAAACTAAATTTTGCATTACTCCCAAACTCGTTCCTCACCTAGTAGTCCCCATCTCAGGAAATGGCAGCTCCATTTATCCACTTGCTTGGACCAAAACTTTGGAGTCGTCCTTGACCCTTGTCTTTCTATCCACACCTCACATTTGACCTGGTAGCAAATCCTGTCCTCTCCAACTTCACCTACTGCTCACTGCAGTACAACTACACTGGTCCACCTGTTGTCCCTTGACCACAGAAACTCTTTCTCATCTTGGGAACTGTACACTCACTTTTCCCCCTCCTGAAATGTTCTTCCCCAGGTATCAGCATGGTTTCCTCCATTCATTCATGTTGCTGAGCAATGAGCATGTCATGAGCAAATGGCACCACCTCAAAGATACCTTCCTTGACCACCCTATCTCAAAATTGCACCCACCTCATTCTCTAGTCCTTGACACTGCTTTATTTTCCCTCATGGTACTTAACCTGACATTCTATTACATTGTTCATTTTTGAATTGCCTCTATACTCCAGGAGGGCAGGAATGTGGTCTGTTTTGTTTATTGCTGTCTTCCCATCACCTGGATGAGGAATTGACACAGAGGAGGAACTCCATCTTGGTTTACCTTATGCCCGTCCAAGTTCTCCCCCATTAGAAAGTACTGTCTAGGTTCCTACAGGTGCTTTCCTGTAGGAAACCCAAGACACAGCCACCTCTGTGATGAAGTTTGCTCACCTCTAGAATGTCAAGAGCCCAGTGGTTACACATGTATCCACCTTAGGGTACTTCCTTCAAATAAACTCATAGAAGTGGAATTACTAGGTCATGAGCCAAACTTCCAAATTACCATCCGAGAAGTCAACACTAATCCCTCTCCCATCAGCAGGGTTGTGTTCCAGTATATTCTGGGCCTTTAGGAACAGACAGACAATGAGCCAACCGTGGTGATGATGATGGCAACAATGACAACAATGTCCCCATTACTCTTTGTTAACTAGAAAATAAACAAATATCTGTAGGGGCAGGGAAACTTCTGGGTTATTATGTCACTGATCACGATCCATGGGGTATGCTGACTTTAAGAAGTAAAGATATTCCCTGGCAGCTTTCATATCTGAAATGATGTCTTTACCAACATCTTACATTTTTTCCCCACGGTGCCACATCATGTTCATTCATTACTTCATTCACTTCAAAATTACTTTTGCACATCTATTTTGTACATAAGCTTTAAACATCTACCAAGCTGAAGAATATTCCTTGAAATAATGGGACTTACAACCAGCGTGGTATTTAGCAATTTACAAGGTGCTTTCACTTCCATCATCTCATTTGGATACTGGTACAAAGCCAACTGGGTACAATTCTGCCCATTTTACAGGTGAGGAAACAAGAGGTGCCGAGGGGCGGGATTTACCCAGGGTTACACATTATGTATTAGTCAGAGCCAGAAGTAGGCATCCTATGAGCTCCTCAGCACATACTGCCACCCCCTCCATACTACAATATCTAGTGCCAGGTCCTAGATATTTACACCACCAAAAGCAGATTTACTGGGTCATCATAAAAAGGATGACATACTTAGGCATTCTGAATTCTGAGCTGAGGGACAGTGGAATAGAAGAGTCATTTAAAAATGGCTTTGGTTGGGGGGTAATTAGGTGTATGTATGGATGGATGGATTTTTAACGGCAGTACTGGGGACTGAACCCAGGACCTCCTGCATGCTAAGCACACACTCTATCACTGGGCTATAGCCTCCCACCTAAAAACAGCTTTTGTTTTGATGTCATTTCAGTTATTATAGTCGCAGGTCCTGTGCTGAATTGTGCGATAGCAACTTGATTAAGGCAAAGAACTAGGTACGTTTCCTAGAAGCCCCTCACTCGTACGATTCCGGGTTAGAGTTGGCCCAAAGCAGAACTCGTGCGAGAATTGTACAGCAGAAGGCGAGCAGAAGTCCCCACCCCATCAGATGCAGTGATGGACAGAAACAGCGGTGCCCTGCAGATCCTAGCTTATGCGGCTCTTCCCGTCTCTACCTCCAGCTCGCATTTCCTGCCATTGGTTTTGCTAGCCAACAGCTGCCCCGGGCCCACCACCAGGGGCTTGGCCATGGCCCCACACAGGCGAGAGTTCCGCAGAGGCCACAGCATCCCATAAACCTCTCCATGAACTCCCCCTTTACCGCCCCACTTGGACAGCTGGATGCGCTCGGTTTCTTTAACTTTCCCAAATGCCCTGATTTGTCCAACTGCACCAGTACTTCCGGTAGTGGCTAGTGACTCTCTGATCCTGACTCTCCCTTCCAGACAGTCACGTCCCCAGTGCTTCCCACATCAGCGAAAGGTTTCATTCCTGGAATACCCATGGTGGCCCCGCTTCCCTGTCTAAATCCTGACTGATACAAAACTTACGGATTTTGCTTTAAATGAAAAATAACATAAGAAAAGAAATCGTCCAGATTGTCAGGCAGAATTCCAGCATCTATTTAGAATCTTTATATCCCAGATGCTTGATTTATAGGCCGTGGGTGTGGGGGGCTGGGGGAAAGGGAGATTATTAAATGACTAGTAGAAATTGAATAATATGTGCCTCACCTATAGACTCAAATGAGAAAGGAGATAAGGAAAAGCTGAGAAGATATAACTTTCTCTATCTTGTTTTTATGAGATAAGTAGATCGAAGAGCAGAAGGAATTGGCAGTGAAGTTGGTTTTCTAGTCCAGAAATTTTCAATCAAGTGTTACCATAATTCCTTAGGACATAGTCAAAGAAAATCATCAGTCCAGTCTCTATCTTCTAAGTAACTCTTCTCTATGAATTGAAAGAGAAGGGAGTGACTTTTAGCTAGGAAATCCAGTTCTTTAAACATAAAGTATGAAATTACACGTGAAAAGGAGCAAAGACAATGTCCAAGGATTCTAAACATTATAAAACCCAGCAGGAGAATAGCTACCTGGTATTTCTAAGGCATAGAGTCAAGGCTTTAATGTTAAATAAATACGTCAAAGATCCTCTCCTTTTTCCTCCCAATCCTAGCTCCCTGTCTTTGCAACAATCAGAGAAAGAAAGTTTTAAAACGGTTTCCAATAAGAATTTTGAAATTCAACGTCCTTTTCCAAGGAGGCTGCATGCGTGTAGAATAAATGTTCCATAGCGCTGTTCTTTCAAATCAAACTTTCTCCTCCCCTCCTCCCATCCTCACACAGTGAACATTCTCATCCAGTACCTTCAAAACATGCCCGCCTCAGGCAGCTGGTCATTTTATCAAATAAAAGGTGGCAAACGTTGCCAATTTCCTTTCCCTACTCTGAATTAATAAACCCAGCCCACAGAGCAGTAAAATTTTATTTCCACCAAGCAAATATAGATTGCTTTTTTCTCCTTGGCTGCAGTTTCAAAGTCTTTGCAGTCTTAACTTGTGTCCAGAGCATCCACCAGTTCCTGCAGCGCTAATGCCGATGGTGGCCAAAAAGATACAAACTGCTGCAAACCGGACATTCCATGGCTTCCTCCTTTACCATTGACCACATAAGTGCACAAGGGGGCCACTGTGCAAGCCAGACAACCATCAGCTCATCCTCACAGACACAAAGGGATCTTCTCTACTTCTTGGATCCTGGGGACCCAAACTCTTGGTTTTGCATGTGGTTTCACCTCCAACTTGCTGGGTTTACGGCTGGAGGCCTGTATTAGTTTCCTGGGGCTGCTGTAACAAATTACTCCAGACTTGGTGGCTTCAAACAACAGAAATTTATGCTCTCACAGTCTGGAGGCCAGAAGACCAAAATCAAGGTGTCTGCAAGGCCATGCTCCTAGCTTCTGCTGGCTGCCAGCATTCCTTGGCTTGCAGCCACATCACTCCAATCTCTCCCTCCATCTTTCCACCTTAAACTCTGTGTCTCTCTTCCCTTGTCTGTCTGTCTCAACTCTCTCTCTGCCTTTCTTTTCCAAGGACACACGTTATTAGAATTTAGGATCCCCATCACCACAAGATAATCCAGGGAGGTCTCCACATCTTGAGATCCTTAATTACATCTGCAAAGACCTTTTGCCAAATAAGGTCACATTCACAGGTTCCAGGGGTTACTATATGAACACATCTTTTGGGGGCCACCATTCAAACCACTCTAAGGTCTTATCTCCCTGGACTCAGAAGTCTTTCTTTTTAAGAGTTTCAAAGAACCTGTCTCCATAGTGCTGGGCTCGCTACATTGCCTATTGAACTCAAAAAGGGCTGCATTTCTCTCAAGAAACCCATTAAAATGATTCATCCCAAGTCTCTTTTCTCAGTCTTGCAGTCTCCATATCTTCTTTTTCCACCCTCATCATCCTTCACTCAATTTTGCTGGCCCCAGTCTTCCAGCTCCTACAACAAGGAATCCTCTCTCTCCCTACACGTTACTCCCTAGCCCACTTACTCCAAGTTTATGCCTACATATCCATCACTCTTCTCAAAGGATCCTCCAGTCACCAGAATCCACTCTTTCTGGAGGTGAAGGAAAAAGGTGTTCCACAAATTTTGTCCCTTTTCGGATTTTTAGAAATTTAGTTAATTGAGGTGAAATTCACATAGCATAAAATGAACCATCTTGAAGTGTACATTCGGTGGCATTTATTACATTCACAATGTTGTGCAGCCATCACCTCTGTCCAGTTCCAACACCTTTTCATTACCCCAGAAGAAAGTCCTTACCCATTAAGCAGTTATTCCCACTTCCCTGTCCTCCAGCCCTCTGCAACAACTAATCTACTTTCTGTCTCTATAGATTTGTCTGTTCTGAACATTTCATATCAATGGAATCATACACATGTGGTCCTTTGTGTTTGGCTTCTTTAACTCAGCGTAATGTTTCCAAGGTTCATCCATGTTGTAGCCTGTATCAGTATTTCTTTTTATGGCTGAAAATGTTTCATTGTATGGATAGACCACGTTTGCTTTATCCATTCATCTGTTGAAGGTTAGGAGTATTTCTTTAGCATTTCTTATTGCAGAGTGTCATCCATTCGTTTCACAAATAGTTACTGAGTGATCACAATGTGCTAGGCACAGGGCAAGGAGCTAGGGATAGAGCACTGGACCAAACACAACAAAAATCTCTGCCCTCACGAAGCTTACATTCCAGTGGGGGAAACAGATTATAAATAAGATAAACAACTAAAACATGTAGTACGCTAGAGAGAAGTGCTAAGTAGGAGAAAGTGCTAACTGACTGGATGGGGGTCACAAGAGGAACTTTTGGGGGGTCACTGGTCATTTTCTGGTTCTTGATCTAGATGCTGGCTACATGGGCATGCTCAGTTTGTGAAAATTCAGTGATCTTGTACAAAAGATGTGTGCACTTTTCTGTACATATGTGACACTTCAATAACAAGTTTTTTTAAGCCAATGTGCTTCCATTTCCTTTAAAAGGGAGCAATTGCACCTGTCTCTGGTGCTGACGCTAAACATAACGAATGTGTCAAACGAGAGGGTTTTGCTACCTTGAGGGCCCAGCTGAATCCCTGACCCTGTTTTTGAGTGGGTTTAGGATGCAAGGTGCTGGTTTCAGCCCTCTGCCATTCACATATGCCCTTCAGGTTTCTGGATCATTCTAGCTCTCTCTGTCTAACCGTAACTGTCAGTGGACAGCAAGGGTTTACCATGACCATGTCAGCAATTTCAGTTTATCCCCTTATTTTTTTTTTAAGCACCGTTCTGCTGTTATCTTGAGCCCAATTTGGCTGTTTTGTTTTTTTTTTTTAAATACTGACCTTAACAAGAACAAAAATGGTACGTTTAGGGAAAGGATGGCTATGGAAACACAGGCGTGGAAGAGAACAGCGACAGGCTATAATGAGAGGCAATTCTGTTCAGAGAGGAAAGGGCCACCCACGGATATCAATTAAGGAAAATGGTTGAGAGTTTCTCCTGATGTTCTGTCCATTACAACGCAACCTAAATCAAGAAGCCATCCCTCGCAGGCAGTTAAATTGAACTGAAGTGGGGGAATGATGGGTAAATAATAAAAATTGTCTCTACCGTTCATACCTCCCACACATGTGTAACACTTCAGAGTGTATTCAGCCAAAACTCAGTGGCCACCGACAAAAAGTAACTTAATTTGCCCACAGGGTGATGAAGGACTCTGCCTTCATGGTGTGAGTTGTTACTATGCCTGTATCTCCATCATAACTAAGATGAGCTTGGGATGTACAGGTAACTGACATATACCGAGTGAGAGGCTGCTGGAGGCTGACATTTGAGTGAAGAGAAGGGGACAACATGGAGTCACAGAAAAGTCACAACCAGAGGGGATGCTGATGAATACAAATAGGAAGGAAGTGGGCCAAGTCGGGCAAGAAGAGGTGGGTGGGATTCAGGTAAGAGAGCAGACTACAGAAACCCCAAAACCCTGATTGCCCTTGAAAGGTGGAGAGAAACATTTGTTGAGAGATATCTGGGTGTGCAATTCAGAGAAGCTGCTAACTCCAGAGACAAGGTTGCCAGAAAGTTGACTTCTGGCCTGGAGCCAGGGCCAAAAGGGCTGAGACGTCTAAGATGTCTCTCAGAACTAGTCCGACAGCCTGAGGGGAAAAGAAGTCAGAAATGAAAATGTCTGATGTGCGTGTTATGTCAAGTCAAACTGTTTTCAGGGACTAGACGAAGCCCCTATAACTCACAGACCAAAAAGAGCTCACAGATCGCATTTCCTTGCCTTTTGTTAAGACAGATGTGTTGGTGACCAAAACAGAGCAGGTAGAGCCCTGAATGAGATGGTGTGGCTACAGCCTAAAAAAAAGATAAGCCTTTAATTCCTTAGGTCATGTGGTAGGAAAGATAAGAGGCCTTCATAGGGGCTATTGCCTAGAACACAGATACCTCAAAACATTCCTGGCTCCAGTTCTCAATGGGGTCAGGGGGTGCGGCGCCATCTTGATACGTTGTGTTTTGAAATTATAATCCCAAGATCTAAATAGGAGTAGAGGCCTAAGGCACACATCACAGGTTCCCAGAAGATTTTCCTACCTGACTCTTGTAGTCGTTTTTTCACATACGACGGTTCAGTCAACTCTTAGTGTTGCGGGAAAATGTTACAGCTCGATGTTACAGCTCAGTTGTGACAGCAACCTGGATGCAGGCGAGAGACCAAGCAGCACTCGGAGACTCGGAGGAGAACTCAGGTTTATTACGCCACCACGCCCGGAAGAGTTAACATTTCAAGCTCTGGACCGCCGTCTGTAGGTTTACACAGGCCTTTTATAGGCTGCCAGTTTTACACTTTGCAACATCGTATGCAAATAAAGTACAACAGAAGTTGACCAACCAGAAACAAGCTTTGTAGAAATAGACCAATCGGAAGTGAGCTCCATGCAAATGAAGTACTACAAATGGACCAATCAGAAGTTAGGGAAGTGGACCAATCAGAAGTGAGAGTAATAACCAATCAGAAGTGAGAGTAAAAACCAATCAGGAGTGAGAGTAATGACCAATCAGGAGTGAAGGAAATAACCAATCAGAGGTGAGCTCAGGGAACCAATAGAATTCTAGGTGTAAGTTAGCTGCTTTAGAGGCAAAAAGTGAGATAGAGCCTCTGGGCCAGGGAACTGGACGGTGCTAAGAGGAGAGCAGTGACCCTGCCTAGGGGGTCCTGCCGGTCTTTTTATGGGGCTTCCCGCCTCACTAGGAATAATAAAACCCTGTAGTCATCACAGGGCTTTATTGGGAGCTAAGTACTCTAGACAGTATTTCACTGGATTCTTTCCTCAAGTCCTTGTGAGGAGAGATGTCCTAAAGGTCCAAGACTATGAGAAGTAAGGAGCCCACCAAAGAGGTCACTCTGGAAGCTCCCAGCTACACCAGTTAGGGTCAGTGCAGTACCCTGAGACTGCAATCACTCCTAGGACGAAAGATAGAGGAGACAGACTGGCCACTGGAACCCAGAAAGGAGAAGTCCCATAGACAGAGTTGCCTTGAGAAGAGCTGTGACCTTTTGATAAGGGACACAGGCAGACTGAGGTGACCCTGCAGGGAAAAAGCCAGGAAAATCAAGCCCTGACTTCACTTGACCTCCTTCCTTTGATCTCTTGCTGGAGCTCCCTATTGGCCAAATCCAAGCAGAAGTCAGAGGGACTGAGTAGAGGGTGGAAAGCGTGGGTGTGAAGGGGTGACAGAAGCTACCTGGCACTACTAAAGTGACCAGGATGTTCTTCCTTAATTGAACCCTTCGTTTATGCCACCTCATCTTAGTACTTTATCCTCACAAACCTTGGAGGGAAGTGGTATTCTCCCCATTTCAGAGGTGAGAAATGGCGACAAAGAGAGGTTAAGTGACTTGGCCAAGGTCACTTAGTTAATAGGTAGGAGGGCCATGATGAGACCCACCTTCGCTGACACCAGAGCTTGCCCTCTCAGCCGCCACCACCGCCAAGCCTTCATGTGATTAAGGCAGTTGCAAGAGTGAAATAAGATGGAACAGGGGATGCTCTAGCATTGTGGAAGGTGTTGGTGTTGTCATCCTTTGAAACCCTTGAAATCAAAACAGATAGATTGTTTTTGGCACCCTACAGAAAGGGGGCAGTGAGGAAAGTGGCCAGCTGCTTTTGTGGGGAGCAGCTGATGGACAGGAAAGGGAAGCTGAGCTGAGGACACAGGCAGAACCAGGTACCAGAGGCTGACCTGCCTGGAGAAGCAGAGGAGAGCCCATGATGTCACCAGAGGGAAGATGACTGAAGTGGGGAGGCCAGCCGGGCTGTGGACTCTGATAGCTGCCCACAGACCACCAGGCAAACACCTCTGATATCGTCAAAATTGGAACTGAACAAATAAGAGATAATAACTATACCTCAAAGACACACTGCAGGTATTTCCGTAGATTCAGTGGGAATCGGGACTCGAAAAAGCTGCTCAGCCTTGGGGGTGCTTATAGCCAGTTGCAGGTGAGAGAGACATTCAGCAGAACAGATGGCCCTCGGCGGGGCTCAGCCCTCTCCTTATCCTCACGTTAAAATCAACCAATTGAATGATGGGCGAGAAAACCGTGCTCGCCAATTTTGCATGATTTTCTCACAGCTGGAAAAGGGGAGCTGGGCCAGGCTCACGTTTATTTCTGTAGGACTGGGAAATGGGTTTTACACCTCTCTTTTTGGTTAAACAGCAATCACCTGAAGGGCAAATGCAAGTCCTCTTTTACATTGAGGAATTCAAGGCTCCGAGTTTCGGTTCTCTCTCAAGGTCACCCCAATTTCTGAGGAAGCTGAGTTGCCAAGTAAGGGCCCTCAGACCCCAGTACCCGTGCTTTGGATTTCAAGTGAAAGTCAGAAAATGAAATTCAATGGAGGGCAGTCCACTTAGAGAAGAAACACAGAGGACACCAAAGCGACATAGGGGAGGCCAGGGGCCGTGCAAATCTGGCAAGAATACCTCAAGATCTTAAGTGAGAACAGACTGACCATGAGCCATAAAATGTAGCAATGTGTCTTTCAAAAGATCTGCCACCACAATAATTCTTTCTTTTTTTTTTTCTCCTTTTTTGTTTTATCAAAGTGCCATCAGTTCACAATGTTGTGTCAATTTCTGGTGTGCAGCATAATGTTTCACTCATACGTTTCTTTTTTGGTTTTGCACAGTAGGCAAGTCATTATTTTGAACTATTTATCATGAGAATTTCCAAACAAACACAGAAGTAAAGAGCACGACAACCCCCGATGTGCCCCTCACCCAGCTTCAATCACCTTGAACATGTCAGTGTTTCTATCACCTTTGAGAACCTGATGGAAACCATGGGACGCCCCCACCGTCCCTGCCCTGGCCAAGACAATGCTCAGAAACACAGTTGTGCGTACCTTTTCAGAGGCGTTGCCGACTCCCTGAGGTGCATTCACCGATCTCCTGGACACACGGACCCCAGGTTAGGTGCCCTGGGCTGCAAGGATGCGGTGGCATTGTAGTAGGTGGAGACCCCCACTCCCATGCAACCCTTCAGCAAGTTCTGTTGACCCTCCAAACCGATCTCCAGTTGGTCTACTTCTCTCATTCTTTGCTGCCACCATCATCTCCCGCCTGGACTCCCAGAAGAGCCTCCTGATGAAACCGCGGGTAATCATTAGTCAAATCCATTTCACCTGCCTTCACTAATCAAGGTCGTTTTAAGACTTACATATCCTCCAAGTGGCAAGTAGACTGAACAATAAGATGTTTGCCAGAGTTGTTTTCCAGGAACTTGGAGTCAGCTGTGTCTGGTTCGAGCTGAGCTGGATAAGACTGGATAAGGACCACTGACCCTCCAACTGGGCACATGAGAATGACCAACTCTGTGACCTTTTGACATCAGAGGGCAGAAAACTCCACCCTCAGCTCATGCTAAGGGCCTCCATTTTTTAACTTGCAGAGGCGTGTAACTAGTTACACCTGTGCAGAACTAAGATTGCAGCACCTTTTTTTTTTCAAATTGAGGTATAGTCAGTTTACAATGTTGTGTCAATTTCTGGTGTACAGCACAATGCTTCAGTCATACATGAATGTACATATATTCATTTTCATATTCTTTTTCACCATAAGCTACTACAAGATATTGAATATATTTCCCTGTGCTATACAGTGTAAATTTGTTTATCTATTTTATACATACCAGTCAGTATCTGCAAATCTCGAACTCCCAGTTTATCCCTTCCCATCCCCCTCCCCACTGGCAACCACAAGTCTGTATTCTATGTCTGTGAGTCTGTTTCTGTTTTATATTTAAATCCATTTGTCTTTTTTTTTTTTAGATTCCACATATGAGTGATATCATATAGTGTTTTTCTTTCTCATTTTGGCTTACTTCACTTAGAATGACATTCTCTGGGGCCATGTTGCTGCAAATGGCATTATTTTATTATTTTTTATGGCTGAGTAGTATTCCATCATATAAATCTATCACAGCTTCTTTATCCAGTCATCTGTTGATGGACATTTAGGTTGTGTCCATGTCTTGGCTATTGTAAATAATGCTGCTATGAACATTGGGGTGCAGGTGTCTTTTTGAATTAAGGTTCCCTCTGGATATATGCCCAGGAATGGGATTGCAGGGTCATGGGTAAGTCTATTTTTAGTCTTTTGAGGAATCTCCATACTGTTTTCCACAATGGCTGCACCAAACTAAGATTGCAACACCTTTTCCCAATCACCTTTCCCCATGCCTCAGCCATGCCCTGCTTCTATTCTTTAGCCCATAAGTACCCTGTGCCCCTTGCTCTTTGCTCTCCTGTCTCCTTGCTTGGCTGCCTTGAGAATAAACTCTGTCTTTGCTGCAAACCTGGGAAAAACGATCCTGGTTCAGTAACACTAACTGGTCTCCCTGATCCACTCCTGCCCGCCCTCCAGTCCATTCTCCACACAGCAGCCAGAAACCTGAATCAGACTGTGTCATTTACCTGCCTGAAGCCCTTTAAAGAGTTCCCATTGCTCAGTGAACAAAGTCTTCAGCCCTTACTCTGGTGTGCCAGGCACTGAGAGCTTTTGCACCCATCTGCTTCCATCTCACAGTCCTCTCATCTGCTCTGACTACTCTCCAGTCACCTTAGCCTTTGTAGGAAAGGAAGAATCATTTTCCCTCTTCCTTTCTAGGTTCTTGGCTGAGACCCCTCCCGGACCCTGTAATAGAAAACAGATTAACAGGAGAAAAACCAAGAGAAGTTTAATAACATGCATACCTCCTGTATACATGGGAGAGACCCAGAAAAACTGGGTAACTCCCTGAAATGGCCCAAGTCACCACCTTAAATCCCATCTCCAGCTAAAGACAAAGGAAGATGTCGGGGGCAGGGGGAGGGCAGCCAGTTACAAGAGGTTATCACTCAAAGCACGGGTATGGTTGTGCTGAATTATATCACTGCCATCTCCATTGTTAAGAGCTTCAAGAGATTTAGTCCTTCTCCTCTTCCTGGCACAGAGAGGGAGACACACTTACAAATGGAGATTTCCCTTATAAATGTAAATGCCCCTACAAAAAGGTAACTTTTAGTGGTTTTCAGAGCTTTTCCTTTGTCTGTTGTTTCTCAAAAATAACCAGCTCAAAATAATTCTTATGCCAAAGAAGCATATTTTGGGGTGGCATATTCTGCTCCCCTTCACCTTCCGAAAATCAAAACACACCAAGCTCTTCCCTGCCTCAGGTCCTTTGCACTTATTGTCTCCCAAACCATAAGTTAGGCACCCCCATTTCATACACAGTTGGCTCCCTTGTATCTCAGATATCACCCCTTCCCTTACCACCCTGATCATTCCCCTCCCTTGACACACCCTGATTCTATATCACAATATTCTGTTTATTTTCTTTATAGCATTTACCATAGCTGGAATTATTTTTATGGATTCATTTGATCGTTGCCCAGCTCCCAAGTAGGATATAAGCTCAGGACTGCGGGCCCCTGCTTTCTTAACCCTACCACATTCTACACCCAGAGCAGTGCCTGCCATAGAGTAGGCACTCAATAACTATTTGTGCTTATTATTAAACTTGCCTTCTGTCAAGATTAGTCCTGATCAGACCCTTAGGATATTGTATCAAGTCTGGTTTCCTGGATAAAGGAAAATGATTCTTCCTGGCTTGCAAATGACTGCCTTCTCCCTGTGTCCTCACATGGCAGAAAGGAAGAGCAAGAATGAGAGAGAGAGAGTGAGAAAGAAAGAGAGACTGCATTCTGCTGTCTTCTCTTATAAGGGCACCAATCCCAACATGAGGGCCCCACCCTCATGACCCCATTTCATCCCAATCACCTCCCAAAGGCTCTACCTCCAAATACCATCACATTGGGGGTTAGGGCTTCAATGTATGAATTTAGAGGGGAATACAGTTCAGCCGACAGCAGTAGTAGAATTCATTAGAAAAGGAATGAAGGGTAGATTTGTGAACTTTGAGCATAGACCCAACCACCATCCCATTCCTTCATTTAACAAACATCTGAGGGGGGAGCATATAGCTCAGTGATGGAGTGCATGCTTAGCAGGCAGAAGGTCCTGGGTTCAATCCCCAGAACCTCCATTAAAATAAATAACTAACCTAATTAGCCCCCATCAAAAAAATAAAAAAACCAAACATCTGTTGAGTACCTACTATGAACCAAAATTATGGTGTTGAGCCTCGACAAATATATAAGCATAGAGAAGATGGTGCTTCACTGAGGAGCTAACTTTGACTTGAAAACTGAGTATAACTCATATTGTAACTAGACTTATTGTGATGAACATTTTGAAGTGTATAGAAATACCTCATCATTATGTTGTGTAACAGGAACTAACATAGTGTTGTAGGTCAATTATACTTCAAAAACAAACAAACTCATAGAAAAAGAGATTGGATTAGCAGGTACCAGAAGCAGGGGATGGGGCGAGGGGGAATTAAATGAAGGCAGTCAAAGATACAAACCTCCAGTTATGAGATCAATAAGTACTAGGGATGTAATGTACAACATGGTAAATATAACACTGCTGCTTAGTTATAATTAACACTGTGGTATGTTATATACGAACATTGTAAAGAGAGTAAATCCCAAGTTCTCATCACAAGAAAAAAATGTTTTTCTATTTCTTTAATTTTGTATCTGTTTGAAATGATGGATGTTCACTGAACTGACTGTGATAATCATTTCATGACGTGTGTAAGTCAAATCATTATGCTGTCCACCTTAAACCTATACAGTGCAGTACGTCAATTATATTTCAGTAAAATTGGAAGGAAAAAAACTTTTAAGAAAAATGAATAAGAGTTCACCAAATGGAAAAGCAGGGTAAAGGAAGAGAAGTCCATTGGATTGCTCCTCCCTCTTTGTTTTTTCCCCTTGCAATTTATTCTTTGAAGAAATGGAGTCATTTCCCCTGTGGAATGACCTGTTATGCGGGGTTTTGCTTATTGGATCCCCAAAGTGTCCTTAACAGGCTCATCTTGCCCCTGTATTTTATATAAACTGGTAGTAGAATCTAGAAGCTTTCTCAGTCAGATTTGCCTTTTTGGAAAGACTACTTCATGGGTGGTGTTGTAAATGTCCATCAGGAGGTACATAATATCTCCTTTCTTGTGATATAGTGGCCACTGATGCTCATGCCCAGATCCATTACTTCATTAACTATTTGGCGAAAATGATATTCTAATTCAAAAGTTCTCAAATTTTAGACTCAGAATTCTAATAGGTATTGAGGATCCCAAAGAGCTTTGGTTTGTGTAGGTGATAACTATTGATATTTACCATATGCAATATTAAAACTAAGAAATTTTAGAATGTATATATTAGTTCATTTTAAAATAACAGTAATAATCATAGCACAAATAACCAATTTTATGAAAAATAACCATATTTTCCAAAACAAAAACAATTAGTGAGAAAAGTGGTGCCGTACATTTGTGTAAATCTCTTTAACTAGCAGATAGCTGGCTTCTTGTATCTTCTTCTCTGTTCAATCCGTTGTAATATGTTGTGTTGTTTGAAGTATATTAAGAATATCCAGCCTTACACGGATCTGTAGTTAGAAAAGAGAGAAGCATTTTAATAACCTCTACAGATGGTCATGGACATTCTTTATAGAAAGAAGTGGTAGTTTCTTAAAGGTTAATTGCAATGTGGAATCTGAAACCACATCAATGTACTTTTTATCATCTATTTCATTAAAATCTACCTTGTACTTTGAATGGATCTTTTACCCATCCCTGATTTTGTAACACCATGCATTAGTCATTTCAAAAAAATTGGTTTGCTGAGTTATGCAAATATTACAAGCATTGACACATTTCATTACGCAATATCCTCCCAAATCACATTTGTTAACATCACCAGCAGTCTCATCAGAAAAATCTTTAAATATTGGAGAAGATAGGAAACACCCAGTGGTAGATACAAGTTTCCAAAATTCCAATTTTCACTTGAAAGCTTGAATTTTATCATTGGCAATAAATACTGCCAAGTTGTTTTCCTTGAAGTGACAAGGTTCACGTCTTAATTTACAAGAAAATGTCTGCCAAATACCACTGTCTGAAGAACCATAGTTTGCCTGTCAGTAAAAATAGCATTCCACAGAAAAAGAGGCTAGTTCAGCTCTCCACTCAAAGAATTGCACAATCGCTTTTCCCGGCGACAGCCATCATATTTCAGTGTGTAGCAGAAGGTGTTGACGCATACTTTCCGTTTCATCCTACAGAATATCATGAAGACATGTACTCAAGGGTTGATTTAATGAAATCAATAATTTTTATTGCTTCAACAAGGACATTCTTAAGTGAAACTGGCAATTTTCTTTTACTGCCAATGTGGCAGCGAGGAATACAGTGACCACTAGCACAGTCAGTACCATGGCCTTAACTCGTGCTAAGGCACCAGCAGTTTTTAGCTTTTGCACCATCGATGCAATGTCAACCTAGTGCAAAAGGTAAATAACATCTTAGTAATATTATGAAAATAGCTTTGACTTCATGGACCCCCTGAAAGAATCCAGGGGCTCACACTTGGAGAATCATTATTCTAATTCTTTCATTCCTTCTTCATTTTTAAATTAGAATACTTCCCTAGAGAGAAATTTTCCCTCATTCACTATTCGGTTATCCTGAGGTCAGTTTGTACAAGAAAAGGCAGGTTAAAATCTTGGGAGTTTTTTTTCCCTTTACTTGCCAGTTTTAAAAAAACCAGAACAGTTCTCTAGCATCTTTCAAAGGTGATCAATGAGAACTTTTTTGTTAGTTTCATGATGAATTTATGCACTTAATATATTTGATGTGTTTCTATACATTGCAGTCATTGTTTTTATTGGTAATTAACTTGTCTCATCATTTGCTAATGAGACTCTCTTCAGCTTGGCTACTGAGTCCTTTTGACATGACCCCAGTAATCTTTGACAGCTTCCTTGCCTTCTTGTATGACAAGGTAGTCCACAGTCTAATTTACTTTTTCTGACTTGGACCTAGAAGCAGCCATTTCTCTAAGGAGCCCTGGTTTCTTTCAGTAGGAAATGGTATTCAAAGACCACAATCTGGGTGCTAGGATGCCAATGTCAGTTACATACGTATGACCACTCAGGTCCAATGCATCCTTTTAGACTGCTCTGTGAAAATGAATCTGGGCCCTTGAGATCATTTTTCCTTTGTGCACTGAAACATTGTCAGCAGCTTGCACTGGCGAGACATCGCAGAAGGAAAGGGTTTTGCTTCCTGGTTTTGCTGCGCTGCCTCCTGCAGCATGAGTGGCATCATCCAGCATTAGGCTACATCAGCCCAGGCAGCTTCTCCATGGCCCAATTCCTGCAGTGTGCACTTGCCAGCTAGACTTTCCCAATCACCCCAGAGGGTAGTTTTCTAGCATGTTCCAGACGGCAGGTTTCCAGCAAGTTCCTGGGGGCTGTTTTCTAGAAATTCCCGGAAGGTAGATTTATAGCACCAGTGGGCCACTGCAACTCTCTGCCATTCAAGAAGCCTTGACCATGACCTCTCCAACATGGTGTGGATCTCAGGGACTGGGGGTGGAAGGGGAACTCTTCATTGGGCTCTCCATCTCAGCCCCATGGGTAGTGATTTCACCTTACGTCTGTTATTTGTGTATTTAGAGTTATCTTTATTTCTTGCTAGCCAATCCCTTATTACTCTAATCTTCTATACTTAATAATTCTTTATATTAAACTTTCAAATTACCATGTAATTTCTCTCTCATTGGACTCAGACTGATACAGTTGCTCAGTATTACTGAGTTGGTCATATTTGCTATGCATTTCCATTGACTATAGCTAGGAAATACATATTATTTTAAAGAGAAAATGCATCATAAACTCATACTGGTATTTAACTTTGCTTTATAATTATGTAAAACACTGACACAGTTCTAACGTTATATCTCTAATTCAAAGTATCTTCCAAAAAAATCCAAATTCTGTCTCTTTATGTCCTTCCTTCTTCCATAGGTAAGATTTTATTTATTTTATGATCTACCTTACATTGTCTTTTAAAAATAAAGGTACATACATATTTGTATCCTTCCCTCTTTCTTAGATAAACTGTGGTCAACTATGTCCTTTTATTTTTCCACCTTGCTTTTTTTTCATGTAACATTAAATACTGGAGAATACTTTGTATCAATGCATAGAGATATGCTTTGGTTTCCCTTTCATTTAAATAGTATTCATTGTGTAGATGTATCAGAATTTATTCAGGTAGGCCCCCAATAGGCATTTGTGTGGTTTCCAGTCTTTTCTAACTATAATTAATGCTGTAATAAATATTTGTGCTTTCATTTTTTCATAGTATACCCTTGGGATAGATTTCTATAAGAGGAAATACCAACAGAAAATGTCAAACTTTTAGATTTTTGCTAACCTGGTAGGAGAGAAAAGGTATCTCAATGTAGTTTTAATTTGCATTTAATTTGCATTATGAGCAAGAAGACCAAGCTTTTTCCATATGGTATAGAGACATTTGCATTTATTTCTTAAACTGATCATCCGTATCTTTAGCCTGTTTTCTAGAACTGTCAAGTCTTTTTCTTCCCTATTTTTAAAAGCTTATCCTATATTGGGGACAGTAACCCTTTATCTGTGATAACGAGTTGCAAACATTTTTTCCCATTTTGTCATTTATATTTCTATTCTATCGAAGGTGTTTTGGGGTTGGTTGTTTGGTTTTGCCTGCAACTGTTATATTAATGTAGCCACGTTGATCTGTTTTTTTCCTTATGGCTTTTGTGTTTTAAGTCATAGTTGTAAAAGTTTTACCCTTTCTCAGGTTATGGGGTAGTCTTGCTACTTCCAAGTGTGATCCTCAAATCAGCAACATAGGGGTCACCTGTATTCTGTTAGAAATGCAGAATCTCTGGCCCCATCCAGATCTAATTCAATCAGACTCTGCATTTTAACAAGATCTCCCTAGGTAGTTAATTTGCACATTAAAATTTGAGAAGCACTGTTCTAGAGAATTTCACCCACATTTTCTTCTCGAACAGGTGAAGTGAATGAATGGTTCTTAATTGGAAGTCATTGGTGAGCTCATACCCACAGCTATTGAAGAAAAACAATGAAGAAACGAGGCCAACATCAGCAAAGGGTACTAAATGGAAGGCTTGTCTAGACAACCAATATTATTAAATACAGAGATGAGAATCTTCTATTCAGATGGTCTTTAAAAATATACCTCTTGCAGTGCTAGTGTTACTGAGTCCAAACTCGTTCTGCTCGCTACATGACAGGCCAATAAATCAGGAGACGAGGTGTTGGGACAAGGAATAGCGACTTCATTTGGAAAGCCGGCAGACCAAGAAGATGGCAGACTAATGTCTTGGAGAACCATCCTCAAGTCAGAATTCAGGCTCCTTGTATACCAAAAAGGGGAGGGAGTGTAGTTGGTTGTTGCAAACTTCTTGGTGTACGAATTCTTTGTTCTTGTAGCTGTCCGCGTGGGTCAGGTCATGGTGCCCCTGTAAAACCTCTAACAAAACAAATATTTTCTATTCTGCAACTTGTTATCTTTATATAAGTACAAAGTGTTAAAATCCTTAAAGGTCAGAGCCTTGAGAATAGGCTGTCCTGTATATCTCAGGCTGAAGGCAACATTCTTTTACAAAAGGTGCAGAGCTAGCAAGACTAAGGGCACAGGATTAAAGCCAAAGAAACAGATCTAATATGGAGTCAGATTTGTTCTTTTCTGTTACACTAGGATTATAAGTATTGTGGACAATATACTTGTGAAAAGTGGGCATTGGTTATTTTCCGAATGAATGGCACTATCTCCTGCTGTTAAACTTTGCACGATTCTCATGACCATGGACTTTGCAGAGGGAAAAAAAATCCACCTCTTTAAGGCTTGCTGCACTGCACAAGCAAATTCTGTTCCTCTCCCACAAGCGGCAAAGATAAGTCATGTGACCCGCGCTAACTAAATGGGTGGGTAAAAGATTCCATAGAAAGATTCTTGTCATGCCTTGGCATCTAGCACCATGTAGCTGTTTGTCAGTAAGTTTCATTTCTGCCAGAATGTGTTATTCAATCCCCTTGGCCAATAGGTTATGTAGAATTTCCTCAAGAAGAATGAACACGCTGGAGAGTTAGATCTTGACTCAGCTGTTTGTAACAGCGTTTTGCATTTTTCATTGTCTTGGAATGCAAAAAGGTTTTACAGGGATGATTAAAGCAGGGATCAGCCAAGATAATATGGTGCTGTCATTCATTGTTAACCCATGGGCTTGGATTCAAGTGCCACTGAGAGTTCCAAAGACTATTCGAGAGAAAAACAACCACTTTGAAGCCCAGAACAGGGCCTGTGGTCATGACGAACATTCTGGTATCACTCGGACAAATGATTTCTTGCTCTAGTTCTCTTTTGAATTTTCTAGTATTTCTGAAGCAAAGTTCTTGGGATGTAATCTATCATTCTAAACCTAGCTTGTAGGCTCAGTGAAAGGTTTGAAAAATGTGTGTGGGAAAACACTATAAAGCATCATCTTTATTTCAGTTACTGTAGTGGGATTATGGTTCATATTTCAGCTTTATAAAAGACAAGAAATGTAATATTCCAAATAACAAAGATCCCTTGGTTAATGAGCTTCCCCAAATAAAGTAGATGCTTTTCCCAACTTCATGGACGACATAATCAGCCTGACTTTGCCTCACCTGGTGACCTATGCTTTGTAGGAACTATTTCCATGACATTTTTTCCTGTAGTCATAGCGTCAGCCTTTTCACACCAGCAAAATACACAGTTAAAATAGTCCATTGCTAGTTGTTCTCATAAATTGCTAGTGGAAATCTAAATTGGTATAACCCTAGAGGTTAATTTTGCAAAAAATTTCTCAAAATTACAAACATAAATCTTTTGACCCTTCAATTCCAATTCTAGAGATTTATCCTACAGAAATACTTGCAGGTGTGAAACAATGTACAAGGTTATTTTGAACAGCAAAGATTAAAGACAACCTAAATACCCATCAGTGGGAGACTAGTTACATAAATTATGGTACTTCCATGGAATACCATGCAACTGTAGGAAAATAAAAAAAAGACACCCTCTTTGTAGTGATTTGAAAATACATCCAAGATATATTGTTCATGGAAAAAAGCAAAGAGCAGAACAATAGAGTACGCTACCATTTAGGTAATATACACAAACACAAAAGAGAAAATATGAATACATAAAGAAAAATATATACATACATAAAAAGCAAATAATATTGCTGTGGAGAGGAAAACTGGATGTCTGGGGAGCAGAGATGTAAAGAGACTTTTCACTACACTCTTTAAATTTTTCTATTGAAGTACAATTGATTTATAATGTGTTAGTTTCAGGTGTACAGCAAAGTGATTCAGTTATACATATATATATATATTCTTTTTCAGATTCTTTTCTATTATAGGTTATTGCAAGATATTGAATATAGTTCCCTGTGCTATACAGTAGGTCCTTGTTGTTTATCTATTTTATATATAGTTCACTACACTCTTACACTTTGAATTTAGAACTACGTGAATTTGTCTGACCAGTCAGCCATATTGACACCCTTTTGCTACCTGGTGGTTGGAAAAATTTCTCCATCCTAGTTACTCCTCTGGATTATGTGAGACCCAGCTGGTAGCCCACCTCTTCCCACAGCTCCAGCCACTTTGACCCACATGCAGGCTCAGCCTGACCCCAGCTCTAGGACCAAACAGCTCCCTTGGACAAGATGGCAATAGAAGACCCCAGAGCACCAGGCTGGGATTCAGCATTAAGTTGACCCAACTGCTATTTGACTCTTATGTGAGGACCAGTAAAGGGATGCCCACATTGTTCCTGACACGTGGTCACCTTCCTGGGTGTCCAACCCTCACTGGGTCCTGCTAAGCTCTTGTCAGTACTTGTTCCAGGAACTGCAATCCTTGCATCTGCTGGCAGATGTCCCTTAAACCGACTCCTTGCCTGCCCGACTGCCCACTTCAGTCTTTGAACATTGCCTTCCCCTAGAACCTTTGTCACCGAGTTCTGCCCTCTTGTTGAGAAATCCCATTCCTCTGTTCCCATGTTTGGTCCTCCCATGCTGACCATTTTATTTGTTGTTCCCTGTCAAGCACTTTAGTATTTTTACTATTATTAATTCCATGCTATGTTAGACCTGCTGGAATGAATTTTGTCTCTGCACCTGGAGCTGAGGCACAAGGTCCAAGGTGCAGCCTATCCCCTCCCAGTCTGTCCCATCTGATTGCTCAACACCAGACATGCTGGACACTGGGAGCAATTCCGCTGTTAAAAATGTACATTCTCTCAAAAAGAGAAAGAAAAATACCATATGATATCGCTTATATGTGGAATCTTAAAAAAGGACACAAATGAACTTATCTACAAAACAGAAACAGACTCACAGACATAGAGAACAAACTTCTTGTTACCAGGGGGCAAAAGGGGTGGGAAGGGATAAATTGGGAATTTGAAATTTGCACCTTTTGGGGAGTGATGGAAATGTTAGCTGTCTTGATTGTGGTAGTGGTTTCATTGGTGTGTACATCTATCAAAATTCATTCAATTGTACATCTGAAATATGTGTAGTTGACTATATAGGAATCATACCACAACAGAGGTGTTAAAAAAACAAAGTCTACATCCCTTACTGGAGGGTCTTCTGTGCTTCCTCTGAAATTTAGTCTGATTGAAGTTTTGTTTAAATATAATCTCTCAGTTACTCATTGGCAATATACACATTTAATGGAGGCTTAAGATTTCAACTTTCAAAGATAATGCCAGGAAGTGGATTAACTGTAATCACTCACCATCACAAGAGATAAGCAGAAGCCACAGAAGGCATTACAGTGACTTAGAACAGTGCTTCTCAAACTTTAGTGTTTATCAGGAGGGAGAGTTTGTTAAAGCAGAGTGCTGGGCCCCACCTCCTGAGGTTCTGATTCAGTATACCTGGGGTGGGGCCAAGAATCGGCACTTTAAAAAATTTCCCAGGTGATGTTATTGCTGCTGGTCCAGGTGTAGAGGTTAAGAAAACTGAGATACAGATGGATTATGTGACTTATTAGCCCAAGGTCACATAGCTAATAAGTAGTGGAACCAGAATTTTGAACCCAGGTATTTTTACTCCAGAACCATCAGTACATCATTGTCTTCATTTTGGTAAAAAACAAACAAAAAATACAATAGAAACAAACTTAAAATCTAAGGTATAAAGCAAAGCAAGATCATTTTAGAAGGATCATTGTGATGTAGCACTACTAAATGTATAGATTTTTTGGCAGCATCTATTTTTTCAGCAGCCTGATTTTCTCTGAGTGCTAATGCTATTAACCTTTCAACGTGTTTCCTCTAGTTTTAATTATTTTCAACTGAGAAGAAAAATATTTATTGAGCATCTGATATGGTAACCAGGGATAGTAATTGTCAACCATGTACTTCAGAGAAGCCTCTATTCCACTTGGCGAAATAACTAAAATTTTTAAAAAATAATTTAAAACTAATTTAAATTTTTTTCTAGCTGAATATTTAACAGTTTAATGCAAAGCTATAATTTCATTGGCAATGATTCTGTTGAACTTAAAATGTTCTTTAGGACCTTTTCTGCATTTTTCACAGTAGAATCTTTATGAATGAAAAATTCACAATAAGAAATGCAAGCAAATCAGCAATTGTCCTTACCCCTAAAATCATGTGTCTACCCAGATACCTACTCTATCAATTACATGATTAAAAATAGTCAACTATAATTCCTTCCCCTGTAAAAAGTGCCAGAGTTATGGTACTATCATAAAGCAGAGCAAAAATCTTTAAAGTATCACTAAATTTTACTGACATGTGACCAAAAGGGTCATCTACGCAGATAACATGAAAAAAATCAAAGTATCACTTAGGTTTTAAGATAATCCTTTGTCTATTGATATATAGTATATTTTATAATGTGTAATTCTAACTGACTTCCTCATACTTACAGCTAAGAAATGGCCAATTATTAATCTGCCTCTGCCACAGCACTTTATCTTTACTTTACCAACAAAGGCTTCAGAATCATTTAGACTGAAAAGCCAGTAAGCTTAGAAAGCATTGGGAAATACTCTTGAAACACCAGTGAACTATAGTTAAGCAAGCTCTCTATGTACGTGCAAGTTTTGTTCCCATTCCAACAACAGGAGCATCAGTAGCAAACGTAACAAGTGTGTTCACTGGTGGAAATGGAGATTCTGAATTATTCAAAGTAATTTTCCCAATAAATGATCTATTGTGATACCAGTTACATGTTTGTGTTCATATTTTCATTATACTATATAATTGGGTAATAGTAATATTTAGAACAATACTAAATGAAACTGCAAAACAAACAGAATACTTTATTACTGGATAAGCATTGTAATAGAGATTAAATAATTTAGAACATATAAGGAATTTCACCCTCACTGTTGTTCAGGTCACCAAGCTGCAAAATAAAAGCTGTGGGTAAGTACCATAATACAGTAGGCAGAATTCTAGGAGTTGCAGAAATCTGCATTGAGGTCCCACACACATAGAATGAAACATGTAGACATGGTTGGGCAAAGAGCAACTTCTAAAGAAAGATCTACCAGGAAGTTGTAGTCAGTCAATTCCCAGAGTTCACATAGGACCAGGGATCTTCAAGTTCTTACCAGCTTGAGTAGCAGGACTTTGATCCTAGAACTGTCATACCTTAAGAATATGGCCAATGTAGCCCTAAAGAGAAAGCTAGTCTAGACTCACCCTAAAAATTCTTAAAAGAAATACTTGAAGGGATCCAGCTGACCTACAAATAGCATAACTGCCTACCAGAACAAGTCCAACAGTATGAAAGCTATATGGCAAATTCTTGGACTCAATTATGTAAAATTCATAATGCCTGACATCCAATCAGAAATTACCTAACATGCAAAGAAACAGAAAGTATGACCCATAAGGAGAAAAATTAGTCAAGAGAAACAGGAACAAGAATTACAGAATGATAGGGTTAACAAACAGGATGATAAAACAGCTATTGTAAGTATTCCCAATGGAATAAAGTAAAAATAGGAAGCATGGTACAAGAAAATATAAACAGAATGAAATTAGAAATGGAAGATATGAAAAAAGAGCCAAATTCAAATTCTAGATATGAAAAACACAATACTTGAATTTACAATTTCACTGGATGGGATCAACAGCAGATTGGACACCACAGAAGACCAGAGGACTGGAGACATAGCAACAGAAACTATCCAAAAGGAAGGACAAGGAGGAAAATGGTCAAGAAGCACACAGAGCCTCAAAGAGCTATGGGAAAATATCAAGTGGCTTAACATATATACAGTTGGAATCCCAGAAGAGGAGAAAGAAAAGGAGCGCAAAAATATTTGAAGAAATAATGGCCAAAAGTTTTCCAAAATTGATTTTTAAAATTCTATAAACTTCAGTAGGTGAGTGGACAAATAAACTCTGGTACATCCAGACAACGGACTGTTATTCAGCACTAAAAAGAAATGCGTTATCACACCATGAAAACATATGGAGGGATCTTATATGTGTATTGCTAAGTGAAATCTGAGAATGCTACATATTGCATGATTCTAACTATGTGACATTCTGGAAAAGGCAATACTATGGAGACAGTAAAAAGATCAGTTGCCAGGCAGAGACAGGGGCTGGGGTAGGGATGGGGATGAATAAGCACAGGAGATTTTTAGGACAGTGAAAATATTTTGTATGATATTATAATGATGGATATATGTCATTATACACTTATCCAAACCCACTAAATGTACAACACCAAGAGTGAACTCTAATGTAAACTACGAACTTTGAGTGATTATAACGTGTCAATGTAGGCTCATCCTTAATTTAAAAAAAAAGTACCATTCTGGTGAGTGACATTGATAATGGGAGAGGCTATGCATATATGGGAGCAAAAAGCATATAGGAAATCTCTGTACCTTCTTCTCAATTTTATTTTAAACCTTAAACTGTTCTAAAAAATAATCTTTTTAAAAAAATCCTATAAACTCACAGATCCATATAGTGCAAGGAACCCCAAACATGATAAACACAAAGAAGACCACATCAAGACACATCCAAATCAAACTGTTAAAAAATACAGATCAAGAGAAAATCTTGGCAGTTCCTCAAAAGGAGACTGCCCACTTCATGAAGTGTTAAATAAAGCTGTTAGCATCACCTAAAAAAGAGAGAGAGAAAATATTAAAAGCAGTCAGAGAAGACAGGCACATGATACACAGATGTACAAATGTAAAAATCACTGCAGACTTTTCTTCAGAAACTGTGAAAGACATATAAGTAGATCTTTACAGAGCTGGAAGGAAGAAAAAAAAATGTTGACTTAGAATTCTCTACTCAGAAGATATATCCTTCAAAAATGAAGGTTAACAAAAAGGTTTTCAGACAAATAAGAACTGAGAGAATTTGGCACCAGCACACCTGCACTATAAGAAATTTTAAAAGAAGTTCTTCCAGCAGAGGAATATGATACCAGAAAGAAAGTTAGATCTACACAAAGAAATGAAGAGTACTGAAATTGTAAATATGTGGTTAAATATAAAAGTCATTTTCCTAATTTTCTAACTCTTTTACAAGGTAACTTCTTAAAGCAAAAATAATTATGATGTACTGTGGGGTTTATAATATACAGAGAAATTAGCACAAAGGCCAAGAGAGGGGAAAGGAAAGTATACTGTTGTGGGGTTCTTATACTGTATGTGAAGTAACATAATATTGCCTGAAAATAAATTGTGATAAAGAAGCATTTTGTAAACCCTAGAGCAAATATCTCGAAACAAAGAGGTATAGAGAATAAGCCAATAGTGGAGATAAAATGGAATCCAAAAAGCAATCAAAAAGAAGACAGGAAAAGAGGGAGAAAGGGATTAAAAAGGAAACGACACAGATGGACAAATAATAAAACAAAGAGAAAATGTTAGATTTAAAGCTAATCATATTGATACAGTAAAAGTAAATGGTCTACACAGTAAGAGGGTGAAACAAAGAAAAGTAGCTGTCTTTTCTATTCATTTGGCACACATTTTTACAAGGCTATAAATAATGTATTTGCAGATCTTGGATGTTTTTGAAATAGTAATAAAACTATGTATGTTTTAAGAAAAAAAATAAATGGTCTAAATGCTCCAATTAAAAGGTGAAAATTAGCAGGCAGGATTTAAAAAAATAAGAACAAGACCTACCTATATGCTATCTACAAGAAGCAAAAACCGATAGAAGTAAAAGAAGAAATAAAGTGAAAATTATAATTGCAGATTTACAATTCCCATAGTAACTGATAGAAAAGCAGACAGAAAACTGAAAGGAGTAAAGAATACAACATAATCATTCAACTTGACTTAATTAAAATTTAAAGTAAAATTTAATATTTAAATTAAAATTTGAGGTACTCCATACAACTACAGAATACATGATCTTTTCAAGTACACGTGGATCATTCACCAAAATGGACCATATGCTGAGCCACAAAACAAGTCTTAATACATTTAAGAGAATTATAATCATACAGAGCATGCTCCTTAACCACAACAGAATTAAATTACAAACCAATAAGAGAAAGATATCTGGAAATGCCCAAATATTTGGAAATGAAACCACACACTTCTTTTTAAAAATGAGTAAAAGGAGAAATCACAAAGAAATTTTTATAACTTTAAACACTTACACTATAAAAGAATTAATGTCTACAACCAATGATCTAAGCTTCTACATTAAGAAACTAGAACCCAAAAAAACAACTATAATTCATTTTTTTTAAAAAAAGAAGCCAAAAAAAGAAGAACATATTAGACCCAAAGAAATTAGAAGAAAGGAAGGGAAAAGTAAAGATAGGAACAGAAATCAACAGAATAGAAAATGTACAGACAACAAAGAAAATCAAGGAAACCAAAAGCTGGTTCTTTGAAAATATCAATAAAATTGATAAACATCTAGCTAGACTGATCAAAGAGAGAGAGAAGACACAAATTATCAATATCAGAAATAAAAGAGGGCATATCATTCAGATCACAGATCATTGAGTCATTTATGAAATGACTCAATGCTAATAAGTTTATCAACTAGATGAAATGAACAAATTCCCTGAAAGACGAAAATTGCCAAAATGGAGTCAACAAGAAATAAAAGAAGAAGAAACCTATATCAATTATAAAAATTGAATTCACAAATAACCATTCCAGAAAGAATACTCTAGGCCAGATGGCTTCACTGAATTCTACCAAACACATAAGGAAGATATAATAGTAATCCTACTAAAATCTTTCAGAAAATAGAAAAGAAAGGAACATTTCCTAACTCATTTTATGAGGCTAGCATTATCCTGATATACATACCTGGTAAAGACATTACAAGAAAATAAAACTGCAGACTAGTATCCCTCATAAACATAAACACAAAAAATCTTGATAAAATATCAATAACTCAAATCCAGCAATATATGAAAAGGAAACCAGACATGGCCAAGTGGTATTTATCTAAGGAATATAGGTTGGTTTATCATTTGCAAATCAATCAATAAAATTGGCCTTATTAACAGACTTTAAAAAATTGCATGATCACATCAATACCAAAAAAAAATCCACACGACAATGTTTAACTCTCATTCATACTAAAATCATTCAGACTTTTAGGAATAAAAGACAATTTCCTTAATCTGATAAAGAATATCGTTAAACCTACAGCTAACATCACATTTAATGTTAAAGAATGAATGTTTTCCCAGTAAGACAAGGAACAGGACCAAAATGCCAATCTTTACTATTTCTACTTAACATTGTACTAGCCAATGCAATAAATCAAGGGAAAGAAATAAACAGCATACAGATTGGAAAGTAAAAGGTAAAATTGTACTTATTCACAGATGACACAATCATATGCATAAAATATCCTAAGGAATCTACAAAAAAGTCACTAGAACTAATAGGTGAGTTTAGCAAGTTTGCAAAAGATGTGAGACAAAAAACCAAAAATCAATTATATGTCTATCTACAAGTAATGGACAATGGGAAATTAAAAATTTTAAAATACCATTTACAATAGCATCCAAGGGGGGCAGGGTATAGCTCAAGTGGTAGAGTGCGTGCTTAGCATGCATGAGGTCCTGGGTTCAATTCCCAGTACCTCCATTTAAAAAATAATTAAATTTTTTTAAAAAATTAAGTAAATAAATAGCATCCAAATATATGAAATAGGAATAGATATAACAAAATATGTTTAAGACCTATACACTGAAAACTTCAAAATATTACATAAAGAAATTAAAGAAGACCTAAATAAGTGAAGCATATATATAGCATATTCATGGATTGAAAGGTTCAGTATTGTCAAGATATCTATTCTCCCCAAATTTATCTATAGATTCAATGCAATCCAAATAAAAATACCATACCACCAGTCTTTTTTTTTTTTTTAAGAAATTGACAGGTTGTTTCTAAAGTTATTTCTAAACTTTATGTGGAAATGCAAAAGAACTCACATAGCTTGAACAATTTTGGAAAAGAAGGACAATGTTGGATTCACATAACCTGATTTCAAGACTTAGGAAACCACTGGATACCCATATTTAAAAAAAAAAAATGCCATTTTACCTTGCCTTACACTATACATAAAAATAAGCTCAAAATGGATCATAGACCAAAATGTAAAACCTAAAGTAGAAAACTTTTCCAAGAAAAGATAGGAAAAAAAATCTGTGATCTTAGAATAAGAAGGGATTTCTTAGGACACAAGAAAGTGAACTAGATAAGAAAAAATTAACACATTGCACCTAATCAAAATTTTAAACTACTGCCCATTGAAAATCAACGAGAAAATATGAAAACAAGGCACAGACTGAAAATATTCCCAGTATATGTATCTGACAAAAGATTTGATATAGAAATCTACATAAAACTCTTAAAACAGTAAGACAAACAATCCCCCAACAGATGGGAAAAAAATTTGAACAGATACTTTAGTAAAGAAGATACACAAATAGCCTATAAATACATGAAAAGATGATCAACATCATTAATTACTGAAAAAAATGCAAATTAAAACCACCCACTAGATCACTAAAATTAAAAAGATTAACACCACTAAGAGTTGACAAGGATGTGAAGCAATGGAATTCCCATACCTTGTTACTGGGAATAAGAAATGGTACAGCTGCTTTGGGGATCAATTTTGCAGATTCAGAATTAAATGTACACTTCCTATAAAATCCAGCAATTCCACTCTTGAGTATTTACCCAAAAGAAATGAAAACAGGCAAAGACTTGTGCACAAATGTGCATAGCAACTTTGTTCATAGTAGCCAAAAATTGGAAACTACATGCAAATCTATCAATAGAAAAGTTAGACAAATTATGGTATATCCATAATCATAAACATAGACACAAAAAAAGAAGAAATACTATTTAGCAATAAAAAAGAACAAACTATTTATACACACAACACAGATGAATCTCAGAAATATTATAATGAGTAATAAAATATGATTCCATTCATATGAAATTCTAGAACGAGCAAAACTAATCCATAGTGACAGAAAACAGGCCAATGGTTGCCTGGGGCCAGGGGTGAAGGTAAGCACTGACTGAAAAGATGAATAAGGGAACTTTTTCAAGGGCTAGAAATGTTTTGTATTAGAAGTTGACAGACTTTACCCCCATGGGCCAAATCTAGGCCACAGTCTATTTTTGTACAGTCAGTAAGCAAAAAATGACTTTTACGTTTTTCATAGATGGTTGAAAAAACTCAAAAGAAACGTGAACATTATATGGAATTCACATTTCAGTGTCCATAAATAACCTGTTATTGGAATGCAGCTTATTCTATATTCCAATCCAACCATGCTGATTCCTTTATGTACCGTCTATGGCTGTATTCATGCTCCAACAGCAGAGTTGAGTAGCTGCAAGAGACACTGTATGGCCTGCAAACCTAACTATTTACTATCTGACTGTTTACAGAAAATTCTGCCTAACCCCTGGTCTAAGCCATAAAATGCCATGAAGTTTCCATCTTGCTCACTAGAATCCTCTCTAGCTGCCATGTAAGAAGGCTGACCACTCAGAGCTACAATGCTGTGGGTCACCAAGTCACAAAGAGAACCAAGTGTAGGCACTCTGGTAGACAATCCCAGCTGAAGCCAGACTCCAAAGTATCCTATCCCAGACACCAAACATATAAATGAAGCCTCCTGGTGATTCTTTCCCCTCTCTGTTCAAGTCATCCCCAGACATTTCAGTCTCCCAGCTGAGGCCCCAGACATCATAGAGCAGAGACGAGCTGACCTGTCTCTGCTCTGTCCTTTGTGAATTTGTGATCCAACTATAATAAAATACTAGCTGGTTTTTTGCCACTAAGTTTGGGGTGGTTTGTTAAATAGCTATGCATTACCAAAATACCAATACCAAATGTAGGTTAATACCTACATTAACAAGAAAAGGATGGATAATTATGGATCTAGTCTTAAACACACACACACACTCTCTCACTCACACAAGAAACCAACCAGGAAATCTTTTTTTTAAGTTTTGTATATATACATTTATTGACGTATAGTCAGTTTACAACATTGTGTCAATTTCTGGTGTACAGCATAATGCTTCAGTCCTATACATGAATACACATATATTTGTTTTCATATTCTTTTTCACCATCAACCAGTAAATCTTTTAAAAGATTTTCTCCATTCGGGTTATTAACTCTTAAAGAATGAATTTTCCACAAAATTCCAGCACATAGCATCAAAAATATTCAAAGCTCCAGAGGGCTGCCACTATGAGTCATCATGATGCAGTCTGGATAGAACTGGCAAAGGCTGCCTTTTATTTTTATGAAAAGGGGTATGTTTATTTCAGAAATGCGGGCTTGGTGTGCAATTTGCAAGTAAATGCTATTCACCGTATTAACAGGATAAAGGAACAAAATCATGAGTATCTCAAAATATATTAAAAGCATTTAATAACACATTCATTCATGATAAAAATTCTTAGAAAGCTCCAAATAGAAATGGGCTTCCTTAAAGTGACACCACCTAAAACCTCACAACAAACATCATACACAACTATAAAATATTGAAGGCTTTGAAATTGGAACAAGACAAAAAAATCCACTGTCACTATTTAATCACCATTGTAATGGGGCCAGCACAATAAGGCCAAAAGAATAAATGAGAATGCATCATGTCCAGCAAGGATGAAATAAAACTGTCACTATTTGTTAGCAGCATGATTGTGTATGTGGAATGTTGTGTGTGTGAAAGGTCAGCAAGGTGCAACAGAAATTGTTGCTGAAACTCGGCCTCTGTACCTCGCTTCCAAATTGAGAGACTCGAGGACAAAGTGTTGGATGAAGTAGAAAAGGCAGTTTTATTTCTTTGCCAGGCAAAGGAGGTCACAGTGGGCTAATGCCTCTAAAGCTGTGAGCCCTCTGGGGAGAAAAGGCAGGGGGTTTTACAGTAAGAGTTCAAGGGTTTCCATAGAGATTACATACAGGGTAGCAATTTTTTGCAAAGTGGTCCTTATTTTTGCAGATGCAGCAATCCCCTTTCTCCTGCGAGGTATGATGTTTACCTCTGGCTTTGGAGCTCTTCTAATATTTTTGTGCCTAAAACAAAGGGGGTCTGTGGAAAAGTACTCTAGAGAAAAATTTGTGCAGTGTAAAGTCAGGTTGATATATGCTTCTGGCATTTTAAGCAGGCTGGAGCCTGGGACCTCTTGCAGCAGTGTTTGCACAGGCTGGGACAACAGAACACAAAGAAACCATAAGGGGCTAAGTTATGAACAGCAAGATGCACAAAATACCCAGCTGCTGTCTCGGAGGTGTTGGGAGCAAAAACAAGGGGGATAGGCAGATCACCAGAGTCCCCCTCCTTCTTTCTAGCCCAATCCTGGTCAGCAAAAGCACAAGAAAAACCCTATAAGTTATTATAGAGTTAAGCAGTTACAAATACCATATGGTCCTCGATGATATTAGGGTCCTGCTTGGTTACAAAACCGTCAAAACATACAATCAGTTGCATTTTGATATGCCATCAAAAAGATAATTAGAAAATGAAACTGTAAGAGAAATTCATATAAGCATCAAAAACACTAAATACATATGGGGGGTGGGAAGGGACAGACTGGGATTTCAAAATGTAGAATAGATAAACGATTGTACTGTGTAGCACAGGGAAATATATACAGAATCTTGTGGTGGCTCACAGTGAAAGAGAATGTGACAATGAATGTATGTATGTTTGTGTATAACTGAAACATTGTGCTCTACACTGGAATTTGACAAAACATTGTAAAATGACTGTAACTCAAAAACAAACAAACAACAACAAAAAAAACCCCACTAAATACATAGATCTACCATAGTTACACAAAAACTCTACAGAGAAAGCTATATAGCACTTAATATTATTAATAGAAATGTGGGGAAACCTAGATTGTAAGATTTAATATTGCAAAGATAGCAATTTTTCACAAATCAGCTAAACTTAAGCATCTATATGTTGTCTATAAGAGCAGATTGGCTAGATTATTCCTTTTTTCCTAGTATCGATTTTAATATTTTAAGTTACCAGTGCTGATAAACAACAAAGATATATTGTATAGCACAGGGAATGTGGCCATTGTTTCGTAACAACTTTAAATGGAGTACAATCTATAAAAATGTTGAATCACCATGTTGTGCACTTGACACCAATATTATATTGTAAATCGACCAAACTTCAATAAAAGAAAGAAAGAAATTTTAAAAAGTAAAGTTACCAGAGCCATTATTGAGAATCTTTAGATGTTTTCATGTTGAAATGATTAAAATGACCTTTGGACTAATGAATGACGTGTAATGCACAAATAGCCCCCAACATCTTTTTATTTTTAAGTATAAACAACTATAATGGAAAGTCTGTAGAGGCATTCTTCTGGGAGACTCAAGGTTGCGGGGCCAGAAACAAAGGACAAGAGGTTGCTAGGCGGTGATGTACTACAAGATTTGGAGGCTCACCACCTACCTAGAAGGATACGGAACTCCCGCCCCCAATAAAATGAAAGGTAAGTTAAACTGCATTGGAACTCAGTATTCATTTTCTTCCTAATCGTTCAAAGACTATAAATGCCTGTTAAAATAGATCTTTATATTCTGGCAGGGAGAGTTTGCCAAGGTTGGTTGATTTGGAACCCAAATATTGCTTAAGTATTTAGGGCAGAGCTCCAAATGCATAGAGTTTGTTTCTCCCCCTTGCCAAAGTCGCGTCAGGCCCTTTTCAAAGGCATCTGAATTTCATTTTTCCAGCAGCTTACATAGGTCACCCACAAAGCGATGTTTTTGGCTTTTGCAATCAGAATGCAAAGGTACCGTCCTGCTGCAGCCGCTACGGTACCAAAGGTTAGCTGAGCCCAAGCGTTGGCAAGGATCCCCTTCTGCCGTGATGGCAGGTTGGTCTGCTGGCCTGGAGGAGAGCCTTTCTTAAGTACCACTCTAACCAGTTCACCAACCCACTGTAACTCCCAAGGCAAAGCTTCATGAAGGAGCTTGGCAGGTTCCTCTCACTGTTCCTCTGCCACCCTCAGTGCAATGCAAAGCAGTAGGATGGACTATTATTCTTTGGGCAAAGGGTCTAGGTTAGTTCTGGACTAACCCTGGTGTAAAGGTGGAGCTACCTCCACTCCCACACCCTACCCCATCCTTAGAGATTTTCATTTGCCACCAGAATAATCTTTTTCCTTCTTTTCTGTCAGTTGCTTGAACATTTTTTAGAATTCCATTTTGATTTACCTATAGTGTTCTTTGCGCATATCTCTTCCTATAGCATTTTTATTGGTTGCTCTAAGTATGATGTTATATATGCATAATTTATCAGTTTACTAGTGTCAACATTTTATCAGTCGGAGTAAAGTGCAGAAACTTTACCTCCTTTTACGACTCTTTACCCTCCCCCATTCATAATATAATTGTCTTAAATATGTCCTCTACATACACTGAGAACTACATAAGCCAGTGTTACAATTTTTGCTTTGACCATCAAACATAATTTAGAAAACTAAAGAAGAGAATGAAAGTCTATTGTATTTACCCATAGTTTTGCTCTGTTTTTTTTTTCCTCCTTTCTGATGGGCCAAGATTTCTTCTTTTGTCATTTTCCTTCCATTTAGAGAACTTCCTTTAGCCATTCATAAGGGTAGGTCTGCAAGCAACAAATTCTTAGTTTTTTTTTTGTCACCAAGGACAGTTTTGATTTCCCTTTTATTTATGGAGGATATATTTGCTAGCTATAAAGTTCTGCATTGAAAGTTCTTTTCTTCCAATCCTTGAAAAATATTGCACCATTTCCTTCCTGCCTCCATGGTTCCTGATGAGAAGAAATCCACTATCATTCCAATTCTTTTCCCCTATTGGTAGTGTCGTTTCTCCTGGCCACTTTCAAGATCTTTTCTTTGTCTTGGTTTTCAGAAGTTTGACTATGGTGAACCTCTGCCTGGATTTCTTTAAGTTTACGCTGTTTGGAGTTTGCTTCAGCTTCTTGAATCTGTAAGTTTATGTCTTTTGCCAAACTTGGGAAATTTTTAGCCATTATTTCTTCAAATACTAATTCAACTCCACCTTCTTATTCCTTTCCTTCTGAGACATCCATGGTCTGGTATTAGTTTTCTGTTATAGTCTTACATGTCCCTGAAGTGCTTTTTTTTTCTTTTTTTTTTTAAGTGTTTTTTTCTCTCTGTTGTTCAGATTGCGTAATTACTATTCTATCCTCAAATTCTGATTCTTTCCTCTGTCCTCTATATCCTGCTGTTGAGTCTATGCATTGATATTTTAATTTCACTTATTGCAGTTCTTAGCTCTAAAATTTCCATTTGGTTCTTTTATTTATATCTTGGATTTCTTTGCTGAGACTTTAAAATTTTTTTCCTTCAAGCATCTTTGTAATTGTTCATTGAAGCACTTTTACGATGGTTGCTTTAACATCCCTGTCAGATAATTCTGACAATTTGTCATCTTGGCTGTCTTTTCTCATTCAGATTGAGATCTTCCTGGTTCTTGGTATGATCAATGATTTTTTTTTTATTGAAACCGGCACATTTAGGGCAGCAGAGTGTTACAAGATTCCAAATGTTATTTAAATCTTGTATGTTAGCAGACCTCCTCTGAAGCTGCTCAGAGGCAGAGGAAGTGAGGACACTGCGCAGCCACTGCCAGATGGGGGTGAAAGTCCAGTTTCTCCACTCAGCCTTTGTTGACATGTGTGGGGGTGTGCACCTTGTTACTCTGGGCAGAGGTGGGAGTTCAAGCTCCTCACTGCCTGGGAGAGTTAAAGGTGCTTCATTACTGCCTACACTGTGGTCGGGGGTGGCCCCATAACCTCTGAGCTGTGGCGAAAGTCTTGATCTTGCACTGGAGCTCCTCTGACAGCACCCGGGAGAGGTGGGGGAAGGCCACCTTGTTACTGCCCCGAGAGGTGGAAGCACAGGCTCCCTAGGTGGTTCCACTGGCATCAAGGGATGGGGGGCTCCTTACTATCCAGCAGGGATGTCAGCTCTGCCTTCCCACTCAGCCTTCTCTGATACCCCCTAGGTTGGGGGGGGAAGCGATGGTTTGGGGTACCTCCTCACAGTATGGCAAAGGTGGAGGTCCCCATTTGGTTTTTGGTGACAGAGTGGGGCCACAGTTTTTGTTCTGTGGTGTTGGCCTGGAGTAGAGCGATTATTGTCTAAAAGTTTTCTGTTTGGCTAAGCTGTCTTTTTTTTTTTTTTTTTTTTTTTTGTCTATCCCTGTTGATGTTTCTGGGTTGCTGGCGTCTCTAGTACCCAGTCAGGGAAAGGTGAGACAAAAAGAAAACTTTGGGAATTCACCTCTATGCTGTCAGTTGGGTCTTGAGTCCCCGAACTGGTTTGCCTTTTTCTCTCCACCTTTTAGAGTCTTCTTATGCTTATTTTACATATAAAGTCTAGGGGAAAGTACATTTAATCCATCTTCCCAGAAGCAGAAGTCTCAAAGGTTGCCTTTTGATATTAAGCCACAGCCAGGAACTGATTACGCCACTGCTCTATATTTGGGTTTGGTGGGCCTTTTCTATTGTATGAGAATCCACGTGTGAATGGGGAACAGTCTTAAAAAATGAATTATTGGATTAAAAAAAAAAAAGCTTGAAAAAGCAAGCACCTGCCAAAATTTTTCTATCTCCCTGCTACCAACACAGATCCACTGTTTTGGGGGGATGGGGGGGTGATGAACCCAAGTCTGGGAGTTTCTTCACATGTTTTTATTGAAGTATAATTGATGTACAAAAACCTGCACACATTTAAACTGTACAATTTGAAAACTATATATATAGTTTTATGTATAATATAAGCATATATAGTTTTATTATATGTATATATATCTCTCCATGAAATCATCACCACAATCAATGAAGTGAACATACCTAGCTCTCTCAAAATTTCCTGGTGCCCTTTTGTAATTCCTCCCTCCAGCCCCTCCCCACCCCACCCCTGCCCCAGGCAACCACTGATCTAAGTCACTATAGGTTATTTTGCATTTTTTAGAATTTTAGATAAATGGAATATATGCAGTATGTACTCATTCTTGTCTAACTTCTTTCACACAGCACAATTAGTTTGTAATTCATCCATGTATTAATAATAATTCATCTTTTTAATTGTTGAATAGTATTCCATTCTATGGATATACCACAATTTGTCCATTCACCTGTTGTTAGACTTCTGGGTTGTTTCCAATTTTTGGCTATTGCACAAAAGCTGCTATGAGCATTCGTTTATAAATGTTTGTATGGAATATGCTTTCTTTTCTCTTAGGTAAATATATAGGAGTAGAAGGGCTGCATCATAAGGTGAGAATATGTTTAACTCTTAAGAAACTACCAAATATTTCACATTTCTACCAGCAGTAAAAAAGAGTCCCAGTTCCTCTGCAGCCTAACCAATACGTGGCATAGTCATTGTTTTTAATTTTTGCCATTCTAATAGGTATGTAGCAGTATCTCTACAGTTTAATTTGCATTTCCCTAATGGTAATAATGATATTGAGCACCTTTTCAAGTGTTTTTTTGCCATCCATATATCTTTTTCAGCAAAGTAGCTATTCAGATCACTTGCCCAAATTTTACTGGGTTGTTTGTTTCCTTGTTACTGAGTTTTGAGAATTCTTTATTTATCTTAGACACAAATCCCTTATAAAATATATGCTTTATAATTAAAAATAGAATTACCGTATTATCCAGGAATTCCACTTTTGGGTATAGACCCAAAAAAATTGAAAGCAAAGACTCAAAGAGATCATTGGTACACCTATGTTCATAGCAGCATTATTCACAATAGCCAAAAGGTGGAATAACCCAGTGTCCATCAATAGATAAATGGATAGGTAAAACATGGTACATCCATACAATGGAATATTATTCAGCCCTAGAAAGGAAGGAAAGTCTGACACATGCTACAACATGGATTAATCTTGAGGACAATATGCTAAATGAAATAAGCCAATCACAAAAAGACAAATACTATATGATTCCACTTATGTGAAGTACTTAGAGTAGTCACATTCACAGAAGCAGAAAGTAGAATGGTGATTGCCAGGAGCTAACAGGAAGGAAGAATGGGAGTTTAATGGGTATAACATTTTAGTTTTGCAAGATAAAAAGAGTCATGAAGGCTGGTTGTACAACTATATGAATGTACTTAACACTAAAGTGTACACTTAAAATGGTTAAGATGGTAAATTTTATGTTATGTGAATTCTGCCACAACTAAAAATTTTTAAGTATGTATGTTTTATAAATATTTTTCCCAGTCTATGGCTTATCTTTTCATTCTCTTGTGTCATTCAGAGGACAAAAGTTTTTGATTCTGATGAAGTCCAATTTATCATTTGGGGAGGGATTGTACTTCTGGTGCTGTATCTAAGAAGTCTTTGCTTAACCCCAGCTCACATTTTCCTACCTCTTTGCATGCCTGGTTATCTTTGACTGGATGCCAGACACTGTGAATCTTACCTTGTAAGGTGCTGGATATTTCTGTATTCCCATAAATATTCTTTAGTCTGGGACGCAGTTCAGCTATTTGGACATAGTTTTATCCATTTGGGTCTTGCTTTCCTGGTTTGTTGGGTAAGGCTGGAGCAATTATCAGTCTAGAGCTAATTATCCCCCATTTCTGAGGCAAGATCTTCTTGAGTACTTGAGTTTCTCTTAGGCAGCATTTAGTTGCCTTTTAACTGAGGTGTTTAAATTATTTATGTGCAACATAATTTTTCATATGATTAGGTTTGAGTCCATCTTGCTATTTGTTTTCTGTCTGCCCCATCTGCCCTTTGTTCCCTTTTTCCTCTTTTGTTGTTTTTTTCTTCCCCCTCTTAATTGAAGATTTTGTGTGATTCCATTTTATCACCTTTGTTGGCTAATAGCAGAAGAGGAAGTCAAAGAATCAAAACACAAGAAGATTTAATTGTGTTGTTGTGCCTTCAAGATGAAGGGGGCCATGTGTCAAAGATGGTGGGCAACCTCAAGGAGCTGAGAGTGGCGCCCAGTGAACAGCTAGCAAGGAAACATAGATCTCAGTTCAACAAGCACAAGGAACTGCAGTCTGTCAACAACAAGAATTACCTTGGAAGTGCATTTTCCCCCACAACTGCCAGACAAGAACTCTGCCTGATCAACTCTTTGATTTCAGCCTCTGACACCCTGAGCAGAGAACTAAGCCACTCTGTGCCTGACTTCTGACCTATAAGACTATGAGCTAATAAGCAGGTGTTGTCTTCAGCTGCCAAATTTGTGGTGATTTGTTATACAGCAATAGAAAGTGACTACAGATACATTTTTTTTTTAATTTTTAGTGGTTGTCCTGAGGTTTATAATACATATATTTAACTTAGTCTACTTTAAGTGATAGTATACCACTTCACGTATAGTATAAGAAACTTACAATAGTATATTTCCATTTCTCTCCTCTTGGCCTTTATGCTGTTAACTTTTATGTTTGTTTTAAATCCCATAGTACATTGTGGTTATTTTTGTTTAAACAGTCAATTGTCCTTTAAAGAGATTTACATAATAAGAAAAAAATCTTACATATTTACTCATGTAGTTAACCTTTCCTGGCACTCTTCATTCCTTTGTGTAGATCCAGATTTCCATCTGGTATCACTTTCCTTCTGCTTGTAGGACTTCCTTTATTATTTCTTATACGGCACATGTGCTGGTGATGCTCTCTTTCAGTTTTCATATGACTTAAAATGATTTTATATTGCTTTACTTTATGAAAGATATTTTTCCCAGGTGTAGAATTCTAATTTTCTTCTCGTTTCTTGTGTTTGTGGAGTTTCTAGGATCCGTGGGTTTATAATTCATGAAGTTTGGAATGTTTCACCCATTATTTCTTCAAATATATTTTCTGTCTTTCCCCAACTTTCAGGGCCTCCACTTACCATTTACTAGACCACTTCAAGTTATCAAACATCTCACTTACACTCTTTTAATGTTTTGTTAAAATTTGGATAGTTTCTATTACTATGTTTTCAAATTCACTAATCTTTTCTTTTCCAGAATTATAAAGGGTGCCTACAAAAAAACCTACAGATTCTAAATAAATAAATAAATAAATAAATAAATAAATAAATAAATAAATAAATAAATAAATAAATAAATAGAAAACACCTACAGTTAACAGAGTTAATAGTGAAATATTGATGGGGGAGGGTATAGCTCAAGTGGTAGAGCTCATGCTTAGCATGCACAAGGTCCTGGGTTCTATCCCCAGTACCTCCTCCAAAAATAAACAAACCTAATTATCTTCTACCCCTCCCACCAAAATAAAAAAATTAAACAATACAATAATTAAAAAAAAATTTTAAAAATAGTGAAATATTGAACATCTTCTCCTTAAAAGCAGGAACAAGGTAGGAATGCCATTCTCACTAACTTCTATTCAACATGGTACTAGAAGCCTGACACAGTGCAACAAGGCGAGAAAAATAAAAGGCATACAGACCAGAAAGGAAAAAGTAAAATTGTCTCTATTTGTAGTTGATATGACTGTTCGTTTAGAAAACTTTAAGGAATGTACACAGCTACTACCCAATTTTTCAATTCACAGATTACAAAGTTAATTTTTAAAAACTCAATTGTATTTTTATATGCTATTAGCAAACAGTTATAAAATAAAATTAAAAATGAATTGTAATGGATAATAGCATAAAAAACATAAAATGCTTAGGAATAAATTTAATATATGAAAGATAACCACACTACATCATATTTTTGAGAGAAATTAAAGAAAAACTAAATAGGTAGAGAGATAGATCACATTCATAAATTGGAAGGCTGAATGTTACTAATCTGCCAGTTCTCCCTAAATTGGTCAACAGAGTCAATGCAATCCATATCTAAATACCAGCAGTTATTTTTGTAGACATTGAAAATCTAGTTCTAAAGTTTGTATGGAAATATAAAAGACCTAGAATATCCAAAGAATTTGAAAAGAAGAACAAAGTTTGAGAACTTACAGTACATGACTCCAAGGCTTATTGTAAAGCCACGATAATCGAGAGCATGATACATAAATTGACAGAGAATAGGGAGCTCAAAATAGACTCACAGTTATATAGTCCTTTAATTTTTTACAAAAGCACCAAAGTAATCCAATAGGGAGAGGAAAGTTTATGTAATAAATGATCCCATAATAACTGGTTACTCATATGGAAAAGTATGAATGTCAAGTTCTACATCACACCATACACAAACTTTCATCTGAGATGGATCATACACCTAAGTGTAAGTGGTAAAACCATATATTTTTAAAAAGAAGCCTTAGAAGAATTTTCTTCATGATTTGGGATAGGTAAAGTTGGCTAGCAGGTCACAGCAGTACCATAAAAGAAATATTGATAAGTTTGATTTCTTTAAAATCAAAAACTCTGTCCCTCTACAAGACAGCTCCTGTTGTAGAATAAGTGATATATCTGACAAACAAATGCTATAAGAATTCTATAACTCAGTAATAAAAAGACAACTCAACTTAAAATGGACAAAAAATTTGGACAGATACTTCTCAAAAGAAAATAAACAAATGGTCAATTATCACATGAAACAGTGACCAAGATTACTGGTAATTAGAGAAATACAAATTAAAGTCACAATGAAATACCACTATACACCTATTAGAAGGGCTAAATTAAAATGACTGACAACCCCAAATGTTGGTGAGGATGTAGAAAAACTGGAACTCTCAAGCTCTGCTGGCGAGAATGTCAAATTGCATAACAACTTTGAAAAAAGATCTAGCAGTTTCTTATAAAACTAAATGTTCAGTACCCTACAACCCAGCAATTCCATTCCCACATATTTACCCCAAAGAATTGAAAATGTAGGCCTACACAAAGACTTATACATGAATGTTCATAGCAGCATTATTCATAATAACCAAGAGGAGGAAATTGTCAATAGGACAAACAATGATCCCAGGTGTCCATCGACAGAGAATGGATAAACACGCCTCTCGTATAGTCATACAGTGGACTATTATTCAGAAGGAGTGAGCTGATACATGCAACAACATGAAGAATATCAAAAAAAGAAAGAAATTTCGATTGCTTGAACTTTTTGTTGTTGTTGCTAAAAAAAATTACTCTCCAAAAAAGCTGGGCCAAATTACCAATAATAAGGCTGTTTTTAAATATCTTGTATCAATGCCTGATTCCCCACACTCTTGCCAACACTGGATATTATCACTCTTTTTCACTTCTGTCTATCCAATGGGTGAAAAATGTTTTGCATTCTCCTGAGAGTTAGTGAGGTTGCGAGTCTCCATATTTTATTGACCATGTATGGGTCTTCTTTTGTGAACTGCCTTTTCATATTCTTTGCCCTCTTCTCTATTACATTTGTCTCTTTCTAATTGATTCTTTATATATTCTGGATATAATCCTTTGTCAGTTATCATGCTTAAAATATAAAAATATTGTCTCCTCATTTGTGGCTTATGGTTTCACTTTCTTTATAGTGTCCTTTGATTAACAAAAGTTTTAACTTAAGCATATTCAAATATATAAGCCTTTTCTTTATGGTTCGGACTTTTTGTCTTAAATTTAAGAAATTTTCTACTATCACAAGATCATCAAGAGATTCTCTTATATTACTTCCTACAGTTTTCCAGCCATTTGTTTTTCTGCAGATACATAATCTGGGTAATAAAACAGGAATGACATCATGCGTACTGTTTTATAACCTGCGGTTTTGTCATCTAGCAATAGATTCTGAACATCTTTTCATGTGAATAAATGTGTCAGTAGTGTTGTGGGTGTGATTTCCCAGGAAACAGACCCAGAGACACAGATTTGTGCACAGGAAGTTTATTAGACAGTGCTTTCGGGAAGGGAATGAAGTAGGATCAGACTAAAGGGCAAGCGAGGCAATGGTGCAGGAGCAACAAGGGCTCCAACATCATAGCTTAAAGGGCCCTGTAACGCTGTCCCAAACTGGAGAAAGAAGACTGGGCCTTTATTTAGCTGTGGGCTGCCCCCACCCCAGGAAGGGAGCATGACATTAGGCACGGGCAGCTGACTTCAATGGTAGCTGGCAGATGAAGGCTGTCAGCCTGTACCACCCCCAATAGCTGGGTGTCCTGAAGGGGTATCTGAGCAGCACATCACAGTATCCACCAGGGTTAGGGATACTTTTGACTTCGAATAGCAGAAAACCTGACCGACTTTTGCTTAGTAAGTAGGAGTCAGTCTCACTTAACAGAAGGTCCCCGGTAGGTGATTGCTAGCACCAACAGTATCTGTCCTTTTTATCAGGAAAGCAAAAACTTTCTCAGAAGTCCCCAGTAGACGTCCCCTTATATTTAATTGGCCAGCACTGGATCACAGGTCCATCCCTAGGGGCAGGGGAAGCTGGGAACATGGGAACAGGATTGTCAGGATTTTGTGCCTGGAGCAGTGAACACTCATTGCTAACTGAACAATCTCTGGGTTCTGTTAGCATAGAAGAAAAGGGGAAAGTATATTAGACGTGCCACTAACAAGACTTGCCACAAACAGACCTCTACAAAATTATTTTGGAATGATTGCATATGGATGTAACTTACTGAAATGGTCTCCCTGTTGTTGGACATTTGGTTGTTTCCAGCTTTTTACTATTGTCCACTGTACTGCAATAAACAAGCCTTGTAATTTTTCTCTGCCCATGTCCTCAATTATTTCTTCAGGATGAAATGCTGCATATGTAACTGCTAACAGAGTGAATGTACCTTTAAATATTTTTTGATGCAGATTACCAAGATGAACCTTAGAAAGGCTCTACAAATGTTTGTCTTCACTGAGCAGTGAATAAAGAGGTCAATCTTTACTGACACTAGATATTAACATTCTTGTTAATTCTCATCAGTTTTATATTCTTTAAAAAATATCTAGTTTTAATTTGCATTTTGCATTGCTTTTTATTGGCCATTTTTGCACTCTGGTCTTAAAAAAATGTGCTTTGGACTGTCTTAGCTTTCTGAAAAGTATTGAGATATAATCTGCTTCGCTGTTGGCTAGGGGGGTTAATTCCAGCAGTTGTTTTGCTGGTCAAGGCATGAAACATATTGATTAACAATGTTTTCTTTTAACCTTGGGTCCAAGGAATTTCAGGGCATTTCGACCTAGTTTGTTAGAATTGTTTATGAATAGCAATGAGACTGATGGTTTGCAGGTGGTCTCAGTGTTACCCACCCCAACCCCCAACCCCAGAGGGCTCTCCTTTTGTCTGATTATATTTCAGGAAAATGGCTAGGTGTTATGAATACCTAAATACATATTCATAATCAGTATTCACAGTAGCAGCAGAAGAGCTACGCAAAAAGTACTTTATAACATGAATATTTTTATAACTTATAAACTGCACTCTGTATAAGTGCCAAAAATAATTTTTTAAATATCACTCAGAAAGGTAAAAGGAGAAAAAAATCATTTTGCTAATTAATCCAATGAAGAATGATGACATGTGAATTTAGAAACATATGCCATTGTTATCTTTTTGTGAAACATGGCAGTGCTGTTTTAAAAACATTTACTGAATATGTAGTTCGTGAATAATAGATCTCGTAACTTCAGTTTGTATTTTCTTAGTGAAAAAGGGTTAACAGCTATTATTATAGCAAAAACTAAAACCATAGTGCTACAAATCCGACAAAATAACTTGAATATTTTATTATCTCTGAATATGTGAATATATTGTACTAAAAATTGCTGGAATAATTTTCATTGCATTTTATGTGACTTTTGTATAAGCATTGTTGCATTTTATAATTTTTGCACACGTTATAGTCTTGCATGTAGGTACTAAGTATTTATTGGCTCAAAAAAATATTCTTTAAGTCCACATGCACTTAAAGATACAGAAAAATAAATTTAAATAATCAAAGAAAGATATTTGATAAATTATAATTTTAAATTAATAAGAGTTATTATCTCTGAAATACAGAGTAATAAACTAACTTAGTACAAAAGCGTGATGTGAAAATACATGGCCACTACGAGAATATACTAGATATATTTGTCAGAATAGTAAAGATTAAAAAGAATTAGACGACCCAATTCAGGTAAGGTTACAGAGAAAATGAGCACTCTATACATAGTAGGTGGAAATGTAATGCAATGTAGTTCTTTTGTGAACCGATTTAGTAATACATAAACAGAGCATAAAAACTGTTCATACTTTTGACTTAATAAATCTGTATCTGTAGTAGTTTAAGATAGCCTACCTCCAGAAAAACCTGTATACACAAAGATATTTGTTGCAGCATTATTTGTAATGATGAAAATTATAAGCAACATAGATGTCCAAAAATTGGAGAATTAATAAATGATGAACCCATTAAAATGTTATTTAAATTATAATATATCTATATAATGGAGCTTGATAAAGCTGTAAAATGAAGTAAGGAAAATCTCTGTCTGTAGGTCTCTGTGTGTTGCTATTAGGTGATTTTGTAGGAGATCGTGCTAAATGAAAAAACAAGGTGCAACAAAGCAGTATAGTAGAGAATATATTTTGAGAATATAAATATAGGTACATACTTTCTGATATTTTTCAAAACAAAGCAATGGAAAGATAAAGCAAAAACTAACATAAAAAAAGCGGTTTCCTAAAGGGGGAGGGAAGGAATGTGGAAAGCACAAAGATGGAAGCTAGACCTCTCTGAATATATCTTGTTTTATATTTTTGCTTTGTGTAAAAGATGGCCCCCCCTGAGGATCCTCACCTCCTGGTATTCACATCCTCGTAAAGTTCCCTCAATATTGTACCAGAGTTGGTCTATGTGGCCAGAAGAATTTGGCAGAAGTGACAGTATGTAACTTCCAAGATTGGGCTCTTAAAAGGCAACGTGGCTTCCGTTTTATTCTTTCTCTTGGATGCCTTGTGCTGGGGAAAGGCAGTTGTCCTGTTGAGCAGTCATGTTACTGAGTCCAAACTCATTCTGCTTGCTGCACAACAGGCCAATAAATTGGGAGACGAGGTGTTGGGGCAAGGAATAACGACTTTATTTGGAAAGCTGGCAGACCAAGAAGATGGCAAACTGATGTCCTAGAGAACCGCCTTCCCTAAGTCAGAATTCAGGCTCCTTTTATATTAAAAAAGGGATGGGATGTGCTTGGTTGTTGCAAATTTCTTGGTGTAGGAATTCTTTGTTCCTAAAATCCTTTGTTCTTGTAGCTGTCCATGTGAGTCATATCATGGTGTCCCTATAAACATCCAACAACAACAAAAAAATGTTATTTTCTATTCTGCAACTTATCTTTATATGAATGGGAAAGTGTTAATATCCTTAAAGGTTAGAATATTGAGAATAGGCTGTCCTATATATTTCAGGCCATTGGCAACATTCTTTTACAAAAGGTACAAAACAAGATTAAGCCTAGGAAACAGAGCACAGCGGTAAAGCCAAAGGAACAGATCTAATATGGAGTCAGATGTGTTCTTTTCTATTACAGTCAGAGCAACGGGGTGAAGCTCTGTCAACACCCACATGAGTGAACCAGCTTGGAAGCAGATCATCCAGCCCCAGGTAAACCTTGAGATGACTGGAGCCTCGGCTGACATCTAGACTGTGTTTCAGGAGAGTCCCTGAGCTAGAACAACCCAGCTTAGCCGTCCCAGATTTCTGACCCCTGAAACCGTGAGATAATAAGTATTCGTTATTTTAAACTGCTAAGTGTAGTTTAATTTGTTATGCAGCAATGGATCGCGAATACACATTGGAACCAGAAAATTGTTTTTAATAATTAAAATACCGAATATAAATAAAAAGAAAAAAAAAGCCATCCTTAAAAATTCAAGATAAATGGAAGCACAGGAACTCAACTATATCAAAGCTGGTGGCAAAATTATACAGACAATAATTATTTCAAGTGACTTGCAAACACAGTATTTTTACTGTACATCCCTAGCTGGCTAAATCCTAAAAAGAACTGCAAATAAATCTTAAATCACATTCAGTGGTTTAATTGTAAGCAATGGCCTATGTATTGTTGCCCTGACGCTTTTCTAGCTATGTAGCAGAATAAAGCAAATAAGTCATTATGTTAACATCATTAAGAACCAAGATTTTATACATGAGAGAAAAGAGATACAAACACAATATCAAAGAAAGAAGTAAAAATCCTTTGCTCATTAATCTGGATTGGACATAGCAGTATTAATTCATAAATTCTTTTTCTTTTTCTAAAAAATGTGTCTTTTCTAGCTCTGTGCACTGAAAGACCTAAACGAAATGACAACATAATAGCAATCAATACACAACATCCAGATTGCAGTGACTAAATATAATTTAAAACAAACAAACATGCAGAACTCCTTAGGGAAATGGCTAATTTCAGTTCTGAGGCTGGAAATGTAAAAGATGAACCTGGAATATCCTGTCTTACTAGAAATTAAGGACTACAAGTGTCAGAGGTCTAAGGAACCAACTTTAAAAATTTTTTTAATGTTTCATTCATTTCACTTCATTTCATAACATTAAAGCTGTTTTTTTTTTCTTTAATTTCTTTTGGGGGGGTAGGGGAAGGTAGTTAGTTTTGTTTGTTTGTTTGTTTTATGGAGGTACTGGGGATTGAACCCAGGGCCTCATGAATGCTAAGCGTGCACTCTACCACTGAGCTATACCCTGCCCCCCAGAACCAACTTTTTAAGGTGATCTCCCTGGCCCAAGATAGGACAATCTGAGCATCAAAATGCATGATTGCAAAGTAGTATATATATTTATACATCAAATATTTTAAAACTATATGAATTCATAATGATACTAAAAAATAAAATCTCATTGGTGACTTTTTGAAGGCTGCTAGGATACCAACTTATTAATCATAAAATTGGCAAAGAAAGGAAAAAAAGTAAACATTTATCCTGCCTGATTGTATTTCAGAGCATCCAGAATTAATGGGAAAGTTCTTCATTATAAAAGAATTCAAGCTCTGAAAGAATGTGAGAATTATAAAATCACCATTTCATGAAGGAATGATCTGGGTTCTGGAAATGCTTTATATCTTGATTTAAATGGTGGCTACATGGTTGCATAATATGTAAATATTCTTCTAGCTGTCCACTTAGTTTTTGTGCATTTTATTGTAGGTAAAGTATACCTCAATTTAATTATTTTACTTCAATTTTTTAAAAAATCACTGTTCTGCCTTCCAATGAGGTATAATAGGAAGTACACGGCACCCTATGAAATATCTTTGCCAAAAATTGAATTGAAATCTAATCAGGGCTCCAAACGTAACTACCAGCTCACAGAAAATAAAGGGGACAGAGGAACATGTTAAATGATACCAACAGGCTACAACAAGACAAATTTAGAATGGGACATTCTACAGGAAAAATGACATGGTTTCTTTCGTGAATTAATGATATATAAGGGAAAGGGAAGGAGGAGGGAAGGGTCATAGATTAAAAGAGATTTAAGAGATATAGTAACCTAAACAATATCTGGACATTATTTGGGTCTTTATTGTTTATTTTTTTTTGGCAGGGTGGAGGTAATTAGGTTTATTTATTTATTTATTTCAGTGGAGGTACCGGGGATTAAACCCAGGACCTCGCACATGCTGAGTGCTAAGCACACACTCTACCACTAAGTTGTACACCCCTCACCCCCATTTTGGGTCTTGATTCAAATAAACCATAAGTTAAAAAGCCATTTCTGAGACAATCAGGAATATTTGAACACAGATGATATTAAGAAGTTAGTGTTCATTTTATTAGGTGTGATAGTGGTATTGTGTAGATAATCAGTGGTAATCTGGTAGATACTTAAGTATTTATGGGTGAAATGATATGATTTCCTTTAACTGCAGGGGAAACATATGGAGGGGAATAAACGGAGCAAGAAAGCCGCAGGGCTAATAACTGCTGAAGCCGAGTGATTGATACAGTAGGGCTCATTAAATAAGTCTCAATTTATTTTTGTGTATGTTATTAAGCTCTTAAGCTTCAAACTCACCCTTCTATACATTTTGCTTCTGGGGATGGGATTCTGCCATCCACATTTCTGCTTTGCCAACTGCTCCCTGTTAGACTCTGCCTATAGGTGGGTGATGGAGACTGCAGGGCTGGAGGAGGATGATGGAACTTAAACTCCCTTCTGTTCTTCCTTGTTCCTTCCTGTCAGCTTCCTGCTTCTGTCAGCAACCTCCCAGGAACATTTCTTCACCCCCAAACCAGCAGCGATTTTCCGTGTCTATGGCTGAATTGCAGTTTTGCAACATTCACAGAACGAGCCTCACCAAACCCCCATCAGAAACACCAAAATGAGGTGAGCAGCACCCTCTCCTCAGAGGTGTGGCTCCCAGCCCCAAGGAGCCCTTCCTCTAGACTTCTAAATTGTCATAATTTCATTCTCTTTCCTTTGTACCCAAGCCCTGGGAGCTGTAGCAGCTTTCTGCTTTCTGCTCTAAGATACCTCAAAGTTCTCTTAGATATCTCTAAGATACTATTTGAGTTACAATTTTACACTTGCTTCACCTGTTTTATATGAGATCCAGTCTGTTCAAATAACACATGTGGCTTCTGCCTCCTAATTTTTCCCTAACTGAGAGCTATACCAGCTCCCATCAGTTGTTGGTTGAAGGCTGCTTCCAGGGGGATTCGGTCCCCAGAATTTACCATGGGCCACAGGGGTGGCAAAGCCTCGGGCAGCAGGGCAGGCTCCAGTGACAGGAGAAAGCCCTCAGGCAAAGTAATCCAGGAGCCCTCGATTGGAAGTTGGGCCAGTGTGTACTGAAGTGATAAGGGAGAGGGAATAAGGGCGGGAGAAGTGACAATGTTTGCTGCACAGCCAAATGCCCTTTATGAAAAATTAATTTCTAATTACACAAGCATTCATTATCTTTGAGAGACTCTTGGTCATTCAGCCTAAAGTCCTCTCACTCACCATCCCCCATCGTGATTCCCTTGTCGTCCTTCATCCCCAGAGGTAACTACTGTTATTGATTTTCATTTACCAATGTATTTTTCTACATATGCTTGCTTATAAAACATATATGGCATTATTTTGTAGGTTTTTGTTTTTACTTCATAGTACGCATGTTTTTTTTTTTTTTGCAATCTGCTTTATTCATGAGACAATTTGTCTTGGAAGTCGTTCCATCTTATGACACATAGATCCACCTATTTCTTTTGAACTGCTGCATAATATCCTCTAGTGTGCATACGCCATGGCCTATGTCGCTGTTGCTCTATGTTCACAATTCACACAATTCTCTGATTAATATCCATGTCTCTGTGTCTTTGTACCTGTTTAGGAGTGTCCTTTAGGGTAGACTCAGAGTAGTAGAAATGCTGGGTCAGACAGAATGTGTGTTTCAAAGCTTGCATTAGATTTTAAAAATATGTCCTCCAAAATGGAGTTCCAATTTACAAGCTGTAATATTGTGGTTTATAGTAAGAAATATATATTTCGTCTTAGTCTTCATTTCTGGCAGTCTCCTCCAAAATCTTTGGAACTTCCTAAGTGATGAGAGCAACAAAGGTGTCTTTGTTATGTTAAAAAGGTGACTCCAGGAACTGCACCTAAGGATGGGGGCTGGTTGCCGGTTGCCAGGGGAACCAATAATGTGATTTTAGGGTTGGAACTTTCAGTCCCACCTTTTAACCCTGGGGGAGGGAAGGGGAGCTGGAGGTTAAATCAGTTGCCAGTGGCCAATGATTTAATCAATCACGACTAAGTAATGAAGCCTCCTTAAAAAACCCAAACCCATCGGGTTCAGAGACCCTCTGGGTTGGTGAACACGCGGATATCGGGGGAGAGCAGCGCACCTGGAGAGGACGTGGAAGCTCCTCATCCTTTCCCCACACCTTGCCCTGTGCATCTCTTCCAGCTGGCTATTCGCAAGTTGTATGTATCCTTTTATAGTGAACCAGTAATTTAATAAGTAAAATGTTTCTCTGAGTTCTGTGAGCCTCTAGCAAATGAATTGAACCCCAGGGGGGGATAGTTGGAACGTGGCCAATTGGTCACAAGTCCAGGTAACAACCTGGACTTTGAGACTAGTGTGTGAAGTTGTGGGGTAGGAGTAGGGGGGAGTTCTGTAGGATGCAATCCTTAACCTGTGGGATCTGATGCTGCCTCCGGGTAGTGTCAGATTTGAGTTTATTTGACTTCAATTCTTGGACACTCTGCTGATGTCTGAGAATTGCTTGGTGTTGTGTGGCAAGCACTCCCCACCCCACCACCAAAGAACACATACACATTCGAATCAGGCCCAGGAACCCAAGAGTTAGTGAAGTGGGATTTGCCGGAATGGCTCTGGCTCAGAGAAACTTGTGGTTTGGGAAGAGAAAGGATGTAAAGGGGCGCGGGTGGAGGGTACATATAACCTTATTGTTACAGTATCTGTAAACTGGTTTGGGAAGTCTAGGAATTTGCTATTCCGCTTCTCCTCCGAGGGTCTTATAGATGCTAATAAAGACATTAGGTTGATTAACAAGAGAATGGGAAGACGCTGAGAGGAGAGTCAACTCTTTCTCCCAGCTAGGTGGAAAATTTTAAACTGTTTTTAAGAAATAAGGTGAATTTAAACATTTTTTAAATTAATAGGAAGTTATCTGAAAAGAAAAAAGAAAGAAGGTGAATAAAGTGAATATTGACAGGGGTGAAACAAAGGAATCAGAAAGGAGAGAGTCACGGAGCTCGTCCCAGCAGGGTGGAAATCTTTAGATGGTTATTAGTAAATAGGATGAATAAAACCGACAGTGATGGGGTTAAAACAAAGGTTTAATACAGCACTACCTAAGGTTGGGTGGGCTGAAAGGACCCCTTATTGACCCCCAATAATAAAGGGCCCCAAACAAGTCCACTCTATCTCAGTCTGGAGAAATTTAAAAAGCTAGAAAACAAAAATTGCAATGAGAAACCTGACCAGCAATTGCTTGGGGGCAGTGCTTAGGCTTATTAATTGAGATAAAGTTTTTTGCAGAAGAGTGAGTAAAATTGTCAGGGAGTGGAGAAGAGAAGTTACCAGTAACTTATTACTTAGTCCCATGAAGCCATTGGTGAAGCCCTTACTCGGGCTGTGGCTGGGCTGAGACAAATGAAGTGGTTGATCGAGTCATGAAAGTTGGATGTTTAAGTTGACATGTAAAGAAGTTGTGTCAGCTGTACCTGAATTTTATGGAAATAGCTATTTTGTCTGGCTGGGGAGCACGTCCCCTACTTAGTGTTGTAAAAATCACAACCTGTGGATGAAGCTCCAGTTAGAACATAAGAGTTGACGGGATGAAGGCAGAGGTTTGCAGACTTGGGGTGCTGAAACAGGCTTTACATGATGCGCTAGTGTCTCTTTACCTGAGGGTGTCATGGGGACGGACACTGTGTCTGACTGGGAATGTGTCCCCTGCCTGGTATGGTAAAACAGAAGGCATGGAACTCCTGCCGTCAAGCACTGTTCATTGGTCTTGCTAAATGGGCGTCCGTAAGACTGCCGGAGCCCACACAGTGGAACAGATGCCGGGGCGCTGGTGGGGACAGATTCCCTGTGCAGCGGCCTTTCGTGGAGTGTGGACTGGGGCTTGTGGCAGGAGCCTGTGAGCCTCCCAGCGACCACTGCTGGGACTTTGAACTAGAATTCCCATTTGAGGGGTATCGACTCCCTTGCAATCAGACATTAATTGAAGCTGCCCCCTATGACTGAAGGACGTAGTGACCTTGAAACCAGAAATACCCACAATGTCTTGGGTAATGTCAGAGAAACACTCCGCTGGGGGTGGCAGTGCCCAGAAGAGTTCCATACAAATGGAAGTGGCTTATACAGGGCCGTGCTGATCTGGGAGTCCGAGGAGGGGAGAGTCTGGGGCAGGGAGCCTCTCCTCCCCTAGAGCTGACTCTGGAACGGCGGGAGGAGCTGCTGGATTTTGTCGGCACTTGGACACTGTAAACAGTTCTCCACAGACAAGGAAATCACTCCGGGAAATCACTACGGGAATTGGGGTGCATTAAGGTAGGACATGTCAACCTCCCCATCAGAAGAACTCCCTGCCAGGTTTGGCAGGTGACTGGAATCAGCAAGCAGATGTCCCCGTGCGCTCGCTGGAGGCGGCCCCCTGGGTGCGTGAAGTGAGTGGACCTGGGGCACTGCAACCGCGCAGAGACGGGCTGGGTCTAGACACAGTCCTCTCGCTCCCTCTGAGGCACAAAATGCCAATAGGAGCTGTTCTGTCCGCAAGAGAGCCGGTGAGTGCAGAGGGCTGTGTGGCAGATTCCGGTGGGGGGAAGGCCTTGATCACAGCTGGCAAGTGACACTGATGCTGGAAGCCCCGGGGCTATAGATGGGTGCTGACGGGCACGGTGCAGACTCCGGCCTGGGCGCTGCTTACCCGGTGGTAGGTGCAAGCGCTCAGGCTTGATGGGAAAACCAGGAGAGAAGACAGTGCACCAATTTGGACAGCTGAGCATTACTTCTTCAGATCAAGGAACACACTTAACCAGCTCATAGTGTCCAAGGATGGACAGTGAGATATCTTCCTCATGGTACTAGTTTGATAGCGAATTGGAAGGGACAGTTGAAACAGTGACTGTCTATAAGGGGGAGATGGCAGCCTGAAGGGCTGGCTTACACGCCTTCACAAGTATGAGCTCACGGTCAGTGTGAGCATGAGTGGGGCCTAAGGGTTTCCCCACTGGTTAGATTTCGCTGTTTTTCTGGTGGGTCTGGGGCAAAGGGGGTGGGGAAGGTGCTGGTATTTTTCCTTCCCCACATTACTTTAGCTTTTTTTTCTCCCTACATGACGCAGTGGTCACAAGACCGGGACTGAAAACAGGGATGATTCCTGAGCACGAAACTGTAACTGTGTTTTTAACCTTTGTGTCAGAATTCCTAAGGGCCTGATGGGGCAGGTTGTGCCTTCACCCCATCTGGCAAAATTGGGGCCAACGGGGGAATGCAGCTCTATTGCCTGGAGGTAAAGATAGCCCACTAGTTCTGGGCCTGTGTGACCTTATCTGAGTAGATGTGCACCGAGGGGGAGGTGCTTGCTAGACTAGCATTGCTGCCTACAATCCAGACCAGCACTGTGGCCAAATCTAATGTCCCTTCCAAAGGTAGAAAAGTTTGCTTATAAATGGAGAGAAGGAAAAATAGTAGCTGAGGGTGGGAGAATGAATACAGAAATGGATTATGTAATGAGGGCCCTCCAATACTGAGTTAACATTTTAAAAGAGGCTCAGAGCAAGAGATGATACTGTCTCAGCACAATTATACCAGGTGCTTGGAAGGGTGAAGCCACATATTGCCAACACCACTGCTGCTTTTGGAACCTGACAAGATCAAACTGAAGCTTGCAAAGCTGAGTGGCCTCATCCTGGAAGACACTTTCTTATGCTCTGATGCTGGACTGGATAGTTACTAATGACTAAGTAGAATTCTAGTAAATGTGCTGTGTCTTTGACTTTTATGATTGTTCTGCTGTTGAGGGATCCATGTTTAAAGACCAGGGAATAGACTGTGATACTGTGATTTATAAGAAGAAATAGGTATCTTTGGTCCCTATTTCTGGCAGTTACTAAACCCCTTGGAAACTCCTAAGTGATGAGAGCAACAGAGAGGTGTCTTTGTTGTGTTAATGAGGTGGCATTTTGGACTGTACCTAAGGATGGGGCTGATTGCCATGGGGACCAATTTTTGATTGGTTCCACCTCTTAACATGGGGAGGTGAGGAGAGCTGGAAGTTAAATCCATCACCAATGGCCAATGACTTAATCAATCATGCCTATGTAAACACCCAAAAGTACAGGGTTCCAAGAGCTTCTGGGTTGGTGAATACGTGGATATCTGGGGAGGATGGGGCACCTGGAGAGGGCATGGAAGCTCCTTGTCCTTTCCCCACACTTTGCCGTGTGCATCTCTACCATCTGGCTATTCCTGAGTTGTATCCTTTTATAATAAACTGGTGATTTAGGGAGTAAAACGTTTCCCTGAGTTCCGTGAGCCACTCCTGCAAGTTAATTGAACCCAAGGAGGAGGTCGTTGGAACCTAGCCAGTTGATCTGAAGTACAGGTAACAACAAGGACTTGAGCCAGGTGTCTGAACTGAGTTGCCAAGGAGGACATGGTTGGAATCTCCGTTCTATAGCCGGTTTGTCAGAAGCACAGGTAATAGCCTGGGCTTGTGACTGGCATATTAAATGGGGCTGGGATGGGGGCAGTCGTGTAGGGCTGAACCCTCAACCTGCGAAATCTGATGCTTTCCCCAAGCAGATGGTGTCAATTGAGCTGACATGAGTGGAATTCTCGGGTACCAGCAAAGTGAGAATTCTTTGTTTATTTGGGTAAACTGACACCCCTCATTGGAAACTGGGTCTCAGAATACCCAGAAGACAAGAGTACTAGGAGGGGACCAATGCATTTTTTTACTACAGGACTCACTATGGCTGCCTTAGCCTACATTTCCCATCAGCACTGCTCTAGGCCCCTATAGTAGAAGCTAACCCAGTGGAGAGAGAGCTAGCTGGTCACCCCAACCACCCCGCAAACCACCAGGCATCTTCCGCACCCTACTGTCCATGCAGCCACCAGGGCAGAACCACTGTAATGCCTCAGGAAACACCAACACCCTCGGGGAGTCTTCAGAGTGGCAGCAGTGTCTGTGGTGTCCCCAAGAGCAGAGTCTCATAGAGACTATTGGAATGGACTTGTTCCTGAACTTATGTGACAGCCCTTAGCAACTCCTGGAAATAATTGAGTGCATTCTGGGGCACTGAGGTCCTTGCTTGACCTGGTGGCAGGGCAATTAGGTTACCCATAGCTTTTGTTTTATGCCACCAACAACAGACCTGGTGTCTGTGGGGGTGGCATCTGTAGGAGAAAAGCTAGACAGTTTCTTTCAATTACTCCTAAGTATACCTGGGGCTGCAATCCATGGTGTACTTGGCCATGTGACTATCTGAAAAAAATTTTTTTTTCCAGGCAGAGGAAACAGCAAAGACCACGGGTCTGATGTGAAGATGCGCTTATCATGTTCACGGAATGGTAAGGAGGCTGGTTGGAAGGCAGAGAGTGAGGGTGGCAAGTGGGAAATGTAGTCAGAGATGATGATGGGGATTGGAGACTTCATTGGCTTTTCAGATCATTTCTGCCACAAGGATTGTTTTAAAACCTCCAAACTTTTTCAGACTGGGCTCTTGGTTTCTTTGGCGATTCGATTCCCTCAGAACTATTTGCTTCTAGGCAGTTCCATGTGCCGTAACCACATCCAAAGTTCTTTCCTAGATATAAGTAATGTATTTACCTCCTTCCCCTGCTTCACTCTTTTCAAATGAGTGGTGGCTACCTCGATGCCATCTCATACAAGAGGCTCAGATGAGGCACCATCACCCTCAATCTGATTTTTGCTTCAGGGCAGAGTCCCTCTGTTTAAGGAATCTTTTTTTTAATTGAGATACAGTTTATTTACACTGTTGTGTTAATTTCTGGTGTACAGCAAAGTGATTCAGTTTTATATATGTATATTTTTTATATTCTTTTTCATTATAGGTTATTACAGGCTATTGAATATAGTTCCTTGTGCTATATACAGTAGGACTTTGTTGTTTATCTATTTTATATATAGTTGTTAGTATCTGCAAATCCTGAACTCCCAGTTTATCCCTCTATCCCTTTCCCCTTTGGTAACCATAAGTTTGTTTTCTATGTCTGTGAGTCTGTTTCTGTTCTGTAAATAAGTTCTTTTGTGTCATTTTTTTAGATTCCACATATAAGTGATATCATATGATACTTGTCTTTCTCTGTCTGGCTTACTTCACTTAGTATGATAGTATGATAATGTCTAGGTCCATCCATGTAGCTTCAAATGGCATCATTTCATTCTTTTTTATGGCTGTGTAACATTCCACTGTGTGTGCACGTGCACGCATGTGTGTACATACACACCACATCTTCTTTATCCAGTCATCTATCAATGGCCATGTAGGTTGTTTTCATGTCTTGGCTATTGTAAATAGAGCTGCTATGAACATTGGGTGCATGTATCTTTCTGAATTAGAGTTTTCAGGAGTGGGATTGCTGGATCATATGGTAAGTCTATTTTTTAAGGAATCTCTATATTGTTCTCCATAGTGGCTGCACCAAATTCATTCCCACCAACAGTGTAGGAGGGTTCCCTTTTCTCCACACCCTCTCCTTAACTGAGGAGTCTTAATGAGCCTTTGTGTCAAGTGCTCAAGCAGTCCCTAGGCAGTAGCCTGGTGGCCGACACTGTTGCAACTGTTAGGCTGGTAAGAGATAATGAGGCCAAATGCATTTAGATTGTATATTACAGAGACCACATAAGCGAGATCAGCATGGTGTTCCCTCCCCTTCCCCCGCCCACGTCCCTAGTCCCACAGAGTTTAACACCGAACATGAGGACCCAAATGACAGACCACCGGAGTGGTAAGCCCTTCTGCTGGGGAGAAGCCAATTCTAAACCACAGCCAAGCAGTTTTCTAGACAGCCATGGAAGCCAGCGCCGTACCCCAGCGGCACAGTGGGGAAGGTAGAAAGGGATGCCCCTCCCCAGAACCAGGGGGATGGGTGAGAAGCTGCCCTGTGGCAGTCTCCCACAAGATAGAGGGGAGAAGCTGCCTTGTAGCAGCTCCCTGTCCTTATCTCCCCTTGTTCCAGGAGGAATCACAGAGCCTTCTGCCAAGTCCGGTCAGACTGCAGACAAGCCTTGCTTAGGTGGCCTACATGGAGATGTGCAAGGTCATCAGCAATTCATGATAGAGCCCTCTCCTTACACTTTGTTACAGTCTTGTCTCTTGTTTGGGATACAGAAGCAGGCAGCTTTTCTAACCCTGTATCCCCCAGTTTCTTATTTCTTTTCATTTTTGCCCTTGAACCCACCAATTCTCGCCTGAGTTTTTCTCTTTCTTGTAATAATATCTTGCTAAACACAGCAAGTAACTATCAATACCCACTATGAACATTTGCTTTCCATCCTCTTTCCCTAAAGCCATTGGTTCAGGAGGCACTTGGCATGACTTCTTTCTACTACAGGTGTTACCTTAATTAAGCATTTTGCTGCCATTTAATAAGACTCTCCATCATTCCATCCTCTAGTATCAGTTTCCTCATTGCCCACTGGCTCATACACAACAGAAATTTCTTTATTGCTCATCCTAGAGTACTGGGTGGGTGCACTGGTCACTGGGACAGTTCTCCAGGCAGTCATTCAGAAACCTGGGCTGACAGACTTCGCTATTTTCAGCACATGGCTACCAAGGTCATCCTTAGGGGTAAGGTACAGAGCCATCTCCTTTGTAGCAAGTTGGATGAAGAGAAAAACATACAGCAGTGTGCTTGGGAGATTTATATGGGCTACCTGAAAGTGGCACATGAAATTTGTTCTCACATTCCATTGCTTATAATTTCATTGCATGGCCATGTCTAACTGCAAGGGAGGCTAGGAAATGTGCCCCCAGGAAGAAGAGGAAAGCATGGATTAGGTGAGAAGCTAGCAATCTCTGTCACATGGTGCTCTGGAATAGCGTATTGGCAGTGTGGGTGGTGAGAAGTGGCTGGATTCCTGGTTAATACTGAAGGTAGAGACATCAGAATTTGTTGATGGCCTGAATAATCTGGAAGAATAGAGTTCTTCCATAAATGGCTATTGAGAACTCAGTTTTCAGCATGTGATTTTTGAGGTGCCTGTGAAGCATCACGTGGAAACACTAAATAAGCAGTTGGATATGCAGGTTTACAATTCAAAGGAGGGGTCAGGACTGAAAACATAAATTTGGGGGTCCTCAGGACGTAGATGGTATTTAGAGCCATCGGGCAACACTAATGGCAAAACTGTATGTACAGATAACTGCGCAAATTTCATTCATTATACTAAGTAGCTCTTTTCACATCTTCACATCTTGGAAATTGGAATGCATCTTACAACACTCAAACCAGTCTTCAATTATTATGATTGACAGTATTTTCTTTCTTTATTAGTAGCATTTAAAATAATGATGTGTCTTACAATTGATGGTACCTCGGATTCAATGAAACAGTATTAATAGTAGTAAAAATGATGATGATAACATTTAGAGCACTTAATATTGTACATCAGATACTGTACTAAGCCCTTTCCATGATTATCTTTATATATAGTTACAGTGTAGAAATGTTAAGAGCACAGACACTGGGGCTTGACTGTGGGTTTGGATTCTGGCTCTGAGCTTACTAACCTCATGACCCTGGCCAAATGCTTAATCTGTTTCCTCATCTCTAAAATGGGATGATAATAGTACCTAAGTTATAGGTTTATTATGAAGAGTAAAGGAGTTGATACATGTAAAGTGGTTAGAATAGTGCTTAAGCACACCTACTGAGTTATTTGGTAACATTGTTAAAACTATGTGAAAAAGTATGAATGCAAAAACTCATCAAGCTATATACTCTTTAGTGCATTTTACCCATGTTACTTATATATTTTATATCTCGGTAAGAGAGGAAAACAAACCAAATCAAAACAGTTTCGAGAAAAAGAGATCATCTGTCTTCTAAATAAGAAATATGTGTGCAATGATATTCATTGAAGTACTTTTGTCTGAAATTAATATAGTTACTCCAGCTTTCTTTTCACTAGAGTTGGCATGGTGTATCTTTCTCCATTCCTTTACTTTTAATTTATCTGTCTACGTTTAAAGTGAGTTTCTTATAGACAACAAATAGTTGGGTCTTGTTTTTTTAATCGACTCTGACAGTTCCTGTCTTTTATTTGGTGTATTTAGGCCATTGATGTTTAATGTGATGATTGATATAGTTGGATTAATATTTACCACATTCCTGTTTTCTAATCATTGTCCTTATTCTCTGTGTGTGTTTTTTGTCTTCTCTTTTTCTGCCTTTTTTCTTTTTATGAGATATAAGTGACATATAACATATGAGTTTCAGGTGTGCAACATGACTTGATATTTGTATATTGAAAAATGATCACCACAGTAAGTCTAGTTAACATCTGTCACCATACATAGTTACAAAAAATTTTTTTCTTCTGATAAGGACTTTTAAGATTTATTCTCTTAACAACCTTCAACTATGCAATACAGTATTATTAACTAGTCACCATGCTATACATTACATCCCCATAACTTGCCTCTGGCAACCACCAATCTGTTCCTGTATCTATGAGCATGGTTTTATTTTAGTTCTTTAAGATTCCACAGATAAGTGAGATCATATGGTATTTGTCTTTGTCTGATTTATTTCACTTGTTGCAAATGCCAAGATTTCATTCTTTTTATGGCTCAATAATCCATTGTCTATATATACCACATTTTCTTCATTCATCAGTTGATGGATGCTTAGGTCATTTCCATATCTTGGCTGTTATAAATGATGCTGTAATGAACATGGGGGTGCTGCCTTCTCTGGTTTTAACTGAACATTTTATATATGATTCCACTTTCTCTTCTCTTAGTATATCAGTTATACTTCTTTCTTTAGTGGTTGTCCTAGAGTTTGCAGTATGCACTTACAGCTAGTCCAAGTACACTTTCAAATGACACTATTCCATTTCACGGGTAGTGCAAGTACCTTATAACAGTAGTCCTAATTCCTCCCTCCTGTTCCTGATAACATTTCTGTCATTCATTTCACTGATCCATAAGCTATGACACTTATTAAGTATTGCTATTATTGCTAACATTGTTGCTATTATTATTTTGAACAAACTTATCTGTTAGATCAATTAAGGAAAAGAAAAATAAAATATTTTATTTTACCTTCATTTATTTCCTTTCTAATATTCTTCCTTTATGTAGATCCAGGTTTCTGACCTATATTTTCCTTCCTTCTGAAGAATTTCTTTTAACATTTTTTGCAAGGCATATCTACTGGCAACAAATCCTCTCAATTTCTGTTTGTCTGAGAAAGTTTATTTCCCCTTCACATTGGAAGGATACTTTGGTGGGATCGCTAATTCTATGTTGGTAGTTTTTTTTTTTTTTCTTTCAACATTTTAAATATTTCACTCATCCCTTCTCTCTTCTTCTTTGGTTGGTTTCTGAAGGGAAATCCAATGTGATTCTTATTTTTGCTCCTCTACAGGTAAGGTGTTATTTTTCCTCTGGATTCTTTTAAGATTTTCGCTTTGTCTTTGGTTTTCTAAAGTTTGAGTATGATATGCCTAGGTATCGATTTTTTGGCATTTATCCTGGTTGGTATTCTCTGAGCTTCCTGGATCTGTGGTTGGTGTCCGTCATTAACATTGGAAAATGCTTAGTAATTATTAGTTCAAATACTTCTGTTTCTCTTTCTTCTACTTTTGTTCCTCTTTCTTCTACTTCTGTTGTTCCCATATGTGTACATTATACCTTTTGTAATTGCCTCACAGTTCTTTGATATTCTGTCCTTTTTCATTCTTTTTTTCCTCTTTGCATTTCAGTTTTGAAAGTTCCTGTTAACATATATTCAAGCTCACATATTTTTCCCTTGGCCATGTCCAATCTACTAATTAGCCCATCAAAGGCATTCTTCATTTCTGTTACAGTATTTTTATTTCTAGTGTTTCCTTTTGATTTCTTTTTTAGAGTTTCTAACTCTGTTTACATTACCTGTCTGTTCTTACATGTTCTCCATTTTTCCCACTAGAACTTTTAACATAATAATCATAGATTTTTTTTAAATTCCTGGTTTGATAATTCCAACATCTCTTCCATATTTGAGTTTGGTTCTGATGCTTGCTCTGTCTCTTGAAACTATGTTTTTTGGTATGCCTTGTAATTTTTGATTGAAAGTCAGACATGATGTACTGGGAAAAAGGAACTGTGCTAAATGGTCCTTTACTGATGTGGTGGTAGCCTGTAGGGGAGGGGAAGCATTCTATAGTCTGTGATTAGGTCTGTCTTTTAGAGAGCCTGGGCCCTTGAACTGTGGCCTTCACAAGTGCTTCTCATCCTTTCCCCTCCCTTTGCTTTAGGTGAAACAGGAAGGCTAGAGGGGACTGGAGTTGAGTACTTCTTTTCCCCCTTGTAAAAGGCTAGAGAGGCCAATGTCACAATCCCAGGCCACATAGTTTAGGCTTTAATAACACCTAAGGTAGTTAGGTACTGTTAAAAAAAAGTTTCCCTTAAGGGCAGGCATTTGTTAAGGAGAACAGAATACTCTGGACATATTTCATAAAGGTTACTTTTCTCTCCCCATTCTAAGAGGCAGGAGGGGATTTTTCTCCAGTCTACACAAAACATGGTGGAGCTCCTAGAAGTAAAACTTATAAAATTATGGGGGCCCTCCTAAGACAGGACCCATCTCCCGCCTGCCACCAACCTGGAGTTTTTAACTCTTTAGCCTTTCCACACTGAACTTCCAGTGATTTATGGATTATAGTTTTCCTACCCTGGTGCTGGCTCCAGCTGCAGGCTTCTGTTCCAAGGCTTCTGCTCAGGTAAACTGTGTTTCTTTGTATTTGCCTGTTTCTTCAATTGTGGGGGCGGGGAGGGCAGCAGTTAACCCCGTGATCTCAATTTTCTGATGGCTCTAAAAGTTGTTAATTTTCAATCTATTCAACTTTTTTCCTTGTGAGGATGGGAGTGATGACTTCCAAGTTCCTTACATGTTGGACTGGAAACTGGAAGTCAGCATTTTCTTATAACAGCAAAAGATTAAAAACGTGCCAAATGTGCATCAGTAAATGACTGGTTATCCAAATTATGCAGCATATACCTAATGGGATACTATGCAATCAAAAAAATCAGCTCTAGATGTCTTGATATGGAAAGATCTGCTAGATAGTTTAGGTGAAAAATGCATGGCGTGGAAAATAAATCACATGCTAACATTTACTGAATATTCTTTGAAGTGAATGAATGTTTTAAAACACCTACTCTTCAAAATAAATAAAGAAAATACAATTTAAAAAGATTGGTGGAAAATGCCAAAATGATCACAATCACATTTTAGCATTATGAGTGTTATTTTTACTTGTTTCTTAATTTTCCAAACTTGCTAAATTTGGTGATGTTATTTCTATAATTCTTAAAAAAGACTATTCATACAAAAAAAAATCTGGAAAAAAATGCACAAAGATAATAGTGGTCATTGGTTTGGTGATGGAGGAAAGGAAAATTTCTTCCCTGCTTGCTAGACATTTTATAATGTCATAATATTACATTTACAATAATATTTTTTGTTTGTGACGTACATGCAGGTTTTGTTTGGTTTAAGCTCCTGGTGGCCAGATTAGGTAAACTAAGTGAAAAACGCTTTTAAAGAATGGTGCTCGGATCAGGTCTGCTTCTGTTGGGTATACCATCTGTTAAACTACCATTTCTAGCACATGTTTAAAAGAGAGCATAAATCACTATTTTGATATGCAATCCCAAGTTTGTTGACCAAGCAGAAAAGACTGGCTGATTTGGAAACAGTGTAGTTTTTCTCTCCAGACCTTGAGCAAACTGAGTGAGCAAAGCGGCCACAAACAGTAGCTCTCTCTACAAACAGTCAACCCTCAAAAGAAGTAAGAAGCCATGAAATGAGCTCAAAAATATTAAGAAGAAGGGAGGGAATTGATGCTATAGAGTTGACAAATCATTGTTTGCATTCTAAAAAGAATAAATTTTATCTAAAAGAATGAACAAAAAAATGTATCTAAAAGCCAAGAAAAAATTAGCTGTTTCTAGCAGTCAAAAATACAATGTTTAAAAAACAGAAACAAACAAACCAAACAAAAAACCCCAAAACCTCACCAATTTTGGTTGAAAGTAAGCCCCTTTGTCTTTGTGAAAAGTTTGAATTGCAGAATATGTTTAGAGAAATAGCACTTCTGTTATATAATAAATATAATGTAATTATATATTAGAATATATACTATTGTTCTTAGCAGATAAATTCTGTCTTAGTAGTCCTAAAGGAAGTGAATCTCAAACTTCAGTAGCTTCCTCTAGAGTCACCCAGGGGCACCTCTCTAACTTGGACCCTTAGCCTTTCCATTCTTGATTCTAGAAAAATCTGTGTGGAACAGAGCCTCCAGGTCATTCCTATGCTGGTTTCAAATGCCTTAGAGAAACTTCTTTAATAAGTAAGAACGATTTAGGAGTTTGGTATTTTAACAGATTTTTCTAAAATGTTCAAAACAACTGCACTGAGAGACTAGACTGTAAATAATTCTCTTACAATTTTGTTTATACTGATGTCACTAAGCCTTTTTTTCTTTCCTCCAATGACAGGGCAAGCATAAAATTCGAGACAGTTTCTGTCTAGGTAACATGTCCTAATTTAGTAAGATCCAGATTAATGTTGTATATGAAATAGTAGCAAATTAGCATATTTTTATGAGCTTGTGATATTGTGATTTATAAGAAATATTCTTTGGTAATTCAGATAGCCAAAATATATTTCTCTTATATATTTGGTTTTTGTCCATGGTTCCCGGCTTACAGCTTCCAAAATCCTTGGAATTCCCTGAGTGATAAAAGCAATGGGAACATCTTTTGTCATAATATTTGGTCTCTTGTCCTCAGTCCCTGAAATTTTATAGCTTCAGAACCATAAAGGTAAAATGAGTGTCTTGTTATTCATAACAAGCCCCTTTCCACCACAACTGGGTTTACGTTAAATGAGGTGACTTTTGGAAAGTACCTAAAGATGGGGGCTGCCAGGAGATCCAACCATGTGATTGGAGGGTTGGAACTTTCAATCCCACCCCGCCTGACCTCCAGGGAGGGGGAGGTACTGGAAATTGAATAGATCTCCAATGGCCAATAAGCTAATCAATCATGCCTATGTAATGCAATCATGCCTATGTAACAAAGCATCTCAAAAAGAACAGGGTTCAGAGAGCTTCCAGGTTGGTGAACAGAGATTCCAGGAGAATGGCACGCTTGGAGAGGGCATAGAAGCTCCGTGCTCCTTTCTCATATCTTGTCCTAAGCATTGCTTCATTCAATCTGGCTGACCCTGAGTTTTATCCTTTTATAACAAATGGGTGATATAGTAAATAAACTGTTTCTCTGAATTCTGTGAGCTGCTCTAGCAGATTAATCAAACCCAAGGAAGGTGTTGTGGGAAACTGATTTCTAGCCATTAGGTCAGAAGCACAGGTGACATTCTGGATTTGTGATTGGTGTCTGAGGTGGGGGAAGGAGCCATCTTGTAGAACTGAGCCCTTAACTTATAACCTGAGGAGGGGGTTGCTGGAACCTCCAATCTGTAGTTGGTTGGTCAGAAGAATCACAGGTGACAAGCTGGATTTCCAATTGGCATCTGAGCTGGAAGGCAGTCTTGTGGGACAGAGCCTTTAACCTGTGGAATCTGATGCTGTCTCTGGGTGGACAGTGTCAGAACTGGGTTGAACATTAGGACACCCAGGTGATGTCAGGAGAAATGTTAGCTGGTGATGTGGGGAAAGATTTCCCCCACCCCCACATACACGTTGAAATTGGTGATCAGAACCTTAGAACTTAGTAGTGTTTACTTTTTTCTGGAATAAGCAGTATTTCCAAATTAGAGTAGACTTTGAAGAAACTCAAGCAAAAGGAGAAGTTCATTGAAAAATTGCCTTTTTACAGAAACTTCCAGGCTGGCTGGGAGATTTGGAAGGTGTGCTAAGGCAGAAAGCAAGATGGAGCTGAGGTTTCACCAGGCTGCAATCATGTAGGGAGAGCGGAGTGAGAATTCACCTTGCTATCTGACTTGAATTACCAAATGGTTGGGCTGAGTGACTGCAGTGCAGTTTTGATTGTGAAAAGGGTTGAGAAAGTCAGGTTGACTTTGAAGGCCCACATTTAAATCATAAGGCTTATATTTTAGCTAAGTAAGACTTGGAAAATCTGGAATCTTCTGGACAGACATGTGGACAGAGCTGAGCTACACCATTGTTAAGGAGCTATGAATTTATTAAAGCCAGCATAAGGTCAGGAGTGAGGCATAATTAGCAGCCCTAAGTTGTGCTGAAGCAATTCACCTGTACCACAGATTAGTGCTGGGAAGATTCAAACTTTTCCTGAGGCACAGTTGTTACTGTCCAACTTCTTTGGCATAGATGAAATAAGCAAGACTGTGCTAATAAAAACAAATGCAAAGGGTCAGATTATTCTGCACTGTGGTGGTTTACCTAAAATATATAAAATGGGACCCTTCAAATTTTAAATAAAACCCAAGAGATCCAAAAACTCTAGAATAAAATGAGTGACATAGCACCCGGACTCCGTGTCCAAGTCCCTGGGGGACAATAGGCCCCTTTCAGAGAGGTTCTCCAGAGTAGGATGGGTAGACTATTTTTAAGCATGTCTGTTCTTGGCACTGGTGTCTAAAATTCAATTGAACATCCTTGGGCAATAGCATATTGTCAGCTGTGATCTTTCATGCTATACCTTGTTCTCCCTAGCTATGTCCTCTGCTTGTCATGAAGATGAAATGGGACCATCTCCTTAAATTCTTGGTTATCACATTTTTACATTAAAAATACTAAGTCATTGTGGACTTTCCTCATTCCATTCAAATCACAAAGCCTTCTCTAGGGGGCATATTATCAAAGCTCCCTCGTCTTTTATATTAGCTTGGCCAATAACCCAGAAGACATTTCCACAGGTATGAAGCGCTTAACCCTCTTGTCTGTAGAACTTTGAGATGTGTAGCTCCAAAAGTATTAATAACAACGTATCCAGCTGTATAGTCTATTCTCTAAGAGTTCTGGTCAACAGTGAGTATACTTAAGCTTTTCTCCGGGAGGGGGTGGGGAATAGAAGTACAATGGGAAATTTTATGAGGAAATGTAAAATAATAAGGCTTTGCCCTAGCAAGGCAGAACCAGGAAGTGAAAAATTAGTTTTAAAGCTAAAGGACAGGTGTTAGAAAAGAGAAACTAAAAACAAAGGAAATAAGAAGGAAGGCCTGGACTATATGGACTTTAAGGAGTGGCACTGTGACATTGAACCTATTTAAACTCAGAACTGTTCATTTCCTAGCCCATTAACTTAGTGGAAGATGTCAAAAGTGGGCAGTCTTGTACGTCACACCCACCCTGGGAGCCATGGTGTATCCTGGGTAGCTCCACAGAGCATAGGAAGAAATGAGTTGCTGGTGAGCTTGACTTGATGGATTAAGTCCCCCTAGAACTGCTGGGGGCAGTATAATTTATAGGCTAGACTGTATGAAATTGATTTTTCAAAATAAATATATGGAACATACAATTTGCCGTTTTGACCACTTTTAAGTATACTATTCATTGGCTTTAAGTACATTCACAATGTTGTGCAACTATCACCACTTTCTATTTCCAGAACTTTTTCTTCATCCCAAACACTGTACCCAGTAAACATTACTCCTCATTCCACCCCTTCCCCAACCTTGGTAACCTCTATTTTACTTGTCTGTATGAATTTGTCTATTATAGGTACCTCATTAAGTGGAATCATACAACATGTGACCTTTTCTGTCTGGCTTCTTTCGTTTAGCATAATGTTTTCAAGGTCCATTCACGTTGTAGCATGTATTGGAATTTCATTCATTTTTAAGTCTGAATAATATTCCATTGTGTGTTTATACCACATTTTGTTTCTCTACTCATCTGTTGATGAACATTTAGATTGTTTCCACATTTTGGCTATTGTGAATAACACTGCTACATACATGGGTGAACAAATACCTGTTTGAATCCCTGCTTTCAGTTCTTGTGGGTATATATACTTTGGAGTGAAATTGCTGGGTCATATGGTGATTTCATGTTTAGCTTTTTGAGGAACTGCCAAACTTTTCTACAATGGCTGCATCATTTTACATTTCCACCAGCAATGTACAAGAGTTCCAATTTCTCCACATCCTTGCCAACACTTGTTATTTTTCATTTTTTGATAATAGCCATCATAATGGGTGTGAAGTGGTATCTCATTGTGGTTTTGATTTGCATTTCCCTAATAACTAATGATGTTCAGCATCTCTTCATGTGCTTATTGCAAAAAAGCCTGCTGGGATTTTGGTAGGGTTTGGGTTGACTCTGTAGGTCAATTTGGGGAGTACTGTAATCTTAAGTCTTCTAATCCTTGAACATGGGCTGTTTTTCCATTTATTTTGGTTGTCTAATTTCTTTTAATGATGTTTTGTAGTTTTCAGTGTACAGACCTTGTCCTTTTGTTAAATTCATTCATTGGTATTTTATTCTTTTGATGCTACTGTAAGTGAAATTGTTTTCTTAATTTCATTTTCAGATATTTTATTGCTGGTATATAAAAATATAATTGATTTTAAAATATTGATCTTATATCCTGCAATCTTGCTAAACTCATTTATTGGTTCTAATAGTTTTTTATAGTAGATTCCCTAGGATTTTCTATATACAAGATCATGTCATCTGCAAACAGAAGTAGGTTAATTGTTCTTTTCTTACCCAGATGCCTTATAGTTGTTTTTCTTTTGCCTGGTTTGAACCACAGGTACAATGTTGAATAGAATTGATGAGAGGGACATCCTTTTAAAGGTGCACTTTTGATAGGGTTGAAAGACATATGTTCAACATTTACCAGTCCTGTCTGGTGACCATGGACAAATCACTTACCCTTTCTGTTATCTAAAGTAAATGATAAAAAAAAATTTTTTTAAAGTCAATGATAGCAATATATGCTCTGGCTACTTCACATGATTCTAAGGATTAAACAAAACAATCACGCACTTAGCAAACCTACAGTGTACATGGAGGGTGGTATATACTTTAGGAGCTCATAAGCTAGTGGAAGAAGACGAGCCACCATGGAAATAATTATAAAAACAAGATAAAATGTGGTGTGAATTAGTAGGCCTATGAATTTTGTGTTTGGACACCTGATTATATGATTTTTGTGGTGATAACTTTGTATAGTCTACTATATGGAGAAATGGTTTTAAAATTTAAGATACTAATAACATTGTGGTACCTCCTGGTGTCACCTTACACTACTTTGGATTCCATTTTAACAACTTTTTATTACAAATTAAAATGATTGTAGCATAGCTAAATCCAACTCTGTTATATACAAAGTATGATTTTGTTTTATAGGACTTTGCTATGATTTTGCATACAATTTGGTGTCCACAAGCATTTCTATTTCAAAAGGACATCGGTGCTTAAATTAGAACTGCATTTTTCTCCTCATTTGAGCATCCAAGGTAGGCTGTATTGTTCCTTGCACTCCATTTATTTGAGATTAGCCTAATAATCTTCACTTTAGAATATAAACATGTAGATGATAATCCATGACATAATGGGTGTCATGGGTTCATAAGGCCCTTCTGGGTTCTAACAGTAAATTGTGCTGATGATTTGGCAAAAGAGGTGAATCTTGCTACATTTAGTACTGCCTAGTCGCTATGCCGTCTGTGGCACTTCGCGAGTTTTTCCTTGCTATACTGTTTTAAGAGCTCCTATGGCTAAAGGGTGGTCGTCAGAGTCAGTCAAGCTGTGAAGCCCAAGTGCTTTCAGGTACGGATGCTACAGGATCATGTGAATGAGTTTCTCAGCACCTGCTTCTTAGGGTGGGGAGAAGGCCCCACTCCAAACTCTTTCCCCTCCCGCCGCAGGAGATAGCCACACCTTCCCCCTATCGGCGCGGAGCAGGTGGCCCGGCCCTCCCAGCCTTCGGCACCTTCCACTGTTTGCCCCCAAAGGTTCCCGTTCCATAGACCTGGCTGGCTCACGGGACACGTGACGTGGGTCAGCTGTGTCCCCGGGACCCCCCCTAACCACCGCGGGTGCGACCGCCCAGCGCTTGGTCTCGAGATCTGATGCCCCTCCCCCTACAATCCCGGAAGGGGGGGGCTGGTGACGTCATCATCCGGGTACTTGCCGGCGGGGCCTCTGCTCACAATGGAACAAAAACAAGCGGCCCAAGTCAAACTCTGAGCGACGCGGCTGTGGCTCGCGCGATTAACTCTGTCCTGACCACGCGCCCTGCCAATCCCGACCTCTCAGCTCCTCCGGCGTGGCGTGCCAGGTCCTTTTGGGCTTCCCTCCCCCATTTCTGCCTGTCCTCGTGCCACGGCTCTCACACTGCTCCAGAGCAGAGGGTTCCTGGCCTTAATGCGACTCTGGGGGGGCCAGCCGTAAGACACCGTGTTGCTTAATTTACCGCATTATCTTCCCTTCCCCCACCCCAGCTCTCTGGATTCTAAGCGTCTCTCGCCTGGCCCGGCTTTCCCGGAGGCACGCGCCACTCCTCCCTGGCGGAAGACAGCCCTGGGTGAAGGGGAAGAAGGAACAGAAGGAGCAGCTGAGCGAAAGGGGGGTTGGGGAGGGGGAGGAGGAGGAGGAGGAGGAGGGCTGAGGGGCGGGCCCTGATGGGGGCGGGGCCTGAAGGGGGCGGGGAACACCAGGACCCTGAGCGGCGCTGGGGCTAGTGGGAGTCTGCGCCGTCGCGCTGCTGCCTCAGCCGCCACCAGTGCTGCTGCCACCGCTACCGCCGCCGCCACTGGTCGAGCGGTTTTTTTTTTTTTTTGGTTTGCCGGAGCCGCCATATTGAAGAGGACGGGCATCCGCGGCTGCGGAAGCTAGTCTCCGCCGCCGCCGGAGCCGCAACCTCCCTGCACCCGGCCCTTTAGGGCCTTTGCCGCGCGGAGCCCCTCCCAGCCTCGCTCGGCTCACAGGCCTCGCGGGAGGCGGCCCCCTCAGCGGCTGGCGCTCGGCTTGGCGCCGGAGCTAGCCGCAGCAAAGCGACCAGGCCCGGAGCGGGAACTGAGGCGGCGACCAGTGGAAGGTGAAGCCGCCACTGCGGGAGGAGCAGGAGGAGGTGACGTAGGAGAAACGCACCGCCCGGAGCCCGTCTGCGCTCAGCGAGAGCCCCAGCCTGAGGCGAGAAGGGGGAAGAGAGCCGCCGCCGGCTGAGGAGAAGGAGGCGGCCGCGGCCACCGCTGCTGCAGGCAGACGCTGCGAGCAGTGAATTCCGGCGCCCCGGTGCAGCCCCCTGGTCCTCAAGCCCTCAGCCTCTCGACACACTTTGTCGCCCGTCAACCCTGGGGCCTGGGATGCACCCAGAGTCGGCCTTGACCCGGGACTGAGCCTTGCTGCCGTTTCCGCGTGCCCTGCTTCTGAGGAGAAAACGCCTGTGTCGTGCGGTGAGTAGCCAGCCGCGCTTTTCCGGGGCCAACAGCTGGATCGAGGGGAGGGGAGGGGAGGAGGGCGAGGGGGTGTGCGTGTGCGCGGGTCCTCCCTCAGCGGCCGGCGGCCGGGCCGGGGGCTTCCAGTCTCCCCTTCCTGGGCCCCGGGCGGGGCGGGCGGGCAGGGCTCCGTTCCAAGCGAAGCCGGCGTCCCGGGAGCGTGTCTGTGTGTTTTGGACTGTAAGGGAAAATGGCTGACGGCTCCGTCCCTCCCCCTCCTCCCCCTTCCCGTCCTGTCTGGGGCCGAGTCGGAGGATGGAGTCTCCGGGCGCGGCGTGCCGCCCCCCGCATCCGCAGCAGGGGACCGGGTCGGCGCCGGGGGGAGGGGGGGCGGGGGCGTCGGCCCCGGGGCGTGCAGCTCCGCGGGCTTGCGGTCTCTCTCTTTCCCGGTCTCTTTCCACTTGTCACCAAACGCCATTACTGAGGTGGAGTGATTTGGAGCCGTAGAGCTAGGCCTTGGCTACGCCTGGCTATCGGGCCCGACTACTTGACCGCCTCCCCCCACCCTCCCACGATAACCCTCCGCTTTTCCTGGGCTCTGTGGTCTGGGAGTCGGAGGCGGGTTATCGGCCGCCTCCACCTCCCTCGCCCCCGTTCATTTACCGAGGGCCAAAGCTGCGAGAGATGTTTTGATGCAGAAAATCGCTTCCAAACGAGCTTGGACCCACCACCTTTCTATTTTTAACTGCTTCTGCAAAAAAAAAAAATAATATGTGTGTGTGTGTGTATGTATATATATATATATATATATAAATAAAAATAGCATGGGCGAGTTAATGATAAAACCTTCAGATTCTTGTGATGTGAGGCTTCGGGTTTGAAAAGTGGTGTATTTTTCATTCATTGTGAAGTATTAAGTTAAAGAGTTACGGAGCAGGTGTATACATGTTTTGTAATATTTGTATGGATTTCTGTTGGCGACTGGGATTTACACGGGGCTTTTTAATATCTCCAGTAGAACATTCTAAAATTAAACATTTTTTTGGAAGTTGCATAGTTATAACGTTAATAGGATTTTCCATCGTGCAGTTTACAGGTGTGTGTAATTTCTTCAGACTGTCTTTGAATTTAACTGAGCGAGTTGTAGATGTAGGTTAAATATTCGTGCTTTATTTTAACGATGGAGGGGCGGGGTAATTGTGGCATTCTTTGACCTGGAAACCCATGAGTCCCCATAAATCTACATAAGGTTTGTATATCTTAACTTTTGAGGAAGAATCTGGGGTGCATTGATCTGAAAACTTTTCAGCAGGTACTCAGCCCTCTCTTGGAGCTCATTTTCTATTCCTGGTGATTATATGGTAAGGACTCGTTAATCATGACTAGCTTGGTTTTTTCTTAATCTGTACACTTAAAAATTAGAGACTACAAACTCCTTTAGATCTCACTGGTCTACTGATTCAGTGGGCTGCCATTTTGGTTTCAGCAAATGCCTTCCTAGTTCTGGAAGATTTATGTATTATATATATACAAAGATGTCAGCATTTGTTTTCTCAATTTTAAAACTCATGTGCTTTGTCATACTTGTCACTTTAACCCTTTAAGCTTTATTACTTGGATTAGAGGGGAAACCAGAGGTATTTGGAATTGATGTACCAAGGGCAAACTCAAAATGTTTCTTATATCCTATGTTTTGCTTTCTCTCATTTAAAAATAAGACATTTGAACTAAGCATATTTTTTCCTCTCTAGCCTTTTCCCTGTATTTTTTTCGCGAACGTTTAACTTAATAATTCTTAATGTGTTATCTTAATGTTCTTATGCTGTTTCTTCCTTTTGTTTGCTGACCTTGGTGGCTTCTGGGAGGGAGAATTTCTGGAGGGATTAAATAACAGCAAGAACAGTACATGTGAGAATCTAAATTCTTCAGAAAGTAACTTTGAAAGGCAGATTTTACCTTTCACCAAATTGCTGGAATTTCTCAATGTTCCATAGTTTTCTTGTTTTAATCAATGGAACGCTTCAGTAGGATTTACTTTGGTCTCTTTTTTTTTTTCCCCAGGATCTTGAAATAAATTTTCTGACATTTCAAGATGATGAGAGATTTAATGGCTATCTCCTCAAAGATAATTTTTCTTTGACATGATATTAATAATGCTGCTTAGAGTTTTTGAAAATGGATGTTTCTCGTGAATTTGCCAGTCATCAAGTTCTTGATTAGTTGGACACAAAGAAGCATTCTTTAGCTTATTTTTTGTTTCATATGGTCAATTTAAAAACTAACAGTTTGTACTTTAGTTTCAGAATTTTAATATTGAAACGAAACTTTGTTTCAATCAGGTTAAAGAAAGTAGTTTGAAATATGTAGAGATGTGTGTGTTAAAGGATTAGTCCTTTTTAAGTGTTTTGGGCAGTTATGGGGTGGGAGGAGTCTTATTCTGTGATTTTGAGCTAGTTGATTAAAAAAAATTATGTGAGTTTCAGATGTACAGCATTGTAACTCTTTCTTAAACAAAATAATGGTTTTATGATAGCCTGCATTATCTTTCCCCTCCATTATGTTTCTTCTCGTCTGTGATAACGTTTTCTGAATCTTGACATTTTTTTCCCCCAAAATTGAAAAACAGGGTTTTAGTTTCTGTTCAGTTCTTTCAGGAGCTGTGTCTTTGGAAGTGAAGCTATCGTATTTATTGCTAAGTTCTCTTCTTATTTTAACATAGTCTAACATTAATATTTGGAAAAGGGTTAATACACTAGACCTCAACCCTGACTGCACATTAGACTCTCTTGGGGGAGTTAGAAAAAATACTGATGCCTGGATGCCACTACTGGAGACTTGTTAATTGGTCTGATATACAGCTTGGGCAGAGGTATATTTTAAAAAAGCATTATGGGTGATTCTCATGCAGCGTTGAAAACCACTTTGTTATTGCTGTTAGCATGTTTTTATTACATTTTCCAGTGGATAAATAAGATGATTTTTCTCTCAATTGTTTTCAATTATTGGCATAATTGTCATTTGCTAAGAATTATGTGCCAGCACTATGTTAAACACTCCATTTATCACCTTATGTGGATAGTGTTATTTCTAATAAACAAATGAAGGACGGAGGTCTGTCGGGTTCAACCAGTGGTGCTTTAACTGCTCTGCCATGTTAGTGAAATGACACTAATTACTATTAAAAAAATTTTTTAGAACTTTTGCTTTGTTTCCTGTCTGAGGGGCTTTAGATTAAAATTTTAATCCAAATATGACAGTAGTCTGCAATTTGGGAAATAACTTGATTGACCAAGGGAGATGGCAAAGCTTTGCAACAAGTAGGTTCTTCTCTTCCCATATGTCTCCCAACGTGTTCAGGTTGATAGTTTAGTTAGTGGTTCTATTTATGGCTAAAATAATGTTAGGCAACTTAACCTAAAAGATGCAAAATCCGGGCATTTGTTTCCCAGTAATTTAAATCACCCCATAAGTGAACATTTAGTATCATGTAAATTTCTATTATCTCAATTTGAGAATTCTGAATTTCTTTTAGCTTAGTTTAAAATCTGTACTTTTCATCAAAAGTTTTCAAAAAGAAGGGTTTTTTATGTTGCATTTTTTCAGGATTGATTATTTTGTGGAATGGATGAAATACTATTAACACCTTTATTTGCTGTTTGTATCTCTTAATTCCCTTGGTCTATTGTGCTAAATTCTATATTGGGGGAGGGAAGCCTGCTAGTGTAGAATCTATGAGCATTCTTAATGTGGCATACGATTTGTTAGTGATCTTTGTTAAATTAATGATCGCTGTAGTCCTCTTTTCTGGGCTATAAAATATAAGGAATAAAAACTTCATGAAACTTCTGATACTTATATATATTGGAGTTTGAATTTATCATTCAGTTATTAGTGTTGAACATAAAGTAATGACCACTGTAACATAGTTTTAAGAAATGAGGTATGGAAAAGTATATCGTTAAGATGAGATGTCTTACCTAAATTTATTCTTCAGATGTGCCTATGCTAGTCTTTTGGGCTTCAGTACACTCTTACACACTAAACATGAAGTATTCGGCAGCAGGTGGGTTTCCAGTTACATTTTCAGCAATGATTTTCTAGTTCAGCTGTGTATCACAATCATCTGTGCAGCTTTTTCAAAATGCATTTGCTTAGGTCTTACTCTTTGGAGATTATAATTGAGTAGGTTTCAGGTGGGAACTGGGCATTTAAAAAAAAAACTCAAAAGATGATTCTGGTATGCAGCTAGGTGGATTTTTTTGTTTTTGTTATGTTTTGTTTTGTTTGCAGTTTATTTTAGGGAAAGGGGAGATCTGGGACTCTGAGTTTTGTGCCCTATCATTAGGCAGTAATTATTCTTTGGTTTTGTTGTTCACAATGCTAAAATTCTAGGGACAAATGTAGTGAAAAGTTCAGACACTAGATTTAATAGTTGGGAGGGACTGGGATTCCACATAGAATTTTATGTATATGGTGCATGTGCCCTCCCACCCACCCCAGACACACAGTATATTCATTGTCTCTTACTGAGGACCTTCTTAGAGTTAGGCTTCCAGCTCTAATACTAACATTATTAATATCTGTTAAGGCATCATTTTCTTTTTCATCCGTTCATCAGGTATTTATTGGGCATCTACCATATGCCAGACACTGTTCTAGAGATTACTGTTGTTTAGAAGCTTATGTTATATGAAGTGAGGTCTGCACTATTGATCTTTAAAGTCCTTCCTAGCTCTAATTTTGTTCTTCATTGTGCTTTATAGAAAGGGACTAAATTAAGTTGTTATAAGTAATACACCTAGTTATAAGCCAATGAAACTTTCCTTTTACTTTTCGTTTTCTTTAAATAAGTTAAGTAGAATTTCCTTCTAAACTCCAGACTTCTCCAGTGAACCCAAATATCAGGTACAGGAGAAATAGATTCTTTCAGATTTATTGCATGTTGGCTTTAGAAATAGCTGTGCTTAATGGTACTTCTAATTTTGGTCCAGTAATTACATTGTCTGGTGTCACCTGTTTCTCCTCCCATTCCTTTTCTGTATTGATGCTCTGTCAGTAATCTCTACACTGTGTGTTTTTCTGTTTTACTTATTTTGTTCAGATGGCTTGATTAGTTTTGTCCTCCAAATTCTTTTAGGTTGGTGGCATCCATCTGGTCAGACTCAAGATCCTAAGTCACTGATAACATCCCTAGCGCCTAGAAAGTGCCTGGCACATAGACATTCAGTAATTAATTGTTGATTAGTTCACCATATTCTCAGTATGATATTTTTTTTCTCTCATTCTCTTTATTGCTTAGAGTCACGTAACTTGACCTAATCCTTTTACTGGTGAGCAGTCCTGGAAGGAGTCTTAGATCTAATCAAACTCCTTACTTTTCAGGTGAAGAACATGGCTCAACGAGGTGAAGTAACTTCACTAAGATATTGTGTGTAGACTACCTTCTGCATGAAGTTATTTCCATATCTAACAAGTCAACATTAATTATTAATTCTTTGAATTCCATGACCTTTGTAGTCCACTCAAAATTCACACTGAAATTTCTTTCCAATGGATAGTAAGGTCAAGAATTGTGTCCTTTACCTTTGTGTATTACAGAGCACATAGAATAATATTGTTTACAATAATTTTGATTGCCTGAATGGCAAAATCTGGGGGAACGTTCAATTCCCAGTGTCAAGAACTGCTTGTACAAAATTGATATACCATCATATTATGACCCCTTTTCGTTTATCCTTTCTGTAACTGATCAATCATGTGTAAGCTTTGAACGCTTTAGATCCATATTGGCCAGCTGTTACCAAAGGAATTGTTTTCCTTGGGATGATTTTGAGCTAGTAGTCTTGGATCCCCTCCTCATTCACAGAACCTGTGAAGTGGCAAGAGAAGAAAATTAGGAAGAAAAAAAGGAATAGGAGAAGCCTCTCTTTAATGTCCAGTATGTCCATTTTCTTCCCACTGACTTCGGTGGTTATTGAAAGTTGTAAATTTAGGTTGTCGGTTACATCTCTCTTTTCTGGTCTTTTCTCTCAACTAGTTACTTAGAATTTCTAAATAAGTCTACTTGATTAACTTGGACCCCATAAGGCTTGGAAATTATATAGTATTAGACCCACTTTCTACCTAATAGTATTTTGTCTCTGATCAAGGTAGTGTAGAAAGATTTGGTTGCTCTCCTTGATAACACCTCCTGAGTTCAGAGCAGGGATCAGCAAACTTTTTCTTGTAAAGGGCCTAGAGGGAGTTTAAAAGTCAATTTCCACAGACTTTAGAGTTAGAGTCTGTGGGACAAAGAGCACCATTTTGAAAGCGGGGCAGTGGTGTTTGATACTCAGTTAAAACTAAATTGGAAAGAGGCATTATCAAAATATTTTATTAATTTGATGTCTCAGGGGATAACAGTCTGTATAAATGAATTTGTCAGAACACCAAAGCTTGCTCTTACTTAAACCAACTTACTATCTGATGGAAAGCTTTCTAAAGATGTTACGTACTTTTTCTTTATAATTTTTATCTTATTATGAAATTACTGTAATCTGTTCTGTTAAGAAAAAGTTTGAGTGGCATAAGGTAATAAAAGCAAAAAGCAGAACACACAAAGCCCACCTCTGATAATTCCATCATATGGAAGCAACCATATTATTAGATGTGTGTTAAATCAAGGGTTCTCATCAGTTACATAATCAGTTTACTAAGTCATGTTACCTTGTGTTCTCTGCCCTCTGTATCCACTTACTACTGCCTCAGGACTTGAGTGTGTGCTGTTTGTTCACCCAGCCTAGGAGACAGTTTTTGTGTCTCTCCTCTCCTTTTTTAGATACTATTTTTCTAAATACTCCTCAAAACTCTCATGATCATGATTTTCCAATTTTCCTACTGTTTAAAAATTTCTTTTCCCCTGTCCTCCATTCACTTGACTCAGGATTCCCTATACACTTCCTATGCTTTCCCACTTCTATGGCTTTGTTTCCTCAAATCTCCTTTTTTAGGGGCTTCCTGTTCTTTGCTAGTGCCAGTAACATCAGGAGTATAATTTATTTGTTCTTTGGCCTGTTTCATTTTATGCATCTGTTGCTTTTCCTCTTCAGTGGCTATTGAGGTTTACAGGATGGTTCACATATACACTAAAAGGCCCCATACTTTTGAATTAATGTTTTTGGTCTTTTTCTTAAGCTAGCTCGTTTTCTCAGTAATGTTTGTTTTCACTGTTGTCCTTCGTGGTTCCAGTCTTAGTTTCCTCCCTTTTTAATGTGCTCTGGACTGGGAAATGAGGTAACAGTTGCATATTAAAATTGTGTATATAAAGAGTGAGAATTCTTTATGAGAACTTTAATGAGCTCTGCTTCCTGTTTCTATACCTTTTCCCATTGAAACATGTTAGCTGGTCCTCGCCATGATATATCTGGCTTTTATATAGTCAGTACTTTAATACAGTATGTTAACAATCCTTCTCTAAGTCAATTTCAGACTTTAAATTAACCTCCCTTCTTTAAGTGAGGTTCAAACTTCTGTCCATTAGCTGATGAAGCAGGTTTCTTTTTATTGCAGGATGGTATTGCATGCCTGAGAACAGTTCTATTTCAACAGCTTTGCTGTGTTTGTACAACAGTGTTAATTTGCAAGTTCAGTTGTATTTTACCCCTTTATAAAAATGAGCAGAAAACAGAACTGCGTCAGCTGGAAGTCTCAAACCTGATTATTGTTGAGACTGGGAACTGATCAGGGATATGAATCTTTAACCTTACTGGGTTAGGCTGTGCTTATTGGTTATGTTGGGTGATTTTGTTCGGTGGTGAATGAAATAATTAGAATGAAACAGAAAATTAAGTATGGCAAATGTGTAATAAAGCTTACATGTCAAAGGTGAGGTATAATGAGGGATTTTATAATACTTTTCCTTTACTCTGACTCTGAGAGTTGAAAAAACCTTTAGAAACATGTGACTTTTGTTTGGCTTTGAAATACTTGACTTATGTCATATTTTCAGGAATGCATTATGTATGAAAGGAGGGTACTGCCTATACAGTGTTTGCCTAGACTTTTGTGGAAATGACGATAGAAAATCTCATTTACTTATTTAATCAGTCTTCATATATCTTTTTACTGTGTTCTTTATCCTTTGATATTAGTTATCCAAAATTCTTTTTTAATTGAACATAATTGACATGCAGTATTAGTATCAGGTGTAAGTTATGCAAACTTCTTGAGAGTTTTTAACTTGGAGCTTCCTGAACTGGAGTGAGAGGGATTGTGAGTCCAGACTGAGGGTTGCAGGGGGAGCCTGATGTAGTGTGTTCTTTGTCTCATAGTGGATGTCATTATCCGAGCCTTATGTCAGCTGTCTTGAATTGCTCCTACTTGAGGATTACCTTAGTTATCCTCAGTGCATCCTGGGAAGAAGAATCCTGTCAGTGAAAAGAGAATGGTGGAAAGTTTCTTCGGTTTCTGTTCATCTACACAGCCACGGAAATCAGGTTCTCCTTTTTTCTTCCTGCTCTCTTCCCAGATACTGCTCAAAACTCTTACCATGCCAGTTCTTCCCAAACTAGGTCATTTTGACATTTCTGTCTATTTTTCTGAGGATGCTCCAGCATTTCCTATTCCCATGGATTTACTCTTGGAACTCCATCTCCCCTTTGTGGCTAGCCTACAGTGCCTAGCTCACATGCCATCTTCATGAACTGTTTTGTGATTCTCTCCAGTTGGAAGTGGTCTTTATTTTCTCTAAACTCTGGTAGCTTCCTGCCCCCCACCCCCATGCTTTTCTTTTGGCATTCTACTTTTTGTTTCTTTGTGCTTCTTTAGAAAAGCCCCGGGACAGTGGCTCTGAGAAGTTTCCTGAGGGTCAGTTGATAGTCTCTAAATCTGAACTGTCCTCTATGGGTGGTCACAACCTCCTCAGCCTGTTTGACAGTGTAGCGGATAGTAAAGAGCACTAATCTCATTCAAAAGGCTTGGGTTATGATTGTAACTACACTGCTAGCTAGTGAGCAAGTTATTTAACCTCGATGAAATTGTAAAACGAAGGATTTGGACTAGGTGATTGCTATCTTACAACTATTGAATTGAATTTATTCTTTCTATGCCATCCTGGCACAAGGGGATATAGATGAATCCTTACTTTATAGGCTATAATGTCTAGTGGGCCAGACAATTACACAGAGTGATAAATTCTGCAATAAGTAAAGGTGTGAAAAATGGAATGTTAGAAGGGATGACAAAATCATTCTAGTTTGGGTTTGAGTGAGGTTTGTTTGTTTTCATAGGTGTACTATTTTGGTGACCCTATGAATTAGAGCAGGGACTTCTGGGCAGAGGGAACAACATGAGATCAGGGTTTTTAACCTCAACACCATTGACAATTTAGGGCAGATAATTCCTCGTGTGAGGTGCTGCCCTATTCCTCCCTGACCTCTACCCACGTGATGCCTGTGGTACTCTTCCCCATCAGATGTGACAACTAAAAATGTCTCCAGACATTGCCAAGTGTGCCCTGGGGGGAAAATTTGAGAACCAGTATTCAAAATGGAGGAATGGAAGTATGAATGTGTGGTGTTACTAGAGAAAAGCTAGTATTAGAATGTAGAAGAAAGACTAGAGGTATTGGGAGGGGAGAGGGATAATAGGAGATGAGAGTAGCAAGGTAGTTTGAGTGAGGCTAAAGTACAAGGGATGCCTCAGTGCCATGTTAGAGCACTTTTGTTTTGGCAGTAATGAGGTGGGCCTTCAAGTTTAAGCGACAGGAACAGATGATTAGATCTGTTTGTTTCTGAAAGATAATTCTGATGGCATCATGGTGGACATGTTGGAGCGTTTGGTAGCAGGGAAATTGAGACAGTACTTTTAATGGTTTGCATGAGAGGTGATAAAGAGAATGATTTAGGGAATGGAGTAAAGGAATGAGATACCCAGGACTCCACTTGTATGAGATTGGTGCTGCTAATATGACTTTGGCTTCTTTGTCACTGAATACAGTACTTAGCTGAAAAGCCTAACACCTTTATTATCTCCCCCTTCAGCCCTTTCCCCCACTCCCCATGAAGAGCTTCTGTCTCTTGAGATCTCTTGAAAGGTCATCAGGAGAAAGAAATCTGGGTTATAGAATGACTGTTTCCCAATGCAATTCCATTACTTAAAACAGTGAATTATCAAAGTATATACCTTTTTTTTTTTTTTTACCAACCTCCTCCCCCAACATGTAGGAGACTAGAATCTAGCATCCAGTTGAATGTTGACTGTAGGCTCTCCATGGTTTGCATAGGTTGTATTTTACAGCTTTCAAAAGAGATTGATACGCAAAAATAGATGAATAATATTATTGTATAAATAGGTGGAGTAATTTCGTTGGCTCCTATTTTGGAGGGTTTTTTGTTTGTTTAAAAACACTATTCATATTTTAAGTGAAAATGGAAGTCAGTGGAAGGTTACTGGACTTGGAGTCATAAGGGCTGTGTTTCAGTTCCACTTATCCCGCTCTCTCCTCACTACTCTTACGTAAAACCAAGGTGCTGATGAGAAATGACTTAAGCTACTTTTTTTTTCAATTAATAAAGCTTATCACTATCCCTAGAGGTGTGGGAAAAACTGGAGTCTAGAAAAGAGAAATTTTCAAAAAGGTGAAGGGTTAATAGGCTTTGAGAGTTGTTGGATTGGCAGGTAAAGGGAAGGATAATATAATTTGAAAGCTTACTCACCTTTGTTTTCCCTTTGTGGAGGTTTTTATTTTATTTAGTACCCCGTGGGTTAATTGTGCTTGCACAACAGCTTGTAGTGTGAATTTAGGCAGTATAGATTTGGTAGCCATGGGTATAATTTGGCTGGCAGAGCAGCTTAAAGTTTGGTTGTTTTCATCTGAAGTCTAGATTAAGCTTTAAGAACATACTGTTGTTAAAAAGTGATGTAGCCTGCTAGGGGAAATAATGTTCAGGGGAAATTGTTTTTTTCTGAATTGAGAATGAAAGTATGCAGATAAATATAGTAGCAGTGATTTCTTCTGGCACAGATGGTTTCAGAGAAAATGTTGGTAAGTCGTTTTTCATAACTGTAAGAAAAGTAGCAAAAGAAGCCTATCGTTCTTACTGTGTATCATTAGGCCACACATTCTTAAACTTACAGGTCTCAGGACTCCTTTATAATTATTGAGGACCTCAAAGAGCTTTTATTTATGTGGGGGTTTATTTATTGATATTTATTATATTAGAAAATTAAATGGTGACATTTTTTAAAATTATGTATGCATTTAAAAATAAGACTCATTGCATGTTAGTGTAAATAACACTTTTATGAAAAATAGCTTCCAAAACAAAAGTGGAGAAGAGGGACATTGTTTTACATTTTTGCAAATACCTCATACCTGGCTTAATAAAAGACAGCTGGATTCCCTCTGCTTCTTCCTCAATCTGTTGTGATATAATACATCATGTAGCCTCTAGAAGAACTCCACTATATACCTCAGAGAGAGTAACAGTGAAAATGGCAAATAGTGTCGTCTTATTACAAAAACAATTTTGATCTCTTGGATTTACTGAAAGGGTCTCAGTGAACCACACTTTGAGAACCAGTGCCTTAGACTCCCAAGGGAAGTTTGACATTATCTTCTGAGTGGCTTACCTACTATAATTTTTATTTTTTAGTTGAGATAGAAGTTGCATACAGTCAGGTCCACAAACCTTAAGTGTGTAGTTTGATAAAATTTTGTATTTGTAAACTTTTAAATACATTTGTAAAAAATGTATACATCTGTGTAACTACCATTCACATCAGCATATAGAACATTTCCAGCAATGCAGAAGGCTCCCTCATGCCCTTACCACTCAAAAAAAAAAAAAACAAAAAAAACCCAATATTCTGATCCATATCTTTCAATGAATTAGTACACCTGTTTTTGAACTTCATCTAACAGAATAATACAGTATGCACTGTTGTGTCTCGCTTCTTTTGTCCAACACATGACTGATTTATTTCTTCTTTTTCATTACTATGTAGTCATTAAATGAAATACACCATGATTTATTTATCCATTTTACTGTTGGCGGACTTCAGATTGTCCAGTGTTTTCACTAATTATGAAGAGTGTTGCCATGATTGTTTTGTACGTCTTTTGATATATGCCCAGAAGTGGAATTGCTGGGTTATAGAGTATATGTGTGTTTAGCTTTAGTAGATACTGCCAGATTTCCCAAGTAGTTGTTTGTAATAGTTAACAATCCTAACAGCAGTGTAGTTCATGTTCTTCCTTATCAAGACTTGGTATTGTCAGCCTTTTTAATTTTAGCTATTTTGGTGGTGATTTAGGAATATCTAATTGTGGCTTAAATATTCATTTGCCTGTATCTAATGATAGAACCTTTTCATATGTTTATTGGTCTGTTTAACTCTGTTGGTCTATTTAACTCTTAATCTATAAAACCTGAAGTTTGGCTTGAACGTCTCTTGCAGCTCAGAATCGCTAGTTGAGCAAATTCTCTGAATTCTTTAAAATGAACTTAATTGGTCTATTAGTGACAAAGAAAATAAACATTCCTGATACTTTTTAAAATAATTTATGCATTTTGGCTTTAGAATGTGTATGGAAAGATCTTAGCACTTAAGAGAGTCAGTTACTTGATATTAAAATATGACCTTTAGAAATAAACCAAGAAGACAAAAAATATTAAGTGTTGGCGAGAATGTGGCGAAAAAGAAACCTTTATGCATTGTTGGTAGGATGTAAATTGGTGCAGCCTCTGTGGAAAACAGTATGGAGGTTTCTCAAAAAATTAAAAATAGAAACTACCGTGTGATCCAGCAATTCCACTTCCACTGCATATTTATCCAAAGAAAACGAGAACACTGACTTGAAAAGACATGCACCCCTGTGTTCATTGCAGCACTGTTTACAATAGCCAAGATATGGAAACACCTTAAGTGTCCATTGATAAATGGATGGATAAAGAAATTGTGGTATGTGTGTATATATTATTCAACCATAAAAAAGAATGAAATTTTGTCATTTGCGACAACACAGATGGACCTTGTGGGTGTTGTGCTAAGTGAAATAAGTCAGAGAAAGACAAATATTGTATGATCTCTCTTATATGTAGAATCTTAAACAAACAAACCCAAGCTTATACATACAGAGAACAGATTGGTGATTGCCAGAGATGGGGCTGGGGTGGGAGAAATGGGTGAAGGGCGTCAAAAATTAAAAACATAAAAATAAATAATACATTCAATATCTTAAAAAAGTGTAAACCAGAATTACTCCATTCCGCATTTGTTTCACTGTCCAGGACTTTTTTCATGCATCCCAATAAATGTCTCTGAGCTTAGCAATCATTCTTTTTTGTGTGAAATTCACACTTATGAAATACAGTTTAAAGAATGTACTTGCTATCCTGCTCCTTTTGGGGGTGGTGGTGATTTAGTTGACTGGTGAATTTCTTAAGAGGAGAGACTGTCTTATTTACTATTCTGTCTTTTCAGGATCTGGCATAGAGTTGGTGTTCAACAGTGTCACCAAAATAAGCAAGTTATCTTTTCCATAGATTTTTTTTTTTTATTTTTACCCTGTGTTCAATTGTTTAACCAGATTTCACCTGTATAAATATGTTTTAAGGGATGGGCAAGGATAGAGAGAACTCTTGAATACCCTTAAAAATATCTGATTTGTTTTAATAAGATTACATATGTTTTACCATCAGTGAACTTTTTGCATAGGCCAAATTTTCTTTGTTAAAATTTAATATCTAATTCCAGAGGTACAAGAACAGAAGTTAAGCATGCCACTCAATTACGCATGCCAGCAACTGTACTTGAGGTGATTGGTGCTGGTCTTTTGATAGTTATTCTGAACTACTGTCACATTGACTGCCTTAGGCTATCCCATACTGTTTCTTACAACCATTTACCCTCTCCTGCATCCCTACACATACTTACTTGGCCTACTATTTATCCTTGTTCTTTAAGATGCAGCTCAAATGTTGTTTTCCTAAGCTTTTATAGATATTCTCTACCTTCATCTAGTTAGTTTTCCCTCTTTTCCAAACTTTATTAAGGAAAAACCAAGCATACACAGATGTAGATAAACTCCCATCAGCTAGCTTCAGTTCATAGCTATTCTTTTTTATGTACCCCCTCCATTTTGAAGCAAATCTCAGACAGCATTTTATCTTAGATATTTTAGTATATCCCAGTCTTATTTAGTTGTTTTTCCTTGGTGCTCACATTGTCCTTCTCTTGTAAATTACAGGTCTTTAATTTAGTTCTTATTTTCTTATTCTACTTTGTAAACCTCTCACAGCAGTAGCTATTACTGGGTGCCTATGTGTGAGGAACTGAAATTGCTTCGTGTATAAATTCTTTATGTTCTTACAACAATCTTAAAAAGATATATACTACTACCCCAACTTTATATATGAGGAAACCAAGATACAGATGTTAAGGAACTTGTCCAGCTTGAATACCTAGGTTAAGTGGCAGAACAGGAATTCAAACTGAGGCAGCTTATCTTCAATCTGTACTCTTAACCACTACACTAGATAATGTCTTAGTAAATGAGTTCTGTTAGCATTTATTCCTTGTTATTAATCTGACCTTCTTTTGCCTTGTGTTTACAAACAGCACGTAAGCATCATTTGCTTTTTTGTAAAATATAGCTTAAAGGGACCTTAGCATATAGCTCTCCCATTTTAAAGATGAGGTTCCCTTGCCTTTAGCTTTTCTGCTTCTCATTTTATTTGTTGCCTGTCAAAAATATTGCTGACCTCTGGCCTCTTTTTTTTTTTTTTTTTTAAAGTAGTGTCTCAGTATACTAAGGGAGGAGGTGCTGTAACTGAATTAGAATGTTTTCTATGTAACATTTAAAGTTTAGTGTTGCTGCTTCAACACTAGTCTTTATAATTTTCATTTTCAGTTACTTTGTATAGCTTCTGCTTTTGATGTTTCTCTTTTAAGTATTAGCTTTCATGGTATACTGCAGTATGTTATTTTGAATCTTTAGGATTAATTGTACACGGACGTACAGACGTGAAAGGATACCTTTTCTCTTAAATCTCTCTTGATGGAATCTACATTGTAAACCCACATTACAGAATAACGCAAATGTCCAACTAATGAATTCATAAATAAAATGTGTACCATACAATGGGATATTTTTCAACAATAAAGAAAAAGTACTGATACATGGTACAACTTGGATGAGCCTTGAAAACGGTCATGTTAAGTGAAAGAAGCCAGTCACAAAAGACTCCGTGTTGTATGATACTGTTTATATGAAATGACCAGACTAGGTAAATCTATAAAGACAAAAAGTAAATTAGCTTGGGGCTGGAGGTGAGGGAGGAGGGAATGGGGAGTGACTGCTAATAATGGCTATAAGGTTTTCTTTTTGGAGTGATGCTGATAATAGCTGTACAGCTCTGAATAAACTATAAATAAAATAGTTGAACTGTACACTTTAAATGAATGACTTAGAGTATGTGGATTATATCTCAAGACTGTTATTTAAGAGATGGCCCACACTGTCTATAGAGTGTATATCTGCCTTTACTTTAAACTCTCCCTGCACCCCCCCCCCATACATCTCTCTGAACAAATCTACCTTCACTCAAAACAGACAAAAGATTGTTACTTAAAAAGCTATTCTATGTAACTTCAAATATAGCGGAGAAAATCTCATTGGCTACAAGGAATTTTAAATTCTTTGGTTTCCTTTTCACAGTCTTTACATTTGTGATTTAATCTCACTGTGGAAAGTTCAGGCATAAAGAGTACCTACTGGATGCACACTGAAAATGATAATTATTTATAATCTATCTGCCTTGCTTAAAATGTTGACTAAGTGAAGTGAAGTCTCTTCACTGTGTTTGATCAGCATTTCATGATTGGATTAGTAACTTCTAAAAGTGTTAACTAACTTTGATTAAGGTTAGTAAGAGCTATTAATAAGTAACTTTGAGTTGTTTATCTTGTCATTTAACAGAGTAGACTGATAAGTCGGCATACTTTCTGTGACATTTGGTATGTGACTGTGTCTAATATTTTAAGTTAACATTGCTCACTAGCTTTTTATTAACAGGTTGATTTGTTTAGGGATGAGAATTTATTGAGACCTAGCGCCCTTTGTTAAGAATTTGATAAATGTTTTCGTAAAAGTATATATTTTCTCGAAAAGTGTTCTAAGTGTATGTACACTATAAATCTCGGTATTTTGAAGGATTATGATGTAGAAAGTGGTGAACGGTAACTTATTTCAGTGGGCAGAACTACAAGCAATAGGTATCAGTGACAAGGGAAATAGACTTGACTCAATAAAAGGAAGACCTTCCTGCTGACTGCAGTGAGCTTCACAGTGTTGTAACTGAAAACCTTAAAGGGAAGATTAGATGTAGAATTTCCTACATTTGGAGCAGTTAATTTCCAAATTTTAATAGTCTTTGGGCACCCCCTCGCCCCAATTCCCTGCAAAGTTCTAACCTTCAGAGCATCTCTTTGATGCCCTTTTTGTGCTCAAGTTAAAACATAAGTATTTTCTTTTTAAAACAGGTTTGTTTTCATTTTTATGATATTCTTAAACATTAGTACATGTATTTTGGAGTACCTGGATAATTGTCTCACAGTCAAGAACTGCCACACCATTTCAGTACTTGTGTTAGCTTTGTGTTTTTAATGCATTGGTGATTTGTCAGGTAATGAGAGCAACAGAAGCAGACTTAACACATAAATGATGTGTTGATGTAGAAGAAAAATTATGTCAAGACAAACTGTATGTACAGAGTGATGTAATTCAAGTTGGAGAGGTGTATCTCCCACATGATGGTAGTAGGTGAGCCATGCAAAACTCAAAGGAGAGGGGAGGGTATAGCTCAAGTGGTAGGGCGCATGCTTTTAGCATGCATGAGGTCCTGGTCAATCCCCAGTACCTCCTCTAAGAATAAATAAATACTAAGTAAACCTAATTACCTCCCCCCACCAAAAAATAAATAATTAAATAACTAAATTTGGGGGGAAAAAACCTCAAAGGAACCCTTAGCAGTCAGCAGTATGCTGCCATCTGTCACATATTAATATTAATAGTTTTGTTTGTATTTAGTTAGTAAATGTTTTGTATAAGAGCAATAAGCATAAGGAGTTTAATTCTAATTTCATTTATGCACATGTTTAAGCGGCATTAAAATAGAAAGTAATTTAAATTCATTTTTAAAAATTCTGTTAAGGTAGAACTAGATTTGGCAAACATGAACCAACTTAGTATTGTTGATAGAAATCTGGTGCTTGCAGTCAGGTGACTGGAACTGGGACTCCAATTCCATATTTACTAGATTATTCCACTATTTATTGAATGAAAAATATACTTCACCTTAAAAGGGTGGTTCATTTGTTCATTGTTTTACTCAGCAGATAATTAGTTTGCTAACTGTGTAGCACTGCATAATTTTGATGCCTTCTTGTTAACTGGTTTCTTCAGTCTTCCTATTGTCACATTTTCTTTAGAGCCAGCACAAATCCTGATAGGAATACTGTGCTATGAATTATCTCACAGATGGTAAGATTTGATTTGAAACTTTTTAAAAAGTAGGGCAAAATTTTGAAATATGGTAGGATTCTGTGTTAATGTTAACAGAATAATAAAAGCAGTTATATTAGTAAAACTGTTGAGGCTGTTTATTCATTTCAAAGTTCAGCCTGTGCAATTAAGATATGTGTATCAGGAGCATAGAATCCTGGTAATTTATAGTTGGGAGAGTACTTCTCCCCGGACTGATCTAGAGATCATATTCATAGGGAGCCTGGAAGGTTCGGAAATAAGAATTGTCAAGAGTACATAATAACCTAATTAACATTTCAAGGGAGAAATAACCAGCACTTGATAGAACACCTACTGTTTATTGGGTGCCTTCTATGTGTATGGCACTTCATATACATTCTCCCATTAAAGCTTCCTGGTAGTCTCTGAAGGTATTAGCCACCTTGAGAGAAAAAGAAAGCTACTTGGAGATTAAATATTATCTATTATATTGCAATTGCTGAAAAACCTCGTGTTCTGCAAAATCATGCAGCAAAAAGTAAGAGGGCTTATGGGGAAATAGGATTAAGCAAACTGATCACCCAAAATCAATGTAACTTTGTAATTAGAGCACTAACAAAAACAATAAAAATTCCAATAAAATAAACAGCACAGTTTAAAAGATCCTAAATTCCTGACAAACTATAGTGAATATAGGACTCAAAAAAAAAAAAGGTAACCTAATGGAACCCTTCCATATAGCAAGCAGTTGCAGTTAACTGAGTTAGGAACACAAGGCTGAAATAAAATGCACAAAGATCAGGAGGAACAGTAAACGTACTTCCAAGACAGCATGTGGTCATACCAAGCCAAGAAAAATGTAGGGTAATGGCTGTCCAATCCAGAACTTTATCTGCCAACCCTCATGCTGCATTCAGCTGTTGTTACGTAGTGCAAAACATTAATATGTTGAGGGGGAAATTGCTTATAAATTAACATGATTTGCAGGTGTGTATGTGAGCATTTGCCAGTGAGCTAAATCTCATTACAAAACTACAGGCATACCTCGCTTTTGTGTTTTGCTTAATGCTCTTGGCAGATGATGATGTTTGTTTTAAACAAATTGAAGGTTTGTGGCAACCTTGCGATGAGCAAATCTTTTGGCATCATTTATCCAACAGCATTTGCTCACTTCTTGTCTTTGTCACATTTTGGTAATTCTCACAATGTTTCAAACATTGTCATCATTATATTTGTTATGGTGATCTGTGATCAGTAATGTTTATTACTATTGCAAGTAGATTATGACTTGCCGAAGACTGGTGATGGTTAGCATTTTTATCAATAAAGTACTTTTAAATTAAGGTATATGCTTTGTGTTTTTACACATAAACTGCTGTTGCACACTAATAGACTACAGTATACTGTAAACATGATTTTTATATGTCTTGAGAAACCAAAAAATTCATGTGACTCACTTTATTGAGCTATTTGCTTTATTGTGGTGGTCTGGAACTGAACCCACAGTATCTCTAAGGTATGCCTGTACATGTTTTGTAGGTGAACAGACCTCATGTTTACCAAGTCTTTTTCACTCTAAAACACATGCATGTTCCATCCTTAGTACTAAATTACAAATAGTTGTCTTTAAAGTGTATGCCCTTCAATGGAATGTTACTTGAGAGGGAAGGGAACTAATACTTAACTGGACAGCTCTGACATTTAAAGATAATCATTACCTTACCTAATCATTACAACCATAGCTTTGTATCCTCAGGTGAGGAAACTGAGTCCCAAAGATGTTTGGGAACTTTGCCTGTGATCACACAGAAGTATCAGAACAGAAATTAAAATTCACATATTTCTGGTTAGAAAACTTGCTTTTGTATATACCACACTGCTTCTTGTAAAACAGTTTGGAGACCTTTAACAAGAGTGGTTGGCTAAAATACTTAATAGGATTGATGAAGTCCTTCTGTCTCTCCCATAGCACTGAACTAGAAATGGAGATGTAGTATAGCAAGGGGATCAGCAGAGCTGTTGGTAACAAGGTGTCTAGATTTGAAATTTAGGATTGTCACCTATTAGTTATTTCATCTTAGTCAGATTACCCTTATATTACCTTAGTTTTTCTCATCTGTACAAAGGTAAAAAGTACTTAACTCTTAGGGTTATGAATATTGAGTGAGTTAATAGATCAAAACGTTTTAAATGATAACATGGCATATGGTAACTGCTCTGAGCTGTTGTTTTGTCTGTCACTCTTGTCCCATTGCTTCTCTCATTTCCTTTTTGGTTCTTTTTCTCCTCTTACCCCATACTGCTCCTAATTTCTCTCCTCCCTCCCTATCCCTTCATATAATGGATTTGAAATATGTTAAATATAGATTGCACTTATTGAATATTGATGTTTTTAATACCTCCTAAGTTTTCTTTGATGTTTTGGGTATATATGTTTGGATGCCTGTTGTTTGTAGAGCTGGACAGTTTTCTAAAATAGTGGTTTATGAGGACGTACAGTGTTTTCCTTAAGGTAAGTGCTGTGGAACTGAGTATATAGGTATGCTATTTCAGTCTAATCTTTGTGTGTCTAAATTTGTTGTATTTTACATACACGTTAAGCAAGAAAAAAGTGTTACAGTATGTTTTAGTGATAAGTTCTTACTTTAGTTTTGTTCTAGCTTTAAGAATTCAGAATTTTTACTACTTGTAGGTGACAGGATTTTGTATCAGGAAAATCAACTGAGGAGCAAGTAAGTAGTTTGAATATGATTACCGTGCCAAAATAAATCTATTTAATTTTCACATATTTGTGGATTTCCCACATTTCCTTTGGTTGAATTCTGATTTTATTCCACTGTGTTCAAAGAACATACTTAACTTTCCACCCTTTAAGTTTATTGAGACTTGATTTACAGCCTAGTTTATAGTCTGTCCTGGATGGTGTTAATGTATTCTTAAGAAGACTGTATATTCTGCTGTTGGGTAGAGATCTGTAGACGTCTGTATGATCTAGTTGGTGGTGTTAAAGTCTTCGTTTATTTTTTGAACTTTTTCTTGTTTTTACCTATTATTGAAAATGGGGAGTTGAAGTCTTCAGCTGTTACTGGTGAATTATTTCTTTCCCTCTCCTTCTCTGTCATTTTTAGCTTCATATATTTTGAGGCTTTGTTAGGTTGTATATATATATTTATAATTGTATTTTTTGATGATTGTAAAGTGTTCCTATTTATCTTTAGTAATTTTTTTGTCTTGAGTCTTTTTTCTGATAAATGTATAGCCACTCCAGCTTTCTTATGGTCGCTGTCTTGCATGATGCCTATTTTTCTATCCTTTTACTTTCAACCAGTTTATATCCTTAAATACAAAATCTCCTGTTGACAATATGTGGTTGTCTCCTATTAACAGCATGTGGTTAGATCTTTCTTTTTAAATCCAGTCTGTCCCTGCATTTTGACTGAATTTTATGAGCCATTCACGTGTAATGTCATACTGATAGAGCCGGGTTTACGTCTGCCATTTTACTTTGTTTTCTGTATCTTGTGTCCTTTTTTTGCTTCTCTCTTCTTCCTTTACTGATTTCTTTTGCCTTAAGTGAATATTTTTTAAAGTATTTTAATTCCTTTCAGTAATTTTTTCCACTATATTTTTGTTAATATTCTTTTCTTAATAAATTTATTGAGACATTTACATAACACACCATTCACTTAAAGGGTATAATTTAATGGTTTGGGGCCTATCATTAGCTTTTTAAATTGTGTTAAAATATATATCACAAAATTTGCTGCTTTAACCATTTTAAGTGTACAATTGAGTGACATTATTTACATTCACAATGTTGTACATTTTGTCATCACTATTTCCAAAGCTTGTTCATCACCTCAGGCAGAAAATTTGGGACAGTTAGCCAGTAATTCTCCATCTTCCTTTTCCCCCAGCCCCTAGTAACCTCTACTCTCTATCTGAATTTGCCTATTCTAGATATTCATGTGAGTGGAACTATACAGTATTTGTTCTTCTATATCTGGCTTATTTCACTTAGCATGGTATTTTCAAGGCTCAGCCGTGTTGTAGCAAGTATCAGAACTATATTTCTTTTTAATGACTGAAAAATATTCTACTGTATGGATACACCACATTTTGTTCATCAGTTGATGGACATTTGGGTTTTTTCTACATTTTGACTAGTAAGATTAATGCTGCTGTAAACATTCATGTACATGTTTTTGGTGTAGACGAATGTTATTTCTCGGGAAAAAAATATATTTATACACACACATAATGGAATGACTGGGTCATTTATTAATTCTATGTTTAACTTTTTGAGAAATTGCCAAGCCATTTTTCAAAGGGGCTGTACCATTTTACATTCCTGCTAGTGTATGAAAGTTCGAATTTCTCCATATCCTTGCCAACACTTGTTACCTGTCCACTCATTCTTGGGGTGGTATAATGTACATAAGATGAAATTTACCATTTTAACCTTTTTAAAGTATACAGTTTTGTGGCATTAAGTGCATTCACGTTGTTGTGCAGCCATCACCACCATCCATCTCCAGAACTTTTTCATTTTTCCCAACTGAAATTGTGCTCATTAAGCACTGACTCCCCATGCCTCTCTCCCCCTCAGTCCCTGATAACCATCATCCTACTTTTTGTCTCTGAATTTGGCTACTCTGTATTCCACATATAAGTGGAATCATACAATATTTGTCCTCTTTTTTTTATTTATTATTTAGTTATAGTCAGTTTACAATGTTGTGTCAATTTCTGATGTACAGCACAATTTTTCAGTCATACGTGAATATTCATATATTCATTTTCATATTCTTTGTTCTCTGTTTAAACTTTGTCATCACATTTTCCTTATTTTTAAGCATGGTTTCCTTTAGTTTTTTTTTTTTTTTTTAAGCATACTCATGATAGCTGTTTGACCCTGTCTTGACTTAGTGCTAAGTCTGACATGTGGATCTGCTCAAAGTCAGTTTCTTTTGCCTGCCCACCACCACCACTACCGCCATGTATGGGCCATACTTTACTGTTTCTTTGCATATCCTGTAATTTTATTTATTGTGAAAACTGAACCTTTCATATAATGTAGCAAATTGGAATGCTGATTCCCCTCTACTCCCCACCCCTAGGACCTTGTTATTTGCTTATTTTATTTGTCTAGTGACTGGCTAGACTATAAAGAAGTTTGTTTTCCCTGCATTTCCCTGCTCTTCAGAGGGCAGCAGCCTTAGTTAGGCACAGTCACCCTGGGATGACAGTGGTTTTAGCAAGGCTTTGTGTGTTTTGTGATATCTCTGTTAAGCTGTCTCCCTCTGTTGACATCACATGCACATGTTAAGTCTCACTAAATGTTGTCTGATTGCTTTATTGTTTTAGGTGGTGCCATGGGATTTAATTACCCCACAGTCTTAGCCAGTTCAGTTTTCCTGCTTTCCAAGGAATAGTCTTTAAGGTTTGTTTTGACCCCAGAAGGCTCTTCTAAGCTGTCTCTTTCCCTCCTTTCTGGTAAACTGCTAGCTAGTTTAAAGTTTAGCTTGTTGCTCTCTTGAGACAACCAGCCTCTTAGTTGCTTAATTACCTCAGTCTCCATTGTTTTCTAGTGAACCCTCAGGCACGAACTTCTCTGTTCTCAAAGTCAGCTCACTTTGAGAGAACTTCAAAGGTCTCTTATGGCCTGTTTCCCTCTTTGGACAAAACCTTTACACCATTGCTTCAGAACTGTGGTGGAACTGAGGCCCGCTCCTGTCAGTGACACCCTTGCTTCATGAGCAGGGTGTTGGGTGGGAGCAGCAGCCTCTAGTCTTCTCAGCTTGTCTCTCCTTGTGTGGAACCTCAGTCCTGTGAGTGAGATGGAGTGAGTGCCATAGGACCACATTATTCTTGGCCTGCTGAACCTGGGACCAAGCTTTTGCTCAGCAAGTGGGACCTGGATGGAAGAAAAGGGCCCCAGACTTTTCAACCTGCTCTTGCCTGCAATAGAGCCTCTGCAGCTCAAAGTTGAGGATGATGAGAAATGCTAGCTGCCTTCCCCTCCTGGGGAGGTGCTTGACTGGGGGCTCAGGGGAGAGAGTCCCATGTTCTTGATGGCACCCACCTGGAATGGAGCTTCTGTCCACTGAGCGGGCTCAGAATGCCACACAGACTATCTGTTCTGACAGATACAGTAGATTTTCTTTAGTAAGTGTTTTGTCATTTGCTGTATACCCTTAGGATGATTTCTAGAGACTTCAGGGGGGTTTTTTTGTTGTTTTTTTTTATGGTTTTCACCACTTACAGTTGTTTCACTGGGGAGAGTGTCCACAGAGTTTCTGATGTCATTGTTCCACAAGTCATTTTTAATTTAAAATTACTCATTGTCTACAGCCATTTAAAAATTCATATTTGAGGGGGGGAGGGTATAGCTCAAGTGGTAGAACTCATGCTTAGCACGCATGATACCTGGGTTCAATCCAGTACCTCCTCCAAGAATAAATAAGTTAACTTAACCTCTCCCCATCAAAAAAATTTTTTTAAAAATAATTTTAAAAAGTTAAAAATTCATATTTGAGAATGCCTTGGGAAGGATGCTGAAATTATTGAAACTTTTATGTACATATGAAAGCTTCCAGTACCCTGATTGTGTACATATGACTTTACAGACACTTAGTATGGAGGAGTTTTGAATAAAGGTAGCCATTTACTAAGCACTTCTAAATGAATAAATTTCTGCTGCTGCAAAGAGTTTGGAATGCAGGATGCAGTTCTGATACGATGGCTTCTAGGGAGTTACCCATATGAAGTAGTAGTGGGTGCACATAGTGATTTAGTGACAAAAAATTAAGACTGTGTGTGTGTTTAATAGTGATAATAGCAAATGGGTATTTAGCTCAAGTAATATATTTAGATTTAACAAAGATTAATTGGTCATCTTCATTTGCGTTAGTCTGAGTTATTGCATTTGAATCTATCTAGTACTAGCATCACACTGGGGCTGGGGTGGGGGGAGACTTGTGCTTAATATAGCTGACTTGACTGGTTTTGTGCATAATTTATGATAATAATGTGATAAGAATTATGAGTCCTATTCTAATGATAATGGCAGTGATGGTGGAGCTAGAAAAAAGAAGGCCTTTACTCTTGAGTATAGGCTACATTTTAAAATTGCTTAGCGATATTTAGGTTAATAGCTGTGGACTCAGCTGTTGAAAATAACTTGCTGCATTTTGAACTCCTTAACATGAATTCTCATCTTCCCATTGAACAATAGTTTTTATAACATGGTTTTGGATTATGCCATATTTCTTAGAAATACAGCTATTATACTTTAGAAGAAAATTCTGTGATGTGTAGCCATTAATGGTGAACATAAAAGAATACTTAAGTTGGTGAAATTAAAAATTAAGTGAAAATTTTAGTTTTATAAAACATGTTCCTACATCACAAACATTTTGATACTTTATCTTGAAGATGTGGATATGGTGAGATTAATGGTAGATTTTTTTCCTTATTTTCAGACATTATTAATACATGGCATGGTAGTTAAATCTGTAGAACCCTGGAGCTTGTACTCCCTGGGTTAGAATCCTGGCTCTACCACTTTGACTGCCTATTCACTCTGTCCCAGTTTCTGAGGCTTGTCAACTCCGCTGTGATAGTATTGAAATTAGGGAATGAGAAGTTAGGGCTGATTGTGAATGACTTTAAAAAATAGTACTCATGTAAAAGGTAGAGAAGAGAAAGCCACTAAAGGTTTCAAGACTGGAAGTATTAGAAGATTAATTTAGCAATTATGTACCAAACAGACTGGTAGTGTGGAGACCATCCAGGATGCTGTTTAAAATTGGAGTCTAGCCTGAGTGGGAGTGGAAAAAAATGTTGGACACATCATAAAAGAGGAATTGATGGAGATGGGAAAGGAGAGGGTTTGACTTTGTTGTTGATTTTACCCCTTCCCTCTTTTTTTTTTTATTATTTATTTGTTTCTTTGTTTCGAGTGCCCACCTATTGTATGCCAATGAATCCTTGGGATTCAGTAATGAACGAAGCTCATACAGCTTCTGCCCTTACAGAGCTTTTGTGTTTTGATGGGGAGAGAGATCATCACACAGATGCTATGAACGAAAACTTCAGCTTTCTCTGAGAGCCTCAGATAGGAGTACTTGATGAATTCTGAGTAAGAAGAGTTGAGGGCTCGTGAGTCAGGATGGGCAGAACTAAGACTGCTTTTGCAGAGGCTCCAAAGTCAGCATGGAAAGTACATTTTGAAGGAGCAACAAGAAGACATTGAACTGGATGGAGTTAGAACAGACTTTGGGTGGGATAGTTGCAAGATGAGGCTGGAGTGGGGTGTTCGAGGGCCTTGTAGACCATTAGAGAAGTATTTTGGTCTTCATCCTGGCCTTTGAGGATTTTTAAACAGGGCTGTGACATGATATGGTTTGCGTTTTAATAAAATTCAAGCGATCATTTCTAATGCCAAAAAAAAAAAAAAAGTAACTGGAGAGATGAGCACAGCCCTGATGGTAATCATGCTTTTAAGAGAAAGATCAATCTCTTATCCTTGTTCCCCCCTTTTCCCTCTTAATTCTCCCCGATTCAAATTTGGAGAGAGAAACTCAACTCATTTTGATGACCAGTAAAGGAAATAATTTGTTGGAGTTTTGGACTTGGTTGTTGTTGCTTGTCTCTCTCCTTAATCTGTAGTGTTAAGTTCTGCAAGAACAAGAGTTGCCTGCTTTGTACTGCCATATATTCCCTTATTCCTCGAACAATATGTGGCCCGTTGTAAATGCTTAGCATATATCTCTTGAACGACTGAGCTTTGAGTTTTTATTTAGGCATCTTTTATTTTTTGGATGAAAAGAGAAAAATTCAGAGAAGGAACTCTTTACATATGCTAGGATCATTTATATGGAGTTAAAAGAGTTTCAGGGTGCTGTATAAAAGGAGAGATTCTGGAATATAGGGAAGGTTTGAGCAGAGATGGAATAATGACGCTGTAGAGAAAGGACCATGCTTTGTCCTGGGGGTTTCTCTGGTACTAAAGCCCTCCACTTGAAAGCTGCTCTAGAAATTTAGTTCTGCAAAATTTAAAATAAATATAAATGGTTGTCACTTACAGAATACAGTTGCTTAATACTCTAGGTTGCCAACCTTTATCCAGGTAAAGATGATACTACCATTTTGGAAGATGTTTTTATGCCAAGTTTGAATATGAAAAAATCCTTTGTGTTCTAAAGGCAATCTAATATTGCCAATTTGGTTACATCTTGTATTGCAGAAAATCCAAGATGCATTCTGGTAAAATCTGAATGAAGAGGAGGGAGAACAGTGACCCTTAGAGTACATTTGTTTTTCTAAAATAAAACACTAAGCTTTATGTAAAGCTTAAAACTTCATACAGTGAATTTTCACATTGTGATTTGTTGAATTTTAGCATTCCTACAGGAAATGGTTGTTACTGTGTCAAATTTTAAATGATTTGAATAATTATTGAGTTGCTGGGTTCTGTGTAGGATACTGCTGCTTCGACTAGGTAGAAAGCTTGTTCTAACCCTGCTAAGAATGCCTCAGTATGTGTGACTTGGAAAATAAGCTCCTTTAGAACCTTGAAGCTACTTCTTGAAATAAGTAAAGCAGTATGATATTCCCATCTCTTTCTTACACTAGGATTGAATGAGATTTATTAAGAAAGGTAGTGGTGTTACTGTTGGATACCTTAGTTGAAACATATCTTGAGAATTTTTTTCTATTCAGATTTTTCCAAATTATATCTGAATACATTATTTTCAAAGTCTTAGCTCAAATATTCAATAACCCTGCACAGTACATTATAGGAAAAATAAATTTTTTGAGAATTACTATGTGTTTGGTATTTATGAAACGCTTTTACTGAAATAATTCTCGTGGCATTTTTGTGGGTAGCATTATCTCAGTTTTAAAGACCTGGAGAAATGAGTCGTCGTTACTGGCCTTTTAAGACAGGCAGTTTGTAAGTGGCAAGAGTTATGTTTGAATCCAGAAGTTATTTTTAATTGCTCCATACCTATGTCTTGCTCTTAATCTCTCAACCTAGCACACTGAGGAAAAGGTATCCAGTTCTTATGTAGTGGTAGAGAGATGGCTGTTAAAAATAGCAAAATAGAATATGCCATGCTGAAACCTGCTGTACCTGCCCAGCAGCACTGGGAATCTAGAAATGTGGAGAACTTAGTCGTAGAGGAAACTGAGAAACCAAGAGGCAGAAAGATGAGACTTTATAAGGGATAGGGATGGCAAGCAGCTTTGAGGCTTTGCCAATGGAATTTTCTGCAAGAAGCAGAAGATAATTTAGTTTTGTGGTCTGAGAGAAAGGTACTTTGTTTGGGGAGAGGTTACAGACTGCCACCTTCTCCATTTACCTTAAAGTTACTTTGTTTAAAGGAATAGTCCCTTTTGTCTAGAGCAAGAAGCAATTGTTTGACTATCAGTTAATTGTCAGTTAGTAGAGCATTGATGATCTGTGGACCAGACCTTCTCTCCCTTCTCCCCTCCCCCCCCCCGCCACCAAATGTACATATTCACAAAGCTTTGTATGTAATTTTAGGGGATTTAATCTTCAAACCTATCCATAGACCTCAATTAAGACCCACTGGCTTAAAGCAATTTTGGTAGCTTAACACGGCACAGCTATATGATGAGAGAATGGAAGGGGGAAGGGAAGACAGAGGCTTTTTTTTTTTTTTTTTTTTTTTTAAGATTTTGGAGGAAAGAAAAGAGCAGAGGTTGAGGGTGTTGTTTTTTTTTCTTCTTCTTCATTTCAATAACAAAGATTCAAGTATATTTATAGGCTAAGAACGAGGCACCTGGGAAAAGATTGAGGAAGGTGACTGTTGGAGCATCATCCATTGAGGATCATAAGCAATGGGATCATGAGCCCAGGTTGGGGGACAAAAGGAAGAGACTGGAACAAATTTGTAGTAGAGAAGAGTATTGTTGAATTGGTTAGCTAATATTCTGAGTGGTAAGAAAAAAAATACGCAATTTCGCAGCCAACCAAAAATGGCTAAAGAAAATGATAGGTGGGTTTTTCCAGGTTTCTAAAATTGTCTACTTCACATAGAACTTTTTGTAATGTAGGGTGTGTAAAAATGGAAAACAAAAGTGAAAGAGAGGCTATTCAATCATGTTATCTTTTAATTGTTTTTCCACTTTACACATTAAAGATTTTTCTGTTTTTAGCTTCACCAGTACCTGATGTTATCAGTCTTAAACTTTGTTTATTACACCAATTCGATAAGTGAAACAAAGTCTTGTTAGAACTCCCATCTCTGGGTTAAGTGATTATATTTAAATTTGAGGCAAACATGGACTAAGTGGAAGTGTGGTTGCCTTACTTATAACCAAATACCTATAAATCAGTCAGCTAAAGTTTTCAGTCTCACGGCCCATTAGAATTGGTCATAAGGGAGATTTTTTGAAAAGTAATTTATTCAGTCTGGAGAGGAGTTTGGACATCAGTGTTCTGTTTTGTTTAATTGAAGTATAGTTGGTTTACAATGTTGTGTTAATTTCTGGTGTACAGCATAGTGTTTTAGTTATATATATATTCCTTTTTCACATTATTTTTCATTATGGGCTATTACAAGATGTTGAATACATAGTTCTCTGTGCTTGGACATCAGTGTTTTTAAAACCACCTTGGATGATTTTGCTATGTAGCTAAGGATGAGACTCATTGATCTAATGAATATAACCTATAGAATTGTGGCATTCCTCTATACAACTATGCTAGTCAGGTAGCAAAGAAGAATTCCATTGTTAAACAGTTGGGATCTATAGCCCTATCATAGCTCTGGAAGTGCCTGTGGCCAAAACCTTGCCAAAAGTGGAGTCAAGGTCATTTGGCAAAATAGGTTGTATTGGAGGACTAGTATACAGTTTGAACCCTCTCCAAAGAAAAATTCCCCCAACGTTTTAAAGTTTCTGTTAAAACCACTTGTAAGCTTGTTTAGAAACCATTTATAATGCCCTAATACCAGTGATAAATGTTAGTTGTGCAGTCCTTTCTGAATTGTTTTTAAAAATCAGATTTTATTACTTGGTTTTTCTTGAATATACACATTTTTACAACATATTTAAAGCATTAGCAAATTGAAGACAGTTTTAACCACTCCATAATTGAATCAAAAGGCAACTTAATAAATGTATCTTGAGAATGTATTTGGAATCCCAGAAAGAAACTGAAATATTATATCATACTTGTATGTTTTCTTACATTAACAGCTAATGTACCATTATCAGTTTATTAAGTTGAATAGAGTATTAATGAAACATTAGCTTTTCACTTTGTCCTTGCATTTATATAGCCACCTTCTCCTGACTAGATTCATTGGTAATATTAAGTTTGAACAGTTCTTTAATTGATGTTTTCATATCTAAAACAAATGTACTTTTTTTTCTTCTACTTGTAGGTTATGCAATGGTCTCTGCAAGATGGTTTATTCTTGAATTGGAGCTTTTTAAGACTGACAAATGCTGGTACTTCATCTTCTATAAGTGGACTATAATTTCTTTTTTCAAGACAACTACATAAGCAGACAAAATTGCAAAGATCTGCCCAGTGTCGAGTATGACAGCCACGACTCGTGGCTCTCCAGTAGGAGGGAATGACAGCCAGGGCCAGGCTCCTGATGGACAGTCTCAGCCCCCCCTCCAACAGAATCAGGTAAGACGTTTAAGATATTAGTTAAAGCTATGCTGGTGTATCTATTATGGACTACTAAATAATGGAGCATGTTCTGAATAATTTGTGAAGTAACCATAAAACTGTTTTGAGGAAAATAAACAGTAAGTCTTACACAGTAGCTAGGAACTCAGGTGCTGTATAGATGGTGATGCTTGAGTGTGTAGTTTTTTTTTCTGGTGCTTTATCCTATCAGTCATCATTAAAATTAAGTATTTAAGCCCTGTGTCAGTTCTGGGGCAAAGCATTAAATCGTTCGATGTAGCCTACAGTTAAGAATACGGACTTTAGTCATATTTCTTGGTTCAGATTTCAGCTCTGCACCACACTAGTTTTATGACTGGGTAAATTATATGACCTCTAAGTCTCAGTTTTTTTCAGCTGCAAAATAAGGATAACAATAGTGTAACTACTTCAAAGGATGATTAGGAGGATCAAATGAAGTAATGTTTGCAAAGATCTTAAAATAGATTGTGATATCAAGATTTTATGTGGCCTCAAAACTCATAGGGTAATAGCCCCCCCTTTTTTTTTTCCCCTATTCTCTGGATGAATTTATGTAAGATTTAAGTTATTCATTAATTGTATAGAAGATTTTACTGGTGAAAACATCTGGCCTGGGGCTTTATTTGTGGAAAGGTTATAACTACAGATCCAACTTTTTTTTTAAATAGGGGGATTTTCAGGTTTGTGTGTGTGTGTGTGTCTTTTTCAAGGAATTTGTCTACTTCATCTAGATTGTCAAATCTGTTGGAGTAAAGTTATTTATAATATCCCTTGTTATTATCTTTTTAATGTCTTAGGGTCTGTGGTAACATCTCCTTTTTTATTTCTAATACTGCTAATTTGTAGTCTCTCTCTTGATTACGCTTTCCTAGGGATTTATCAGTTTCATTAAACCTTTTTCCAAACCAACTTTTGTCTTTAGCCCTTACCACCCCCCACTTCCTACTTTGTATGCTTTTACCCTTATCTCTTGTTCCCTTTACTTCCTTTGGATTTGAATTGCTGTTCTTTTTCTCATTTCTTGAAATGGAAGTTCGGAAAATTGATTTTCAGCCTTTTTTATATTGAGATATTAAACTGAATAAGACAAACATTAAAACCTGTGGTATGCAGCTTAGAGGTGAATTTGTAGCTAAGGTACACGAACGTGAATCACAAACTTGCTGCTTACATTTGGTTCGTGTTTGTGTAGAATTCTGTACGGATAAGTTTATCGGTAAAAATGTTGTTATTGTAGAGTACTTACATTTGTCATTTGGGGAAAAGTTCTTACTGTCCAGCTATTATAGATTAGATATTCTATTACAAGTATGGTAGGAAAGAGCTGTGTGTGTGTGTGTGTGTGTGTGTGTGTGTGTGTGTGTGTGTGCGCGTGCGTGCGCACCCTCTTCCTTCCCCTCCTTTCTTCCTCTCCCTCTGCCATCTTAGAGAAGTGAGCAAGTCAGGTTTAAAATTTTTTTTTCCAATTAAATAATGTCAGCTTTATTCCTTTTCCTCTCCAGTTCCCACTTTTCAGACATGTAATGCTTAAGTATATGGTCAGAAGTCTTGGACAAAGTTGTTAAGTCTCTGCTGTGTCATAGATTTGTTAGCCAGTATGTATGTTTTTTTAAACATAGTCAAAGGTTTGTGTTGGATGCCAGAGATTTCTATTTTTAAACCAGGAGCTTGTAGTTAGAGTTCCAGTATCTTTTGCTCTATCTTTTCTATTTTATACCTGCATTGTGTGTGGACTTTTGACTTCTTTTGCAATGTTTGTCACTTGCATGGCTTTAGATAAAAATTAAACCTCTAACCATAATTTTATTTTAAGGTGTGCTTCATAATTCGTAGAGCTCTTGGGTTTGTGATATTCCACTTAATATTGTGTCTGCATTATGTCCTCTTCCTTCAAATAGCTTTTTACATTTTTGAGGATGAGTGATAATTACAACAATAAAGGAACAAAATAAATTACACTCTTAACTATCTGTAGAGATCCCTTCTTTCACTTTGTTTTTCTCTACTTTTTAATTTTAAGATTTTTAGTTATTTCACAAGATTTGACACTTTTTTGGACCAAGAAAAAGCAACCATAGCATTAATCACTAAGGCTTACTTTTGTAATATGCTTTTTTCGTATTGGCATAAAGGGAATTTTTAAAATCAGATTTTTCACTTAATATAGAAAATCTTTTAAAAAGGGTGTTCCCAGAGGAGAGAATTTTAGGCTCTAGTGTATAGTAGAACTCAGTGATAAATGAAGCAACCTTGGCCCAAGCACTGTGGGATGAACACTCGGGTGCCGCTAATGGGAGGATGCAGACTTTCTGGAATAGAATTTGGCCATATATATATCAGTATCCCTAAAAGAAATAGTTTATAGTGTTGTAGTAATTGTATTTCCAGGATCCTCTCCTAAGGTAAAATTGAATTTCAACACAAAGATTTATATATAAAAGAGTCAGTATATTTCTGTTTATGTTACCAATAAAAATTGCAAATACCAAATGTTCCTTAAATTTGTTTAATTCATTTAATACTATATAAGCATTAATCAACCCTAAAAAAGATTCTTAATAATATAAGGAAATACTCAAATGTTGAATGGAAAAGGACAGGCTTAAGCAGGTATAATCCCAATTTTATTGAAAATTTATACATATATATTAGGGTTTTTTGTGGGGTGGGCCACATGGAACAATTGTAAGGAAATAAGAACGTCATTGGTGTTTACCTGTTGGTGTGGTATTACAGGTGCCTTAATTATTATTTTTGTCTCTATGATTTCTGAGATCATGTATATAATACATAAATACCGGGGAAATTGGGCTTTTTAACAAATAGTTAAAGCAGACTTCTAAGTTACATACTTGAAATGCAAATATTTCTGTTGGGCTTCTAACACTTGAATTCTGCGCCGTGGATTCTTTTGCCTTGAGACTGGCCCTGTAGCACCTGCATAGCATTCGTATTTACTTGGAAATTGGCTTTATGAGTTCATATATAAACTTTGTAAGTAGAACGTATTAATGGTGGTATACCCACTTGTCTTCAGTATAAGTGTTTGTTTATGCATCTATCCGATAGGTGCTAAAGTAGTAGGGAAAGGAACCTTCTTTAAAAGGGCCATGAACCTGTAGTGGGTAGAGAATTCAAGCTTAAAATTTAGATTGGTTTCAGTTTGAAAGAGAAAAATTCCATCTGTTTTCAAAATTAAGGATAAGGGTCATAAAGGTTCATTCACTTAGTTGTGAAAATACTATGCACAGCTAAAGTGGGGGGGGGAGAGAAAGGCATGCTGAAAATGAAAAATGAAAGAGAATAAAATTAGCCATATTAGTTGAAAATGATGTGACTTATTTAGAAACTACAATCATGAAGTTTTAATAATTGGATAATAGTTTACTAGGGAGATTATGGAATATAATTTATTTTTCCCTTTCAAATTGAAAAATAAAAGCTGTAAGTCAAATTTTTTAATGTGTGAAATGTGCAATAATTTCTGTCATGACAGGGCTCATATAATAGAAAATGTAAGCAGAGAAACAGTATACACTAGATAAGAACTAGACCCGGATTCAGATCCTTACCACAGAGTTGGAGCTGTGTGACCTTAGGCTAATTACTTACTGTCTGAGTTCGTTTTTTAATAGATGAATTAAGTGGCAGAAGAATACTTTCTTAGGCTATTGAGGATTAAATAAAATTATTTTAAAGCACAGTAGCACAGAGACTGCCTGAAACATCACAAGCTTACAATGATCATATATTCTTTAAAAATTTGTTATTTCCCCCTAATCTGTGTTGGTATTTGAATTATTAGATGTTGTACATATGTTATTGAAACCTAAATCTGGAATATCTGATTTTTAATTAAGACTTCATCGCCTGATTCTTCCAATGAAAATTCCCCGGCAACTCCCCCAGATGAACAAGGTCAAGGTGATGCTCCACCACAGCTTGAAGATGAGGAGCCTGCATTTCCACATACCGACCTGGCAAAGTTGGATGACATGATCAATAGGTGAGTTGGTTTTTTGTTTTTTGGTTTTTGTTTTTGTGTGTTTTTTTATGTGTGTCATACACAGGAAAACCCCAACAGTTTTTTTTTTTTTTTCAGTGTAGTGATTAGTAGTAAGAAAAGAAAGAGTGAATAAGGATGTCACAGTAACCATTCTGCCTCCTTAATAGCCTTAACATCATAATCATTGCCATGTACTTTGCAACCCATGGGTATTAATGGATTTAAAAAATCAAAGGGAGTAACAATGTCAGAGTGTTCAAATTAATGATGATGACCCTAGCTGGTGTGTTTCTAAAGTGGAACTGTATGTGTGATTTCCATTTTTTCTTACTGGCATGTGGGTTGCTGGATGACTTTAATAATTTTTACATGGCCCTGAGGTAAACCAGGTCACAAGGAGATTGAGTTCCTGAGAGCCTGCCCCTTGTGAACCCTTGACTAGTCTGAAGCATTTAACCATCTCAGCTATTTGTCTCTCCTGATCTTTATCTCAGGCTAGTTCAGAGTATAAATGTTCATACTCATAGTACAAACATTCAACAACCCTGCCCCTGCTTTGATTATATGGAGGAAGACTGAGAAAGTGAAAGTTTAAGCTTGTGTGCAGAGGAAGGAAAAGATTTAAAGAAGAGAAGGGAAGATTGTCTTGGGGAAGTCCCACATGTCTGTGATCTTCACCAAGCTGTGGGGTCATCAAGTGAATGCTCGGGAGGTGTGACATATCCCCCCAACCCCCAATAAGGAAAACACACGCTTATAGGCACTTGCCTTACTAAGTGTACTAGAATATTTTGTAACTTGTTTTCCTCACTTTATTGTGAATATTATATTATTAATAAGTATATTTAACTCATTGTTTTTAAAGGTATATTTGAAAGAACACTTTTTTCTAAGGGTAATTTAAAAAAACTTATTTTGTATAATTTTTTGGAGGAGGGAGAGAATTAGGTTTGTTTGTTTGTTTATTTAATGGAGGTACTGGGGATTGAACCCAGGACCTAGTGCATGCTAAACATGTGCTCTACCACTGAGCATACCAACCCCCACCCTCCCCAAAAGAACACATAAAATGTGATTCTGGCAGATGCCTGTAGTAATGGTATACAATGAATTATAGTCAAACAGACAGACAAAAGATTGTATAAAGTTGTAATGTCCCTGACCATTCGCTATAGCAGACATATCATAGCAGAAAGTGGTACTGTTGTTGCTTTTTGATTTTTGTCTGGTTTTGGTGATTGTTAATAAAGTGTACTTCTTATGTGTCTTCAAGGACAAAGTTGCATGTTAGCAAATCTGCAGGGGAAGAAAAGCACAAATGATATTTTTTATGTAAATAAAAGCAATGAGAAAGGGTGGTATACATTTGTTTCTAATATAAATCATGTGGTCATGGAGCACTTTTTATCAAAATGGGGGTTTTTGGAGAAGTGCATGGATTGGGTGGTAGTGAGGAGGAAGGGGTAGGAAAAGGATGGACTCCCAGATGGTTGAGCTGCTGCCACTGGGACCAGAGAAGGCACTACCTGGGTGTATACTACATCCTTTTTGAGGGAAGAAGGGTGCCTCTGGAGTCATAAAGACTTGGAGACCTGTGTCTCACTTAACCTTCAGGAAAAGTTGATGAATTACGATGAATTGAGGTAGAAATCAGTCATTTTCCACCTAAATGTTTTCTTCTTTGTGAGAAAGTTGAAGACAACTACGAGGTTCATCATGATGTCTCCTTTAACCTGAATTCTGAAAAGAGCACTTTCCTATGAACTCTAACAATAGGTATCTATTTAAGTGACATTTGAATATTACAGTAGTTTTATGTTCTGTTATTAAAATACTTTTGTTTTTCCCTTCTCTCATTGCTATATCTTTTGACATTTCCTTAAAAAATTATTGTTTGTAGAGGCAACAGATGGTGCTTAGTCTCACAAAGCACATATTCTGCCAAATTTGTTATTTAACATTTTAATGTTATTTTAATGTTAATATTTAATAGTTTCATGGTGAGGTGAGTAATTATAATTAATAACTCATTTATAGTACCTCAACCAATAAACATCTTTTTATATTATTAACACTCTTAGACCTCGATGGGTGGTTCCAGTTTTGCCGAAAGGGGAATTAGAAGTGCTTTTAGAAGCTGCTATTGATCTTAGTAAAAAAGGTAAGTTTAAATGGTGTTACACTTTTCATAATGTATGCGTCTAGATACGATTTCACTTTATCCCTGAGGACTTCTGTGTATTCCTAGTCTAGAATTACGCTTTCTTGCTATACTTGCTATATGATTTGTACCTAGGACAAGGGTTAATATCCTGAGGACAACCTTCAAGGATGTTTGTAAACTCTCTGAAGTTATGCATAAAATTCTTATATATTCTTAGACTGCCTAGCTTATGTGTTGATTATTTTTAATGCACAGAAAAGGTTTGAATTTTCTCTAAAAGAAAAAAAACTTGAAAGATGAGGTCCTGTGTTTTTTAAAAAATAAGGCAGTAAAAAGGAATCATGTTTTTACTCTTGTCTAGAAGTCTAGCTTGGCATTGGAATTAATTTTTTCAGTGGCTTTGGTCTTCTTTAGGTGCAGTTGAACAAATGACAGTAACATTCCAATTTCTGAAATAGGGTAGCCATGGATGTGTTCTATCGGTAGGCATTATCACAATTATAAAAATTACTGTCTTTAGTACCTTGCTTAAAAGTGTCTCATTCCATGGCAAGGGTAAAATTTCCTTTGTCTTGGAATAATTACCCTCCTTCATTTAAAGAATGTGGCTTTATGCCTTATTAATCTTGTAAAAACAATCTAATGAACTATGAAAATGCATTATCAGATTACAATTAGTTTCCACTACAAATTTATTTCTTTCATTTACACATTCATTAATTTAGCAAATTTTTGAAGACTTCTGTCCTAGGTGTGTTTTAGGTCCTGACTATACAATGATAGGTAAAAACACATAGTGGTATTTCCTGTAATATCATTGACATTCACTGGACATGCACTTTCTGACCTGCTCCCTTATTTCTCTGGGACTGTGGTTTATTTTAATTTTAGGCAAGGTTCAGATTTTTTTAAAGTACAGCCCTGGGTTTGAATGTCATCTCTTTTGTACAGTCAGAATCAGATAATGCTTTAAATACAAGTTAAATGGCTTTTCGTTTTGTCATCAAGAGTTAAAGATTTTTTGTGTGTGTTTGGGGACACGTGGCTCTGTTGCTTTTCTGAAATCAAATGAAATAAAGCGAAGATGTAAAAAGCATAGATTATGAGATTGTAAAAGAGACTAATAAAGAATATAATTTGTCTTATTTGATGAAATACTTCTGTAGACTAGTATAAAATAATTTGATGTTAAATAGATAATTTATAACCAAAATGAGATTTTAAAAATGGTTGTGAAACGTCATTTTATTAAGTTTTAAGGTATGTTTTCAGAGTAAAATACTGTGAAGAAATTAGATTCCCTATCACGTGATACTCATAACTGCTTTGTGTTTAAGGTCCAGTATCATAATTTGAAATAATTTCAATTCATCTTAATACTACATGCCTTAATGTACTTTTATACAGTTAAGTAATTTTGAAATTCATTGGAGATGATTTTTGTTTCTGAATCAGCTACCTTTTTGACCTCTTATAGATAATGCTGTGAGTTTTTTTTCAAAGCTAGTCTGCATTTGTTAGCTGTTCCTGAATATTTTACAATTGTTACCTTTTATCACATGATTGGACATTGTAAGACAATCAGAGAAGTATTTTGTTTACATTAATTCTTCCCCCCTTTTCTTAGGCCTTGATGTTAAAAGTGAAGCATGTCAGCGATTTTTTCGAGATGGGCTAACAATATCATTCACTAAAATCCTTACAGACGAGGCAGTGAGTGGCTGGAAGTTTGAAATTCATGTGAGTCTTGCACTTGAATTTTAAAAATCAGGTTCACATAGTGATGACTGTGAGTGTTTTCTCATATATATATAGTATATTTGGTTATTTATTTGATCCATTAATTGAATTAAATTTTAAAATGAGAAATCTTTAAGATACTTTTTATAAATTAAAATTTATGTTGAAGGAAGCATGATCATTTAGAATGAGTGTGAGGTTTAGAGTTAGAAAACATTGGTTTAATCTGCCTCCTTGGTTTTCAAGTGCCTTATGACTTTTGGCAAGTCACCATATTTATTTGAAAATATGACAGTGTCAGTTGTGAAATGCACCACTCACTTATTTTATGTACCACTAAGGAAAGGAAAACACCCAAGATGGGGAATCTGTTATCTGGGACACAAAGAGTCAATGCAGAAAAATAAACTTAACATATAGAAAGAGACACCAAATAAACCTCCATGTCTCAACCTTGGTACCTGGCGGGGAAGGGGGGGGGAGCGTTGGTGGTAGGAATCTCCTGAAAATTTAAACCACAAGCCAGATTTAAACAATTTTGAAGCCTGAATTCAAATTATGGTTGTGATACCAAAAAAATCTCATGGAGAATTTAAAGTGGCTTCAGGTTGGTGGTTTCCCCAAATTACTGTCAGAAGTCAACACAAATCTTCTCTACATATACCTAGTCTACTACTGTGCATAGATTGTAAGATACAATAAGATTCCAGAGACCTTTAAAAAGTGAAAAAAAAAATGTGCATTTTAGATTGATGAAGGGCGGTAATTACTGCAAGTCTCTGTTTCTTGTTTATAGTATGGAAATATGGTCATAAGTTGTGAAGTAGTTGTTTTTGTGCTCCATTAACTATTTCTAAAATATAACCATAGCATACATGTAAGTTTACAACTGCAGAATGGAAACTTTGGGAGTGGTATCAGACTTTAGCATTGAGGCTTACCATACTTTCTCCATCTTGAATAATTGATGGATTATTTAGATTTTAGAATTGTTCCTTATAGTTCAAAAATTGCATAGAGAAATTTGCCTTTCATCTCTGGGCATAGAGGAGTGTTAACTTCATTTTGTAAGCCACTGCAAATGGCTTTTGAAAGTAGGTACTATATAAATTATAAAGTAAATGCTAATTTGTCTTTTTAATACATCAATTTGATCCCAGTATTATTAAAATTAAACATAGCTCTAATGATCAGTATAGAAAAATTGAGAGATCATTATTAAGATATAATTAATTGAGATTGGAGGATATTTCTCTTTGGAATTGCACTGTTTTGATGTCATTAATCACCTTTCTCCTTTTTATAACAGAGGTGTATTATCAATAATACTCATCGCCTGGTGGAGCTATGTGTGGCCAAGTTGTCCCAAGACTGGTTTCCACTTCTAGAACTTCTCTCCATGGCCTTAAATCCTCATTGCAAATTCCATATCTACAATGGTACACGTCCATGTGAATCCGTTTCCTCAAATGTTCAGTTGCCTGAAGATGAACTTTTTGCTCGTTCTCCAGATCCTCGATCACCAAAAGTGTGTTGGTTTATTATTTTCAAAGCTAAATATTACAGTGGTTTTACTGTGCTACAGAACTTTAAATCGTCTGAACCTCTTGTTAACATGGAGAAAAGTAGTTTCATATTGCTCTTAAAGGGGTTTTGCATTACTTTGTGTTTTGGTTTTGTTTTGTTTTTATTTTTAAATGTTTTTGGCTTTCTCCATGTAGTTAGTTCCCATGGTCTTCTGCCCAGCCTCTTGGGAGAAATACTCATAATTTGGGATAGTATAAAATAGAACATATTTTTCCTTTTAAATAAGATTACAGCAGAAGATTACTTCTTTGACCAAGACCTGTCTAGTATGTCATAAAAGTAAAACTATAAAAATTACAAATGAAAGCAAAATAGTAAAACTTAACAAATGTCAATGAAATATATATATGTATAGTAACATAAATTCTCCAGTTTAAATTTTCTCCAGTGTAAAATTTTCTGTACCAGCATAAATATAATGTACATTTAGAAAAGTATATCCCTAAATATACTTCTGCTAATAAATATTAATAATTAGCCATATAAAGCTTTTAAATTTTAGAATTTAGGGAGACATTTTTAATCTTGATAGACTTGTTTTTAAAAAATAGCCAGGAAAATTTGAATTTATATATACAGTGCTTGATTTATTCTGTTAAAAGTAGAAATCATCAAAATATATTGAACTTAAAGCTGAGATTTTCTGTTATTTCCCAGGCTTCATATTGTTGCCTTGACTGCAAGGCTTATTTTTGAGTAAATCAAATTAGTATTTAAATAATGGCAATCTCCAAAATATACCTGTTTATTTCTTTAATAATTTTTTGCGCTATAGGTCAATAATAATCTGTAAGAGACTCAAAGGGAACAACTTGATTTAAGATGACTTTTTTTTTTTTTTTTTTTTTTGATTTAAGATGACTTCTGGTTGAAGATATTTTTATATTTTTCTTGGAAGCCTAGCTTTTCTTGAGTATTACTAATTACTGAGTTTTCCTAATTGCTTAAACATACACTACAGCTGAAAACATGAGAAGATTAGCCTTAGACTGATTCTTTACTTTGTGCATGTACACTGTTTTATATATGTTACATATAACTATTGAGTATATAGCCTAATAGTGTTATTCCAGTTCCTGGAGAAATAAAAATATATTACATAATGAATATGTATTTTCTTAGAATTACTGAATGCCAAAAGGGACTGGGTGAATTAAATGCTGAGATTTTTAATTGTTTTGATTTAACCTTGTAAGGCCAAATAAAAAGGTAGGAAGATAGTATAATGAACTTAACAGAAATATGGTAGTTGATTTATTAGAGAATTTAACTGATTTAGATTCTCATAAAAATCATATCAAAGCTACCATATTGTCTCTTTAAAGCAGTTACCTTTTACTTAGCATTTTCCCTTTGTCCTGAACGTGTCTTCTTTTGTTTTTAAATAGCTGTAGAAATTATTTTTGCTTAATGCTTACGTAGAGAAAGTGCCTATTTTCCCTTTTTCTTCCATCAGTGACTTCTAAAGTGGCCTTTTAGAATAAGGCAAGGTATAAAATTTTGTCTTGGGTACATGAATTTTTAGATACATTTGATTCTTTTTCCATGTAGGCTTTTAATTTGATTTTAATTTTACATATAGGCATGCTGTTAACCATACAAGCAGTTGCCAATTCCAGCTGTGTTGTACTTGCTATCCCTTAGGGAAGAGGTTGAAAGACAATTCATACTGTTGCATTGGGGTACCTCTAAGATGGGAACTGGGTGTATTCACATGAGTCAGCAAAAAGCATCAACCAGCATGTTCTAATTAGAATCAACAAATAAATGCCAGGGATTAGTTTTTAATGGATAGGTCATTCTTGGGCTTTAAGATTATTTATTTATAGGGAAGTTTTAGTTATTTACAACTGCAACATAAATTCAAACACTATCTTAGGTTACCAAATACCTTTTTTTTTTTTTTTTTCATTTTAAAGAGTCTTTTTACCCTATTAAATTTTTAAAAATATATTTTCAGATAATAAGGTATTCTCATATGGTGGGATCTCTGAAATAGAACCATGGCTTCTAATTCTTGTTCACCAACTATATTGGTAAAAACCGCTATACTCTGGTGATCTAATCTGTGTGGCTACTTATGCTTTTACAGACAGGATTACTGTGAACAATATGCAATATTTTGTGTTTTTTTTCTTTACATAATAATCTTTTATTGAATTTCCTGTTTCTAGAATGTTTCAATCAAGAAATTACTTCAGATAATACTTTGTTTCTCTACAAAAGCAGGAAGTTAACTTTTTTCATTAACTGTATTGCAGGGTTGGCTAGTGGATCTTCTCAACAAATTCGGCACTTTAAATGGGTTCCAGATTTTGCATGATCGTTTTATTAATGGATCAGCATTAAATGTTCAAATAATTGCAGCCCTTATTAAGTAAGTTATGTTTTAAAATGGATCTTCGATGCATTATAGAAATTGCTACTTTATTGCTTGATTAAAAATGGAGTTTCTTGTTTCAAATATGGTTTCCTCTTATCTTTAGCTGGTAACTTGGACTTTCTAAAGTAATAGAAATAATCTGAGTTCAGTCCTAGTTTGAGTGTATGAAATTGGGTATTAAAAGAGATTTCTGTCTTGTTTATTTCAGACCATTTGGACAATGCTATGAATTTCTCACTCTTCATACAGTGAAAAAGTACTTTCTTCCAGTAATAGAAATGGTTCCACAGTTTTTGGAAAACTTAACTGATGAAGAACTGAAAAAAGAAGCAAAGAATGAAGCCAAAAACGATGCCCTTTCAATGATTATTAAATCTTTGAAAAATTTAGCTTCAAGGGTTCCAGGACAAGAAGAAACTGTAAAAAATTTAGAAATATTTAGGTTAAAAATGATACTTAGGTAAGATACTTACCTCTTGAAATAATTAATTATGTGAATGTTTAGAATCATACTTAACATTGAATTTCTTTTATAGATTATTGCAAATTTCTTCTTTCAATGGAAAGATGAATGCACTGAATGAAGTTAATAAGGTGATATCTAGTGTGTCATACTACACTCATCGGCATGGTAACCCTGAGGAAGAAGAATGGCTCACAGCTGAACGAATGGCAGTAAGTCCTTTGATTCTAATTTCATGAATAAGAATCTACCTAAGGCAAAAATTAGAATATCTCTACTTAATAATACTAACATTTTAAAGAAAATTCTGAAATTGGGAGGTATTTGGATTGATCTACAACTATATTGGTCCTGAGAACTTTTGTGATGACATCGTTTATTATCTGATATATTTGGTGATATGAGTAGCTTAGCACGTCTTTAATAAACTTATTGCTGAATGCAGGTGTTCTGAAGTAATTCTTAGCTTGGGAGGGGATTGGTTGAAATGGAGTAAATAAAGGTGATTTGGGGAACAGATTGGGTAGTATGGTACCTACTGAATGAAGTAGCTTATTCATTTGAATGATTCCATTTAAAGATTTAAAAATAGGAAATATAGTTACTGAAATAAGATATGCATGAATTAGTGTTTTATCATCATTGTAAGAACTTCACTTGAGCACTTATTTATATCATTTTGATTTTGAAAGTTTAGGAAACTTTATTTACCATAGATACTTACCTTTATTGTAGTTTAAAAATGAGTAAGAATGTCACTTAAATATTGGTTGAATAACTTCAGCACATAATACTGTCTGACTGTACTGAGGAGACATCTATAAAAGAACTGTCCTTGACCTCAAGGAGGCCTCAGTTTAATAGGGAAGACAATGATCAGAATGTGATAAAAAGTTTGTGGAGGGTGACTAGACATTGGCCCTGTGTTAGGCGTTCAGATGGTAGACATCTGATTTTGTTTACGTGATTTGTCTGTCCACCTTCTGGGAAGTCAAGCACAGAGCTACTCAGAGTGTGGTCTGAAGTCTGGTTCTGGTCCTTGAGCTGTTGCCAGCCTTAGATAAGTACAGAAAATAGCATTAAGTGTTTAGAAACTTTTGTAGTAATTGCTACATTTTAGTTGTTTATCTGCCAGCAACAGATTCGAAATAAAAACAGACCTTTACTGGGGGAGGGTATGTATCGCTCAGTGGTAGAGCATGTGCTTAGCATGCCTTAAGGTCCTAGATTCAATCCCTAGTACTTCCATGAATAAAACAAACAAACAAACAAAAACAACAACAAAAGGAAAAAAAGGACCTTTACCAGCTGAGAAGTGTGCTTCAATACTGTAAAATCATAGTGTGGACTATTACCTTTATACTGAATCATGAGTTAGTTTTCTTCTGTTGGTTTAAATATTAAATAAATAGCTGTCAAGCAGCATAGCATAGTGTTACAGAAACACAAACTTGAGAAGCTTGCAGCCTTGATTCAGATTCTGGTTCTAGCACTTCCAAGCCTGTTTACTTTTCTGCAATAAGATAATATAGCCCTAATTAGGATTGTTTGGAAAATTAAAGAGCTAATGGTAAGCAATACTAGTGCAATTGGTTAGTAAATAAAAGCAAAAAATTAAAAGAGTGACTTTTCATCCAAATCAAAACTGGTATAAGGAATCTAAAGATCCTAAAATGGGTCCTGTATCCACTCCACCTAAACCATGGTGATTGAAACATTTAAAGAATAATTTTCTGAGTAAATGCTGGAGTAGAATCTTTTTTAATGATTTTATTATTTCTAATTCATGGAAACATTTCTGTATGTGCAAAGTTAAGTTCCATGAAATTATTATGTCGGGTTTTTTTTTTCATAATTTTGTATCAAAAGAACATAAGCATGTTATATTAGTGCATTATATTCTATGAGTTTTTAAATTCCTACTAACATTTAAAAGTGTGAGCAATACTTTGTGTGTTTTTAAAAGCTTTGAAACAAGTTTTTGAATTCTGTTTAGGAATGGATACAGCAGAACAATATTTTATCCATAGTCTTGCGAGATAGTCTTCATCAACCACAGTATGTAGAAAAGCTAGAGAAGATTCTTCGTTTTGTCATCAAAGAAAAAGCCCTGACTTTACAAGATCTTGATAATATCTGGGCAGCACAGGTAAGGAATTTAAGATGGTAGGTATTTGGTTTGTAAAAAAAAATACCAAAAACTAAAGAAATATAGTAGTTGTAATGAAATGGGATGAAGACTTGCATTGTTTGAATTATAGTATAGTTAAGTGCTTATTGTTTACAGAAATCCTGTCAAGAATCTGTGAAATAACCAATAATATTTTTCAAATAAAAATATTACATCACCTACTGTATGTATTTGGTAAAAGTTGATAGTTTGTAGGTGATTTTAAATAAGAGGCGAATAGTAAAATAATAAGGAATGTATTGAAAGAGTATAAGACATCTGTAATTTGTTTCTTCATAAACTTAATACAGAGAAAACTCCAGTGTCAGGAGAATTAAATCACTAGATTATTTATAAAAGCCTGTAATAATTCAAAGGACTAATAGTTTATAGAAGGATAAGTAACCTTTTTGGTTTCAGAGCTAGAAACTATGTGATTCCTTTGATTATCTAAATGAAAAGTTTCTATTCATGGATTACTTGGGAACTACTGGTGAGTTCTGGATTACAAAGCTTTGTTTTTTGAGTCTGTAGAAACCAAGAAAATACTGTTTTGCCTTTGCTTATGATTCCAGTTTTGAAACTATCACTAGTGTGCCTTATTCTGTCTGCAATGTTAAAATTGGCACGTTAAAGTCAGTAAACTATAATAAAAGTTTACATGAATTCCTAAAGTCTACACTAACGATATATCAGGAAATTAAATTCTCAGGTTTTAGATGGCAGTTCTAAAACATTTTAAATGTTAGGAATTTTCTTAGATTACACAGATGAAGGTCATGGAAACACTTTATTAATAGTTGTCTACAGGCAGTATATGCTACTTATTGCTGTTCAAATTTTAGTATGCTGTGGTTTTCTTTGGTTTTTCAATAGGCAGGGAAGCATGAAGCCATTGTGAAGAACGTACATGATCTTCTGGCAAAGTTGGCATGGGATTTTTCTCCTGAACAACTTGATCATCTTTTTGATTGCTTTAAGGTAATAGCTAACATAGTGCAATTTCATTTGTCAATTTGGATTTCTTTCCCCTAGAAGTTTGTGTTTTTATTATAGCTTATGTGAACTGTAGGACTGCAGGGAAGGATAATTGGTTGCAATGAAAAATAAAAGAGTCAACAGCAGCAGATTACCAATACCTTGGTATCCTGGGGTGATTCACACAGGCAAATTGGAAGTGTAACTCATGGACTTAATAGAAATGTAATTCATAAGGTAGCCCGAGAGTCCACAGTCATATCTACATTGGTGCATCATGTACTTTTTAAGGCCATATTGTGTAGTGGTCTCTCTCCAGTTACTAGTATTGGTTTGTAAAAGCCAAATGATTGGTGAATTTGTGGATCAAGAACACAAGACCTTATGGCAGTGTTCACAAAGGGGCATTCTATTAACTGGCATTAGATCATGAAGGTATCTTGTTAAAAATAACAATTTTACTGACTACTGGTGGGAACGTAAGTTCTCCATCCACTTAGGAAAATAGATGGGTGTTTCTGGAAAAGTATAAGATTCTTATGACTCATGGTTTGACTTCTGAATATATGCTCTAGAGAAACTCATGCATATGGGCATTGGTGTACACTTTGAACATTTGTAGCTGAATTATTTGTAATAGCAAAAAATTGCTATGTAGGATGGATAAATTGTGAAATGTTCATATAATGAAACACCTCACAACAATGAGAATGAGCAAATTTGAGCAACTCAGCCACAACGGTGAGTCTAGTAAACAGAAGATTGAAGAAAGGAACACCAAACTTCATATACCTTGATTGCATTAAATAAACTTCAGAAATAGACGCAACTACCTTCTGCTGCTTAGCATGTGTTATTTTTGACCTGGGTAATAGTTATATAGGTGTTTACATTATTACTGTAATGTGTATATTTGTACCTTTCTTGATGTGTATTTCACAATAGAAGAGAAAATAATACCAATTACTGGCTTCCACCCACGACTAAATCTGAGTTGGTAGGTATGGGACATGGAAAGTCTGTATTTTAAGCAAAATTCTCAGATGATTCTTAAGTACTTTAAAGTTGTGAATCACTGGCCTGTGGAAAAATTAAGTTTGAAGTGCATCAAAAGCAGCTAAGGGAATTATATAATCAATGATCACGGGTACTGTAAAGTTTATTGCCATTCATTTTTAATCTTGAGATGAGGGAAGAAAAGAGAGGTTAGTTGTTAATTACGTTCTCTGGACCCCTGTCCCCTCTTCTAGCAGTGAACTAAATACAATAATAGTCTGAATATAAAAGTAATTCCATTATTTATGCTTTTTCCCCCTCCTTTAGCTTAGTAGCTGCTTATTGAACACTTATTACTTGGTAACGAGCACTGTTTTTTGAGGTGTTGGTAAAACTAGTATTCTTGTAGAGTGTCTTGATACTTCCTACTAAAGACGATTCAGAGGAAGCATGAAGTCCAGCTCACTGCAGTTCTTCATAGAGTACAACCAAATGATTCAAAACTTGTTGATTAAACTATGTACTTGCCTGGTACAGTTTTTAAATGTTTGAGTTCTAAGTAAGTCTTCATTCTTCAAAGTGATTACACCTATTTACAGTCCCATCAAAATTTTCGTATCCTTGCCAACACTTGTTTTTGTCAGAATTTGGGATTTTTGACAGTCTGCTTGGTATGAAGTATTTACCTCATTGTGGTTATTGGTTTTTATATCCTTGGTCACTAATGAAATTGAGTATCTTTTCATGTTTCTATTCTCCTTTTGTGTATATATGAGAAGCCTGTTGTAGAGTTTCTCTAGAGCATATATTCAGAAGTCTTTTTCTTAATTTTTCTCTGTTGGGTTGTTTATACTTATTCATAGGAATTCTTGACATATTCTGAATGCTAGTCCTTATCAGTTCAAGTGTTGCAAATTGTGGTTGTCTTTTTTATCCACCTTAAGGTGGCTTTGTATGAACAGATGTTCTTAATTTCTCCTTTTCATATGTAATGATTTTAATATATATTCTTTAGAGATGAGTACATGAAGAAAAAATTTACAATATTGTTATCATACCTAAAAACTAATAATTCCTTAATATTGTCAAATAGTGCTAAAACCTCCCGTTGTATCAGGTCATACTTTACTTTTGAAGTTTGTTTGAATTAGGATCCATAGTTTGTAATCGGTTGCATACTTCTCTTTTTTTCAGTTTTTATTATCGGGGTGGGGGTGAGTAGGTTGGTTGATTTGTTTATTTATTTAATGGAGGTACTGGAGATTGAACCCAGGACCTTGTGTATGCTAGGCATGTACTCCACTGAGCTATACCACATATGTCTTTTTAGGTCTCTTTGAGTCTACAGTTTCCCCCTTTTGTCTTTTGTGTATGCTAGGACCTTGTGTATGCTAGGCATGTACTCCACTGAGCTATACCACATATGTCTTTTTAGGTCTCTTTGAGTCTACAGTTTCCCCCTTTTGTCTTTTGTTTTTCCTTGCAAATTGTTGAAGAAACTGGATTATTACTTTGGTATTTATCAGTAGTATGATACAGAGGCTTTGTTGTTGTTCTTTTGCTGGAATACATCATAGGTGGTGATGTTCTCTTCCTTTGGGAGGCACTGCTGGTTTCTCTCTTTAAATTTGTTCTTAATTGTAGTATGATCTAATATTTCAGTACCCTTAGCAGTTTTCCTATTCCTTTCATAATGTTGAGAGGTCTAGGAGGAATTAGAAGTATGCACTCCATTCTCCAGTAAACACTGCTTAGCAACTTTATACAGATACCTTTTCTCATGTTGTTTAGCGATATCTCCGGCCTCTACTCACTAGATGCCACCAGCGCATGCATGCACATACACATCATTGTTATAAATTAGGCATTTAAAAAAATACCATTTTAGAGAGAGGTGGGTTTTTTTGTTTGGTTTTTGTTGTTGTTGTTTGTCATTTTAGAGTTTTTAAGTAAATATTCTCTCTTCTAAACTGAAATAGCATCGTATTATTTCTGGGTAAGTTAGAAACTTTTTCTTGGTTAATAATAGACTTTTTATAGACTGTTTTGTTTCTAAATGTATGTAATGCACATTGCTCGATAGAAAGCTTTTCATTTATTATGAAAGTCTTTGTATATCAAGTTGTCTTTAACATTTTTTAATATAGTTTTAAAGGCACAAATGACAGACTGAATCTAAGGCAGCGGTTTTTATTAGGAGGCCCCCTCCCCCCACTCCTGATATTTGGTAATTCCTGGAGATATTTTGGTTGTCACATCTAGGAGGAGGAGTTGCTACTGGCTTCTAGTGGGGTAGGGGCCAGGGATGCTGTTAAACATCCTGCAATGCACGTGACAGCCCCCCACAACAAAGAGTTTTCCAGTCGAAGATGTTAGTAGTACCAAGGTTGAGAAACCCTGATTTAAGAAGTATTAAACTGTAAATAGAGATTTTTGGTTTTTTCCTAGAGTTTAAATCTGCCCTGTCTTACTGCTCAGATACCACTTAAATAATACTGTGCTCAGCTATGTTGTTTTCTGATGAATACAGTTTATCCAGTGACACTATTTTAAGCAGTGACGAATAGATGTGTGGTGTTTACATATCATTAATTTTTTTTTTCTAGGCCAGTTGGACAAATGCAAGTAAAAAGCAGCGAGAAAAGCTACTTGAACTGATACGTCGTCTTGCAGAAGATGACAAAGATGGTGTGATGGCACACAAAGTGTTGAACCTCCTGTGGAATCTGGCCCACAGTGATGATGTGCCTGTAGACATCATGGACCTGGCTCTCAGCGCCCACATAAAAATACTAGATTATAGTTGCTCCCAGGTAAGGAAGGGTATGCTGCTTTGCTCACTTTTTCACAATGAGGGTGTCTTAGAGAATAGTTCCACGTTTTTCTGAGATTGTTATTTTTGATGTGATCTACAAGAGTGGAGTTACTTTCTTCATGTAAGTCCACCTTCCTTTTAGACCTCTATGTCAGTTTTGTGTATCATCTGAAAGCATTTTAGTCTTCAAAGATAGCATAAACAAAACAGTTTATATAGTAGTATTGTCAAATGTATGGTGCTGAAATACCAGTTTCAGATAGATCATAAGATACTAAAGCTGATTTTGGTCTTTAGAGGTAAGAGAAGTTAGGTTTTCTTTGCTTATGGGGAAGTTAAGAAAACTTAATAGAATTTCCTAAACAGTAAAACATTTAGTGCCTTCCCTATGAGCAAATCACACAGTAGCTTCCCTGCATTCTGTCTTGTAGCATGTGCGTATCTTTTAACTCATGGTAAAGTGAACACTGCTGAATAACTAATTTCCCACTTGTTTAAAGTATTTGCTGCACTGATGAACTGAAACTTAGATAAGAACTAAGAAAATAAGCTCAAGTAGATACTATGATTCAGATGCTACTCAGTTGTTGGCTATACTTATAAACTTGTTCATTAAGTATTTGGTATATCAAATAGTAATAAGAACCTTGAGTTTAAATTATTTCATTAAACGGAGACACAAACACACAAAATAATCTGAACTTAAAATTTTTAGGTACACAAATCTGCATTTCTGATTACTATTGAGTTAAGGAAAAAGTAGAGTAAATAAAGTATGCGAAGTAAAATATATTTGAAATAATTTGTTTTATAACATTAATTTTAACTGCTTATACATGTTTCTTTCCCTTTTTTTTCCTTGTGTGTATGTGAATATGTCCTTACTTTGATTTTTGGTGAATTTTTTAAACTTAGTTGCTGTACCGTTATGTCCTTGATAAAATATAAATTTTCAGTGTTCCATGTTATTGCTGGATTTTTATTACATGGTATATAATCTCTTAAAACATTGGATAAAGCTAAATGCCCACCTTCTGGCAACTTTTAAAATCAAACTTTCTGTCAGTGGGCCTAATACTTAAGGTCTATACCTTTGTGTAGATATTAGCTGAATCCATGTCATAGTGAGTTTTTATAATAGTGTTTTACTTTTGGGAGTTTTGGTAGTATATGTAAAATAACGTAGTTAGAGCTGCCTTTTATTGCTATTAAACTCTTTACTACAGTTACAGCATGATGTTTATGGTACTAATCTTACAAGAAAAGCTCTATTTTGTAATTCTCAAACTAATTTGAAGGTGGAATTCTCCTGAGTATTGACCTATATAAAACATTGAAATTGTTTTTTAAGGACCGTGACACACAGAAGATACAGTGGATAGATCGCTTTATAGAAGAACTTCGTACAAATGACAAATGGGTAATACCCGCACTGAAACAAATCAGAGAAATTTGTAGTTTGTTTGGTGAAGCACCTCAAAATTTGAGGTAAGGCTTTTAACAGAAAATTTCAATATTTTTGTTTATGTATTTTATTGAAAAGCATTGTCAGTTGGTAAAAGCAGATTTTAAAAAAATTAGAGTGGGGTGATAGAAGGCTTATACATGGGTTGATTTCAAACAAAAGAGTCCATTATCATAACCACCTCTTTGATTTTATCGATGAGGAGGTAAGGCACAGTTTAGTGATTAGAATCAAGATGATAATACTGCCTTCAGTTTCTTGGTTCACAGTTATCTCTTATTTCCAGCAAGTATGCTAGATAATTTCATGGCATGTGTTGTATCTGTTAATCTAATTCCTTGTTTCATTTTATCCTTCCTGCTTTGTTTCCCTTTTTGCACAGTGTCTACCCTTTATCCCATATTATATATTTCTTAAAGATGTTATTATTTCCATAATTGGTTTACTCTGAAACATTTAACATTTTATTAACTTTGAAAGGTCATACTACAGAAGTTTCACAGTAAAATAAACCTGTTGATTTTTTAAATGGTTAATTTTTAAAGTTAATTTCAAAGATTAGATTGCAAGTATGTTTAAATGATGAATGATGACAAGGTATAGTTTAAAAATATTTTTTTCTGATTTATTGTAGCTAAATTTCTGTTAAATAGCTGAGTTTAAGTATATCTTTTCTTTCAAACCAAAGTTTGGTTACTGGAATAATTTGTCCTTATACTTTCTGGTTATAAGAGTTGGAAAAGATAACATGAGAAGAAAAAATGAGAGAGAGAGCTAGGTGTAGTGCAAAGAATATTCACAGTGGAGTCAGGATTCCCGTGTGTGTGACACTTGTATCTAACCATTCACATCATCTTATAAAGATTTTCTATCTAAAGAAATCTTTTTTTCTTATATATAAGATTAGATGATTGCCAAGATCCTTTACAGCTCTAGGTTATGATTATGCCTAAGCAAAAGGAGAAAAGGCCATAAATGTTTTGATTTTAGCAGTTGAATTTTGTCTCATTTTTTGCCCCAAGACTGGAAAAATAAGAAATTAGAAAAACTGTAAGGGATATAAAGTGGAGAAAATTTAGACATATATCTTATTATCATTTATTTGATTATTAAAATTATTTTTGATTATTTAGCCCACTGTACATAATGCCTTTTGGCCTTTCTCAAATGAATTCATTTGTTTGTTACAGATAGACACAGTAGTTTATATGCTCTCCCAAGGAACAGTGGCTTCATCTTCACTAGAATAGTAATGCTGTGAGAGGTTATTGGTTTCAGTTAAGCTGACAAAATAGATTAGAAAGGAACTAGATGTCTTTCTGGTGATATCTGTGGGCAAACTTAGCTACAAACTAAGTATCCCACAATGTACTTTAAATGGCTAACAAGTAAAATTTTAATGAAAGCACTTTATTTGATTAAATTCTTCACTACAATTGCAGCATAATCTTGTGGTGCTAATCTTGCAAGAAATGTTTATATTTTATAATTCTGGAAATAATCATGTAAACTTATAAGTGCTTTGGTACTAGAATAGTGTAGGAGAAGAAATCAGTTACTGATTTTTCCATGGTGTGAAATTGGAGATTAATGCATAGTTTTTGTGTAAAATAAGAATAATGGAATGAATGTCTTATTTTTGAGGCATTGATTATTTTCTTTTAAATAGCTTGATATTGTCATCAAAGAAAATAGATAGCCGTTTAATTCTATTATGAAAGAAACCAGTTTAAGTTTTTTAATTAGTGGCTAAGAATTTAGATTGTTAAGCTCTTTTTATTAAAACAGAGTTTAATTGCCTAATTATATTGTTAAGTTCTTCTCGTTTCAGTCAAACTCAGCGAAGTCCCCATGTATTTTATCGCCATGATTTAATCAATCAACTTCAGCACAATCATGCCCTAGTTACTTTGGTAGCAGAAAACCTTGCAACTTACATGGAAAGCATGAGACTGTATGCTAGAGGTATGTATTGTAAGCTAACATGAACTGTGGGAAATAACAGCAGCTTTCCTTCTCAGCTTTTTTTTTTTCATCAGTTACCTTAGAAATGACAGCAAATGTATTTTAAAAGATGAGAGATAATTGGTTTTATCATTTATGTTCTTTATGAGCTTATGGTCCACTTTTACACCCAAATCTTACACACCCTAAACTCTAGTCCAGCATTTCAAGGCTCTTTACTAAGTGCTTGCCTTTCCCACTCTTCTTTGTCAAATTGATTTGTTTTTTCTTCCCTGCCTGAGAGCTCTGCCTGCCTGCACTACAATTGGTTGTTACCTTCCTAGGTATGTACCTGACTCATTTTCAACATTTGTTTCCTTACTACCACCACCTGTATCTTTTCAAGAAAACTTTTGTCTAAGTCTGTTCTTGCAAACATTTTTGTTCTTTTATAATCCTAAATCCATGTTTCATAAGTATTTCAGACTTCATGAATTAAAAATTTACAAGACTTATGTGAGGCTACTAGAATTCACGTGTTAACGTTGGTTTTCAAAATGTGAATTTGGTTTAACATGTTAGGGTAAAGTTTTCTGTGGTTTCAATAGTCAGTTTTAAGCATCTGCTATATGTGGACCTCTTTTTCAATGCACTTTTTTGCCCTCTGACAGTTATTGTCTGAGTCTGTGTGCTAGAGTACAGATGGGTTCTTAGTACGTATTCCTGTCTTATGTCAAACTCATAGGCCCCCCCCCACAAAAAAACCCCAAAACTATCTTGTTCCCATACTGTAGAAAGAAAGCTTTATATTACCAGAGTTAAACATAATGGTTACTAAACATACCACTCATTTAACATGTTACAGTAGAGTCTGTGGAAGCCTATATGTGTATATAATGAGGATAGCTTTAATAATCATTATTTGAAGAGTTAGACTCTTGGCATTGTTGAATAAAATCCAAACCAAGGTGCTTGTAAATCATGAGGTTTTTGCTTAACACTTAAGGTACATACATACATTCCCATGTAAAATTCAGATAAAGACACCTGAAAAATTAAGCAGCTCTCAGATTACCTGTATTGTTTTTGTTGACTCTCTCTTCTTCTGTTTACCACTCTGGGCCAGCTGAGTCCTCCTAGGCAACAGATTGTAGAGCTAGAGAAGCAATCTTAAGCATCAAGCTGCTGATAGGCATGGGACACTAATCTTTTATCATTTCAGTCCTAAGTTCCTTCTAAGCATGATAGAATAATCAGGGCAACAAAGGCGTGCAGCCATATGATTTATGTTCTCTACCAAATGCAAACAAAATCTGAGAGAGGCATAAGAGGTTTGCATGTAGTATACCCAAGCACTCGAGCATCTGGGCTCAGTTTAATGTAACTCAGATTCTTTGTTATGATGTCACCTCTTCTTTCTGGTACAAAGCCCTCACAGATGCCAATGCAAGCTTTCCCCCAAAATGGAGCCTTAATATAAATCTTAATGTGCTGCAGTGCTAATTTTTAATTGCTTCATTTGCTTGTGGTGTTTTTTTAATTTCATTGTCAAAGGTATTGTTAGAGAACCCTCCTGTCAAGGCTGTCAGAAGATGGTGTATGTGCAGTTCAGCCTCACTAGGGTTTTCTACTCCCTTGTAGCTAACTTCTATGTGAGTCTTTGCTTCATCTCAATTTCATTGTCACAAGAGTGGTCTTCAGTCTTCAGTTTCCCCTTGTTATATTGTCTGTATCTTCACAAAGTAAGACATGAGAATCTGCATAGTCAGATTGCCTGGATTTGAAACATGACCCAACATGTTAGGTGTATGACCTTGAACAAGTTATTTATGCTAGGACAATGCCTGGCACATAGTAAGCTCTTGAATTTTTGTTGCTGTTGATATGTTCCCCTGAATTTATTGACACCATACCTTCTGTTTGTCCTAACTAACTGATACCTTTTCCTCCTCTATTATAGTACTCTTCTGATTAACACTGATCAGTTTCCAAATACTTAAATATGGGAGAGAGTAATTTTTAAAGCTAGTTAAATTCTCCTATTAAAACAAACTTTTCACAGCATTTAAGTCTCTTCTGTGGTAATATCATCCACTTGTTTCCAAATTTGCAATTCTAAAATAAATTACTTTTTTTTTGCCTCTGTGTAGTAAGTGTTGCATGAATCCCATTAGGTATGAGATACTACTTAGCAGGATAACATCAGACTCCCAGTTTACTGATATTCTCAATTTCTGATAACAGTTTCACCAATATTAAGTATTTGTCCCGCCCATATTTCATCTCTACTAGTATTTTGAAACTTAGAGGTGGGAAGCATTTCCTCAGGTGTACGGTCAGCTGAGTCTACCTCATATTTTAACATTATTTAGATGAAGTAATGAACTTAGAAATTCTCTTCAATATTTACTCATGTGCTTTTAATAATAGTGCCTTCAAGCACTGATGCTTACCAAATCATTCTTTAAAAGTTTTTTATATGTGTGTAACAAAGTATAAAACCACCTTTCAGTTTTCACTTTTAAGTTTTACCTCATTGGTAGGATAGTCTTTGTACTGATTTGAACACTTAACGAAAGTTTTATTTATCATTTTTTGTGGTTTCTGAGTAGAGTTGGAGGACTTGTCTTTATTGTAGATTACATTTTTGCATCTGTCTTCTAAGGACTGCCACTTTCAGTTACCTCTCCCCTGCCTCTTGCGTCCAACATTGGCAGTTTTTAAAAACATTTTCCCCCATAAAAGATTTCTTCATGAGTGTCATTGACACCAATGGCGCTCTGTGTTAGGATGCAAATCCTAGGCTAGACTTTCCCAGTAGCTCTGACCCATTCCCATACATTAACCATGAAATCTTGTTAAGTCTGTGTTGGTTCTTTGTGATTTTTTAAAATTTACTCTAGTAGTATCTGATGTATAGTTTATACCTCTCTGGAATAATGGCTGTTTCCAGTCCTGGTGCAGGGAAAGTACAACATTATCCTTGAACATCTTATTCCTATTCCATAAAGTAAGAAAGTGCTTAAAGAATTGTGTTGATATGTGTATAAAAAAGTACAGGAGTTGGCTCCTACTGGCCAGAACTGGGTCAAAATAATGAAAATAACTAAACCCATTAAATAAAACACAAACTTAGAGTGAAAAGAAGGGAAAATACCAACTAATAAATGTAGAACATATGATGGTAATTTTTAGAAAACCAAGGGATGAGGGATTTAATTTCTGGAATGATGAGAGTTAAGATGTTCAGTGGACTTTCTCTTTGGGATATCATTGTTTTAAAATAGTCATTTAAAGTATCTGGGAAATGTGCTAATAAGATAACAAATGAGGAAACATGTATTCAAGAAAATCTACCAAGTCTCTGGAAGAACAGCAAGTGAGAATCTGTAGCATTTGAACCACAACTGACTGCCTCCCCCCACAGCTGCCAGTTTAGGGCTTTGGTCCTATATCTATAGAGTACTCCACTCCAAAACAGCAGAATGTACATTCTTCTCATGTATATACAGGATATTCTGTGGGACAGACCATAAATTTTAAAAATTTGGGAATTTCACAAGTATGTGGAAAGTATACACTCCTTACTAACCAGTGTGTCAAAGAGGAAGTGACAAGTGAAATGAGGAAATGATAAGTGCAATGAGAATATGCTGGGATGAATGAAAAAGAATATAAAATGCCAAAATTTATGGAATGTTCCTCAATCAGTGCTTAGGAAATTTATACCACTGAATTCCTATCTATATTAAGAAAGGTAGCAAATCAGTAACTCACCTTTCACATTCAGAAAGTAGGCAAAAACTAAACTGAAAACAAGAAGGAAGAGATTAATAAAGATTAGAATGGAAATAAATGAAATAGAGAAGAGAAAACTAGATTAAATGAAAGTGAAAGTTGGTTCTTTGTTATGAAAGTCTAAATTGAGAGGGCATCACCACTAACCTTAAAAAAAAGTTATTAAAATTGACTCACGGAGCAATTGAAAATCTAAATTGACCTATAACAAGTAAAAAGATTGAATTAGTAATCACAAAACTTCCCACAAAGAAAAGGCCAGAAACAGATAACTTTATTAGTGAACTTTACTGAATATTTAAAGAAGAATTAACACGAGTCTTTCACATATTCTTCCAAAAAGATAGAGGAACACTTCTGGATTCATTCCATGAAGCCATTATTACCCTGATACCAAAATAATATAGACATCAGAAGAAAACTACAGAACAATATACCTTGTGAATATAGAGTCAGAAATTCTCAAAAAACAAAAATAAGTGAATGGAATCCAGAAGAAAACTACAGAACAATATACCTTGTGAATATAGAGTCAGAAATTCTCAAAAAACAAAGATAAGTGAATGGAACCCAGCACCATATAAAAAGGATTATGCACCGTGGCCAAATGGGATGTATTCCTAGAATACAACATTGATTTGACACCCAAAAGTCAGTTGTAATACACCATATTAATAGACTAAAAGGTCAGAACCATGAAATCATCTCAGTAGGTGGAGTGAAAAAAGGCATTTGATAAAATCCAACACCTTTCATTGTAAAAAACATTTAACAGACTAGCCAGAGAAGGGGGAGCTTCCTCAACCTGATGAAGGGTATCTGGAAAAACTGATGGGTAACATTATACTTAATGGTGGAAGACTGGCTGCTTTCCCCTTAGGATCAGAAATGAGACAAGGATGTCCACTCTGGTCACTTCTGTTTGCTACTAGAGATGATAGCCAAATCACCTAGGCCCGAAAAAGAAAGAAAAAGCATCCAGATTGGAAAAGAAGTAGTAAACTATCTCTAATCATAGATGACACCATCTCATACACAGAAAACCCAAAAGAATCTGCTAAAATCTATTAAAACTAATAAATAAATTCCCCTAGATTGCAGGAATTAATATACAAAAATAAATTGTATTTCTACACACGGGCAACAAACAACCTGAAAATGAAATTAAGAAATAATTCCATTTACAATAGATAAACAAAGTTAACTCTTGGAAGCTTGGGTTTGAACTGTGCAGGTCCACTTATACACAGATATTTTTCAATAGTAAACACTACAGGACTATACTACCCAATCCGTGGTTGGTTGAATCCGTGAATGTAGAGGAACTACAGATATGGAGAGCTGAATTTAAATTATTAAATTAATCCCTGTGTTGTTCAAGGGTCAACTGTAATTAGGAGTAAACTGAACAAAAGAAATACAAAACTTAGTCACTGAAAACTACAAAAGAACATTGTTGAAAGAAAGTAAGGATCTAAATAAATGGAAAGACATCCTACTTTCATGGAATGGAAGACTTACTATTGTTAAGATGGCAGTACTCCACAATTTGATCTACAGATTCGATGCAATCTATAAATCCCAACCTCCTTTTTTTCCCTTTTTATAGAAATTGACAAGCTGATCCTAGAAATCATGGAAATGCAAGGGACCCTAATAGCCAAAACAATCTCGATGATAAATACCAAAGTTGGCCAACTCATGATTTCAAAGCTTATTACAAAGTAACAGTAATCAAAACAGTGTGGTACTGCCATTAAGGAAAGATGTGTGCATCAATGGAATATAATCAACAGTCCAGAAGTAAATAATTGTGTTTATGGGCACTTTATTTTTATAAAGGTGCCAGGAATATTTGATGGGAAGAAAGAGTCTCGTAAATGTTTGGAATTCAATGTGAGTTTGAGTTGGGCAAAGAAAAATTGTAAGGATAAAAAACAATGATCTATTGGACTATATCAAAATTTAAACGTTAACTGCTGCAAAAGATACTATCAAGAAGGTAAAGTGACAACCCAAGAATGGGAGAAAATAATCTGCAAACCATGTATCTGACAAAAGTCTTGTGTCTTAACAGCTCAGTAATAACCCAGTTAAGAAATGGGCAAGGTCTATATAGACATTCTCCAAAGTTATATAAATGTCCGGTAGACACATAAAAAGATGCTTAGTTTCATCAGTTATTAGGGAAATGCACATCAAAACCTCAATGAGTTACTACTTTATACCTACTAGGATGACAAAAATAAAAAAGACGGGTGTTAGCAAGGGCGTGGAAAAATTAGAGCCTTTATCTGTTGCTTGTGCAATTGTAAAGTGGTGCAGCCACTTTACTAAACAGGTTAGTAGTTCCTGAAAATAGTAAACATAGACTGTCTTGTGACCCACTCCTAGTTATATACCCAAGTGAAATAAAAACATAGATCCATGTAAAAACTTACTAAATATTCACAACAGCACTGTTCATAAAGGGGAGACAACCCAATGTCCATCATTTAAAGAATGGATAAACGATGTCATATATCCCTACAATGGAATACTATTCAGCAGTGAAAAGAATGTTACAGCATGGATGAACACTGAAAAAAAAATTATGTTAAGTGGAAAAAAGCCAGTCAGAAAAGACTACATAGTTAATGATTCCATTCATGTTAAATGTCTCAAGTAGACTAAGGGTGGGGATGAGAGGGGAAAGGGAGTGACTGTGTGGGGTTTCTTTTTTGAGGTGATGAAAAATTTTGTAAATGTAGATTGTAATGGTTTCAGAGCTGTGGCTATACAAAAGTCATTGAATTGTACATTTTAAGTAGGTGGGTTTTATGGGAGTTGGATTATGTCTCAAGAAAGATGCTTTTTAAAAAGTGAATTTCATCTTTAACGAGTTAGAAATCAATTCTAGACAACTTGCCAGTTGCAATAACAAAAACCAGTTTGTCTTAGCCTTAGCCATAGACACTTGAGTTAATTTAGTTTCATTTAATTTCTCCTGCTGTTTTCAGTGAAATATCTCCTAGGTAGGTAACATGAGTCAGAAATGGATCATCCTTTTTATTTGACTGCTAACTAATCACATTATTTATTTGGAGCTGAATGTTTACAGGGAAAAGCACTAACCATCTTTTTTTAAAAACCCAGAAGCTTCTCTGTAGCAAAGTGTAGGACCTCTCCCTTCCTATTTAGCATAGAGGGATCTTCTTTTTTCTTGACTTTTTTTTTTATTATTATTATTGTTTGGCTTTCATTGAATATTTTCAAATCTCTTCCCTGTGTCCAGGGTCCCAGCTCTTGATAAAGTGCTACCACCTAAATAAAAAGGGAAGTAGGGGAGGGGCGGGGAGGATTCTAAAAACTAGTGGGTAAAATTTTGATAAACAAGCTATTTACATAGTATCAAAGTATCTCCCCACTAATTACAAAGGGAAAAACAGTAACTTTACAGTAGAGAAACCTGGCAGAAATCACATTGACCAAAGTTAACATGAATGCTGCCACAGAGTGACATGATGTTCCTCCTGATAATGATTCTCTGAGGAGGATATGGGGTCACCTCTGTGGTACTCTTTGCCAACATGCCTAGCCTGAATCTCATCATGAGGAGGTATCAGAGAGGCCCACATTAAGCAACACAACAAAATTGGCTCAGTTTTTTAAAAGGTCAAGAAATACAAAGGGTAATGAATTCTTGAGATTAAAGAATTGAAAAGCATGACAACTAAATGCAGTGTGTATTTAATCTTGGATTTGGAGAAAAGAAAGCATAAATGGACATTGATAAAATTGGAGATATTTTTGGTTATCTTAACCGGGGGTGGGGGAGGAGTTGGGCAAGGATGCTACTGGAATTTAGTAGGTATAGGGTTCTGGGATGCTGCTAGATACCCTACACTGCACAGGGCAATTCCACATTGCAAAGAATTATCCAGCCCTAAATGTCAGTAATGTGCTGTCGAGAAGCCTTGGATTAGATGATCCTGTCATATCAGTATTAATTTGATAACTGTATGTGGTTATGGAAGAGAATGTCTTTGTTATTCAGAAATATTCGTTCGCAGAATTTTCCCTAAAAAAATGACCTGCCAAGTAAACAAACCTGTATATAAACTCCTTGTTAAGAAAAAAAAAAGTCCGTTGTTTATTCAGATACTTTAAGACTGGTGCTCTGAAAAAGAAAATTTCTACATAGTGGAATAGAATTTGATATTCTATCCAGTTTCTTGAGAAAACCTCTTGGGAAATAGTACTGCAAGTCCTGAGCCCTGATGAAATGGACTTTTGTGGGAGTAGACAATATGCTTTTAGGACTTTGGGTAGATAACAGTATATGTGGAAGTTAAAAGCAGTCAGTCATAATACATTGGGCTGCTTTTCTTCACCAAAACATCAAAAAATGTTTCTAAACATTGTAAATGTTCCACCTGTACAGCATGTTAAGATTTTGTTCAGAAAAGAAACCTCGCTGTTTTTGAAGTCCTTGATTGCCTTTACTGTTTCCAAAGGGTCTCATAGGGTTAAAATTCTTTGGCATAGCACACTCATACCATAAGGTTCAGGATATGGAAATACCAGTGATTAATGCTAAAGGGAAATTACACAATTTCTTACTCCTCCATAATTTGCCTCAACTTTGGGGAAGAAATGTCAGTGATGCCTGAGTAGTTGACAGCACTTGTCAGAGCATTTGCTTTAGCTTCTGCTCTAAGTCACAAGTCATCTTGACCATTTCCAGATCATGTGGCTTTTTCCAACAAAATAAAAACAAACACTGTCCAAAGTGTTTTTAGAACTTTTAGATGCTTTTAAAGATTTTTTTGCTGTGGTCTTTCATTGTGAACACTGTGACTTTTTTCACCCATCGTATGCTGTGATGAAAGTATAACAAAAGGGTTTACTAGCTTTTTTATTAAAAAAAATTTTTTTGAAGGAATTTCCAAATTAAGCTAGGCCTAGTGACCAATATCTATCTATGGTCATGATGAAAGGTACGTTTTCTTAAACCTGAGACGGTTTTAAACTTTGGTAACATGCCAGTGGTGATAACTGTATAATTTCATTACGTAGAATAGCATCGTTTTTACTCTAACTTCCTAGATAGAGATTAGTAATATATTTTTATAGCGATATGTTTTCCTCCACGAAGACAGATTTCAGTATAACAGGAAAGAAATGGAAGAAAAACCTTTGTTTTGGTGGATAGTTCATGTTCACAGACCACACAGATCAGTCTTAGGCTGTAATCAGAAGTTACTTCATTGTGTATGAAAATTGGGTAAAGGGGTTGTATGAAGAATTATTTCCGACCACACATTTAACAGATAATCTTCTTTTGGTTATGTAAAAGAAAAGCTTCTTTTTGTTGGGAAAATAGGAGAAGGGTAGAAACCACCAATAATTGGTAAACTTCAGGTTGCCTTTTAGTGATAGAGGATTAATGACTTTTTAACTGACTTAATTTCCTTTGAAGTCAGCAGTGATGTGGGTATCCATTGTGTATAATGCATGATTTTTCTTAATTTGCAGACCATGAAGACTATGACCCACAAACTGTGAGGCTGGGAAGTAGATATAGTCATGTTCAAGAAGTCCAAGAACGGCTTAACTTCCTTAGGTTTGTTTTAAACAATTAGTGTTGTTCTTTTTAAGACAGATAAAGAATGCCAAGTTAATATGCTGTACAGCTAGGTCTTTGTTGACCCTTGCCACCTTTTATTTTCCCATATGGAAGTCACAGGACATTTTCCTGTGTGTTCATTATTAAATATTTTTAAATTACTGGCTCAGTTTTAACTTTTCTCTTTACAGTATTTAAAGAGAACATAATTGAAGCTTTTATATAGACTTCTGGTCTTCGTATTTATACTGGAAATATATTTATTTTTAAAGAACAGATTTCCATATTTTGACACAAACAGCTGGAAAACCATACTGCCCTTAATGATATCATAGACCCTAGGGAAATGGGGACAAAAAGAGTGCTTTGAGTTGTCTGGTGCCTTGTTTTATCCTAATAGTGGCTGATGAAGATAGTCTGGAGTCATGTGTTAATATTATTCTGATGGGGATAAAGGAAAGAGGTTTATTTCATTAAGCCAAAATTAAATGTAGCCCAAGGCTTGATTTGCTCAGTGATGTTTAGCTTTCGAGATTACACAGTTACAGATTTGAAATTGTTAAAAATTTTTTGACAAGAGGTTTCATGTGAATTCAGAAACAACATCATATAGCAAAAGAGCTTATTCAGATCATAAGTGTGCTAAGGGAAACACCCAGATTGTCAGTGCTTCAGAAAATCTATTGCCCTTATTTTGATAGACTGGGGAATTTCCTTTTGGGCTACATTAATTATAGACTTAAATTTATTGAACTGTGTGCTTACTTGGAAACATTTATATAAGCAGTTACATTAAGATTTTAACTTGAGGGAAAACTCTAGACACCAGATTTTAAGAAATTTGGCATTTGTTTAAAGTGAAGTGGTTTTGTGTATGTGTGTGTTTCGTTTTTCAACCATCTGGATGGAAGGACTTGCCTCCCCAGATTGAGAATCACTGCCATGATGAGCCATTATTATTCATGGATGTGTGCTGTATTCAGATTGCCTAGAAAAGTGGTTTTGAGCTCTTTTGATTTAATAAGAAAACCAAGATTCACATGGTTTAAACTAGGTTGTTTGAAATCTCACAGCCAGACAGTATCTAATAGCATTGCACTACTCAGCTAGATGAACCTGGCTTCGGTCTGTGCTCTTTCTTTTAGACTAGTGATTTTTTCAAACCTACCTTGGAGCCTTAGGGCTTCCGAGGACCTTCCTCCAAGATTTCTAAACAAGCAGTGGAGATCTTATCCCCATTTCTCCTTTATTTCTTCCTCTTCCCAAACTTTAGCAACTGTGCTTTTATTTTTATACATTGGCCTTCCAAATGGAATTTTTGCTTAAAGAAAGTTTTCTGCTTATGTTTTTTAAAAAACAAACGAAAGAAAGAAAACAAAAACAGCCACATTTTATCACATTGGACCTCAGTTTCCAGAGATGACAGTGTTTAGTTAGGTAGGACTAAGGTGCTAGAAGCCCTCTTTAAGCTCAGCAGTCCTAATGAAAATATTAGAGGCACTAGAGTTAGTATCTCAAAATGCTTTGAAATGGAGAGGGAACCTACTGACATTAAATACATTCACCGTACTCTGTGATTGGTTACAAGCCACCATTACATTAGCTAAAAATTAATGTGTTAAGTTTTTCAGAATAAAATGAGGTATTCTTTCTCTGTCACTCAGAGATATAGTAGACAGGGTGGGTGGATGAATGCTTAAAGAAAAAGAAAGCTAACCAAAAGACTTGTTGTAACAGAATTCACCATTATTGTCTGTCTTTAATGAGTAAACCAATAGTCTCAAAACTAAAAAGACCCTAGAAAAGATCACTGAATAATTGATAAGCATCCTGTTGAATTCTGACATAAAAAGTTCAAGTCATATGTAGGTTATTGTTTAATATGACCAAGTACTAAGTGATGAATATTAGATCAGATCATCAGCAAATATTAAAATTTAAGCAGTTTTAACTCTTTACTGTCAGTGAGTTGGTTATCTGTGAAAGTCATGTGGTAGAATACCTCTTTCTCCAGTGATATCATATAAGCACAATGCTAAAACTCAACCTATTAAACGTGCTTTCATAATGGCTGGTTTCAAAGACTAAATTGTTTGATAAGTTCAGGGAACAAATCTTTTATTCGGTTTTAGGTCAAATCACCTAGCAGAGTTCCTGGCACGTTGTAGGTGCTTAATTATGAGCTCATTGAATGAATTAATATCTAGTATTTTTTTTAGTAACAGATAAAAGTTGAGAAATAAGTTTTTTTAAGAAGATAAAGAATGGACATCTTTTTACCTGTAGTTAAGATATAATTGTGATAAATGGATTACTTCCCATATATGCAGATTGCCTTTCAAGATAAAAATTATATAGATCTAATCGCTAATTTTTTGTTTTTCAAGATTTTTACTGAAGGATGGCCAGCTGTGGCTATGTGCTCCTCAGGCAAAACAAATATGGAAATGCTTAGCGGAGAATGCAGTTTACCTTTGTGATCGTGAAGCCTGTTTTAAGTGGTATTCCAAGTTGATGGGGGATGAACCAGACTTGGATCCTGATATTAATAAGGACTTCTTTGAAAGCAATGTACTTCAGCTTGATCCTTCTCTATTAACTGAAAATGGAATGAAATGTTTTGAGCGATTCTTCAAAGCTGTGAATTGTCGAGAAGGAAAACTAGTAGCAAAAAGGAGAGCATATATGATGGATGATTTGGAGTTGATAGGATTAGACTACCTTTGGAGGGTAAGTGAAAAGTGGGAACTTTGTAAGCATTGTATCTGATGTAGTTTTTCAGATAGGTAAGGAATCAGTTTTACATGTGAATTGTATGTATGTATGCTGCTCTGATGCTTATCCCAGGAGGTAATGACACTTCATCTTTGTCTTATTGTGTCTTTTGTCACAGGGTTTTTTCATCTCTCTCTTTACTTCTTCCTCCTGCCACTGATGTTCTTTTTGTCTTGGCTTAGAATCTGTCTGTTCTAAATGTGTTTAGAAGTGCATTAAACATACAAATCTTTCATGCCTCTCCATGGAAGTTATTTTCTTCCCTTTTTTTATTCAGTGTAGATCTGTTTCAGTTTTAGCTTATTATACATTTAATACTAAAATAAATAGAGGACAGAAGAGAAGGCTTCATTTAGAAAGGATAATGAATGTATTACTTTTATCAGCTCTGTTTAAATTGTGGTATTAAATACCTGAGGGAGTAAAGTGTTACCTATTTTAAGGCTAATGTTTTCACCTTTAGTATTAATATATATCTATATTTTTTATTGGGATATAATTGACATACAATGCTATATTAGTTTCAGGTATAACAATATAATGATGTGTACATATTGCAAAATGATTACCACAATAAGTCCTTAAAATCTATCACCACACAATTATTTTTTTTCCTTGTGATGAGAATTTTTAAGATTTACTCTTTTAGCACTTACTCTCTTTCAAATAATGCAATATAGTGTTATTAAACTATAGTCATTATGTTGTCCATACGTCCCCAGGACTTAATTTATTTTATAGCTGGAAGTTTCTACCTTTTTGAACTCCTTCACCCATTTGGCAACCACCAATTTGTTCTCTGTATCTATGAGTTCAATTTTTTTGTTTATGTTGATTTTATTTTTTTAGATTCCACGTATAAGTGAGATCATACAGCATTCTGACTTATTTTACTTAGCATAATGCCCTCAAGTTCCATCCATGTTTTTGTAGTATAGTATTAATATATTATTCCTATCTTTAAAAAAAATCTGACCTGTTCACAGCAATTTATATTGTTTTGGGGATAAGAAATATTTTTCTGCAAATCATAGACAAAGACTCAGTATTTGATTATTCAAACTTTTCATTTAGTAAGTGGTTTTCAACATTTTTAAACAGGAGAAACCCTTTTGAAAAATCAGAATTTACACAGTATTCCAAAATGTAAAACTAGTTGAAGTGGGAGCCTGTTTTTTCTTTTGACTTAGTCTCCCTGTGCTTCACCCCCTTCCCCTCCCAAGCCTATTATAGGGATCATCCCTAACTCTTTATCACTTCTGGAGTTATGCACATAGTTTGAAACTCACTGATATTAGATGAGTGATAAAGATCTATAGAAATGGCGTGGGTGGCCCTTTATGCTAAGATGTTTTTCATATAACCTTTTATTTCTTTTAACTAATTTGAATTCCTTCTTTAGTGTCTCACTACTTGGTTACCAAGGTATTGAATTGCAGGGTTAAATAATACTGATCAAAGCATATTTTATTCTTAGTAAAATGTTTCTTCCATTCGTAAACAAATTGCTTTATTCAAAGACTTGAGTTTTGCTTTCATTGTATTTATGGTCTGTTTTCTCACTTTAATTTTACTTGATTTACTTAATTATCAAAATCAATGTTCTTTTTAAATTATTGAATACTGTATTAAAAATAACTGAAAGTATAGTTTGAATTGAAATGCCCAACTGAAATATTTATTGAAAGTATTTACACTTGAATCTTTTTGAACCTAGGTCGTGATTCAAAGCAATGACGATATTGCCAGCAGAGCTATAGATCTGCTTAAAGAGATATACACAAACCTTGGTCCAAGGCTACAGGTCAATCAGGTGAGGACTGACATGTATTAAAACTTCCACAAGTTTGAATTCTTATGAAGAACTCTTGTTTATAAAAATTTTTTTCTTGGGGGAGGTAATTAGGTTCATTTATTTTGATGGAAGTACTGAGGATTGAACCGAGGAAGAATTTCTTTCTTTAATTCAGAATTAACTAGAAATTGTTTTTGTTTCAACTCTCGTTAAAAACATATCTAAAACATTCAGTCCATATTTCTCTTACACAAAATGCTGTATAGAAGAGTCTTATTTTGATACTTATCTTGAAGTGATTAATTTGCATATAATTATGACAAGAGATTACAGCTGAATCTCTTGATTCTAATGCCTAATCCTGAAGTTCATTTTTTGTGTATTTAATTTATACTAATTTACGTAACTTTAGCTTCTTTTGATGATACATAGTGTCTTTCATTATCAGTATAGACTCTAGTTAAATATGATCATGGTTAATTGAGATCTACATTTAAATTGTTGCCATCTTTAATTAGATTACTGTTTCATGTGTATATTTAATTTTTACTTTTGAAAACAATTTGAACTGTCTTTCTTTGGCCCATTATTTGTAGGTGGTAATCCATGAAGACTTCATTCAGTCTTGCTTTGATCGTTTAAAAGCCTCCTATGACACATTGTGTGTTTTGGATGGTGACAAAGACAGTATTAATTGTGCAAGACAGGAAGCTGTTCGAATGGTTCGAGTATTAACTGTGTTAAGGGAGTATATAAATGAATGTGACAGCGATTATCATGAGGAAAGAACAATTCTACCTATGTCAAGGTTTGTGAGTAACTGATCTACTAGTGCTACTTAATTATTTGTTATTTTCCTAGCCATTTGAGTTTTTTAAAGTGATGTATAGGAAGAAGAAGAGTTATGAAACATTTCATTTTTGCAAATATTGGTGTCTTGCCTATTAAAAACATTATTTATATCATACAGAATTTTTTGTTTCGTTTTCTAGGATCTGTCTTGTTTGTTTTCGTTTTTATGGTAGGGCATTCTCACTCATTAAGTCTAGTTTCTTTTTATTCTGGGTTTTTTTTCCCCATTGACTATATTACTTATTAAGTGTTTCCAGGGGTATTTTGCAGTTGAAGTGTTTTGGTACCATTCGTTTACACTGTTAAAGGAATAGCATAGTCAGACTGCAGAGTAATTGGAAAGAACCCCTAAAAGGTGCTTTAACAGATAGCCAGTATAGCAAGATATATTTTCAAATGGTGTACTAACATTTCTCTTTTTTCTTCCAGTTTTATTGAGATATAATTGACATAGAGCCTTTATAAGTTTAAGGTGTACAGAATAATAATTTGACTTAGTACGACTTGAAATGATTACCACAAAAAGTTTGAGCGACATCCATCATCTCATAGATACAAAAGAAAAGAAAAAGAAAATACACTCTTGTGACGAGAATGGGATGCCCCATTCCCTCCTACCCACCAAAACCACAAATCTGATCTCTTTTTCTATGAATTTGTCTGATTTTAAAGTATAATTGATCTACAACACACACACAACATAATGATCTGATATTTCTGCACATTACAAAACGATCACCATAAGTCTAGTTACCATCTATCACCCCGTGACTCATTTGTTTTGTAACTGGAAGTTTGTGCCTCTTAAAATTGCCCTCAACTAATTCACTAATCTCCTCATCTGCTAACCTTTCTCTTAAGGTCTCACCATTTAGTAAATTCAAATAGTATGTATACCTTAGAGATATTTATAGAATGAGAGCCATTAGTATTTTAAGAGTTCTCTTTCTAACCATGGAAATTATTAAAATTGCTCCTTGAATATTATTTTTATTTTTTATCTTACCTGCAAAAAGGTAATATGGTAACATAAATAGCATTTTGGGGGTGAATTTTGATATTAAGAATTTTCAGAAAAAAATGTACATCTTGAAATTTTTGTTTATATTCTCAAGATAAATTTTATCTTCCACATTTTAAAAATAGTCTTAGTTGGGCTTTTATAGCATAAAAACAAATGAAATGTTGCTTATGTCTCTGTTTTAATGTCTTGTAGCTAGACACCTATAAACCATAGGTACAAGAGTAACAACAATGGAATATGATGGTTGTGTTTTGAAAATTACTTAAAATAATTGTAGTTAAAAGGAACAGTAAATATTTTCAAGATCCTGAAAATAATGTGTCCTTAACTCACTTTCTCTTGTTTAATAAGAAAATATTCAGTTAAATTCTTAGCTTTATTTTCTTTGCAAGAAGATTTGAAAGTCTGCTGAATATGATGATGTTTTCCCCTTTTTTCCCCCCAGAGCTTTCCGTGGTAAACACCTCTCTTTTATAGTTCGATTTCCAAACCAGGGCAGACAGGTTGATGACTTGGATGTATGGTCTCATACAAATGATACAATCGGTTCAGTACGACGATGTATTCTCAATCGTATCAAAGCCAATGTAGCCCATACAAAAATTGAGCTCTTTGTTGGCGGTGAACTGATAGATCCTGCAGATGATAGAAAGTTGATTGGACAATTAAACTTAAAAGATAAATCAGTAAGTATCTATAATAATCAAACTTTTCAAGAAAATCAAACCTGGGACTTTGATTTTTAGTAGTCAACATTTCATTCAATAAATGTTAACCTAGGATCTGTTATGTGTGAGGCTCTGTATTAGGTGTTTGAATTATAACACTAAATAATACAGGCATTATGGTACCTACAGTACAGTAGAGGAAAAGTTTTCTAGACACAAAACTATTTAAATGATTGTGTTGAGCAACACATATTTCTAAAAGTGTAGCATGTAGGTTTTTGTTTTTGTTGATAGGTCACTACTTCTGTTTTGTGTATTTTTCATTGTCTTTGATGCTAAAATAATATATCATTTTCAGCTGATTACAGCCAAACTTACACAAATAAGTTCCAACATGCCTTCAAGTCCTGATAGCTCTTCTGATTCTTCAACTGGATCTCCTGGAAACCATGGTAATCATTACAGTGATGGTCCCAATCCAGAGGTGGAAAGCTGTTTGCCCGGAGTGGTGAGTAGATAGTTTTGAGTTACTATATGGAAGGCATTAGGCTAGATTCTTTGAGAGTAAAGTACACAGAATAGTTCTTTTTTCTTGAGCTTATAATTTATTGTAGCAAAATATCAAATAACTGTACAGTTAACCATTAACTTCAGAATGGATCCCTCTGAGAGGTGATTGTAACTTGGTTGAAATTTAAAGCCACATTTCTGTGTATAGTGTTATATTTACATAAAACTAGCCTATTATACAATTTAATTATAACTTTTTAATATGTTGATAAAAATGCCACTGTATTTTGTATTTGTGCCACAAAAATGAATTCTTCAGAACTGTTTCTGTAGGTAAATATTACAGTCTTTTTCAGATTGTGAGTAACATACCTTATTTCTAAAGAAACATTGATTACTCCCTTCCCTGCCCTCTCCTTCCATCTCTCCCCACAAGAATTTTAATGGCTACAATAATATTAGCCACTCCAGTGTCAGAAGGATTGGCTCCTTACAACAGTTGGATCGGGAATTTTAACTATTAGTGGGCATGGCAGCCATTTGTATATACAGAGTCTAACTTGTATGTGTGAGAAGAATAGTTTAACAAAATAGTGAAAAGGCTGTCACACAGAAATTACTGGAGGTGGCTTGGATAATATATTCAGTCTGCATCATGAAAGATTTGTAAAGGTCAGAAGATGGGGAAGGCAAACCATTTTAGGGTAGAAATGACAAAAGCAAAAGTGTGGAAATTAACAAACATTTATTTGGGAGTTTTTCTTTTGGGGTGGTGTAATATACAGGTGAATATTTTGTGTGTTCTGTATTCTAGATAATGTCGCTGCATCCCAGATACATCTCTTTCCTTTGGCAAGTTGCAGACTTGGGTAGCAGCCTAAATATGCCACCTCTTAGAGATGGAGCAAGAGTACTTATGAAACTTATGCCACCAGGTAAGAATTTTCTTTTTAAATAATGTTGATAAAGTACATGTTGGACGGTAACAGGGTATGTTAGCAAAATCTGTTCCTAGATGGAAAGTGATAGGAGTTGGCAAACTATATAAGCTCACAGGCCAAATCTAGCCCACTGCCTGTTTTTGTACGGCCCAAGAACTAAGGATGGTTTTTATATTTTTAAGTTGCTGAAGGAAAAATCAAAAGAATAATATTTTGTGACTTAACGAAAATTATATGAAATTTAAATTTTGGTGTCCATAAACAAAGTTTTATTGGTGTACAAGCCATACTGGTTCATTTACGTACTATCAATGGCTTCTTTTGTCTTAGCACAGCAGTAGTTGTGGCAGAGACAATAAGGCTTGCAAAGCCTTAAATATTGACTATCTGGGTCTTTACAGAAAGAGTTTACTGACCCCTGGACTGTGTTTTGGGTTATATGTCATCTGTAGCATTATTCCTTTTTTTAAAAAAAAAAATTAGGTTTGTTTATTTTTAACAGTTTATAATTTATTTTTAACACACATGCTATGCATTCACTCTACCACTGAGCTATACCTCCCCTTAAGCATTGTTCCTTTTTTATTCCTGGGAAACAGCTACTTTCAATTTGTAGCTTTTATTCTTACCATCTGTAAATAACACCTCATACAACTGTTTATATCAGTTTTAGATACCTACTGGTTTTCTGTTGTGTAAATGAAAATTTATCTTACTCCCACATCCTTTGAACTTTTTCTTAAATTCATATTCAGCATTTACTTTTTCCAGAGTACATGAAAAGTATTTTGCTGGATTAATGACAACTTTTTTTTTTAGAACTTAATATTTCCCCCTTTTCATTTTCTTGATTTTCTATATACCTATCGCTGATTCTTCCCACATATTCTCTAATAACCTCTCAAAATAATTTTCTGTAATTATGTGTATTGTATAATCTTGGCTCCCCTGTTGTCCTGGAACTTTTCTCCTGCCTCCTCTCTTCTGGTTGTTTACTACACAGCTACCATTTTTGGGCTTCTTTCTTCAACTTTCCTATGGCAGATCCCTATTCACTGGCTCCCACATCTCAAGCCTTTCTTGAGCTGCCATCTCATTTTGCTGAAGCACACCCTCCTGCATTTATTTCAGAAAGAGTACATAGGAGGTAGTTTTGGTTTTTGTTTTTGAAACATTACTTACCTGAATGGTTAACCCTCACATTTGATGAGTAGTTTGGGTATAGAATTGTAGGTAGAAAATTTACTCTTATCTAGTTGGTAACATTGGTATGAAGACCAAAGTGCTCCTGAGTTCTGTTCCTTTGCTTTTGATCTTTCTTTCTGGAAGTTTTGGTTTTAACACTGTGTTTTGAAATTTGATGATGAGATAGATGCCTTTGAGCAGTCTGTTTTGTGATGGGTATTCAGTGGGCCTGGAGATTCCTAATTTGTGGGAGTTTTGTGTTCTTTGCTAATTTTTTTCCCAGTGTTTTGCTTTTTGTGGGTCTTTGAAATGCCTGGCTGTGGTGTTGAATCTACTAAATCTGATTTTATCTTTTCCTTTTCCTTTCTCTCATTAATTTTACTCCAGCTTTGGGGTGATACCTTTAACTTTTTCCAGCTCTTCTATTTACTTTTTGCCCCCCGGATATTCTACTGTTAAATTTTGAAGATCTTCCTCCAAGTGATCCTTTTCCATAAGATTTTGTTTTTCCTTGAACACACATTTCAGTGTTTCTGCTCTAATATATGTGTTTTCCTCTAAAACCTAACAGTCTACAAAATTATGCACTAAAAATAACAGAGCTTGTGGAAGAAGAGAGACTTGGACTGGATCATTCAATCCTATACAACTTAAAAAAAATTTTTTTTTGTTTTAAAATTTTATTTGGAAACTTTTACAGCCTTACAGAAAAGTTGGAAGTACAATTCAAGGACTTAAAGGACCATTTGAGAGTAATTTGCTGGTCTAATGTCTCATCATCCTTAAATACTTCATTGTGTATTTCCAACAAACAAGCATGCTGGCATTCTACTATAATCTAGAGCTTTGCCTTCTGCTATATAAATTATATGTTACCGCTATTTATTCGTGGATTTTTATTTTATCCATTGGGTTATAGCCATTATAATCATTAGTTATTTTGATGCTCAGTTGTTCCTGGTATGGTCAGTGGATGGACCCACTGTTTTTTGTTTTTTGTTTTTTTTACATGAATCCAGTGCCTTTTTATACAGCTTCATCATCTTTTGAATAGTTTTTACTTTCTGGCACAAGGTATTTAAAATTTATCTAGAACTTTCTTTATTCCAACCTTAGAATCAGGCATTTCTCCTTTTAGTGAAAGGATATTTAGAACCAGAATCTGAGGGCTAAATTGTGGTCATTGCTACTGGGATGTCCTTGTTTTCTAGGCCTTTTCATTGGACTGAGGAAGTAACACACACACACACACACCCGCGTCCCCCTCCCCCCCCCCGTATCAAAAAAACAAACATGAGTTTATACTGGTACTAATCCATCTTCTTAGTCTTTCTGTATTTCATAGTTCTGTCTGATCTCTACATTAGTGAGAAATCTGCTTCTGAAGCTCGTCAGTCTGTTGGGGAGGAAGGTGGGAAAGAAATTTGCTTCTTGTGCAGATTTCAGCCACTCTACTTTCAGATCTTTAATTCATCTATACCTTGTCAAATATATTTTGTTTTCATATCCTTAGCCTTTCTAGGATTTCTTGGGATGCTTATTTATAGGTACTGTTCCCCTTTTCTCTTACCCCATGAAAAGCACTTCTTGATTCAGCTCAGCCAGATATTTTCTATCCCCCCTACACCTTCAGTAATTTACTGACATCTCTGATGTTCCTTTAACTCCTGTTTCTTTATCCTTTCAAGTTTTTTAATATTAATTCTCCTTTTAATGAGATTTGTTGATGCATTGCTGATAAATGCAATTCAGTAATTGGCCCAGGTAATTCTTAAAACTGTAATGTATTTACATTATCTCCTTTCTCTAAAGTAGACGCCATGTTGATCTTTCGCATCTTGCTTTCTGATTCATATGATACGGAACCAGTTCAGATATTAATTAGATTCTTAAATTAGGCTTTTCTTAATGATTTGACTTTAATATAATCCATATCCTTTATCTGTATTGTTTGGAATTTGTGTTGTTTTATTTACTAGTATCTGAGTAACAATTGTAGTTGTTTATGTATGCAAATTATAGTTTCACAACATATTTGAAAACAAACCCATCTCAGCATCCCTGATCTTGTGATTTGAGCATAATGCCACCAGGTGGCGAGAGGGAGCTCCTGCCTGGCAGCTCAAGCAGGAAATTTGAGAGTGCTTTTATCCTATTTTGTATAATCAAAGTATAAATTTGATACTAAATTTGAAATACCCAGCTTTGAAAATACCGGTAATGATTGTATGATAGTAGACAAATCATAGGCTTTGGACTCAAATGGGCTTGAGTTCAAATCCTGCTCCTTCAGGTTGCTACTCCATGGCTTTAGAATAAGTTTTCTTAGTTTCTCAGAGCTTCCTAATGTGTAAAACTGGGCTAATAATAACTATTTAATAGAATTACAGGGATTAAATGGGGTGATGTATGGAAAACCCCTAGCCTAGTGACTGGTATTTAATCAGTACCCAACAAATGTTAACCTACTCGCTATGGTTACTACGTATGTGTGCCCGTGCCTGCACACACTCTTCTTTAAGAAAGGAAGCAGGGGCTCTAAGAAGAGGAAGTAGTTATAAATTCTGTTTCTAACATTTGGGTAATTATTTAGTGTTTGTGCACGCATGCACTTATTTTAAAAAGAGGGAAAAACAAGACGGAATTAGTAGCTTTTTTGTAGTCATTGACTTTACCTCTATTCTGAATCTTTGCCTGAAGTCAAGTGCCTTCATTATGATTTGCTGTTAAACTTAGAACTTCTACAGTCATCTCTGTAGGTAATGTAATCTCTTGTAACCTAAACTGTGCTCAGGGGCTCCTGTGACCTTTATCTACATGCATCAGGAAAACAGGTTCTTGCTTGGTAAAGAGAAGTTAAAATGTATATTGCTTTACCAAGCCAAATGAGTTGCTTTTCTTCTTCAGACATTCCTTTTTCCTAGGATTTTGGTCTTACTAGTATCTTAAAATACGCCAAAATCTATTAAAAGCACTTGACACTTGTTAACTCATTTAAACTTCACAACATCCCTATGAGGGGATTATTATAGAATTTTTATTTGTATTTTAAAGATGGGGAAACTGAGGCACAGAGACATTAACTTACTTTTGACCAGGGACACACAAGTTAAATGGCAGTTCTGGGATAATACGTGCATTTGGGCTCCAAGGTTTGTACCGTTAACCTGTGTGTTATTGCTCATCCTTTTCTATACTTTTTAATAGTACATTGCTATAATCATATAATTGATTAGGCTTAAGTGTCTTTTCAGAGAAGACTAGAAAGAAGTAAACTAAAATCTTAACTGTATCTGGATGATAGGATTATGAGCAGTTTAAATTTTTCTCTGTTTTCCATATTTTGTTAAATGAGTATGTTTATAATCAGAGACCTAAGATCATTTAGGTTCATGAATGCTAAAGCTAGAATGGCCACTAAGATGATTTTGTTCAGATCTCTCAAATGAATAAGCTATAATCCAACAACGATAAATTACTTAAAATTCAGTGCTTCCTTTTCTTAGACCTCTTGTTTCTTTTCTCCTATTTTGCCTCCATTCTTTACTTAGAATATTTTTAAACTAAGTAAGATATTCTCAGATAGCACATATGAATTGGTTTCTTTTTAGAGAGTAATTTGGTGATATATTTCAGAAGTCTTAGACCTTGCCGTTCCTTCTGCTTGCAGGATTATTTCCTGATGAAGTACTGCAAAGATTTAGCTGCTAGGATCTTTAATGTTGGGGGAAAAATTAGAGGAAAACCTAAACACCCACTGTTAAAGAGATTAAACTTAAATACTGGTAAAGTGACATGTTATTTTAATTGTTAATTAAAAATGATATGGGAGAGGGTGTAGCTCAGTGGTAGAGTGCATGCTTAACATACATGAGGTCCTGGATTCAATCCCCAGTACCTCTGTATAAAAATTAAAAAGAAAAAAAGAAAGAAACCTAATTTACCCCTCCCCTCCACAGAAAAAGAAAAAATTCAGAAAAATGATATAGGGGATGAATATTTAATGACATGAGGAGATATTCACAAATGTTTCATTATTAAAACTTAATATTTCATTTAGTTATATGTCACTGTCCCTTCAGAATAGGGAGTACCAACAATTTTAACACAAATTGAAGATTTTTTGGTAAGATATTTCCAGGCCTGTAAAAATTAGCTTGCCCTGTGGATTGAGTGCCCCTGAGGAAACACAGCTGTTACCCAGATTTGGGTGATGGTGGTGATCAACGTGTTAAGGAAATTACAGTAATTTCCAGTTATCTTTATTCCCCAAAAAAAAAAGTTTTCTTGAAAACATCTTACTTTTTAAAAAAAATTTTTAAGTGATATTTTAATCATCTGGCATTTACCTCAGAAATAATTTATTGAAATACTTTTTGAAGGTGATTAACTATTAAGTTTGAGTGGTAGCTAATGATAGGATTTTTTTTTAATCTTTTCACTGTGATTTAAATGAAATTCATCTTTTAATATTATGATCAAAAAAATCAAAGCTGCAGTTCCTCCCCCCCCCCTTTTTTTTGGTTAGCTTTTTAAGATTGTTTCTAAGGGTACCACTAAGCTGCTTTCAGTATAACAAACCAGTTAGTGCATAGTGTCATGGAGGCCAACAATAGAGAAGTTAGAAGGAAGAGCTTGTCATGTTTTCTGTTTTGTTATTTTCAATAAGAACATCTTCCTTTTGAAGTGTATTTTTTTGGTCTCCAGTGCCTGAGGAGGACATGTCGATTTGAAGTCTGAGTAAGAGGCGACTGCTTCCTTTGTGTTTGGGTTGACTGATTAAAGAGCCCTGGTTGATGGTGACTTTTTTTTTAAATCAATCCAGATCTGGTTATATCTTGTGAAGTTTGAGCCTATAACTCAACTGAATTTATTGTTACTCCATACTAAAGTAGTCTTCAGAATATCAAAAGTGAAATACTATGACCACATGAATTATGTTTTGTTTTGGACTCTTTTTTTCTTACAGATAGCACAACAATAGAAAAATTAAGAGCTATTTGTTTGGACCATGCCAAACTTGGAGAAAGCAGCCTTAGTCCATCTCTTGACTCGCTTTTCTTTGGTCCTTCAGCCTCACAAGTGCTATACCTGACAGAGGTTGGTTTTTACTTTCTGAATTTATTTCATGCTCTTCAGATTTGACCTTTTAAATGGTAATGTAAATAACACAGGTAAAATTGTAATGAAATATTTTTGAATTTCAAAATACAGGAAAATTTTAAATCATTGATGGTAAGGAAAATAGAAGTTATCTTTTAAAAACCATTGATACAGTTCTTCTTCTTTTTTCCAGGTAGTCTATGCCTTGTTAATGCCTGCTGGTGCACCTCTGGCTGATGATTCTTCAGATTTTCAATTTCACTTCTTAAAAAGTGGTGGCCTACCCCTTGTCCTGAGTATGCTAACCAGAAACAACTTTCTGCCAAATGCAGATATGGAAACTCGAAGGGGTGCCTACCTCAATGCTCTTAAAATAGCGAAGCTGTTGCTTACTGCCATTGGCTACGGCCATGTTCGAGCTGTGGCAGAAGCTTGTCAGCCAGGTGTAGAAGGCGTGAATCCTATGGCATCGGTAATACAGACTTTTAAAAAGACTCTCTATAATAATAATAATAGATGGTGGTTTTTAAAGTTAAACTTCTTAGCAACTTAGCAAAAGTATAGAGTTTAAAGTTAATTCAGAATGTTCCTTTCCAGTGGTCCTTCATTTTAGAGGTTTCCTTCTATTAAAAGTACAAATGCTTTTCACTGACTGTACTCTGATAGGACAATTCTTCCCTGCTCCCTTAAATCCTGTTTGACTTTCAATTATTATTTATATGTTTATTTTTTTTGTTGACTAATAATTGATTTACAATGTTAGTTTCAGGTATGCAACATAGTGATTTGATATTTTGTAGATTATACTCCATATAAACTTACTATAATATACTGTCTGTATCTTACATCCTTATAACATTTATTTTATACCTACTGGTACAAACAAACCTCTTAATTCCTTTCACTTATCTTAACCCTCCCCCACCTCTATCCTTTCCTGGTAACCACTAGTTGTCTGTTTCTGTTTAGTTATATTTGTTTGTTTTATTTTTTTAAATTCCACATATACATGAAAATGTACAGTATTTGTCTTTCTCGGTCTGACTTATTTTATTAAGCATGATACCCTCAATGTCCATCCCTGTAGTCACAAATGGCAGCTTTCATTCTTTTCATGGCTGTGTAATATTTCATTGTGTGTATATATATACATATACACACCACGTTTTCTTTATCTGTTGATGGATACTTAAGTTTCTTCCATATCTTGGCTATTGTAAATGATGCTGCTGTGAACATTGGGGTTTATATATTTCTTTTCGAGTTAGTGTTTTCACTTTCTTTAGATTTATACTCAGGACTGGAATTGCTGGATCAATGTTTGCCGATGACATGATACTATATATAGAAAACCCTAAAGACTCCACCAAAAAAAACTATTAGAACTAATAAGTGAATTTAGTAAAGTTGCAGAATACAAGATTAATATACAGAACTCTGTTGCATTTTGTATACTAATAATGAACAGAGAAATCAAGAAAGCAATCATATCAAAAAAATAAAATACCTAGTAATAAATTTAACCAAGGAAGTGAAAGACCTATTTGAAAACAATAAGATGTTGATAAAGGAAGTTGGAATACAAAGAAATGGAAAGATGTCCATGTTCATGGATTGAAAGAGTTAATACTGTTAAAACGTTCATACCTACCCAAAGCAATCTACAGATTTAATACAATCCCTATCAAAATATCTCTGACATTTCTTCATGGAACTAGAACAAATAATCCTAAAATTGTATGGAACCACAAAAACCCCACATAGACTTTAGTTTATTTTAAACCTTATAAAAACTCCATAGGAATCATCTGGGCCCAAATCTAGCAGATATATTGACATAGGTGGTAATAAAAAAAAAGATGTACAATTAACTATTGAACATTATGGGTTTGAACTACATGGGTCCACTTACACACAGGCTTTTCAATAAATACTACAGTACTACACAATCCTCGGTTGTATGGAATCACAGATACTCAAGGCCAACTGTAAAGTTACATGCAGATTTTTGACTGCACAGAGGGTCTTATCTAATTCCCCCATGCTGTTTGGGCGTTAGCTGTAATTGATTTAGCTTATTGCCAGACTCCACACTTTGACAGGCTTAACCTCCAGTTCTGAGCTTATTTTGACTGTCTTTGCTTTGGTGGCATACTTGATCCATTAAGATTCTCAAGACATGCTGGAATTTAGTGCCTATTAATGAGAGATCAAAGTATGCATTTGAGTTCCTTTTTATGCATTGTAAGTGATGGTTTACTAAGTTACCAACAGAAGATAAAAGCGTTAGGAATAGAAGCTTTTCTTTTTTAGAAACAGTTTAGGTCTTAGGGAGACTAGAATATTGATTAGATATGTGATATTATAATAATCATATAATTGTGGTAATAGCATTTAGAATTGTTTTAAGTGTGATGATACTGGGATTATGTTTAAAAGGACATAAATAATTTTTAAATAACTATTGAAATATTTACAGATGAAATTTTATGGTAGCTAAGATATGATTCAAAATAATCCTAGGGAGGGGATGGAAAGTGAGGGGGAGTGGTTAGACAAAATAATTCTGGTCCTTTGTTCATAATTGTTGAAGCTAAGCAATGGGTACATGTGAGTTTATAATACTATTCTCTCCACTTTCATATATGTTAGAAATTTTCACTAAAAAGGATAAAGGAAAAAATAGCCTAAGTCTTAAATTGTTTTGTATTGAAGGTACCATGCTTGTTAGGATATATATATATATATATATATATAGTGTTCTTGTTAAGATAAAAACAGATTCTTATCATTATCCCTGACATGGGTGCTTCATGAAGTACACAGGAAACAACTACATGCTTCCCACTTTTAATTTTCTCTATTTATTCAGAAAATGTGCAGCTGCAGATACAAAGGTACATGATAGCCTCTAATTTCAAGGAGCTCACAGTGGGAGCTAAAGGCAATAACAGACTTGTTTTAAAAATACTGTTGTAGAAATATTTACAATATAGGGAACAGTAGTTAGAATTTGAAAGGCAGTCAAAATTGTGTGACTAATAACTATTTAAAAGTAATCTTCTTTATGGACTTAAAAACTTGGTTATAATATTAAATGAAACACTGGTACATTTTATACATTAGTACTTTTATTCTGTTAGTGATATTCCTTAATTTTTCTCCTTTTCTAAGAAAGATTGGATGACCAGGGTGAATGGGAGCAGGGTCTGCCCAGGGGCATGCATGTTGGAGTACTTCACTGAGTTTCTAATTAGGGTTAGAACCAGTCAGTTCAGTTTATCATTTACCTCTACAAGTTAGGCTGAACCCACATGTAGAGACTCGTTTAACTGATTTAGAATGAGGGTTTGCAGAGGGATATGTGGCACTTGCCTGCAGAAGAAAAAGAAGAGGCCCACATTGTTGGCAATGTGAAGAGCTTTTTGTGTAAGTTACCACAGGTTATATAGTGTATACACAGAAGAGGTCATCCTGAGGGAGTGGTGATAAATGAAGAACAAACAATTTGATCTGGTTATGTACATGGTATTCAAGTAAAATGTTTTATCTTTTTTCAGGTCAACCAAGTTACTCATGATCAAGCAGTGGTGCTACAAAGTGCCCTTCAGAGCATTCCTAATCCCTCATCTGAATGCATGCTTAGAAATGTGTCAATTCGTCTTGCTCAGCAAATATCTGATGAGGTAAGTATTAAACTTTTAAAGGTCTTAAATTCTGAAAGGTTCGTTTCTTTCACTTTGACCCTCTGTTAATGTAGAAACAACCCTTATCACAATTTGGAGCTTAATCTTCCTAGGCCCACCCACTTTAATCACAGTCTAGATAAAGTTCCTTTAACTTGAATTCTGTCTAATGTTAATATTAGTACCTTCTGGTTTAATCACCTTTATGCACAATGAATAGCATCCTTTTAAAGTATATAGTTTAGTGAATTTTGACAAATACATACATGTGTCAAACCTGTACCACGGACAAGACACAAAACATGTCCATCACTCTTTTCCATATGCCCCTTTACAGTCTGTTCTTCCCTCTATCCCTGGCCTCAGATAACCATTAATCTTTTGTCACTATATAGTTTTCACTTTTGAGAATTTTATATAAATGGAATCATACACTGTTGTTTTATGTCTGGCTGCTTTTACTCAGAATAATGATTTTGAGAATTATCCTTTTTGTTTCTGAGTAATATCCCATTATGAATATTCCACATTGTATTTATCCATATACTTGGTGAAGGACATTTGAATTGTTTCTCTTTTGGCTGTGAATAAAGCTGCTGTGAACATTCTGTACAAGTGTTTGTATGGGCATAGAGTTTTTCTCTTGGGTAAAAAACTAGGAGCGGAATGATTAGATCACATTTGTAGTCTTTTTAAGATTCTTCTGAAAGTAGTACAGGGCCAGATAATAACTTGGAAAGCATACTTTGTGGTGTTGCTGTTAAGCAAAGTAATGGGATAAAGGCTACTTGGGAGCCTCAAGACACTGGTACTACTTCATAGCCATTCCTGTGTCCTTTCAGAGAGAAACATTTTTGCTTTTCTAGTGATTATTTCACTCTGCTACTCTTACCAACAGTTTTATTTATTCATTATCTTGTAGGCTTCAAGATATATGCCTGATATTTGTGTAATTAGAGCTATACAAAAAATTATCTGGGCATCAGGATGTGGGGCATTACAGCTAGTGTTTAGCCCAAATGAAGAAATCACTAAAATTTATGAGAAGGTAAGAATTACCACAGAAATTTATTCTTTTAAAATAAATGTTGTTTAATTGTACATAAGGCTGAATTACATCTGTCATCTTTAAAAGTCAAATCACATATATCTTAGTGGTTAAAAATTAACTGGTAGCTATAGTTAAGATGAGTATACAGTAATATTTTACTTTGAAAATAGTTAATTAGTTAATTCAGAATCATGCCATGAGTCTGCTTTTTCTTAATATGCAACTGTCCTTTTCTACTTGTCACTGGGATCAGATATAATTGTTTCATACTGAATTTGCTTTCTCCCGTTCTCTATTCTTTCATCATCTTTCTGTCCTATGTAAATTTTGGTTTAGGTAGCTGTCAGTTGTAGTATCATGGTATTTGAGTATTTTTGACTCTCTTAAAGCAGTCAAAAAATAGAATGTCAGCCAGTTAAGTGTCATCATTGATCTATTAGATTAATCAAATTACCTACAGAAGAGTGGCTATGTTTGACTCTGATTTTGTTATGTCCCTACCCCTGATAGCTGCTGCTAAATAAATTAAGTTATAGGAGCTTCCCTTTTATGGCCAACATAACCCTGATTTGCCTAGTATATATGCTGGTGTCCTGTAGTATGTCTGGTATAGTGCTGGGTTCAGCTAATATTTTAATGCCTATTCTTTTTCAGACAAGTACTGTAACTGTTACTTATTGATAAATTCAGGTTAGAATTTATTAGCTACTTACCCAGGTATATTTTAGGTTATAAAATCTTCAAACCCTTCATTGAATAATCATCTGAGATGATTGCTTTCAAATAAAATGACACTATATAGGTAAGGTACATAATGGAACTGATGAGAAGTAGATACTCTGACTGCAGTGCCAGAGTGATTCTTGAGGAAGGAATAATTGTTGGTGTGGAATTATACAATTCAGAAGGTCTCTAGGAGCCTGAGGGACAAAGAAGCTGGTGGTATCCTCAGTGTGCCCCTTTAGCCCTTCTTGGGATGTAGCAAAATAATAGAATTAGATTTCATCATCTATTAATAGTCATTTCCATACTCTTCCAAAGGAGCCTCAAGAGTTACAGGTAAAAAGGCTGAGGCCAAGTGGTCTAAGTGAGTAGGTAATGTTTTCAGGACAAACCTAAAGTTGTGTGAGATTTTTTTCTTTATGTACCTCTGGGTGATTTTTCCCTGACTATATTTTTACAGACCAATGCAGGCTGTGATCCAGACTTGGAAGATGAACAGGTTTGCTGTGAAGCATTGGAAGTGATGACGTTATGTTTTGCCTTGATTCCGACAGCCTTAGATGCTCTTAGTAAAGAAAAGGCTTGGCAGACGTTCATTATTGACTTACTGTTGCACTGTCACAGCAAGTAAGTGTGTTTTTTAATTGTAAGAAATTTGATCTTTTGTAAGCAGAAATGAGTTCATTTATGCTGGCAAATTTTATCCCAGGAATCAAATATTTATTGTCACCATAGCACATTAATGTTTAGAAAATTTTTAACTATGTTTTGCCTAGGCCTGAATTTGGTTTTAGTCTCTGCAGAATGCCAACATTAATTCTCAAAATTAATTTTTCTCTAATTCCAGAATTTAGTTTCACCTAAGAGGTATGTATTTTAGCCCATTTTAAAAATCTAGTTTACAAGATTTAAGTTAAATAGGACATATTAGCTTCCTGTCTTCAATACCTAGAAGCTTAAGTGGTTTTTTTGGTGAAGTTTTTAAGTCAGTATGAAATTCACAAGGCATGATGATGGTTAAGAACTTTTGCATTTTACACTGAGAATGAAAACCAACTATGAAGTCCTCATTTTTCATTTCAGAAACATTTAATCAATGATATTAATCTTGTTTCGGGCTTGTTTTTGTGCAAGTCAATCAAATTTGTAGAAAATGTTCATTTCTATCCTCTTACGTCAATCTGATTTTGACCTTTAATAAGGTAACTTTTTAAACTCAAGCTCTAATTAGTGTCACTGTTATATGTAATTAACCTATCTTACATGTATGTTATGAAAAAACAGAAAATGTTCTCTTTGTTTATTCTGCCACATGCCATTCAACAATGACAGAAATCACTGATGAAAAGTTAGCGTAGGGAGGGTGAGGTATAGTTCAGCAGTAGAGCGCATGCTAAGGTTCAAAGCCCAGTACATCCAAAAAAAAAAAGTGTAGGGAACCTCACCAAAAAAAAAAGGTTAGTGTAAAGTCACAGTAAGCAATTTGCCGAAATGAAACCTAGTGATAAAGTCTTTTGGGGTTTTGTTTTTGTTTTAAGTGTACATGATGTGAATGGAGTAGGTTCATCTCACTCCAGGGAATGCTGTAGAATAATTTAGAGGTCTTAAGTGGGAATCTCTACTATTTTACAGGTTTCTTGGTAATTTCCTTGAAGGCATCTAATTCAGAAAGTCCTTTGATAGGATACCCCCAAATAAGATTGAGCTTACTCTCTCCTTGAGAAGAGTTTATCATCATTGGACAACTCTGTATGTTAATAAAGATAAATAGGTTGAGTAAGTCTGGTTCCACTTAATAACACATTGGATGGAGGGAGGAGAGGAAAGATGGTTAGCCATGAATTTTGATGAAGTCAAGCCTGAAGGTACAAGTTTCTTATTCTGTGATCATTTTTAAATATTAAACTAAATTAGGAACTTATTTCACTTCCTTGGCTACTAAGTATCCTCCTAAGCTTTTGAAAATCCCCATTATAGGAAGTTAGAACCATTTAACTCCTCTCCTCCTTGAAAAATTGTACTCAATGAAGTAAAGTACCATATACAGCAATTCTTGTCATTGTGTCTCTGTTATCTTGTCTTTGACAACAAAGGGGGGTCTTCTAACATTAAGATCTTTTTGAGCTTTAGGTATCTGATTTTCTTCCCTAGTACTGATTCTTATCCTGCCCTGCAGTTTTAAGTCATTTTATAAATATCTGAGGTTCACAATTCCTTGTGAAAATTTGACAGCAAATCTGACCTGAACATAATTGGTTGGCATTACCTTTCTAAAATCTGAATTCCCCAAACATATCTGGCCCCAAAGATTTCAGATAAGACATTGTGGACCTGCATACATGAGCTACCCTTGGGGTAGAGTTTATATTTGAGTGATTATATTACTAACTAGTGTAGCTGTTTTCAATACATTTGCCATATATATTTACTCAATTTTATACCAACTCAGAAGTAGACTTTAAATGGCGATGTCATAATTCCTAAATTCAGACTTTTCTCTGTTACATAGTTTACTCTGTATAATTACAATTCACCAGCAAATTATGTGAGTTCCTACTGTGTGCTTAACAATGAAAATCCAAAATCAAATAAGATAGTTCTTGTACTTAAGGAACTTTGAGACAGAAGTGAGTGTCATAAAAGTTGAAGTACTTTGAGAATTGGAAGAGGAGTAACTTACTTTCTACTTGGAACAAGTAAAAGTGAAGTTTCTTGTGCAGAATGTAGCATGTGTGCTCATGTTTGGGTAACATTTATATGTTCATAATAATGGAAAATGGGAATTGGCAGTGCCCTCCTTCTCTCTCACCCTCATTCCCCCTTATGCTGTTTCCGCTTCCTGTAGTTTTGGACTCCATACACTTTCCTCTCCATACTGCTTCTGCCTTCATCTAAGCAACCAGCATCCATTGTCTGGACAGTTGTAATATCCTTAATCTTCCCACCCCTAGTGCTGTCCCACTAAGGTATTGCTCTAATCTGTTGACCGTAGGGAGTGATCTTTGTAAAATATGATCGTGGTGTTTTCCTGCTTACAATCTTTCTGTGTCTTCCCATTGCCTTCGAATTAAGTGTAAACATTTAAATTTGATTTTAAACACTCCACAATTTAGCCTTTGCTTCTGTTCATATGTTTCAATTTCAGTGCCACATTTTCCAGGAGTTTTCCTTATCCCTAGACTTGGAAGGTCTTTCAGACCTCTGCTTCTATTAAAAGAGGTCTGCTTCCACGTAACACTGACCTTATTTTATTGTAATAACTCGCAATTAGATTTGAATTCCTTTAGGTGGATATATTTATTCTAGCCCCTTTCAGCACCTGTTGCTTTGTACCCTGCCTGTTTAGTTCCTTTATGTTACCTCTCTGATCCATGGAGTCATTTGAGTTTGACATTCCTGACATAGTCCTTTCAGGGCACAGCTGAATAGTCCAGTAGAAGAGGAGAAAAGGATAATGCTGTAAAGGAGATTGTGGAGTCAGTTTACAGAAGGCCTTTGATGCTGAGAACTAAGTAGTGTTAGATTTTAATATAGTAGGCAGTCTCAATAGTAAATAATTTATCAAGTACCTATTATGCAGTGTTCTAGCTCCCAGGGATATAGCAGTAAACAAAACAGATAAAATGTCAGCCTTCTTGGAGTCCGTTTACTACAGGGGGTGGGGAGTAGGAAGGGGAGACATGGGAAAATATGTAATGTTGTAATAAATGCTATCAAGAGAGATAAAGCAGGAATTGGGGATAAGGGGTAGAGAGATCAGTGGAGTTCAGTATTATATACGATATTCAGGGAAGGCTTCCCTAATAAGGTAACTTTAAACAAAAATTTTTTTGTTTTTTGGTGGGGGGTAATTAGGTTTCTTTATGTATTTTAATTTATTTTTTATTATTATTTTTTTTTTAAGTGGAGGTACTGGGGATTGAACCCAGGACCTTGTGCATACTAAGCATGCACTCTACCGCTGAGCTATACCCTCCCCCTAGCAAGGTGACTTTTTTTTAATAGACTATTTTTTTTAAAGCAGTTTCAGGTTCACAGCAGAATTGAGCAGAAAATACAGAGTTCTCACATAGCCCTCCCCACCCACACATATATACTCCCCTACCCTCAACATCCGTCACCAGTGTGGCATATTTGGTACAATCGATGAACCAACGTGGACACATTATTATCAACCACAGTCCATAGTTTACATTAGGATTCACTCTTGATGTGGTACATTCTGTGGGTTTTGACAAATGCATAATGACGTGTAGCCACCACTATAGTATCATACAGAATAATTTCATTGTCCTAAGAACCTCTTGTGCTCCATCTATTCATTTCTCAAGGTGACCTTTTAAACAAAGCTCTGAAAGAGCGATGAAGTGATCCATGCAGATAATGGGGGAAGTGTGTTTTAAGCAGAAGGAACAGCTGTAAATGTCCCAAGTCAGGAACATACTTCACATGTTAAAGAACAGCACTGAGGCTAGTGTGGCTGGAACAGCAGGGACTGGGGTGGGGTGGGGAGTTGTAGGAGATACGGTCAGTCAGGCAACCAGGAGCATGTAAAGGTTTTATAGATCATTGTAAAAATATTACTGAAGTCTGCGTGTGTGAGGGAGGATTCACCAAAAACTGATAAGCACCAACTCTTTATAGACCCTCACCCTATTTGGGCTGCATACCTAACTTTTTAAAAAATAAACGAGGGTAGCATGAATGACATATACCTTTGAAAATACAATAAAAGTTAAGGACCTTCTCCCCCAAAAGTAGGTACTCCTGACTTTAATTTATTTGAATTTCACCAAATTCAAACCACAAAGCTTTTAAAGGTCTGGTTTCTAAGACTACGTGTGGGTTTCAGAAACCTAAAAATCATCCAGGAGGGAGGTTAATATATGGAATGTATACTGTTCTTTACATCAAACTATAAATTTGGTTTTAAGTGCTCTGTCAGCTAGCACAGTGACTGAAACATGGCTATCCATGAAATGTAGTTTGTAATGTCTGTAAGATACACAAATGCTGAAACAGCAGGTACTTACTGAGTATCTTCCGTATGTCAGACGTTGTTCTAGGTGCCAGGAACTCATGCATCAACAAAGCAAAGCCCTGCCCTGAAAGAGCTTACTTCATAATGGAAATAGACCACCGTCTTGTAAACAAACAGTATTTATACATCTAGTATCTGGTTCTTAGTACCTATTATATGCCAGACATCATTCTTCATTCTGGAAGCATAATTGTAAACTAAATAGATGATGTTTTTGCCCTCTTGGAGCATTTATTCTAATGAGATCTGTGTAGTATACATATTTTTAAGATTTGGGGGGGTTGTTTTGTTTTTTATTTTGGGGAGGTTAATTAGGTTTATTTATTTATTTATTTTTAATGGAAGTACTAGGGATTGAACCCAGGACTTCATGCATGCTAAGCACACACTCTACCACTGAGCTCTACCCACCTCCAGTATACATATTTTTTTAAAAGATCTTTTTTTCCCAGTGCTGGGACCAGAGACAAGTTTTTCCCATGAGTAATCATAGAATATTGTATAATAACAGTGGTTCTCAATCTTTAGTGCACATTAAAGTCACCTAAAGGAGTTATAAAACAGGTTGCTGGGCCCCACTCCTAGTATTTCTGATCCAGCAGATCTGGGTTGGGACCTGAGACAAGTTCTCTGGTTGTGCTGATCTGGGTAACATGCTTTGGGAATCACTAGTATAATATAAGGGACATCTGCAGCAACATCCTTAACTGTGTAATTGCAGCAGAATTTTTAACGAATTGTTTGCTCCAGAGCACATTTGAATAAATATTTTATGGAATGCCAAAAAGATGTGTAAGGCTCACTGTACAACTGTTATATCTAGAGGAACATTTCCAGCCTGTTCCAAGAAAAGAGTGTTAAATGGTATCCCTTGAACTCTTCAGTGATAACAAGAGGTTCTAGTTCTTGACACACAGCCTAATAAGTTCATCTGTTACATGTTGCTGCTTAAAGGTGTGTTACATATTTTTGTATTTTTACTTTTAATTTACCTACCCCTTAACACACACCCCCAAAGGAGACAGTGTTGGAGTCTTTTTTTTTTTTTTTTCTTCATGAAAATAATATATTAAATGTGAAATATTTGTATTTCAGAACTGTTCGCCAGGTGGCACAGGAGCAGTTCTTTTTAATGTGCACCAGATGTTGCATGGGACACAGGCCCCTACTTTTCTTCATTACTCTGCTCTTCACTGTTTTGGGGGTAAGACATTTTTTAATATGCTTATCAATGTGATTCATTCTTTGAACAAGGAATATTCAGAAATTTTTGGTTTTAGCTTGTATTAAAGTTAGATCAGTCTATATTTAATAGATAAAATAGTGATTTCCTATACTATTTTAATCATCTACTCTAGTTAACCCTTGGTTTTTAAAAAATGGATTCTAAGCATAGATATATAAATTCTTATTATTCTGTATTGTTTCAGAGCACAGCCAGAGAGAGAGCTAAACATTCTGGCGACTACTTCACTCTTTTAAGGCACCTTCTTAATTATGCTTACAATAGTAATATTAATATACCCAATGCTGAAGTTCTTCTCAATAATGAAATTGACTGGCTTAAAAGAATTAGGGTAAGTTGCATTTAACACTGTGTTTACCATATCAACAGTATTTTATTAATAGATAGTTTATAGTTTTGAGCATTTTGATTAAATGAAAAACAAAGAGTAATAAAAAGGACCAAAGAATATACTGTTGATAGATATTAACTCATGATTCACAGGATGAATGCTTAACTAGTTTTGTCAAATGCTTTTTCTTTTTACTTAAGACTTGGAATACTGATTTTCAGCTTCTATTTTAGAATCTTGGGGGGGTTGTTTTGGGGGTTTTTTGTTTTTTGTTTTTTTTACAAATTTTCATTTTTTAAAAAGTATTCTTGAACTGTTTTCATCAAAAAATGAGTCTCATAGACTAGCACTTAATTAATCACTCTTGATCTTAGCACATAATACTTTTTACTTAGAATTATATGAGAATTTATTTCCAAAGAGATTTGTAGCTTTTAGCCTTCAGATTAGCATTTCTTCTACTAGTTTGTAAAGCCTACTTCTAGAAGGTTCTGAAGAGAAAAACTTGCTTAGAATGGAAAGATTTGGAGCAATTACCTCTGTCTAGCCGTCTCTTGTTCTGGTTCCCCCTCTCTCTCTCCCTCCCTTGTATAAGTTAGGCATTTGATTTTTTTTCTTTGGCAGGATGATGTTAAAAGAACTGGTGAAACAGGTGTTGAAGAGACAATCTTGGAAGGCCACCTTGGGGTAACAAAAGAATTACTGGCTTTTCAAACCCCTGAGAAAAAGTATCATATTGGTTGTGAAAAAGGAGGTGCTAATCTGATTAAAGTAAGTTCTGTCGTCTTGGTCCTAAGCTAGATGTCATAACCTTCTAAATGTTTATTAGCAAATCTGTCTGATTATAGTATCATGTCTTTGGTGTATTGTCTTGACCTTGTTTTTCTTTTCTGCTTTTAAAGAAACTTTATAGAGGTTATAGTAATTTTTTAAATATAATTTCTAAATTTTATATTTAAATAAAATTTCAGTACTGTGTATTTTATGAAGTAAATAAGCAGTGTTTAATTTTTCTATTTAGCAAATACGAACTTCTCATTTCATGAGACTATTTAAAATGAGACAAATCTCTTACTGTGTAAGACTGCACCTTATATTTCTTTAATGAGTTTCTTCACATGCAGTAACTCAAGGAAGCAAAAAGTATCATTTTAGGACATTTATTTTTATTCAAAATGAGTTTGGGTATACATGTGATTAAAAGAGTATACTTACTTAAAGGGTGAATTTTGTTAAGTGCTACAGTCAGCTCATTCTTGATAGTTAAATAGTTTGTAACCTGAGAAATTGGGTTGGTTTGTTTATTGTGTAAATATTGTTTTGAAGTGGAATCTTTTTATTAGAAAATCCAAGTAAATTTTCTGAAATGTAATGAGATCTTGAGTTCTGATGAGTAATTTGACATTATTTTCTTCCCAAAGACATTTCTTTCTTTAAAAATATATACATATACGCACATGCGCATATGTAACTTTACATACATGTTTTTATAAAAACATATCTATATCATTGCTAATACATAATCCTTTTTTCAACTTTGTAGGAATTAATTGATGATTTCATCTTCCCTGCATCCAATGTTTACCTGCAGTATATGAGAAATGGAGAACTGCCAGCTGAACAGGCTATTCCAGTCTGTAGTTCACCAGCTACCATTAATGCAGGCTTTGAGTTACTTGTAGCATTAGCTGTTGGCTGTGTAAGGAACCTCAAACAGATAGTAGATTCTTTGACTGAAATGTATTACATTGGCACAGCAATAACTAGTAAGTTTCAAAATAGAACATTCTGATGACAGATAATTCTCTAATGTGTTCAGATTCTGTTTTCCTTTTTTTCTTTAGGAAGCATCTTCAACTCATGTTTTCCTTTCAGTCAGCAAAGAGTTTTAATGTAGAAAAATAATCAAATGTTTGTTAAATGTCTTCCTGTATGTAAGTGGTGCAAGTATTTAGCAACAAAATTAATTTCATCTCAGTCAAATCTGGACTGAAACCCAAACTCCAAAGTAGAATAGTCAAAATAAATGCCAGAGTTCAAACTTAAAACTCAAATTACATGCATTGGGAAACCTTTCAGGCCCTCACTTAGAAGTTCTTTAATGTTATTTTCATATAAATTCAAAGAAAATCTGGTTTTAAAGATTGGATTATGAGAAGATGACAGTTTAGTTGACTTTTATGTCCTCAGTTAATGCTCACATGAAGCCCATGAAATAAACTGTATACTCCAGATCTTACTGATACAGAACTGAGGCTCACAAGGGATGAGGGCAGTATAGAATGGCCAAGACAGTAGAAATAAGGCAAACACAACGGAGGCTGTTCTGTTTTAGGAGAAAACCACCGTTAGTTTACAAAGCTTAAAAGTATATTTGATTATAGTAAATCTTTAAGAATGTCGTTATTTTTTGATATGTTGTGTTTCAGAATATAAGGACTTTTAAAGTGATTTTATGAGATTCTGATTAAACTGAATGCTTGAAAGGTGAAACAGTTAGATATTCTACCAAATCTATATACTGTAAAGTGGGATATTTTGTTCATTTTTTAAAAACAAATCCACACTTTGATCTAGTTAGTTTTGAATAAGTTTAAATTCTCAAGGTACACAGCATCACACAGATTCTTTGTCCAACGGCCTTAGCAGGAAGGTTGCTTTGGAATTCGGCGTGAACCAACGCACTGTTTCCATGGGCAAGAGTTACCTTTCCCAAGATGCTTCTGGTATTCAGTTTGCCGCCAGGAGTCACTGTTGTTGTTTGCTCTGTACACATGAGCACATCTTTTATCCAAATAGAATTCAGTTTCATCTTGGGCATAAACACCTTCAATTTTAAGAACTGTGTGCTGCCTCTGGTTTCAGAGGACCCTGCTTATAGCCAGCAAAAATAGAGCCTTGGACCACAGCCTTCCAGGCCTATTTGCTATTTTAAACCTCCTATTCCCAGCACTCCTCCACAAGCTCCACGATGGGAGAAAGAGAAAGGCTGCTTGTTTTTAAGTAGTACATTTGCATGGTAAAAATTTCAAATGCCAAAAGAGGATATATTCTAAAAAATATGTTTCCTGCCCATTCTAGTCCCCTGGTCCCCTTTGATAGCATAACCATTATCTTCAGTCCATGTCTGTCCTCCCAGCATCTCTGTATGCAAAATCCACATAAAAAATCTTTTTTTCTTTAGTTATTTTAACCACAATTGGCATGTAGAACACACAGTGTTCTTCACTTTGTTTTTCCCTTAATATATCTGCAATTGTTTCCTATTAACATATGAATATATACCTAACTCCCATTTATTAGCTGTATACCTTTCAGCTCAATATAGTATAGTTTATTTACAGTCTTACAGTGATGATATTTATGTTGTTTCCAGGTTTATACTAGATAGAGGGAGATGTGCAGTGATTTACAGTTCTCAAAGCACTCAAATCCACTATTTCGTTTGCTCCTCAAAATAGCATGATTATAGGCAGAGCAAGTGTTACTCTTATTACTATATTTATTAGAAAGGAAACAGGCTTACCTGAAGATGAAAGAGTTGGTAAGCATCAGAACCTGGATGTAAACTCAGGTGATACCTTAGGATTATTTAAAACTGACTAAGCTATAATATGTTGATGTATTTATACAGCATTTCATTCCAGAATGAGTTTGAAGGCCTTTAAAAAAAATACAAAAAAATATACAAAAGTAGAAAAAGTTAAAGTTCATAATGGCTAAACTATTATACAGTTAAAAGTAAAGTTAACATGTAGGAATTAGCATTATACTATCTTGTGAGAATCCTTATGAACTTAATAGATCCTAAGTGGACAGAATGGTTATATTCATGTTACAAGAATCTTTTATCTTCTTTCAGCTTGTGAAGCACTTACTGAGTGGGAGTATCTGCCACCTGTTGGACCCCGCCCTCCAAAAGGATTTGTGGGACTGAAAAATGCTGGTGCTACTTGTTACATGAATTCTGTGATTCAGCAACTCTACATGATACCCTCTATTAGGAATGGTATTCTTGCAATCGAAGGCACAGGTGGTGATGTAGATGATGATATGTCTGGGGATGAGAAGCAGGACAATGAGGTAAATTTTATTTAGCATTTTTGTTTTCTCTGTTTGAAGTTCTAATTCCAGATAACTATTGTTCTCTCTTCAAGAGTATTATACTTTCATTGGACCTATTGACATATATTTGAAAATAAAGCTGAATCTCCCAGCGGAGACTGCTACCTCAACATAGCACTCACTGTCTGTCTACCAGACTTTCACCTACAGTTAATATTTATAACAGTTCATATGTTTTAAAGCAGTAGTTAATGTATTCACTTTTAGGAGGGGAAGTGTTTGGTATAATTTAGAGTTTGTTAAATGATAAGAATCTTCATTTTTAATAATAGTTTAAATTATATTTTCACTTTTCTATTTGATATTTTAATTATGTATTTCCATTAATTTGTGCCAAGTTATAAACTATGCCAGTTTCATTATCAGTGCTTACTATTAGATTACCTTTATATTTCCCCCAGATCATAACTCTTTTTGCTTAGGAACAAGCTTCTCTCTACTTGACAAAATTTAGGCTGCCTACCGCATATCCGATGCAGAATAAAGGTGTGGGAAAGTTAGATTGTAGTGGTAGATCAGAGTTGACATAACTATGGCATGGTCCTTTAAAGAAGAGAATATGGCAAGACTTAAGTTGTGATCATGTTTGTATCCACCCGGTATTTCTTTGCTTTTATTTTACCTTTTCCCGTTCATGGTGTTGGAGAGAGCTGAAGAAAGAAGCCAGAGCATGCTCTAATTGTAGTAAACATCATAAATGGTTGTTTTCTCATTCCCTCTCTTTAGTCACCAAACTATCAGCTCTGAGGTAGTTTATCACTTACAGGACTTCTGAAACAACACTAGCCTCAACTCTCCCCAGGTCTACTGAACTGCATCAGTAAGGGATTGGGATCTGAGCATTTTTGCTTTTTTAAAAAGTTTCGTAGGCGATGCTTATACCCACAGCTGGTTAAGAACCATTGCACTGGGTAAAAATTCTGATTCTGCAGTCTGTGTCATCTATGGGATGTTGAGTTAAGCTCAACAACAGTTAGGGGTAGCTAACTGAAAACATGATATAGTTCAAATAATTTGTCTCACCTTTGCTCTCATGGTACCCTCTGCTTTGTGTTGTTCCGGCAACCCACTGCACTGTAGGGTGTATTTGGTTTGGTTTTTTGCCTGTGTGCTTTTTTTCCCTTCCCCAGACTAAGTTTCTCATGGGCAGCGCTGGACATTGTCTATTTCTATATCAAAGATCTCAAACATAGTTATGCAGCCACCATTTTCTTTCCATCTCTGAGTTTGACTATTCTAGTTACCTCATATAAGTGGAATCATACCATATTTGTCTTTTTGTGATTGGCTTATTTCACTTAACATAATGTCTTTGAGGTTTATTGATTTCATAGTACATAACAGAATTTCCTTCCTTTTAAAGACGGAATAATATTCCTTTGAATGTATACCACATTAGTTTATCCATTTATTCATCAGTTAAACATTTGGGTTGCTTACACTTTTTGGCTACTGTGAATAATACGGCTGTGAACATGGATGTACAAATACCTCTTCGAGACCTTTCTTTCAGTTCTTTTGGGTGTTATACCCAGAAGTGGAATTGCTGGATTTGGTAGTTCTATGTTTCGTTTTTTGAGGAACTGTTTTCTCTAGTGGCTGCACCATTTTACATCACCAACAGTGTGCAAGGGTTGCAGTTTCTTTGCACAAGTCTTTTCTTTCATGAGGTCCAGTATGTCTCTTCTTTCACTGCCTGTGTCTTTGGTGTTATATCCAAATCCAATCCAGTGTTGTGAAGCTTTTGCTCTATATTTCAGTAGTTTCATAGTTTTGGCTTTTACATTCAGATCTTTGATCTGTATTGAGTAGATTTTTGTATATGGTGTTAGGGGAAAGTCCGACATCATTCCTTTGCATGTGGATGCACATCTAGTTTTTCCAGCACCATTTGTTGAAGAGTACTGCTATTCTTAATATGTATATTTTATTGAATGTATAGAGTTCTGGGCACTTTATATGCATTATGTCGTATAATCCTCATAACAGCTACATGAAGAATGTGTTTTTCCCACTTACACATGAGGAAGCTGAAGTTTACAAAGGTTAAGTAACTTACTTGCTCAAAGTTACTTAGCTTATAAGTGGCAGAACCTGCATTTGTGTCCAGTTCAGTCTTAAGTTAATCACTACACTCTATTCTGGTATATTACGTACTTCTCTGATACATAGAGTTATTCCTTTATGACAAGTCTTATGTGAAATGGTGGACATAAACACTGATACTGTAAATTAAAAGTTAAGTGCTTTGGAAATAAGAAAAAGAAGTACAGATCATTTGTTCACAAACTGGCATTTGTCTCAACATATTTTACTATACTTTAAAGTTAGATGAGCTCATTAATGATATCTTTTGGTTTCTAGAGCAATGTTGATCCCAGAGATGATGTATTTGGATACCCTCAACAGTTTGAAGACAAACCAGCATTAAGTAAAACAGAAGATAGGAAAGAGTACAATATTGGTGTCCTCAGACACCTTCAGGTCATCTTTGGTCATTTAGCTGCTTCTCGACTACAGTACTATGTGCCCAGAGGATTTTGGAAACAGTTCAGGTAAACTATGGATGGATAGTTATAGGGATACTGCTTAAACCTTTATGAGCATCTCAATACACCAATGTTAAATTTCTAAAACCTATGTTGGAAGACACCTTTATGTTTAACTTCGTAGTTAGGTTTGTCTTGTCTCCAAAGGAGGTAGAGTATCAGTAAGAAGCAACATTCTTTAGTCTCTTAAGATGTTAAGTCTGTTAAGATGTTTTATTTTGAACACTTACTAATATATACATAGTAGGGAGGAAGAGTATTAGCCCTTATGTATTCATCACTCTATTTTAACAGTAGTCAATACATGACCAATCTTAATCTACATTCCTATCTACTTCTTTCCCAATTGTTCTGAAGCAAATCTCAAATACATAGTTTCATCCATAAACATTTCACTATGTATCGCTAAATTTTTTTAACTTAAACATGATACTATTACATCTTTTTAAAATTCCTTAATATCCTTGTCAGTGTTAAAATTTACCCAGTTACCTCATGATTGTTTTTTACTGTGTATTTTTTGAAATCATGATCCAAATGAAGTCCATATATTGCAGATATTGATACAACTCTTTAGTCTCTTCTAATCTTTTTCCACTCTTGTAATTATTTGGGGGGGGGCTGGGAAAACGTGGTTAACCCTGTAAATTTTTCCATCTAGAGTTTATTGATGGGATCCTTATGGTATTTTCTGTTTTCCTCAGTCCCCTGTATTTCCTTTGAATAAGTAGTGAGTTCTAGAGGCTTGATCAGATTTGGGTGTTAGTTTTCTGGAAATGGATAGGCAAGGCTACTTCATAGGTGGTAACGATTACCTCAGTGAGAAGTACATAATATGTCTCTCTCCTTATGGTAACAACCACTGATCGTCATTGCCTAAATGCAGCATTTCATTGGTGTTACAAAATGGCAACATTCTAATTTTATCATCCTTTAATTTATTAGCTAGAATAGATCTATAATGGAAAACTCCCCTATGCCAACTGTCTATTGTAATATATAATTTAATAGGAAAGGTGGGCTAAATACCTTGGGGCTTTTTTTTTTTTTTTTTTTAATTAAAAAATCTTCAGTTATATGTTGATCTTGTTTTTCTGGCTTCATTTATTTCACCTTTTTAAAAAACCATTGCCTATTATGTCATGCACTGTGCTATAATACCATAGTACAACCACGTATCTACTGTGTATGAAAAGGCTGTAATCCTTCATAGCAGTGGGTTTTTTAAATAATACTTCTTAGAATCCCTTCAAGGTATCTCCCAGACAGCTGAGAGAGAGCAGGGGAAGCAAAGGGTCGGGTCACCTGACACTGCCATTCTGGTCCACCTTCCCTGCTTCAATTAGAGCAGCTCCCCTTTTCCCTGCAAGGATACTGCTTAGATTTCTTTTGAAACCACTGCTTTGTAGTACAATGACCTCCCTATGACTCGCCATATAAATTCCTCCGATTCCTCTAACTAGGCCCCCTACTTAATCCATACTTACTGGCTTGCACGCAGCACCCAGCTCTGCTTTTGCTCTTTTCAATCCCATCACCTGGCACACCCCTTCTCTTCCTCTGTGACTATTCCAGTTCTCTTTCCTTCTCCAGCTTGTCCTGTCTCTGCCATAAGGCTTTTAGTATTTCTGTTCTTCCTCTTCCAAATTACTCTCAAGCTTTTTGAGCTTTTCTCTGAAAATTTGTCATTCAATTACATATAGTTTTCTCTTTTCTTATATTGCATTTTTGACTTCTCAATTACTCTCTATGCTAGTGGAGCTCGCATAATCATCTAGACCAACACTTTTGGATTATCCACAGTTTAGACATGTAATATACTCTTGATACATGTGGGTTTAATATACTCTTGATACATGTGGGTTAGTTAACCACATTTCCTAGCTGCAGTTTTTTATGTTGAAAAATTTCAAACCAACAGAAAAGTTGAAGTAGTATAATTATCACTTTTGTTATATACTCTTTACCTAGGTTTACCAGTTGTTAACATTTTGCCATATTTGCTTGTTATACTTGGTTTTTGTTTTTTGTTTTTTCTAATCAAATTGATAGTAAATTGCAAATAAGACACTATACATGCTTGAACATGTATCCTCTAAGAATTAAGTTTTCCTTAATACAATGATCACATCTGTGAAATTTTAATATTGATTTAATAGTGTCTAATATTCTAATAATCATCAATGTGTATTCCAGTTTCCCCAAAATATTCTTTATAACTTTTTCCCCAATTCCAGACTGGTATCCTAGAAGGAATCACAAGAATTTGGTTGTTACCGCTTTAGTCATCTCTAAAATAATCTCCCTAACTTTTCATGTCCTTAATGGTAATGGCGTTTTTGAAGAATCTAGGCCAGTTGTCTTACAGCGTGTGTCTGACTTCCTTGATCTGTATGATTATCTCCCCATGATTAGATTCAGGTTAAACTTTCTGGCAAGGAAACTGTAGGTGATGTTACTATATGCTTCTCATTGCATTGCGTTGCGAGGCATATAGTATCAGTTTACCTGATTATTGGTGGTATTAGTTTTGATCCTTTGGTGTCTTAACAGATCTCTCCATTATAAAGGTACCTTTTAACAAATGATAATATATTTGATTTTAAACTTACTATATGCAAATTTAACAGCTGAAATATAAGTGAGATGAGATTATTTGTTGCGTAGTAAAAGTTACAGAAGGATTTATTAAAAGACCGTTTGTTCCTCTAGCATACTTAAAATACATTTGTTATATCTCACTTAAAATGAATTTACTTATATTCTCTATATGACTCTATAAATAAAAAACTGGATGTCATTGATAGTTTCTAGCAGTGCCTGGATTTTATTAGTATCATTTCGCATATTGTGGTACACACAATTGATAGTTTGTTTTCTTGGGATTGATTTGCCTAATTTAAGTGTTTGTAACCTGAAATTTAGGCAAAATGAAAGAAATAGTAGTAATTAACATCTACATAAAAGTGAGATCAACCACCTCATTTTAATTGCATCTTCAGTTGGATTCAAAATGCATGTCTATACCATATTACCTACAGCAACCATCCTTCTTGGAGCCAAACTGTCCATCAGCCACACCAGTCGTTTGATGGTATTTCTTCCTTACTGAACTACCACTTTGACTATGAGTCTCACTTTCTCTCCCTCAGCACCTGAAACATAAAGAGTGGTTGGTTTTTTTCTACTTCCTCACGTAGCTGAAGAATAAAATTGCATTTTACATACTGTCATTTGCTGTTGTATTGCTTTTTTCCTGAAAATATATATTGTATATGTTGTTCTCAGAGTGTTGCACATTACATATTTTACTCCATTCATTTCTTAGGCTTTGGGGTGAGCCTGTTAACCTGCGTGAACAACATGATGCTTTAGAATTTTTTAATTCATTGGTGGATAGTTTAGATGAAGCTTTGAAAGCCTTGGGACATCCAGCTATGCTAAGTAAAGTCTTAGGAGGTTCCTTTGCTGATCAGAAGATTTGCCAAGGCTGCCCGCATAGGTAGGTGCTAACGTACTGTTTATTTTTACTAGTAGTTTTGTACAAAAGTGGAGTATGAGTATTCTACCGAAATTATTAAATACCTGAGACTGGATGAGTTACATACTGTGCATACCTTACTACTGTGGGGTTTTGTTTGTTTTTGTCAGATTACATTAGATTCCTTTAACTCTACCTAAGCTCTTACTATTTCATACTCCTGCATGCTTTTATGTGTGATCATGCCTAGGAAAATAAAATGGCATTTTGCATATAGCTATAGCGGTTAATTATAAATTTGCCCTCTATCTTAGAATTAAAATATCTATAATGTTAAATACATTAAGTTTAGACGATAACAGACATGGAGCACTGTTTCCTATACAAATGAAATACTGACTTTTTGAAAATAGCATTGATTGTCACTGTCTTTAAGGTATGTTTTCCACACAGAACGTTTACAGCAAGAGTTGGCTAAACAAATTGGTTTTTGCTTAAAAGGGAAGTTGTTTGATTAAGGGCTGTTACTGAGAATACTTAAATAACTATTAGAGTTCGTTACTGATAAATACTTGTTTATGTCTATTATACGGAAGTTTTACTTTGGAACGTCTCTTGTATGTTGTCAATGTTAGTTTGAAATCTCTTCTCACCAAAATATCATAAGATAGTATTTTCTACAAGTCCAAAACAGCATTATATATAGTCATAGGTTATGTGTGTATATGGTTGGTGGAGGTGCTTCATTTTTTAACATAGGGAAGTGATAGTGGGAAAAGCAATACTATATAAATGTTAAACCATTCAGTCCAAATGAGGCCATAAAATTATTCACATAGCTGGGACAACTTTTGATCCTTTTGAAAGACCTTTTGCATTAGGTGAACAATAAAATTGTCACTTTAACCTCTTGTTTTCAATTACTGGTAAAAAAAAAATTAGTATCATCTATTCTTGTCAGTCTTTCTAGGTTTGTTCTAGACAGTTTTCAAAATTATTTGGAAATTACTGGTTTTCTTTGCCAAGTGAAAATGTCCAGAGAACATGATCTTAAAGATCCCTAAAGTTCAAATACCTACTGCACAATTAAACTACTACTGTTATATGCCAGAAGGTTACATAAAGAGCCCTAAGACAGTCTGTTTTAGGGTATTTGTCCAGAACACGAGTTAACAAACTATGGACCATAGGTCAAATCCAGCCCTGCATCTGCTTTTATGAAGTTATATTGGCGCATTCCCACTCTCTTACCTACTGTCTGACTGCTTTAGTTATAACAGCAGAGTTCAGTAGTTGCCACAGGAACCTCATGGCCCAAAAAGGCCATGTAATATTTACTACCTAGCCTTTTATAGAAAAACTTTGCCAACTTCACATCTTAGAATGTCCTAGTTTTTAACTGGAATCATAAAATCTAACTTTTCTCTTCTATGGGTTCCCCAGTTATAGTAGCAACTTGCTTAATACTTCATATTCGATTCATGTCACTTATAAATGCCTTTATGTACATACCTTTTTTCCTTAAATTGAAAAGCCCTAAACATGAAGGACTGTCCTAAACATTGACTATCACATAGTGCTTTAAACAGGGTAGGTACTCAAGATATTTGTTGAATGAATGAATTTAGTGATTGAGAATGAATCCCCCACATCCCATGTTCTAAATTTATGAATATATCTCATCAGAAATCTGAAAATTCCTTCAGTAGAAAATTGCCACGAGTTGGGATTCTGGCCCCTATTCAGATTGCTTATCCCCTATTCATTTGTGTGTTCAAACTTGTACTTTAGTAAGGTTTCCATTACAGAAGAAGAGAAACATTTAAAAATTCAGCTCATTAATAATTTAAAATACCCTTTTCAGAACTTGATGAATTCATGCTTTGGCCTTGGCATGAATTACTATCTAAACAGATGACGGTAGAATCGGTATGGTACACCATGAAGCAGTTGCACTGTGAAACCAGACAGGCCTGGCTTCATAACACCATTTTCCTAGTAATCTTGACCAAATTAACATTCTGAACCCCACTTCTCTCATCTCTTGACGTGGAGATGGTGGCATTTCTCTAGCAGGTTTGTTGTGAAGGTAAAGAACCTGTTTTATGTAGTGTGTAAACAATCTATGTCATGCCCAGGAGAGGGTAAGTCACCCATAAATAACTGTCATTTATCGGTAACATTCTATGACTTACAAGTTGTGGGTTATATTACAAATACTACAAAAGTAGTTTTCATTGAGTCCATAACTAAATATGATGTTTAGAAAACTAAGGAATAAATTCTCTTTAATCATTTCTTAAATAATATCTTCAGATACGAGTGTGAAGAATCTTTTACGACTTTGAATGTAGACATTAGAAATCACCAAAATCTTCTTGATTCTTTGGAACAATATGTCAAAGGAGATTTATTAGAAGGTGCAAATGCTTATCATTGTGAAAAATGCAATAAAAAGGTATGAATTGCCCTATTTTGTTTAAAATAATTATGATTACATGTAATGGGTTTGGGAAAAGCTGATTGTTTTTCTTTGTTCTCAAAATTCACCCTCTTTATTACCTACCCTGCTTTGTGTTACAGTGGTAGCAAAGAGGTAGTTAAGATAACTGACTTAAAGGTTTGTCAGGGAAAGATGATTAAGAGAAAGTGCCAGAAGGGCTGGGGAAAACAGGTGAAGATAAGAGTGAGTCACTTTAGAAGTCATAATAGCTTAATACCACATTCTCTTATCTGAGTTACACAGACAGTTTTCATCCATACCCAACTAAACTGCTATTGAAATCCTCAAAGCTACAGAGCTGATGGAGGAATGCGTTTCTCCTCTCATGTCCAGAGTTACTAGTCAAGACCAGGAAGTCTGAAACCATTCATTTATTTAGCCACAAAAGATCTCTTCTACCACCTGTGTTTTTAAACTACTTGAATCAGATTTTTAGACTAACCTGGTTAGTTTTTTGTCTGCGGGCACTTAACTCTGGAAGAGACAATTTACATATACATGTGATAAATAATGTGTGTTTTTTCTGGGCTCCCAAGCCCTCTGACCTCTGAGTCACCTGTGTTTTGACCTTATATACCACTTAGAGAGGTATTAAAGTCTAGAGGTTGAGATCATGAGCTGTAAAGCCATACTGCCTGCCACTCACAGCTCCAAGACTTGAGGCAAGTTACCTAATCTCTCTGCTACTCCTCATTCCATCCTTAAGATTCAGTAGTAAACATGTTACTACTTGGGCAGCACTTAGCATATAACTTCCGTACCTAATTGCCCAGTAAATATTAGTTGCTGTTACCTTTCTATAGTTTGCTCACAGCAGACCACACCTTCATTAAAATAACAGTAAATATCAAACAAGTAGTAATGGTTAGCTAATAGTGACAGTACAGAAACCAGGCAGTGAATGTCTGTGTCACTGATGGTTGCAATTTATAACAAATGGCATCAGCTATTTCCATATTAGATTTAGTTCACATTTTTAAAAATATCAACTGACAGAATTGCTCTGATTATGTTCATTTTCATACATTTGTTTACACTTAAAATTTCAGATTAATCTTGAGAATTGAATAATAGAGTTTTAAAGTTTTGGGAGGTTTTGCAATAGATTGTAAGAGAACATCTAGTAATTTGCTCTGTTTATTTTAGGTTGATACCGTAAAGCGCTTGCTTATTAAAAAATTACCTCCTGTGCTTGCTATCCAACTAAAACGATTTGACTACGACTGGGAAAGAGAATGTGCAATCAAGTTTAATGATTACTTTGAATTTCCTCGAGAGCTTGACATGGAACCTTACACAGTTGCAGGTGTTGCAAAGCTGGAAGGAGATAACGTAAACCCAGAGAGTCAGTTGATACAACAGAATGAGCAGTCTGACAGTGAGACAGCAGGAAGCACGAAATACAGACTCGTAGGGGTGCTTGTACACAGTGGACAAGCAAGCGGGGGACATTATTATTCTTACATCATTCAAAGGAATGGAGGCGATGGTGAGAGAAATCGCTGGTATAAATTTGATGATGGAGATGTAACAGAGTGTAAAATGGATGACGATGAAGAAATGAAAAACCAGTGTTTTGGTGGAGAGTACATGGGAGAAGTATTCGATCACATGATGAAGCGTATGTCATACAGGCGCCAGAAAAGGTGGTGGAATGCTTATATACTTTTTTATGAACGATTGGACACAATAGACCAAGGTGATGAGTTGATAAGATATATATCAGAGCTTGCTATCACCACAAGACCCCACCAGATTATTATGCCATCTGCCATTGAGAGAAGTGTGCGGAAACAGAATGTACAATTCATGCATAACCGAATGCAGTACAGTATGGAATATTTTCAGTTTATGAAAAAACTGCTTACGTGTAATGGTGTCTACTTAAATCCTCCTCCAGGTAAGTGTCAGGAGTTTAGCTTCTTAGTAATAAAGTGTACTTCTTAATAATACTTGCAGGATTTCTTAACAGGCATCAACATGTTTGTTTCTTTCTCCTTTTTGGTTGTTTTAAAGTCATATTTCAGATGACTTACCTTTGAGCGGTATATAGTGTCTTGCTGTTTAGAAACAGAGGAGCTTTTGTTTGATACAACAGTTCGTTTTTTACTCAAGCGTTGGTTTGAGGTGTGCTTTAGTGAATAAGAATTATTTCATAAGTAGCCTAAGAGAGATTTTAATAAAGTTAAAACTTGTGAAAATTAGTGGAAATGCAGACTTGTTTGAAAATGAAAGTGAGGCTTGAACTTAGAAATTTGTTTGACTTTTGGGTTTTTTTTAAATATATGCATTTTATTAGGGGGAGGGTAGTTCTCAGTGGTGGAGTGTATGCTTAGCATGCACAAGGTCCTGGGTTCAATCCCCAGTACCTCCATTTAAAAAAATAAAAATAAATAAATGTTAATATCTGCATTTTATTTATAGGGCAAGATCACCTGTTGCCTGAAGCAGAAGAAATCACTATGATTAGTATTCAGCTTGCTGCTAGGTTTCTCTTTACCACAGGATTTCACACCAAGAAAATAGTCCGTGGCTCTGCCAGTGATTGGTAAATTGCTTTGGATTTTCATTACAATTATACTAGCATTTAGTTTGGTTCTTGAATATGCTGCTTTATTTTTTTTTTCAAGCCATGATAGTCTTGTTTCATATTTGTAATGCAGAATAAAAAACTCTTGGTAGCAATAGTGTGAGAAATTATATTTAAATAATTACTAAGACTTTAAACATGGCCCATGCTTCTGTTATTCTGGCTTCTGTTTCTCTTATATCATATCTTTGATGTCTCTGTACAAAAGGGATTCTTTAAAAGTCTGAGCTTATTTAATCAAGAAATTATTACATTTTAGCTTCCCTAGATTATATTCCACCATAGATTAAAAAGGTGTAAAATTAAAATGAGTTTTCTAAGTTTCTAATTGTGAAAATATAGAGGCCATTTAATACCTTGTTTTAACAATTTTTACTTACTCATCTAGTAATAAGATGTTAAGGGAAAGGGGGATGATTTATTATTCTGTCATTGATAACCAGGAAGAGTTTGGTAATGGGTTTATAGAGGACTATATTAAGTTTTCATCTATTTTGTGACTCTGTAAGAATAGACCACATCATAGTATTCATCAGCCATTTTAATATTAGTACTGGAAGCTACCATTGCTGGTTCTCTCCCTCCAGTAGTAAAAGTTCTTTAGTTTTTATTTGGTTCATAGTGACCTAACCCTGTACTATATAAGAAGCATGTTACTAAATTGATGTTCATAGATTTTTTTTGTTTGTTTCGTCTTAGGTATGATGCATTATGTATTCTCCTTCGTCACAGCAAAAATGTACGTTTTTGGTTTGCTCATAATGTCCTTTTTAATGTTTCAAATCGCTTCTCTGAATACCTTCTGGAGTGTCCTAGTGCAGAAGTGAGGGGTGCATTTGCAAAACTTATAGTTTTTATTGCACATTTTTCTTTGCAAGATGGACCATGTCCTTCACCTTTCGCATCTCCGGGACCTTCTAGTCAGGTAATTGCCCAGTTTTTTTCCTAATGATTAAATGCTTACAAATAAATTCTATATCGTGGAAGCTGAAGTCACAAATATATGTGCCTCTGTTTTATATGTTTACCTAACAAATGTGTGTGTGCTCAAGCACACACACCATAGTCCAATACCTCTGAGTTCCATTAACAGTACTTCACAGCAATGAGTAGTGATGATTGGCTCTTTAAAACATAATGGAATTGTCTGTTAATTCAGTTACATGCAGTAGCTTAATTATGCACTTACTGTTATATAGATTATATATAAAGTTAAATAGACTTCAGGTTTGTTTTTTTTTTAAACTTAGAACAGTATGAAGCCTCTATAATGAAATGTACGGCAGATCTTCATCCCCTTCCCTAACAGGCAACCCCTTTCATTGTGGCTTGTGTGATCATTCCTTCCAGAAATTTCTGCCTATATTTAACATATATGTGCATGCCCCATTTTTATGCAAATAGAATTATGTTGTACCTGTACCTTGTTGCTGAAAAACAACCAATGTTTTATCCTTCACAGGCTTATGACAACTTAAGCTTGAGTGATCATTTACTAAGAGCAGTACTAAATCTCTTGAGAAGAGAAGTTTCAGAGCATGGGCGTCATTTACAGCAGTATTTCAACCTGTTTGTAATGTATGCCAATTTAGGTAAGAATTTAAGTTTTCATAATTGTTTTTAATGTGTTGCATTAAGTGATGAAATCATTTAAGTCAAGTGATGAAATAAAACCTGGTCTAAAATAGAAACAATATTCCATAAAACCTATTGTGAATTTTATCTGAAACTTTTTTTCCTGCATTTTTTACTTTGTACTTTATAGTTATTTATGCATGTCTTATCTCTGCGGTAGTCACAGGTCAGAATCTGTATCTTAATCATATTCTTATCTCCTAAAGTGGTGACATCAGACCTGTCTAGTTTTTGAAAATACTGATTCCTAGGCCACATCCCACACCAGCTGAATCCAAATTCTCAAAGCTATCACAAGGAATCCACATTTTCAAAAGGTCCTCAGATTATTGCAATACACAGCAGCTTTGGGTAAAGGACTTAATCTGTATGTAACTTTTGTCAAAGTAAACTAAACTAAAATTGGGAAAATACTCATTTAAATTACCCTATTATTTATGTTAAGTTCTATACCCAAACATCCTTGTCATTCCAGGTTTTTTTGTGTGTAAATCTACTAATCACTAATTGATCCGTGGCCCTTTTAACATAAGCAACTTCTGCTTTGTTTTGCATCTCTTCCCTTACCTTTCCATAAGGAAGAGGTTTGTATATTTGTAGTTGAGAAGGAAGAGAATTTTTTTTATACAAACAAGCATAAATGGAATCCGTATTTCACACTTGTAAATGCCTGAAATTTGGTATTTCTAAAAATCCTAATCTGTTCAACTCCCTTTTTAGGTATTCCCTGTTCACAAAGCATGCATCATTGGTCCATAATGTCATCTAATTAAAATTTCCCTGCTAAAGCAAATACGGGTCTATAAACTTTAAAATGAAATCCTTAGGACCACATATTCTTTGAGGTTCAGAATTGTTTGGATTTAAGAAAGGTAAAGTAGTGCATATACAATACGTTATGTAATGTCCCTGTAACAGGGTCCAAAATAGCACCTTAAAATCATACATGTTAATGTTTCTACAGTAAAACATGAATATTCACACTGAGGGGATGAATGAAGACTGTAAATAGTTCAGCCAGATTTTCACACCAACTTTATGAAAGAACTTTATTTGCACTTATGATAAGAGCTGTTTGACTCTCAGGATTTCAGATAAGGGATTGTGGACCTGTGTTTATTATACTTCTTGGAACATGATAATAAATAAGACATCTACTTTCTAATGGGGTATCAAAGCAAATTAATTATTTTACTTGCTGTAAAATATATTCATGGCTAAAATGGGGAAAATAGGAAGTGCAATGGAAGTACATCGTAGGGGTACCTGACCAGATTTGCAGAGTGTAGGGGACTTACTGGGAAAGTTGATGTGGGAATTGGTTGAGTTTTCCATCCAGAGTGAACAGCAGGTGCAAAGACTTGGAATAAACTCAGCATGGCTCATTGGAGGAAATGAAAGTTAGTCTGACTAGAATTGATGCAATATGGCGATGGTGGGAGTGGTAAGCAGGATTTTCTAATCATGCTATTCTGGCAAGTCTTGTGAGAGATTCTAGACTTTGTCCTGAGGGCACTGATGAGCCATTGTAGAGTTTTGAATAGACATGGCTTCTAGAAAGATCACCCTGGCTACAGTATGGAATGGATCACAGGAGAGTAAGACTAGAGATTGTTAAAATAACCTATAGGCAGAAAATTGTTGTGGCCTGTACTGGGGAACTGACAGTGAGGGTGTTACGAGTAGACAGATTGTGGTCCTTTTTATTAGAGATAGGGTCAGTAGGATTTGGTGATTGGATATTCAAAAGAGGTGTTAAGAATTCCAACTTGACAAAGAGCAGGTAGTGGTGCCATGTACTGAGAGGAGGGGGGAACTTAGGAGGAAGAACATGGACAGGGAATTTGAGTCTTTGTGACACCCAAATTGAGATGTGCAGTAGAACGGTGATCTGTTTGGAAATATTTGGGAATCAGCTAAATGAAGGTAGCTGGCACTTGAAGCCACTAGAGTGAGTTTTGATCATCCAGGGAAGGCCATACAGTGCAAGAAGACATTGGAAATTTGAGGAGCATCAATTTTTTGAGAGACGGGAAGGAGGACTTACAAAGAAGAGTAAGGAGAAGAGGCAAAAAGAAAATGAGAGGAATCCAAGGAGAAGGAAGTGGTTATGGCATGAAAACTGTTCCTTAGCTTTAAACCAGAAAAGGGGGCAGAAACCAAATAGGCATGGGTTGAGGAGTGGGAAAATGAGAAAGTAGAGAGAACAAATTGACAAGAAGCTTGGCTGAGGAAGAAAGAAAGGCAGTTTATAAAAGAATTCTCACTTAGTTTTCATTGTTCACCTAATGATGGGGATTGCAGTCTAGGCTAGGCCCCTCGACTTCCCAGGCTGTAGAATGTGTTTATCTTGCTTGTGCCCAATATGACTGGAATGTCATGGGTCTCCATTTAACCATTTTGATACTTAAATCCAATTATACTAACTCAGTAGATTTTCGGTTCTGGTTAAATAATACTCTGAATGCTAAGTAAAAGTGATCTTCTGATTATAAAAGTTACAGGAAAAGATTTTAGATAACTATTATGAAGCTCTTCCATCCTAATTCTTCCCTCATAGAATTCTTTTTCTCTCTTCCTACTTCTCCATTCTTTATCATAGGTGTGGCAGAGAAGACACAGCTTCTGAAGTTGAGTGTACCTGCTACCTTTATGCTTGTGTCTTTAGATGAAGGTCCAGGCCCTCCAATCAAATATCAGTATGCTGAATTAGGCAAATTATACTCAGTAGTATCACAGCTAATCCGCTGTTGCAATGTCTCATCAAGAATGCAGTCTTCAATCAATGGTAAAGTCAGATGCTCCATTCTTTACATTGGTTTTAAAATACTGTTGGGCATAGATAGTACCTGATTAAAAGTAATTCTGAAGATGTTTAAATATAAAACAAGAGTCTGAAGGTCCATGCTTTGGAATATTTTATAATTTTTGAGTCCTGCAACTTTTATACATGTTTAAAGGAAATCTTTGTCTACTTGCTACTGAGGTTGGTACCTTGCTTATGAAATGATGTAAGAATTAACTTTACCATTAAAGAAAATGCCAGTGTTGGCATTTAAATTTTACATTTTATCACCTTGATATAACTGATCATTATAGTGCTTAATATTACTTTTTGTTGTACTCAGGAAACTTGATTTAAAATACTATTTTCATAAAAAATCCATAAGCTATTTTCTATGGTGAAAGCTCTGTATTATTGTGGAGAAGCCTATTAGTTTTTCATTGATGACAAATCTGTATTCTAGGTAATCCTCCTCTTCCCAATCCTTTTGGTGATCCTAATTTATCACAACCTATAATGCCAATTCAGCAGAATGTGGCAGACATTTTATTTGTGAGGACAAGTTATGTGAAGAAAATCATTGAGGACTGCAGTAACTCAGAGGAAACCGTCAAATTACTTCGTTTTTGCTGCTGGGAGAATCCTCAGTTCTCATCTACTGTCCTCAGTGAACTTCTGTGGCAGGTTAAAGGAAAATAAATATTCATATGCTTTATAATTTGATTTGTTTTTTATTTTTTATTTTTTTAAATAGAGGGGTTTTTTTTTAAACATATAATTAATTGGCTTTACAGTATTATATTAGTTTCAGGTGTGCAACATAGTGATTTTGATACTTTTATACATTACACATTACAAAATGATCACCACTGTTACGGCTTTAAATACATTATTCACCATGTCTTACCTGTTTTTAGGTTGCATACTCCTACACTTATGAACTCCGGCCCTATTTGGACCTGCTTTTGCAGATCTTACTAATTGAGGACTCTTGGCAGACTCACAGGTAGATATTCTTTTTCTCTTACTTGCCGAACTTTTAGAGTAACTGAAATTGCCAGTCAGCATATATTATTTGCCTCTTGGAAATCTAATAAATATTTTATCTTAAAAACTTAAGAATGAATAAAAGGGTCCCCTTCCCTCACAATTTTACTTCCTTTTTTTTTTTTTTTTTTTTTTTTTTCCCCTCTCATTGCCCAAGTTGCATACTTAAATATACTAACTTTTGTCTTTCAGTTGGTGGTGTGTTTTTTGTTTGCAGGGGCAGGGCGGGGTGTTGGTAAATGTTTTAATTTTATTAATGATGCTGTAGGGTTACTTTAGGGTTGGATTACATTAGTTTTAGAATTAATCACATGATAACATTTGGTTATCTAAAAATAGTCCTTTAGATAAGTACAATCAGTTCCCATTGTTCACAGTAGTCCCTGGGCTAAAAGCTTACACTGTGAACACTGAGCAAATACTAAGCCGTTGCTCCTGGGGAAAGTACACGGTTAGGTTCCTGCAGGCCTCTGGTTACATTTTTGTCAACCAGTCAATACATAACCTTCTTTTAATGTGTGTTTCTGTTTAAAGATACCTTATTAATATATGTTGCTGACTCGTTAACATTGAATTCATGATAAATCATGTCCAAACAAAGCTTATCTAACTTTTCTCTGCAAAGCACATCACAGCCTTCTTGGGCTTAAGAACACTAGGACAGCACTTTAGCACTAAACATTTAAGGCCCTTTTTAAACAGTGAAATCAATTTTAAAAGTACAAAAATGTGGAAACAGTGTCGCTAAGATAGTGAGGAAAAAGGATACTTGTTTACAGTATGAGCTAAAACAAGGCAGGTAATCACTTTGTTCCACTGCAGATGGGAATGTGTTAGGCAACTCAGGTTTGTTTTTTTTGCCACTCCACACATGACTGCAGAAGCACTGCAAGAGTTAATAAATGAAACACAAAATTTGGTAGTTTGGAAACTATAGCTGTTTATTTTGAACAAAGGATTTAAAACTTTTCTTAAAAGTTGGTTTTAGGGGAGGGTAGAGCTCAGTGGTAGAGTTCATGCTTAGCATGCATGAGGTCCTGGGTTCAATCCCCAGTACCCCCAATAAACCTAATTACCCCCCCACCCCCAAAAAATTTGGTTTTAATAAAATCAAACTTTTCACTATTTTCTTTTAAAAATATTGTAAGCAGTTACAGCTTTAAACCAATTAGCCATATCTTAACTCTCGTTTCATTAGAGCCAGTGATAATGGCAAAGGCACATGTGCTGGATTAAACGTGGGAATTTGACTTTTGTGTAATGATATTAGTAAGGTATTGTGGTTATGAGTCACTGGCCCCAGGCTTGAAAATAACTTTCTTATAGTGGGCTTTTAGTTCCTTCAGTAAACAGTGCAGGAATGTTTATGGAGCCTCTCCCATGTGCCTGGCACTGTTAGGCACTGGGAAACAAAGGAGGCAAAAATAAATATTGACATTTTAAATTAAAAAGATTAAAAGTGGTGTTTGAAAGCAGTTAATACTAATGGGAAGAGAACGTGATGTGACAGAAATAATGGCTTAGCACCTTATTATCACTAGACAAAACTAAAGGTCAAAATATACACTACAGTGTTTGAGATTAAACAGCAGGAGGCCTGTACATGGTTGGTTGGTCTGAAATGATTAAACTTTGTAAAATTGCAAAGTCATGATTTCCAAAGAAAAGAGATTTTATGAATACGTATAATACTAAAAGCAAACTTGCATTTTGATTTTGGAACATTCTGTTAAGTAAAATATATGGCATATAAAAGATTTTTTAATTTTTATTTGTGGGGATGGGTAGTTAAGTTTATTTTTAGAGGAGTACTGGGAATTGAACCCAGGACTTGTGCATGCTAAGCATGTGCTCTAACACTTGAGCTGTACCCTGCCCCCCAAAAGATTTTTTTTAATTGCTGACTATACAGGTAATTTTCTTTATTGTGGTAAAAAAAAAAAAATCACTTAACATAAGATTCACTATTTTAACCATTTTAAAGTGTACAGTTTCAGTGACTTCTAGTACATTCACAGTATTCTGCAACCATTACCACTGTCTAATTCCAGAACATTTTCATCACCCTAAAGGAAAACCCCAAACCCAGTTAAGCAGTCACTCCCTATTTCCCCAACCCATAGCCCCTGGCAACCACTAATCTGCTTTCTGCTCTGTAGATTTGTCTGTTCCTGGTCAAAATGGCCAGGATTTGCCTGGACATTTTATATACATGGAATCATACCTTTTGTATCTGGCTTCTTCCACTTAGCATAATGTTTTCAAATTCATCCATGTTAGAGTACCTATCAGTACTTCATTCCTTTTTATGGCTTAATAATATTCCTTTGTCTGGCTAGATCGCATTTTGTTTATTCATTCATCTGTTGGTGGATATGTGTATTGTTTCCACCTTTTGGCTATTGTGAATAATGCTGTTGTGAACACTTCGTGTACAAGTTGTTTTTTTTTTTTAACACCTGTTTTCAATTCTCTTGGATATCTACCTCGGAGTAGAATTGCAGACAGGTAAATTTAAAAACAATTTTTTTTTTAGTTGTAAAATATTCATAACAAAATTTACCATTTTTAAGTGTACAATTTGGTGAAATTAAGTATATTCACAATGTTGTGTTACCATCACCTCTATCCATCTCCAGAACTTTTTCATCATTCCAAACTGAAGCTCTGTACCCATTATTCTTGCTTTCTCTGTGCCTATTCTAAGTACCTCATATAAGTGGAATTATACAATATTTGTCATTTTGGATTGGTAATAAGTTGGTAAGAGCATAGACTGATAGGTGGTTATATAACCTTGGACAAGCAAGCCATTTAACACTGCCTATTTTTGTCATCTGTTCAAGGGTTTAATAAGAGTACTTACTGTCTAGCTTTAGATTACATGACTACATCAAAGACATTTATTGAATGGCGCATAGTAGGCACTCAATAAATGTTAGCTGCTATTTGATTTTTGAAGTTTTTATTTTATATCTGGTTCTTTTTCAGAATTCATAATGCACTTAAAGGAATCCCAGATGACCGAGATGGGCTGTTTGACACAATCCAGCGCTCTAAGAATCATTATCAAAAAAGAGCATACCAGTGTATAAAATGTATGGTAGCTCTCTTTAGCAACTGTCCTGTTGCCTACCAGATTCTGCAGGTGAGGGAGGGTTTCTCATATATGTATATATAATTTTCTAGAAATCTGAATCAGAATTAAGTATTCTGTTTTAAAAGAAGAGAATTGTGAGAATTGGGAGTTTTCGTTTTAAGTTAATTTTGAAAAGCATTCTGAAACCTTTTACATGTGTAGTTTTATTTTGTTTTGAAGGGCAACGGAGATCTTAAAAGAAAATGGACCTGGGCAGTGGAATGGCTTGGAGATGAACTCGAAAGACGACCATACACTGGCAATCCTCAATACACTTACAACAATTGGTCTCCTCCAGTGCAAAGCAATGAAACATCAAATGGTTATTTCTTGGAGAGATCACATAGTGCTAGGATGACACTTGCAAAAGCTTGTGAACTCTGTCCAGAGGAGGTAAAAAAAGCCACCAGTGTGCAGCAGATAGAAATGGAAGAAAGCAAAGTAATTCTTTACTTTATAGGCCAGTGTTTATGTATTAATGATAATGAAAAGAAAATTACATTGACGTTTTGTTTGCTTTAATGTTTACTATATGTGGTCTTAAGTTAATGAGGAAAATCTTTCAGAGAAATTTCTGTGAAATTGTCTGAAATCTAGTATTTCTAAGAGAACCCAGTTAGGGTTTTTTTCAGTTGCTTTGTTGATCTGCAGTAAAAGAAAGGTTGTTAGTGGATCAGTTTTTTAGATATTAAAGATTTTATTTCAAATAGAAAAAAATAAACTTGAATTTGCCTACATAAAATTCTTTATCTTTAAATATTTAAAATTAGGAGCCAGATGACCAGGATGCCCCAGACGAGCATGAGTCCCCTCCACCTGAAGATGCCCCATTATACCCCCATTCACCTGGATCTCAATATCAGCAGGTACATAGCGATTGGTTAGTGTTTGTATCGCCTAGAATCACTTTTCATGCTTTATTTAAAGGATGGCTATGTTTTTTCTTGGGACTGTAAAGTAATAGAGAGGTTATCTAGACTAGCTTTACAGAAGTGATCAAAAGAGGAGTGGTTGGAAAGGGGTCACAATGTGGCATGCTGGAACTTGCCCCTATGGTGTTTTCTTGGTTCAGATATGTGCCCCTGTTGTACTAATAGATAAAGTTAATAAAACTGATAATTCATGTCAATATAAAATGATAATATTTAGTACAATGGATTATGACATTTCCTGTTAGGCTAAGTCTACAGATGGATTCTGAAGACATTAAAATTTGGTAATGAAGGACGAAGTTTTTGCTTCCTTAGCCTAACCAATACTTCAGTGACAGTAAAAGTTACTGGAAAAAATCAGGGACTTGACAGGTTTCTGTAAAATTTCCTATAAAATCAATAACTAAATAAATTTAGATGAAGAATCCTTCTAAATGAGTTCTCCTTCTAAAACCCAGATGTGACTAATAATTTAGATCTTTTGAGGCAGTGGGACTCAAACTTGAACAAACATCAGACTACCCCAGTGGGCTTGTTATATATAGCAAAGTGCTGGGCCACACCCAAGTTTCTGATTCACTAGGTCTGGGGTGGGGCCCAGAAAATGTACATTTCTAATGAGTTCCCAGGTGATGCTGCTGTGTTGGATTGGGAACCACTCTGTCAGAACCATTACTTAAGGCATTCTTTCTTACATTTCAGAGTAGAAATAGAAGCATGCTGAATAGTTAGAAAATGCATATTCAACATATTTGTTTTCATAATATAAAATATGAAAGTAAAGCCTAAAATCTTCTTGGCTTGGTGGGAATGTACAGAAAAATGACAGCTCAGGAACCAAATCCACAAGGAGAAATGTTACTTTCCTCAGCCCTGAGAAAGCTCATAGATTAATCATGCCTAGTTAATAATCCATTATCTTCTACGTTGTTTTGTTTTCATTGATGCCATTCTGTGTTCAGGGTTTGTTGCTCGTGTGGATCTCATATGATCATCAATCATATTTATCATATAGAAGTTTCACGGTGCTTAGACTAAGAATAGATGTGTTCTAACTCACAAGTCACTTTTTGTGAATTTTTTTTTTTTTTTTTTTTTTTTTTTTACCATGAGCAGAAATGGTCTGTTTTATCCTTTATTTGTCAGACTTGGGTCTGAATAATTTGGGGCACTTAAAAATCACTTTGGCCAAAGAATCAAACAGACCTACACTGCTCTTACCTGGGGCTTTCGAGTTTGCATTTAGGCTACATTTTCTCTTTCAAACCAATTTTTTTCCCCACCATTATTTACTCTTTGTCAGTTTCAGGAATAAAAGAAATGCTTATTTCCACAAACTTCAGCCTGTGATTTTAAAGTTGAAGTTTAACACATGAAAAGTTTTAACATGCAGATCTCTTCTCCCTTCCCAGAATAACCATGTGCACGGACAGCCGTATACAGGCCCCGCAGCGCATCACATGAATAACCCTCAGAGAACTGGCCAACGAGCACAAGACAATTATGAAGGCAGTGAAGAAGTAGCCCCACCTCAGACAAAGGATCAGTGAAATGCACATGATTAACTGGTTCCATCAAGACTGTGCACCCAGGCCTTACAGTCCAACCTTTTTCTGTGTCTGGCTAATATTTAAAACTAGAAAAACTATTCCTAATCAACATGGAGTGGAGAGTTTATTCACTGTCTTACCTGCAGAAATTTGCTGTCAACATATAACCCGCCTGCAGTGGAAAGTGTATAGTGTTTTGTAATAAATGGCCTGATGCTAATGTGTAAATGGCAAAGGTGTATATAGTATATTAATGTTTGACTGTTAATTCTTAAGCAACTTTTTTCTTGATGAGACTCACAGATCTACAAAAACTACAAAAGGTAATTCTCTTGTTATACCCATTGCACTCTGCAACCAGTGTTGCCTGCCTCATGGCAGTTGGATCAACTCCTTTACAAAAACAAAAAATAAGTAAGTCAACAGCGACAAAACAGAGCCCATCCATGTCAGCCACACCAATAGTTTCATGTTAATTCTTTGCCACTGGAGTCAGTTTTGTTACGAGCAATGTAAGGCTGGTGACCTTTAAATTATTTGGTTGATATGGAAAATTGGTGATGTAACATTGTTTCTAGAACTTTTTCATTGCCTTTTTATTCTGATGTTAGGTTAATCACTTTGAAGCTATAGTTATGCTGTAACATTTAGCATGGCTTCACACCAGGTTAGTGTAGCCAATGAGGAAAAAATTACCATAATGACAGCAGTTGTCCCAGTGTGACAGCTGTTATTGCTCAGAGCTTTTCCTTCTTACACCTAGAATATAAAATATAAAACAAGGGGAGAAATGTGATAAACAGGTGGTTTTCAGTTATACATATGTTGCTTACATCTAATGTTTGACAGTTCAATCTCTGGGTGGGATAAAGAAACTTAAGTATCAGTAACGGAAATTTTAAAAGATTTAAAAACAAATATGCAAAAATTTGCTATGCCAGGATGCTTGGAGCATAATAGAAGACTGTATTTGGTGTGCTTGTTTTGTTTCTTTGGTAGAGCTTCCTAGGTGAATCTTCTAAAACTTTCCTTCCGCTGGACCCCAGAGAAGTGGAAGTTGTCAGAACCCCACAAGTACTTGGAGTGCCGCCGCGCCGCCATGTCTGGCTGAGCTGCTCGGTCAGCTTTACTTGAAAGCAAGAATTGTCCTAGCTCCTTTTCCATTATTCCAAAACTTCTATCGTTTGAAAAGCAGGGTCTAATTAAAAAGGAAACTACTGGTTAGTTAATACAGTTGAGGTATCATAATTTCAGAATAAACATTTAATTAAAGATAAGGAATTCATCAGTTAATACTGTATTTAAAAGAGAATTGGTAACTTGAATGTGTGTAATTTTTTTTGGAAACTGTCTAAAAACCAAATATCCCTGCAAACAGATACAGTCCACCCTATTCTATTTAAATATGTTGCTGTTTTATTTTATAGAAATTATTTTGCTGAATTCACAAATAGAATTTGATTTAAGAAGAACTTTTTGTCCTGTGGTGTGTTTTTGGGTTTTTTGGTTTTTTTGGTTACTTTTTTGTCCTTTTTTTTTTTTTTTAAGGACTGCATATTAAAATTAATTCTGTGCACAACATGCCTAGGCATGGCACTGAATTCAGGAGTTCAGTCACATTGAGTTTTTGTGCACAGAAGGATTTGACCTTTGGCCCTTTACTAAAGATTTAGAGAAAAACAGGATGTTGACACTGTAAAAGTTTCCTAACATAATCAATCTTGTACTTTTTGTATGTTTTTTATATACATGTATATTTAATGAGCACAAGCTTGGTTGTATTTTTTACAGTTCAGTTAACAGGAAAATGTTTTGTCAAAAAGGCTATAGTTGGAATTGAACAAAGCAGAAACAAAATTGGGAACTGAGTTATTTTGTGACTAAAAGGGGGCAGGTATTTAAGATAAAGCTTTGGGTGTCTTATTTGCAGTACTCTGTAGTCAATCTGTGCTTCTAGGTTTTCTGTAATATTAGGAAATTTTGACACCAGATAGATCCTGTTTTTACCTTAAGTATATTACATCTGAATTTGTTAAGTGTGAGGGAAAGTCATACTGTCTGCAATTCCAATTGGTAATTTTGATTTAAAAGTTCCTCGATTCCAAGCTTCCTTAATGAGCAAAATAGATTAAATTTATTTGGACAAGTTGCTATTAAATATACCATCTCACCCTCTGAGGTGATTTTTGTATTTTCTGCTCCTTAACAAAAGTATGTAATATACTTAATTTAAAAACTAACGACTTCCTAGACATGAAAAACTTGACATTTTAAAAGGCTGTGAATTTTTCTCCTTGGAGGGAGATCCCACCTTGTTGCTTTGAATTTACAAGTCCCCAGTGCCAGGTGAGGAGGGCTTGTGAATCCTTTCCCCCTCCGGTTGAGGAAGTGGTCTGATGTGACCAGGATCTAGGGAAAGTGAATGGAGAGAGTTATTTTTGTTTGTTTGTTTGTTTGTGCAAATTATTTTCTATATTTAACTCTTAAGCAAGCATTAATGTATAACCGAAAATTTTAAGATGCATGTTATTGTAAGAGCAACATAGTGGTGATTTTGAGGTCTTTTTCTGAACATAAATGGCACATTTTAAACTTCAAGTCTTCAAAGTGCCTAAAGATTATTTAATTCTCCCTCAACTGATTTCTTGAGCCATATATATATTTCCTACTTTAACTGTTTGTTGCAGAATCACTAGTCTTCCTTTCAAAGAGGAACCCCCCAGAATTCTAAATGGCGTGATTTCTTTATAGAAGACAGTAGAATGTGTTAACATAAAGACTGAAGATATTTTTGTTGTTAATCTGTGTGAACAAGGGCTCTGCCCTATTGGATCTTAAGTATTTCAGTGCACAACTTGGTTCAAAAAAACAGACAAACCACATTGCTGCTGTTTCAAAGCCCTCCGCCAACCAAATTTTCACGTTCAGCATTGTAGAGGCAGAAACAAGAACATAATCAGATTTGGGGTTTCTGTCTTTCGTTGATTTTCTCTCAATGATAACTTCCCAACTTGTCTCTCTTAGCTGTTATGTATACAAATTTAGAATTATTAAAATGTTTTATATTTTTTTCATGATTAACTTTTATTAGTGAGTGAGAACAGCTTAATTATTTAATCCTAATAGTGATTTAAAAAGATGAGGAGCCTTTTTTATTTGAATTAACATTTGTAAATGAAAGCAACGGTCTGTGAATATTCAGATGACCACCCCGAAACAGTTCCTTTCAGTTTTCTCTTAGTGTTTTTCCAGCACATGTTCCCCTATGAACTCTTCGCTGAATTTAGTAGTTAATTTGGTGGATATATCCTGCCTTATTTAGAATTATAACTGGATAAAAGAATTGCCTTTTCATTATAAGTGCCCAGTTTTGGTCTCTAGTTAGAAGGTACTACATACATACTGCCGAGAAAGGAAAACGCCACTCCCCTCCTCCCAGGTTTTATGTTACTGAGGAAAAAACCCATTCAGTACTGGTTTCTTTGTAGTGGGGCTCAACCAAACTTGGTCCTGCACCTATGTGAGTGTTTAGTGTTTGAAAATAAGGTTTTGGGTGTGATAAGTCACTACAGAAGTGCTAAATGTATTAAGAACTTGCTGCCGACTGTGTTTATGATGATTATTTTACGTTTGTAGAAATGTAGCCCTTTTCCTCCAAACTTAAAGGTGTAAGCAAATGGGGGGAAGGTGCACCATGTTTTAAATTTGGAAATGAATGAATTTTTTCATTTTGAAATTCAGATTCCCAAAAGGAAATTTCACCACCCAGATCACATATTTCTCAGCCTTTTACAAGCCAACAGACTGACTGAAGATTGTCCACAGTTCCTAAGATTTAGCACATATACAAAAATAAAACTTTATAAATTAAATTTCGGTTTTCCCTTTTATTTATTAAGATAAGGTTTCTAAACAGAAGGTAAAATAGAGGTGTAATAGATTTAAAGGAAACTTTAAAAGGGAAATGTTTACAAGAAGAGGAATTTGGCCCTCTTTTTGTATATTCACATCTGAGCCATTCAAAACTGGAATTGTGACCTAATTGCTGACTTGACGGTTCATTCTCAGACCAAGATTTGGCAAACAGACACTTTTGGTGTTTCAGAATTCATTTAAATCAGAAATAAAGCAGGTCACATATCTGAGGGGAGTTCTAGAAGTGAAAATTTATTTAATTCTCTAGCAAATTCCATCTGCTCTGCTTTTTAAATCAGAAAAGTTTGTTGCCATGTTCCAAAGAAATGTGACTTCCTTAGAAACCTGTTGATGCTTCCCTGAAGTTCAGTTACTCCAAGGATTACTGGCTGGGAGACATCCCTGATTTTCAGCAGATTGTTTTCTAAAAATAGAACCAGAAGATTAATAAACTCGTGTTCTGCAGTTTGGAAAACTCCAGTCACGTTAAACCGTTTGAATTTTAAAATCCAAAGTATTTTTACCTACTTCATGAACACACCTAACTGAATGAAAATATATATAGACACCAATATTTTGAAGTTCTTCATTGTAATTTACAGGTAGGTAAAAAACTGACAGGTTTTTGTCTCTACGTCAAAGTTTAAAGTTGAGGTTACATAAAAGGTTTTAGTAACATTTTCTTTAGAATGTAAAGTCTCAAGGGAAATGTTCTTAAACCACACTAAAGCTTTGTTCCACAAAACAAATTAACAGACCCACAGAAAAATCAGTTGGTTATTTTGAAGGCATTCTACTTAAGTGTACAGAAGAAGAAAATGGGAATACTTGCTGTCATCCGAAAACAGATGGGGTCATCTCATACTCCAGCAACATTAGGATATACTGCATTTCATCAAAGATGCAAGATCACTCACTTCCAGGGATGTCAAAATGTGGGGCATCCCATTTGGTAGTAATCCATGTCATGGCAAATGCCATTTTTACATCTAGAAATAGAAGTTTTTCCTTTCAATGGGTTTTTCTCGAGTTGTTTATTTCTCTATTAACCTACTGAAACAGAAACCCTATTTTTATGTGTAATTCTTGGCAGAAGTGGCCAGTTTACAAGTTTATGAAGAAAATGCTTGATGGAGCTGAACCTTTTGAGGAGTCAGCACTGCCTTGTATTAGCAGTCTTCTGAGACAGTTGTGTTGTGGCCTCCAGTTCCCTTTTCATGCACATGACAGTTCAGACGCGACTTTCTGGCTGCCCCCAATATCCATCAGCTGCCCTTCCTTGAATGCCTTCCCTTTGTCTCCCTCCCGCCCCAAAGGGAGCCTAGTGGGGGCCACCCTGCAAGATAGAATTCTATTCATTTCTTTCTCTTCAATTGTATAGATGTAAAAGGAGTCAAAATGGATGCTTTGGACGCTGGGAGTTTTTCCTTGAGTCCCTTGGAGGGATTCACTTGCAGAAGGATTCAAAAGTGGATTCTTAACAGTTCTCATCTAATTCTTCCCCACCCATTAGTGCACCTTCTTTGGAATTCAGAAGTAAAGATAACTTGGGGTCTTAAATCTGGTGCTTTAGGTGGGACCAGGAGAAGGAAGTGTTCAGAATGAAGGTTCAGAACCTCCTTCCCCTCAGACCTGCCTGAATACTGCCTGCACCGCGGCTCGTAGCGAGGGACAGCATCTGCAGGGTGCCAAGGAAACAGGTCAGTGCTGCAGGCTCAAGAGTGTGTTGAGCAAAAGCCCTTCACAATCCATTTTCCTAAGGTCTCTGCGTTTAGGATGTGTCCCTGAAGGGTTCTTGGTGTGAATGACTGTGTTCTGTTGGGTGAATAGGAAAACAGCTTTTAGAGGCTGTGTTTAAAATCAGAAAGCTAGATGGTGACTGCTTAAAGTTGGTGAGTATCTTCCCTTATTGAAAATATTAATCAGGAGTACCAGTAATTAGTTCTTTCAGCCATCTACTTTCAGACTGTCTTAAGCATTTAGTATAAAAACTTTCTTAGCAAAACAGGCCTCATGCAGATTCCCAAAAGGCTATGTTAAGCAGACCTTCCTTAGGATGTCTGACTAGGTCAAAGGCTAAGACCATGCATGTACTAAAGAGGTTTAAAAGCTAAAGCTATGAAGTCAGTTTTAAATACCAAGCCCTACGGCCATCATTCAAAAGTCCACAAATGATAAACGCTGGAGAGGGTGTGGAGAAAAGGGAACCCTCCTACACAGTTGTTAGGAATGTAGTTTGGTGCAGCCATTATGGAAAACAGTATAGAGATTCCTCAAAAGACTAAAAGTAGACTTACCATATGATCCAGCAAGCCTACTCCTGGCCATATATCCAGAGGGAACTTTAATTCAAAAAGATACATGCACCCCAATGTTCATAGCAGCACTGTTTACAATAGCCAAGACATAAAAACAACCTACATGGCCATCGACAGATGACTGGGTAAAGCAGCTGTGGTATATGTATACAATGGAATACTACTCAGCCATAAAAAAGAATAAAATACTGCTATTTGCAGCAACATGGATGGACCTGGAGATTGTCATTCTAAGTGAAGTAAGCCAGAAAAAGAAAGAAAAATACCATATGATATCACTTATATGTGGAATCTTAAAAAAAAAAAAAAGACAAATGAATTTATTTACAAAACAGAAACAGACTCACAGACATAGAAAACAAACTTATGGTTACCGGGGGAGAAGGGGTGAGAAAGGATAAATTGGGAGTTCAAGATTTGCAGATACTAACTAATATATATATATATAAGATAGATAAACAATACGTTCATACTGTATAGCACAGGGAACTATTCAATATGTTGTAGTAACTTATGGTGAAAAAGAATATGAAAACGAATATATGTACGTTCATGTGTGACTAAAGCATTGTGCTGTACACCAGAAATTGACACAACATCGTAGACTGACTATACTTTAATAAAAATATACATATTAATTAATTAAGATAAAATTTGGGGGAAAAAAGCCCTTAGGTTGTAGGTAGACCCCTATTGCCCCAAGGTTTCAATTTTTAATTAAAAAGCAAAAACCAAAAATTCAGATTTGCAGTAAATATGAACAGATTTGCCTTTCTAATCTACTGAAGCTTGGTTTAGTAACTGTCACTAGTAATGTACGTGCTTGGATGCTGGGTTTCTGTTTAGCGCTTATCAACACAGCATTAGACACTGGAAATAGGCTTCTTACACTGAGGTTAGCAGATACTCCATCCTTTGAGGGAAAACAATCCAACATACTGTTTGGAAGGAGTGCCAGCTGGAGGAGGATGTAGTGCTGAAAATACCTTGCACTCATGATAAAATAGAAAAGGCTACAGGATGTCCCTCTCATTGTGTTTTTGTCTTTAGAAAAACATGGTGCCAAGTAACCAAGAGCAACACTTATATTGTAAGGTGTCTTTCAGTAATAATTTGTCAGTATGAAATTCACACTTCAGTTGTCATTTACTGTGCTTCTGTGATGGGCAGTAATCTACAAAGTCATTTTGAGGCTGAAGAGTAATAGTTTACATCACAGAGAAGTGAGCTCTATAATGTTGACACTGAAATGCCTTCCTTAAAGTCAAAGATGGTGGGGAGGGTATACCTAGGAAGCACAAGATCCTGGGTTCAATCCCCAGCACCTCCATTAAATAGTAAATAAAAAGTATTTTTTTAAAAGTCGAGAATGAACTGAAAATATAAGGCTAGACCCAAAGGAGGCCATAAATAAAGTCATATCTGAATCTCCTACGATATACTGAAGTTTGGTGTTAAGTTGGTTTAAAAGCAGTTGTTAAAACTTGACTTTCTAAATTTGGCTGGTGAATGAGGGAAAAAAAAGTAAGGTTTTTTTCTGTTTGTTCTGAATTTGCTTACAGACGTATGCCGTGTTACATTTTGTGTCTAGATTAAAAGAGGAAATAATAACCCATATTTTAAATCACGCTGCACATCAGCTTCAGCAGATCTCTGCCGGGCATGGCATGTGAGCTGGCAAGGAACAGCTTTAGTTAAGAAGGTGATGTGGGGTTACAGCTTTGAAAACCCAACTATACCTTTTACTTTTTCTTGGCACCGATTTGAAAATAAGTACATTTTGAAAAGCTATACTGACACATTTCTGGTAGCTCAGGTGAGGAGTTTCTTGCAGCCACTGCTTGGAATTAGAAAAAAAAGATGCTAACATGCTCTTCAAAACACACAGGCCCCTGGGGAAAAGAACGTGGCAACTCATATTTTCAGGAAACAGCAGGATGTTCCCTGACCCAGCGCCACCCCATGTTTCCTTGGCAGCTCCAAAGTAGGGATGTCACAGGCCCCGGTGGTGACTTCAGTACAACACAAAACGGAAGAGGCGGCCTGTGAGCTGTGTTCTTGCCTACAACTAATAAAACAGTCTTACCCTGTGTATGGTTCTTAAGTTGGATCTCAACTTACAAATGTTTTCCCCTATTAAAAAAGAAAAAGCTTTTTCATTCATATGAAACGCTACCATGGTCATTTTGACTAAAGATTTACCTCCTCATAATGCTTTCTGAAATGGTCTGAATTTCAACTTCACATGGGTAGCCTGGGGGCAGGGGTTTTTCTCATTTGCATCTCACTCTGGTCTTTGTTAAAATGAATTTTCATCAGAAGTTAATTTTGCTGTACCAGTCAGTCAGAAATAGTACTTAATACTGTAAACATGTTATGGGCCCTGCAGGAAGAAATACATGAATCTAAAGAAAGGAGGTGACGGTGGTCATTGGAAGCATAAGTTCTCGCGTGAAGTGCACTTCTCACTCAAACACCAACTTCTCTCCATAATGTCTTAAATTGCATTCTGTCCCAGTTGCTCTCTTGATTTGAATATGGTAGATTGAACCCAACTGTGTCTCCGGAAAGCTCTGGACTCTGGTCGCCAAGCGCACAGTCATTAACCCTGTGTAAAGCCATTTGTATTCAGTCCAGAGAAACACTAGGGCAGCACATCCTTGTGGGGGGTTTCCAGATGTACTCGTGTCTTTTGCAAGAAATTCCAACTTTCTTCAATGCAGCCTTCATGTTTAAAGAAAGGCAACTAATCAAATCTTTCAGCTTAGAATTAAAGTTGAAAAATTGTAAGTTTACAAGATTGCCTGTAAATAAAATCTGACATTGAGCTTAGTTACCTGGTTAGATTGAAACAACCCAAAGTGGTTTGCTTGTGTTGTTGGCTTTTTAGTTGCTTGTTTCCGTTTATTTTTTTCTTTAGTATTCAGATTTTGAACATATACACATTTAGGGAATATTGTTTTGTTTGCAAGATGACATGATACAATACATAGAAAATCCTGAAGACATGACCAGAAAAATACTAGAGCTCATCAATGAATTTGGTAAAGTTGCTGGATACAAAATTAATATACAGAAATCTGCTGCATTTCTATACACTAACAATGAAATATCATGAAGAGAAATTAAGGAAACAATCCCACTTATCATCACATCAAAAAGAATAAAATACCTAGGAATAAACCTACCTAAGGAGGCAAAAGACCAGCACTCCAAAAACTGTAAGACAATGATGAAAGAAACTGAAGACAACACAAACAAATGGAAAGATATACCATGTTCTTGGATTGGAAGAATCAGTGTTGTTAAAATGACCACACTATCCAAGGCAATCTACAGAGTCAATGCAATCCCTATCAAATTACCAATGGTGTTTCTCCCTGAACTAGAACAAAAAAGGTTTTAAATGTGTATGGAAACACAAAAGACCCTAAATAGCCAAAACAATCTTGAGGAAGAAGAATGGAGCTGGGGGAATCATGCTCCCTGACTTCAGACTATAAACAAAGCTACAGTAATCAAAACAGTATGGTACCAGCACAAAAACAGACACACAGATCAATGGAACAGGATAGAAAGCCCAGAAATAAACCCATGCACTTATGGTCAATTAATCTTCGACAAAGGAGACAAAAACATATAATAGAGAAAAGACAGTCTCTTCAATAAGTGGTGCTGGGAAAACTGGACAGCTACATGTAAAAGAATGAAATTAGAACATTCTCTAAAACTATATACAAAAATAAACTCAAAATGGATTAAAGACCTAAATCTAAAATTGGATACTCTGAAACTCAGAGGAAAAACATAGGCAGAACACTCATTGACATAAACTACAGCAATATTTTTTGGATCCATCTCCTAGAGTAATGAAAAGAAAAACCCAAAAATAAACAAATGGGACCTAATTAAACTTATAAGCTTTTGCAGAGCAAAGGAAACCATAAACAGAACAAAAAGACAACCTACGGAATGGAAGAAAATATTTGCAAACAATGCTACCGACAATTTGCAAAATATACAAACAGCTCATACATCTTAATATCAGAAAAACAAACAACCCAATCAAAAACTGGGCAGAAGGCCTAAACAGACTTTTCTCCAAAGAAGACATACCAAAAAGAACATGAAAACACACTCAATATTGCTAATTATTAGAGAAATGCAAATCAAAACTAAAACGAGGTATCACACCAGTCAGAACGGCCATCATCAAAAAGTCTACAAATAACAGATGCCGGAGAGGGTGTGGAGAAAAGGAACCCTCCTACACTGTTGGTGGGAATGTAATTTGGTGCAACCTCTATGGAGGACAGTATAGAGGTTCCTTAAAAAACTAAAAATAGACTTACCATATGATCTAACAATCCCACTCCTGGGCATATATCTAGAGGAAACTAATTTGAAAAGATACATGCACCCCAGTGTTCATACCAGCACTATTTATGATAGCCAAGACATGGAAGTAACTTAAATGGCAATTGACAGATGACTGGATAGAGAAGTTGTGGTATATTTATACAATGGAATATTACTCAGCCATAGAAAATAATGAAATTATGCCATTTGCAGTAACATGGATGGACCTAGAGATTATCATACTATGTGAAGTCAGTCAGATAGAGAAAGACAAATGTACATCACTTATATGTGGAATCTAAAAAAATAATACAAATGAATTTATTTACAAAACAGAAATAACTCACAGACATTGAAAACAAAATTATGGTTACCAAAGGGGAAAGAGGGGGATAAATTAGGAGTTTGGTATTAGCAGATACAAACTACTGTATATAAAATAGATAAACAACAAGGTCCTACTGTGTAGCACAGGGAACTATATTCAATATCTTGTAATAACCTATAGTGGAAAAAAACCTTAAAAAGAATATATATATAAATATATTTTTATATTTATATATATATTTATATATACAAAAATATATATTCAGATATATATATATGAATCACTTTCCTGACTACCTGAAACTAACACAACACTGTAAATCAAATCACTGTAAATCACTGTATTTCAATAAATATTTTTTAAATTTTAAAAAAGGATTAAATTTCCACATGGGCAGATACACACTTAAAAGAAAAAACCCAGTGGTGTAAGTTAACAGTTTGGGGTGTTGTCCAGGGTGAAATATAAAGTATACACAGAATGCCTTTTGCAAGGCAGTGGTGCTTCAAGGCTGGCCCAAGGGCTAACACTGGCCTGGCTGAACAAGGAACATCTGGGGAAAAATCCAGCTTCTGGGTCCCACGCCTAGAAACTGGGTTTAGGTGTGACATGCCCAGGAATCTATAACATTGTTTAAAGTTCCACAAGTAACTTCAGTCAGGTTTGAAGACCATGTCCATAGTGCACTGCTGTTCTTTAAAAAAAAAAGCAGGGGAGGGTAGGTTGCCAAACTTTAAAACTACAGAGAAGCATACGGACAAATGCAACCCCCAGGTACCTATTACCCAGAATAGGCAAACTTCTACATATTTGCTTCAAGTATTATTTTCATTAAGAGAAATCAGGTATTATAATAAAGTCCTCATTTCTCCCCCGCCCATGCTCAGCCCCATCCCCTTCCCCGGCTTCAGAAGCCACCAGGGTCGTGACTCAGTACGTTTTTCAGGCGCAGTTTGTGCCGGTGCCAGGTGGTCAGGGCAGGCAGATCTTACTTAAGGAGCTCCAAGAAAAAAGAAAAGGATTTGGTAAATCCAGGAACACTGACAATGTAGTGTGTGAGCAAAACGACCACAGCGCAGTATTTTCTAGGCAAAGGTTCAAAGGAATGGATGGTGTTTTTCCAGACGCGGTCATGGGGTTCTGGGTTAGAAATGGTTTTCTCCTCCACGGACGTGGGATATGACATGACTACCGATGAAAGGAAGTTTCACAGGCAGAGGTCTGGGGACGTCATTCTGGCTTATGATTTAACTCCAATCTGATGCCAACTCAAACAGCCTGCTTGTGGCCTGTCACACATACGCTGCACATCTGCTTTAGTTGTTAAAGGAAAGGGCACACTGACCAGAAGAACGTCCTTGTTAAGAATACAGAAAAAAAGCCAAATGAACTTATTTACAAAACAAACAGACTCACAGACATAGAAAACAAACTTATGGTGACCAGTGGGGTGAGGGGGTGGGAAGGGGTAAATTGGGAGTTGGAGATTTGCAGACGCTAATATATAGAAAATAGATAAACAAGTTTATACTGTACAGCACAGGGAACTATATTCAATATCATGTAGCAGCTTATGGTGAAAAAGAATATGAAAATGAATATATGTATGTTCATGTATGACTGAAGCACGTGCTGTACACCAGAAATTGACACAACATTGTAAACTGACTATACTTCAATATAAATAAAAATAAAAAATAAAAAAATAAGATAAAATAAAATAAAAATAAAAATAAAATAAATAAAATAAAATACTAAAAGCCTCCTTCCTGGGACGCCAATGCTGGTCCCCCTTCAATGATAAAACTCCCTTCCCAGGTGCCAAGGCCACACTGACTCGCTATGTACATGCTGACCTCACTTTTCTCTTAAACCTTGAAGGAATGTACCCCTGACTTGTTTGATGCCCTCTGTTCTGACATAATATAAAACTGTGCTAAAAACCATGCTTTACGAGAGCAGTTCCTCAGAGTGACCTGAGAGGCTGTCTCCTGGGCTGTTGTCCTCAGTTTGACTCAAATAAAACTCTTTCCTATTCCTATCATAGATTGCTTATTGATTATTTTCATCAAAACTGCCCTCCTCCATTTGTAAAAAACAAAATTTCTAGTCAGCTGATTTTTCCCATCTGTGGGAAGGGTCCCAAGAGCAAGAAGAGGAAGGTTTCTTTGTCAAATGTTCCTTGTAGAAAAGGAATGTACTGAGACCCAGCTTTGCATCTCTAGGCTTTAGTTCTGCCCAAGAGAACCCCTCTAGCTGTAAGGCTGCGATCCTGGCAGCCTGACTCTGCAATATTCCCCAAATAATGACAAATAAAATAGCACTTTAGCCATCTGTTCGAGTCAGTTGTGCATTTGGCCTCTGGTGTTGATAAACCTGCTTCAATAAAAAGCAAAAACAAAGCCCAGAGTTTAGCAAAAAGCATAGTTGGGTGAGCAGCCAAAAGCAATCTCCATTTCGGAAAGAAACACAACTTCATTTACTTTTAGCCAAGATGTTTTGGGAACATGTGATCTGCTTTAGAGCAACAAATGCAGTGTGCTCTGGTGTCACTCAAGGGCCCCCTCCTTTTTGAAGAGAAGCAAAGACAACGTGAGGGTGTCACAACCTCAGGGGTGTATCTTTATGTTTACATTTGGCTTTGTGGTTGAAATTAGCAGTAAGAATCTTCTGGAACATCAGCCTAACTAGTTCACCACGGGATTCTTGGTAATGGTAATAGGAGACATTTTCACAGATGACCAATGGCAGTTAGCTTTGCTGTGTGTTGGCTTTGGCAAAATCCAGTGGAGGTTTTTTCCCGATTGATTTGTTTAATACTATCCCAAGATAGTATTATATTTATTGGCTCTTTCCTATAGAATAGGACAATATGAAAAAATCGGATTACTTCCTTCTCCGCCAGCAGTAGGACAGCCTTAATCCTCTTCATAATCGTATAAGGGAGGTAAAATAGCCTCATTTTACACACAAAGAAATTTCAGCTCAAAGAGCTTAAATGACTTCTGGGGTTGCTCAGCAGGGAGAGAGAAAAACGAGAGATGTTTTCTTTGTGTTAAACTATTGGTCAAATAAATAAAACAAACAGGAGGTAGCATTTTGAATGCGACTCTGTGGTTTATGAACGGTGCTGACAGCTGGGGCTCCTGTGTCTTGTCTGTTGACTGTGTGATCTGTCAGCGTTTAATAATGAAATGTTCAATATCTTGTCACAATCTATAATGAAAAGGAATAGGAAAAGGAGTCTATGTATGTATATGGATGACTGAAACATGATGCTGTACACCAGAAATTGACACAACATTGTAAACTGACTATACTTCAATTTTTAAAAAAGGTAAACAAAAAAAGAATGAAATGTTTCACCTGCAGCACTGGGGGCAGAAATAGATGGGTTAGTTTCTTTGAAGAGATGGCTGGCATTTCACAGGCGTGCTCGGTACTCTGTTAATCAATTCTACCCCCCATAAGGTAACTGCCACACACCCAGAGGAGAGAATATTGAAGACGTTTTTTGTCCAGAAATAGGTTATATGCTCTCTTCAAAGGAAACAAAGGAAAAATTGAGTTTTAAATTTACACAGTGTTGTATGTCAAATATATTTCAATGAAAACAACTGAGCTGCAGGGATTAAAGTTATTATTAATAGATGATATTGGCAAGTAGATTCTAGTAAGTGTTGTATTTTTAAATCTGTGATCTTTTTCCCTTCTGCTTTCTAAATTTACTACCAGAGCAGAAAAATCTAATGAAATTGCAGAAAATTGGAAATGCAGAAGAGAAGTACAACTTCTGTAGCTTCCATGGCCTCTAATAAGCGCCACAAATTCCAGAGAAAGCGCCGCTCAGGATTTTTTTAAAATCATTTTTTAACAACAAAAACCCATTTGAGACAAGGCCTGGCAGACAACTGTATTTAGTCTTGCTATTCTTGCCTGAAACAGCAAGCACAAGGAAATGAATTGTACGCATCTCCTAGATCATGTGATTTCTCCAAGATTTCTATACCCTGTGTCTGTTCCTCCTCTGCTGTATCATTAATAAGTTCGCATATTTGACACCTTGCTAACTCCCTTACCCTCTGGTTCTGTTTACAAGTCCCTCTGCACTAGGAGCGAGAGCACATTGGTAACTAAATAGTTAACAGTGCTTTCTCAGGGATTCTGGCCCAGGCAGTTTGAGTCCAGATGCAAATTTAGGTGCCTCAGCATCAAATGAATCACATTCTTTGTATCATAGCTTTGGTCACCAAGGGCCCACTTAAATGATTCAGTAAATAGAAGTGTCACCACAGTAATTGGAGTTATGATCTGTATGTCAAAATGTGCCTGATAACACTTAAGCATTTATTTTTGTCACATATTTTTTAAAAAGCCTCCAAAAAGAGTGACTTCAGTCGGTTTGCTCTGGGCTCCCTTGAGGACCTCTTGGGAAGCCCTCGCTCCCTGGGGACAGCAGCTATTTTGAGCACTGGCCTTTATAGCTACACCTTAGAAAGCATCTGAGTTCTGACTGAAATGAACAGTTTGCAATATATTAACAACAAGCAGAATTCCTAATAAGCTGGTTTCCTGTAGTGGATCAAAACAAGCCTAACTGATTGATCAAAGAGGAGTGAAGCCTACTTGCTGGTAATAAATGATTTTAGGTGCTTCTATTTATCTAGACCTTCAGCCTGTCAACTAATTTTAGGATAGAATATTAGAAAGCTGCCTCTGTGACTGGTTTTCAATTCTGCCGATATTAACATTTTAGTAACTGGCAAGCAGCACCCCCGGCTCATCAGCATAAATCTACTTGATTACACAGGCATGCTACCCTGGAAGAAAATACAAATACCCCCACAGGACTCAAAGCTATTTTCATTTGGAATGCAAATACATGCAGCCCATAAACATCATTTTTTTTTCCCCTAGATTGAATCTTGCAGTGGAAAATAAAGGTTGCTAACCACTAATGGAGAGATTTCTAGAAGCTACAAGAGGTTCTGATTTGAGCAGTATGATTTCGAATTAGCCAAAGACCTCATGAATGCCTAACAAAGAAAACTGGGGAAGGGGACTGGAGTGCTGTCGGTCAAAGGGCACAAATAATGCAGTTACAAGAAGAGTAAGCTCTGAGGATGTAATGTACAACATGGTGACTGTAGTTAATAATATGGTACCAGATACTTGAAAGTTGATGAGAGTAGATCATAAGCATTCTCACCACACACACAGCAAAAAGACTTAACTGTGATAACTATGTGAGGTGATGGATGTGTTAATTACCTTGATCTTGGTAATCATTCTACAACGTATATGTATATCAAGTAATCATGTTGTATACTTTAAATATATACAATTATGTTTGTCAGTTATTTCTCAGTAAAGGTTTTTTTTTTTTTTTTTTTTTTAAAGCAAACTGGAAACCATCTATACTTCAATTTTTAAAAAGTAAACTGGGAAGAATAATTGAAGAAGGAAACAAATAACCAGATGGGAAGATTCCAGGGGCCCTGGTGGGGGGATCAGGAAGAGGGTTTCTAAACCCTGGGCTGGTCCCCAAAGCTCATACTCTGAGGATTTGTCTGCTCAAAATGAGGAAGAATGAGAGAAATTGGGACAACTTGGTAAGATTTTTATAAAACTGAATTTGCTCCATTTAAAAGACTGTCCTATGAGATTATAGGATCTTTGCATCTTTTGACATTTAAATCTCCATCTTTGTATGATGATCATAGTAGTGGGGCTTATGTGTGTGTGTGTTTTTGTTAATTTTCTAACTTGGTACAACACAAAGTTGGACAGCCCCTTCAAGACCACAGGAGATATCTATTTCCCCTAAATTCATACAGTCAGAGAAGTATTAGTAAAATGAAGAAGCAGAGGAACCACTCCCAATGAAAAGAACAAGAGAAATCCTCTGAAAGAACAATGAAATAAGACCTCCCCAGTATACTAGATAGTGAGTTTAAAAAGGAGATAATAAAAATACTGAAGGAATTAAGAAAGGAAAGCAATAGAAATGCAGATTACTGTAAAAGGAAATAGAAACTATAAAGAGGATCCAATTAAAATTAAAAAACTCATTTCCCAAGACAAAAGCCAAGCTAAAGGCAATAAATAGCAAACTAAATATTGCAGAAGAACAAATAAGTGATGTGGATGATAGAATAATGGAAACCACCCAATCATTACAGCAGATGGAAAGACAAATTTTAAAAAATGACAGCAAAACAGGGAACCTATGGGTTAATATAAAGTGAGACAATCTATACATAATAGGGGCACTAGAAGGAGAAGAAAGAGAAAAGGGGATCGAAAATGTACTTGAAGAAATTACAGTTGAAAATTTCCCAAACCTAAAGAAGGAAACAGACATTAAGGTACAAGAAACACAGAGGGTCCAAAACAAGATGAACCCAAACAGATCTACACTAAGACATGTTATAATTAAAATGGCAAAAGTTAAAGATGAAGAGAGGATTCTAAAGGCAACAAAAAACAAAGAATTAGTTACAAGAGAACTAAGGCTATCAGCTGATTTCTCTCCAGAAACGTTGTAGGCCAGAAGGGAGTGGCAAGTTATATTCAAAGTCCTGAGAGGGAAAACCTACAACCTAGGATATTCTATGCAGCAAGATTATCTTTTAGAATAGAAGAAGAGATAAAGAATTTCTCAGATAAGCAAAAATTAAAAGTATATAGCAACACTAAACCAATCTTAAAAGAAATATTGAAAGATTCTCTTGAAATAGAGAAGCAGCAAGAATCTATAGGAGGGGGAGGGTATAGCTCAGTGGTAGAGTGCATGCCTCGCATGCACAAGGTCCTGGGTTCAATCCCCAGTGCCTCCACTTAAATAAATAAATAAATAAACTTAATTACCTCCCCCACCAAAAATATATATGTATATATATTATATATATATTAGCAAGCCGAATCCAACAACACATAAAAAAGATTATACACCATGATCAAGTAGGATTCATCCCAGGGTCACAAGGATGGTTCAACATATGCAAATCAATCAACATGATACACCACATCAACAAAAGGCAAAAACCACACGATCATCTCAATAACTGCAGAAAAAGCATTTGATAAAACTCAATACCCATTTATGATAACAACTCTTACCAAAGTGGGTATACAGGGAACAGATATTAGCATAATAAAAGCTATTTATGACAAACCCACAGCCAACTTGATACTCATGGTGAAAAGCTGAAAGCCTTCCCGCTAAAATCTGGAACAAGACAAGGATGCCCACTCTCACCACTTCTATTCAACATAGTCTTGGAAGTCGGAGGGAGGGTATAGCTCAATGGTAGAATGCATGCTTAGCATGCACGAGGTCCTGGGTTTAATCCCCAGCACTGCCACTTAAAAAATAAACCTAATTACCTTCCTCACAAAAAAAAAAAATTTTTTAATGAATACCAACATAGTATTGAAAGTCCTCACCACAGCAATCAGACAAGAAATAAAAGGTATCCAAATTGGAAGGGAAGAGGTAAAACTGTCATTATATACAGATGACATGATACTATTTGTAGAAAACCCTAAAGATGCCATACAAAATCTAGTAGAACAGATAAACGAATTCAGCAAAGTAGCAGGATACAAGATTAACATACAGGAATCTGTTGCATTTATTTACACTGACAGTGAAATATCAGAAAGGGAAAGTAAAAAACATTCCCTTTAAAAACTGCAACAAAAAACCCCCCAAAACTTAGTAATAAACCTGACCAAGGAGGTGAAAGATTTCTATGCTGGGAACTATAAAACACTGACAAAGGAAATTGAAGATGATACAAAGAAATGAAATGATATCCCTTGCTCTTGGACTGAAAGAATTAATATTGTTAAAATGGCCATACTACCTAAAGCAATCTACAGAGTTAATGCAATCCCTATCAAATTACCTAGAACATTTTTCACAAAACTAGAACAAATAATCCTAAAATTTATATGGAACCATAGAAGACCCAGAATTGCCAAAGCAATCCTGAGGAAAAAGAACAAAGCTGGAGGAATAACCCCCCCCGACCTCAGACAATACTACAGAGCTAGAGTAATCAAACAGCATGGTAATGGCACAAAAACAGACAAATGGATCGATGAAACAGAACAGAGAGCCCAGAAATAAAATCAACCCACCTATTGTCAATTTTTGACAAAGGAGGCAAGAACATACAATGGAGAAAAGACAGTCTCTTCAGCAAGTGGTGTTGGGAAAGCTGGACAGTTGCATGTAAAAATCAATGAAGTTATAACACTCTCTCACACCACGCACAAAAATAAACTCAAAATGGCTTAAAAACTTAAACATAAGACAGGACACCATAAATCTCCCAGAAGAGAACATAGGAAAAACATTCTCTGAAATAAATTGCAGCGATGTTTTCTTAGGCCAGCCTCCCAAGGCAACAGAAACAAAAACAAAAGTAAACAAATGGGACCTAATCAAACTTATAAGTTTTTGCAGAGCAAAGGAAACCATAAACAAAATGAAAAGATAACCTGTGAACTGGGAGAAAATATTTACAAATGATGCAACTGACCAGGGCTTAATTTTCAAAATATACAACAGCTCATGTAACCCAATAACAAAAAACAAACAACCCAATTTTAAAATGGGCAGAAGACTTAAACAGACATTTCTCCAAAGAAGACATACGAACAGGCACATGAAAACATGTTCGATGTTGTTAATTATTAGAAAAATGCAAATCAAAACTAAAATCAGGTATCACACCAGTCAGAATGGCTATCACCAAAAAATCTACAAATAACAGATGCTGGAGAGAAGAAACCCTCCTACACTGTTGGTGGGAATGTAAGTTGGTGCAGTCACTATCGAAAACAATATGAAGGTTCCCCAAAAAACTAAAAATAGAGTTACTGTATGATCCAACAATCCCACTCTTGGGCATATATCCAGAGGAAACAATTCAAAAAGATACATGCACCCCAATGTCCATAGCAGCACTAGTTACAATAGCCAAAACAGGGAAGCAACCTAAGTGTCCATTGATAGATGACTGGATAAAGAAGATGTGGTGTATATATATATATATATATACACATATATACATATATACATATGCATATATACACACACATATATACATATGTATAGGAATATTACACAGCCATAAAAATGAAATGTCATTTGCAGCAACATGGATGGATCTAGAGATTATCATACTAAGTGAAGTAAGTCAGAAAAAGATAAACAAATACCATATGATATCACTTATATGTGGAATCTAAAAAAAAAAAAAGGACACAAATGAACCTATTAACAAAACAATCAGAGACATAGAAAACAAACTTATGGTTACCAGGGGGTTGGGGAAGGGAGGTGGGGTAAATTGAGAGTTTGGGATTTGTAGATACTAATTACTATATATAAAATAGATAAACCACAAGGACCTACTGTATAGTATAAAGAACTATATTTAATATTTTATAATAACCTATAATGGAAAAGAATCTGAAAAAGAGTATATATACATATGTATAACTGAATCGCTTTGCTGTACACCAGAACCTAACACAACATTGTAAATCAACTATACTTCAATTTAAAAAACAAAATAGGATCTAAAGAAAAAAAATGTTGGCAAACCAATGCTGGTCCCTTTAAAATAAAAAAAAAAGTGAAACCTGGAAATCTGAGAGCAGCTTATGCACAGCATCTCTATAAACGCTGAACTCCAAAGGAGGTGAATTCGATGGGATTGCTTGTGTTCACTGCAACAGCTGATTTAGAGTCGAGCAAAGAGCATGTTGGAACAGAGAGGACAGTGGTGGGTTTATTTTCTTTAGCTAGAGGAGTGGCCAGATCAAAGGATCCCAGGCCATTAAAATCCTACCTTGACACCGTTTGAAGTATAGTTGATTTACAGTGCTGTGGTTAGTTTCTGGTGTACAGCACAGTGATTCAGTTATACATATACATACATATATATTTCTTCTTTTCAGATTCTTTTCCATTATAGGTTATTACAAGGTATTGAATATAGTTCCCTGCGCTCTACAGTAGGACCTTGTTGTTTATTTATTCTGTACATAGTAGTTTGTATCAGCCAATGCAAGGTCATATTTTCAAACTGTCACATGTGTTCTCCCGTGTCCCCCACTTTCTAGCGTTTCCCACTGTTCCTGGCTGGTCCACCCTCTCATCATGGCAGTGACTAGACCAGTCTTATTCTTTGCCTTAGGGATGTATTAACCGAAAACAGAAAAAGGAGCAGATTCTGGTGTTTGAGTTGTAAAGGCCTACCCCCTGAGAGAAAATAACTCTGGTGGACCCCCTCTGTTTGCCTGATGAGTCCAAGCAACCCCAGATCACACAAAGGTTCCCTGGGCTGGGGAGGGTGGGGAGAGGAGGTAGGTGCCGCAAGACCCGCTCACAGCCCAACAGCAGAGAGCACTGGACCCAGAAAAGCCCACAGATGATGGCGGCAAGGCATAGACATAAAGGTACACGTGCTTCTGTTCACAATCACCAAAAGGTGAAAACAGCCCGAGTACTCATCGACAGCCAAACAGATGAACAAAATTCGGTCTATTCACACAATGGAATATTATTTGGCCATAAAAAGGAATGAAGGACTGATACCTGCTACAATATGGATGCACTTTGGAAACATTATGTTGAGTGAGAGAAGCCAGACACATTATATGATTCCATCTATGTGAAATGTCCAGAACAGGCAAATCCACAGGACAGAAAGTAGATAAATGGTTGCCTAGGGCTGAGGGACATAGGGAATGACTGCTTATGGGCACAGGTTTCCTTCTGGGGTGATGAAAATGTTCTGGAACTAGGTAATGCTGATGGTTGCACAACATTGTGAATATATTAAATGCTACTGAATTGTATAATTTAAAAATTGTCAAAATGGTGACTTTTACCCCAACATACACACACACACTATATATGCTTTTCCTCTGCGTGGCTACAAGGAACCTTTGCACACACCCCCACCCCCCCTGCTTGGCACACATTGGTTCCGTGCACAACCTCCAGTACTTCTCTGTTTGGCCAAATCTTCCTGGCATCTGTTTACTTCCCAGTCAGTCAGCAGCTCTTTAAATTGAGCACTGCACTAAGCCAGAAAGGAATTCCACGTGGGGGCCCATCTGCAAGGGCCAGGCCCAGCAGCTTCCCCACACCCGAAGCAGGGCTATCTCAGGGTTTGGCTGTGGGGGTTGATAACTGTCGTGTTCATCAGAGTGACTTTCTTACCTAAGTCCTTTGCTTCTGCCTCCTCACCCCATCCCTTCTACCCAGACGTGAGAGGGGGGCTCTGCACAGTCTCCTAGAGACCCCTCTCACCCCTCAGGCCCAGGGATCAAAGACAAAAATCTCTTCAAAACAATGGCTATTCCCACTGCTCACTGACAGATGCCCAGTCACCCTCTAAGAGGCCCACACGGCAGAATGGGCCCCTTTTCCAGTGCATGGCCTGACCTCCAAATGGGAGGTCTGCGGACCCCATCAGATCCTGCCACCCAGCCCACAGTGGTGCCACCAACACAGGCCCTCCAGGACCAGAGCCCAGAAACGCAGCAGCCAGGGAGGCCCTGAGCCTTGTTCTCTAGCTGGTGGTCCTGCCCACCACAAGCACCCCAGGATCACCTACTGAGTACCCCCCTCCCCATCGCAGACACCCCAAATCAAGAGCAGGAGTGTCCCCTGCGCTTCAGGAGCCTTAGGGGTGGCAAAGTCCCCAGGGGAGGCCTAGTGGCAGGGAGGGCCCCTCCCAGGCCGCAGCAGGGGTCATGGCCCCTTGCTCATCAATTGAAACCGGCTGACTCTCTGGGCTCCTGCTCCATTGTGAGCGGTCGTTCCAAACCAAGCGGGGTCTGCGAGAGGCCCGGCCTGGTTTGTCGGTTTTCTGTCCTCGTCAACGTTTCGCAAGATCACTCCAAGCACAGGGCAGCCTGGCCCGCTACCGTTGCCTTGGCAACCCGCCCTGCGGCCGCCCAGGCACCAGGACGGGGGTGTGGTGCCCCCTAGAGGCCGCGGGCTGACACGGCGAGAACCAGGACCGAGTGGGCGCGTGGGAGGCTGGGAGTTGCGGGACCAAGGTAGACAGAGAGGTAAGCGATCGGTTCAAGGTCACGGGGAGACACCCATCCAAGCCTTCCGGAGTCGGCCCTTTGGTATCCCGCTGCTACTTGTCAATTTAAAGCAAGAAAATAAAAACCCCTCATATGCTGGTACCTACACCGAGCTGATGAAGCTTAAGCGGCAGGACCCCTCAGGCGCAAAAGACCCTTGGTAGGGCCCCAGAAATGGATCACATGGTCCTACATATTGGTCAGTTTGCAGAAGTGAATTGCAAATTGGTTAAGATCTGTATTGAACTGTAATTGGTTAAGATGGCTGTCTCCCGGCCCTGAATCTGTCACACTTCCTCTCCAGTCCTGAAGCACTGGGAGCTGGCTAAGGGGATGTTGAGTTGAGGATATACATTTTAGTGTGAACTTACTGGGATCTGTTTACATAGATAGTAATTACTGGCCATCCTCGGGTAGGAATGACTTCCAGGAATAATCCCACTGCCCACCTGGCATCATGACACTGAGCAGGAGAGCAGCTGGGATGTGGGAGGAGGCGGAGGAGAAACAAGGTTTGAAATGTACAGAGCCGGAAGCTGGTCTGTGGAAAATTCTTCCAATTACCTAATGCCTAAACTTACGAGCAGCTCAAAACGGAAGATTTTCCTGCCGAGTATCATTAATAATGCAGTGAATATAATTGCAAACTCCCTATAAAATGAAATTGTTTTTCAATTATGTCCATATGTAACCAATAGAGACAATTCTGGCATGGAGAAGTAAATTGTAACAAAAATTTGTTTCAGATCACACCAAAAGAGAAAGAGAAATTTTGAATAGAGGTAATATGTGGGTTTCAGGACTGTTTAATAACCTACTAAATAAAAAGAAATGAAGTATATGAACACACTAGGAGAAACTTTAAATTTCTTGCTGATTTGACCAAAATAACATAAATCTCATAATAGATCTCTACAAGACAACTGAGGTCAAGTGGCGGACTATTGTCAATTCAGTTATTTAAGATGGGTCTCTGAACATGAAGAGAGGGTCTTCTCCCTATGCCCTGAAAATGTACAGCTTTTATATGAAAGAAACTTGATAGAGCTTTCCCCAAATTTGGCAGCAGTCCTAAAAATGTACACAGCATTACTAATAACAAATCGTGAAGCTGAAATAAGCTACCAATGATAAAAAACCAAATTTCCATCAGACATACTGGAAGAAAATCAGAATGAATTATCTTTCTGTCCTCTGGCTAAAAAAAATGATATTACAAGAGCATTATCATACAAAAAGGCAAGCAAAGTTTGCCGCCAAAAACTGCAGGGGAAAAAAAGTGTTATAGAAGTTTGTCAGGCAGTTAACAAAACCTTATGTCAGTTTTCTGAATTATGTGAGATTTGAGGTCTTTCTTAGCTTTTAAAATGTTATGTATTGTGTTTTCCTTCTGATTCTAAATAACATTCCTTTTCTACTTACCTAATTCTGTATTCATAATTTTCTGGTTTTGTTTTAAAGGCCCCCCAAATTCTATAATCTTCGAAAACTCACAAAACTTGGAGCCACCTCACATGCACACCCAAGCATCACATAAAATCCAACAACTACAGGCTTATTAAATAAAAAGAGGCACAAGATCCCCTTCCTGGAGGCGTTTGTGGGCTTTAGAGTAGCTCTTTTTATCAGTAAAAAGGTGCTGGTGAACATACTTCTACTTCAGAAAATTCAGAGCATCACAAAATTACCACAGGTTGATTAAAAGCTTGATCCAACAAGAGTGACTTTTCCTCATTAAGCTACGTTTCCAATTGGTTCCCCTCAGTGCCTTCCATTCCTTTAGTGTCACCTCCCACCTCCCAAAAGAGATTGCAGGGCACAGCTTGGGGCCATGCTGTCACCATTGCCGCAGACAGAAGGCGTGGGGTTTCTTCCTTGTTAGTCTCTTGGGTATTTTAAGATTGTCATCATCTGTTATGCCAAAAAAAAAAAAAAAAATCAAACTTCCGTTTTTTTTTACCTTAATGTTTCATGAGGTAAACTTCTTTTATTTTGTTCTCTTGACATTTGTAGAAAGAGGTTTTTCTGAAAGTCTGTTGCTCAGCGTTTAAGCGGCTACAACCTGCAGAGAGGTGCCTTGTCCATTTGAATGTGCGGTAATGTCCGCTTTGCTGGGGAGCAGCTTGTCCCACGATGGTTTTTTCCTGTCAGGCTGAACTAGAAGAAGAAACATTTAAGAGGCATAAGGGTGTGCCAGATGGCGAAAAATAGGTTTATGGCACCGAAAATAGTGCTGTTTTTTCTTAAAATCTAGGCTAGCACTGAATGCCAGAAGGTGTGAAACCCAGCTCTGAGTAAGTCTCCACGTTTAGCAGTCATCTTGGCCTGTGTGAACCACCCCCCAGGTGAAGCAGGGGGGCCCAAAAGCCTTCCCCCAGGGCATTGTTGCCACCGCCTGCACAAGATCCCAGAGGCCCATGCAGGAGCTGGTGGGCCTGCTTCTGGGAGGGCCAGCCTGGCTCCCCATCCCTTCCTACCCGCACACCTCACCACCTTCACATCGGAAGTCCTCAGCCAGGTGCTGACTCACCTACATCTCCTTCATACTGGATTCTGATGACCAAGAACGGGTAAGGCTGGAAACTTTGACCGACAAGAAGTCCTAGGCTTCTTCGGCATTACTGAAGGTAACAGGCATCTCCGAAAGTTTTCCCCCAACCATTCGTGTTCCTGAACCAAACTTGGGTCTGCTTGCCCACTCATCTACTGACACCAGGTTGTGGTGGAGGAAAAGTGCAGCGTTTACTGCGGGCACCAAGCAAGGAGTGCAGCAACTAATGCTCAAGAGGCCCGAACTCCCGATGGCTTTCAGGGAAGGGTTTTTAAAGACAGGATGAGGGAGAGGGTTGCAGGGTGTGTGATCGGTTCATGGACATTCTTCTGATTGATTGGTGGCGAGGTAATTGGGAGTCAACATCGTCAACCTTCTGGTTCCACCTGGTCTGGGGTCTGCGTGCTTGTGGGCAGCATGCAGTTAACTTTTTCCACCTGGTGGGGGTTTCAGTCTGCAAAACAGCTCAAGGATTTGGCTCAGAATATTATCTGTAGCCCTTGAGGAGGGACTAAAGGACCTTGACTTTGTTTAATGACTAAACTATTATTATTTTGTCTTGCTTGAATGTTTTCCTTTGTTTCTGCATTTTCTCATTCCTCTGATTAAGTTTATTCTTTGGAACTCGGGGAAGGACTAGGAGGCTAAAATTTTTCTACAAACAAGGGGCATGTGCAGGACATGGTCAGGGCGGGGCTGGGTGGGGTGGGGAGTGGGGAGTCTGTCCTGGGAAGGCCCCATAGGGTCCTGCTTCGTTACATTACAAACCAGTGTCCCTCAGACTCTCCAACTTAATGGAAACCAGCATTTGAGAGGGTTAGGCTCATCAAGAAAGTCCTTATTAAAAAAATTAAAATTAAAAAAATAATAAAAAAAGAAAGTCCTTATTTAGGGGCGAGGTATCCCCTCATGCTTAGCATGCACAAGGTGCTGGGTTCAATCCTTAGTACCTCCTCTAAAAATAAACAAACCTAATTACTCCCTCCCCCCAACACATACAAAAAAGAAAGTCCTTATTTACCTCAATTGCCACACTCTGAGTCAATTAGCTTTTGCTACAAAACAACCAGCCACAAAGCTTAGTGCCTAAAGTCACCTGCTTTTTTTTTTAATTGAGGTGTAGTTGATTTACAATGTTGTGTTAGTTTCTGGTGTACAGCATAGTGATTCAGTTATACATATATATAGTCTTTTCCATTACAGGTTATTACAAGGTACTGAATATAGTTCCCTGTGCTGTACAGTAGGACCTTGTTGTTTTTCTATTTTATATATAATAGTTTGTATCTTCTAATCCCAAGCTCCTAATTTATTCCTCCCCACTTCCCTTTCACTTTTGGTAACCATAGTTTTTTTCCACATCTGTGAGTCTATTTCTGTTTTATAAATAAGTTCATTTGTGTCTTTTTTTTAAGACTCCACATATGAGTGATACCATATGGTATTTTTCTTTCTCTTTCTGGCTTACTTCACTTAGAATGATGATCTCCAGGTCCATCCATGTTGCTACAAATGGCATTATTTTATTCTTTTTTATGGCTGAGTAGTATTCCATTGTATAAATATACCACAACTTCTTTATCCAGTCATCTGTCGATGGACATTTAAGGTTGTTTCCATGTCTTGGCTATTGTGCTGTTATGAACATTGGGGTGCATGTATCTTTTCAAATTAGAGTTCTTGCCATCCTCCATTTCTTCTTGATTGAGCTTTGGTAGCTTATGTCTTTCAAGGAATTCTTCCACTTCACATAAGTTGTCAAATTTGTTGGCATAAATTTCACAATTTTTTCCAACAGATATTAAAAATGCTATAAAGCCTCTAGAATGAAAACAGTACTGGTACATGAATAGAAGAGAAACCAGTGGAATAGATCAGAGAAAGTCTAGAAAGAGACTCAGATACATTTGGCAATTTAGTATATGATAAAGTATATGGCATCTCAAATTACTGGAGTAAAGATGGACTTTTAAAAATGTTTACTGTTGGGGGAGGGTGTAGCTCAGTGGTAGAGCACGTGCTTAGCATGCACAAGGTCCTGGGTTCAATCCCCAGTACCTCCATTTAAAAAACTGATAATAAAAATGTTTATTGTGGTAAAATATCCACAGCATAAAATTGACAATTTTAATTATTTTTAGGTATACAGTTCCAGGTGGCATTAAATACATTCACATTGTTGTACAACCATCACCACCATCCATTTCCAGAACTGTTTTTTAATAGACTTTTTTTTAAAGTCTAGCTTTCATTCATTTAGCTCTTTTACAGGTAGTACAGGACCAATTTCTCTTCACTGCCTCTAAAATCCTCTGTGCTCCTCTTATTCATCCCTCCCTCTCCTCCAGCCTCTGGCAAACCCTGATCTTTTTACTGTGTCCATAGTTGTGCCTTTTCCAGAATGTCATATAGTTGGAATTTTATAGTGTGTAGCCTTTTCAAATGGGCTTCTGTCACTTAGTAATATGCATTTAAGTTTCCTCCATGTCTTTTCGTGGCTTGACAGCTCACTTCTTTTTAGCGCTGAATCATATTCCATTGTCAGGATGCGCTACAGTTTATTTATCTATTCACCTACTGAGGGATATCTTGGTTGCTTCCAAGTTTTGGCAATTATGAATAAAGCTGCTATAAATATCCGTGTGCAGATTTCAGTGTGGATGTAAGTTTTCAATTCCTTTGGGTAAATACCAAGAAGCACAAGTCCTGGATCACATGGTAAGTGTAAGTTTAGTTTTCTAAGAAACTGCCAAACGATTTTCCAAACACCGGCAATGAGTGGGAGTTCCTGTTGTTCCACACCTTTGCCAGCATTCGGTGTTGTTAACCCCAGAACTTTTTCATTATCCCAAACTGAAACTCTGCGCCCCCAAACAATAACTGTCCCCTTCCCCAGCCCCTGGTAGCCTCTGTTCTACTTTCTGTCTCTATGAAGCTGAGTATTCTTGATACCTCACGTGAGTGGAATTGTGGCCATTTTTGCAAACACTGTTACCTACTCTTAAGATCGGGTGGTTTCTGGGACTCCAAGTTCTTCAGCATCCATTTCTATGCCACATTCTGGGTGTAGCCATCCTTCCCAGAGTCACATGCAATCTCCAAGATGCCTGGTCTCCCAGGGTGTGGTGGTGGAAGATCCTCTTTTGCCTAAAGTTCAGGGTTCAACTTGGACTTGGGAGTGGTGATCAGTGCCACAGGCAACTTAGCACAGACCTGTTCAGGCCCCTCTCTCTGTCCCTGTAGTGTCGGTTCCCTTATACTCTGGGAGCAGACATGATGCCTCTGATATGCCTCAGCTGACCAGGTTGTGGCAGGGGGATCAGGAGCCCCACTAGGTACCCAGGCCCACTGCACTCTCCACAGTCACCTGCCACCTCTCTGGGCTTACCTGGCAGACAGCAATGTGGCTGGCCTCTGCCACACAGTGCCCTGGACACAAAGCTATGGAGACCTGGTGAGGGAACTACTGCGGTACTCCATCCCTTTCATTGACCTTCACACCCCCTATGATAACAGTGTGACCTCCCAGGCTAGGACACAGGAGAGGTGGAAGGGAAAGGGATGTGGAGAAAGGGAGAGAAAGAAAAAGCAGGATGAGGGTGTGTAGTGAAGAATGAACCTTGCCCAAAGAAAGGTCTGGCCTTTGCCCTGGCTCCTAGGAGGTGACCTCTAAACCCTTGGAATGTCTTGTCGGATAAGAGTATGTTTGCTTACCTGGGGGCCTTAGGCCACACAAGATAGTTGAACAACGTGACTTACAGTAGGGGCTTTGGGTCACAGAGTATCAGCTCAGCCTCCAGAGGATGGCCAACCAACCATGTCTAAGCCCCAGTAAAAACTCTGGACACTGAGGCTCAGGTGAGTTTCCCCGATTGGCAATTCGCCACATGTATTGTCACATATAACTGCTGGGAGGAGTTAGCACTGTCCATGACGCCACTAGGAGAGGACAACCAGAAGCTCCGTGTTTAGACCTCTCTGGACCCTGCCCGCTGTGTCTCTTCCCTTGACTGATCTTAACCAGTATCCTAGCACTGTAATAAATTGTAACCATGAGTATAACAGCTTTCAGGGAGTTTTGTCTTCCCAGCAAATAATCAAATCTGAGGGTGGTCTTGGGGACCCCCAAACTCTGCAGTTGGTGCCAGAAGTGAGACAAGTCTTGTAGACTGTTGCCTAATTTTACAGGGGGGCACACAGATGGGGCGTGCTATAATGTTAATAGTAAATGCAAGAATAATGGTGATAGCACCCTCGATCAGACAGAGCATGAGGATGCTTCTAGAAGAAACATGATGACTACCCAAAGGGAATCACAAGCTCAGTTCAAACTTGTATTGGCTGGTGAGGGAAAAACTACATTCATGAGATGTCACTTAACTGGTGAATTGGAGAAGTACGTAGCCATATTGGGGGTTGAGGTCCATTGTTTTGTGTTCCACACCAGCAGAGGACCTATTAAGTTCAATGTATGGGATCCTGCTGGTCAGGAGAAATTTGGTGGATGGAGAGATGGCTATTATATCCAAACCCAGGGTACCATTATAATGTTTGAGGTAACAACAAGAGCTTACAAGAATGTGCCTAACTGGCATAGAGATGTGGTACAAGTACGTCAAAACATCCCCATCATGTGTGGCAACAAGGTGGATATTAAGGGCTGGAAAGTTAAGGCAAAATCCATCATCTTCCAGCAAAAGAAGAATCTTCAGTACTATGACATTTCAGCTAAAAGTAACTACAGCTTTGGAAGGTCCTTCCTTTGGCTTGTTCAGGAGCCCCTAACTTGGAGTTCATGGCCATGCCTGCTCTTGTCCCACCGGAGGTTGTCATGGACCCAGCCTTGGCAGTGTAATATGAGACTGGTAGAGCAGGGCCCCCACAGCATGCCCTGATACCTCATCTCCACATGTATCTGATTACCTCTATTCTTTTGTGGCTGATGTGTAATTTTACGGTGTCCAAACCAACTGCAGGTCTGCAGCTCTCATAATGCACGTGCCTCTGGCAAGTAAGACCTTCATCTTCAAGTGCCTATAGGGAAAGATATGTTTGGAGTCAAAGATCCATTGGCATTACCACGAGAAATGGCAACATTTCATCTGTCCACTACAGGAAGAGCTGCCAGATTCTTTAAATATAATTTTAAGTGTTGCACAAATTTAAATGGATAATAAAAAAAAAATGTCAGTTGCTTACCTGCGCTAACAGTTTCTCCTTGATGGTGACTATTGAGCATCTGAAGTATTCATCATTAAAAAGTTTAGATCAGGAATTGTGTGCGGTCATTGCAAGCATAAAACCTCTTGTAAAAAGTTATGTTGATAAAAGCTAACTGTGTAGCTTGGCTAGAGGCTACCAATCCCTCCCATGCTAGTATTCACTTCGCAATGTGTTCCTGCCCTTCGTTCCTCCCATCTGGGGGTGGGTCTACGGCTCCACCCCCGTATCCCAAAGTCTGGGCTGGCCTTGTGACCTGCTTTAGCCAATAGAAGTGGGCGGAAGTGACTTGAGCCTCCCACCGCGCAGGAAGGTTGAGGCTTCTGCCTCGATTTTCTCGCAAGGTTCTGGTTGCCATATAAAGAAATCCACTTAGCCTACTAGGACACGAGAACCCATGGAAGAGAGGAGACCTGAGGGGTCCTAGACCACAGTCAGGCATGTGAGCGAGGCCATCTGGACCCTTCCAGCCCAGGTGATCCTTCCTCTTGGGTGAGTCCAGTTAAAACCCGCAAGAGGAAGTGCTCAGCCAACCACCACAATCATGACAAATCAGAAACTATTGTCGTTTTAGGCCACTATGCCTTGGGGTGGCTTATTACACAGCAAAGGCTAATTAAAACCCCAGCTCAGCTTATCATTAAAAAATGAAAAGCTCTAATAGGAAGGGGACGTGGGTAGGGGTAGGAGTGAAACAAAATTGGCCTTACCTTGGTAATTGTTGAAGTTGGGGATTCATTATCTACTCAACTATTTTTGTGCGTGTTTGAAATTTTCCATAGTACAAAGTAAAAAATAAAAGGAGGGTTGGAAAGATTTCTTTAGAAAAAAATATATACATCCTTGATATTCAACACATTTAACTTTTTTTTCCTAAAGAAAATCACGGATTTATTCCATTTGCAACCAGACGTGCCAGGTGTACCCACCATGTCGGCAAATATTTCACATTTCAGGAGGAAGACCAACACATTGAATTTTTTACATGATTGCATAATACACAGAATGAAATATATTTTTACCCCAGCAGGCCGCATTTTGACTCTCCAGATATTCTCGAGTTCACCCCTGAATGTCACAGAGATATTACATAAAATTTCTGGGTGTGTCAAGAGGTGAAGAAGGATAAGGGGCCTGATCCCACCTCCAAAACCGGATCCAAAGGCAGCTGGCGCCCCCACCAGGCAGAGCTCGGGCGGGACAGGACCCCACAGCCCCCCAGCCGGGGATGGGAGGGCTCCGCCTTCCTTCCCTCCTTCCTGCCCTATCTGGTCGAGACCCTGCCTGGCGGCTGGGGCTAGGGTGGGTGCAAGGGTGCGGGGAGGGGGCCGGAAAAGGCGGGCCAGCCTGAATTACCACCAGCTCCGAACTGTCCAGGGAGGGGCCAGAAGCTTCTTTCACAGATCGAGCCACCCTTGGACGCCCCTGTCCATCCTTGCTGGGGGGGGGGGGGGGCAAGTGGCAAGCGGGCCGTCCTCGGGTCCCAAGCCTCACGGATCGTAGGACCTCTGCCCCTCTGAGTCACACTCTCCCGGAGCCCCGACCTCCCCGGGCTCCGATCCTCGACAGACTGTAAGCCCTGTGCTGTGGAATCCGAGCGGGCCCGCGTACAGCCCTGAAGTGAAGGGTCGCCACGGCCAGTGCAGTCCCCAGCGGGGCGCCGAGCTGACAAGGGAAGTGGGGCGGCTGGGGCCCCGTAGGGGGCGTCACCCGAAGACGCCTAGAATCCGGGTTTCAACCGCCTCGTTGATCCCGTCCCTGCTTCCTTGAAGACGTTTGAAATGACTGATGCGAGTTCTCTGGCCTCGAAGCCACCCTCTTAGGAAGCCCTTTCCTTCCAAGGTCGCCAGAACCAGCGGTGGGGGGTGGGGAGCAGGGTGGGAGGGAGGAAGGAGAGGAGAGGGTGGGAGGAGAGAAAGGGATGGAGGAAGGCGCGGAGGGGGGTGGGGGGAGAGGGAGAGCAGGAGGGAGGAAGGGGAATGAATTGCATTGGCCCGTCGCCTCCGCAGCGGAAGACGCTGACACTCTCAGTCCAGCCCCCTCCCCGGGGGCCCAGCGTTCCCGTTCCCCAAGCCAGGCTGCAGACAAATGAGCACACAGAACACGCAGATTAGAACATAAACAAGGATGTTTTATTACTTCCTTTTAATTTTTCTTTCCACACTAATTAATAAATAAACGACTGCAACGGAAAGAAAAAAAAAGCAAGCGGAATCCAAATATCCTTTCGGTTGCCATTTAGTTATATAAGAAGGACGAATTAAGGCTAGCTGGCGGTAGAGTTCCTCCAATGCTACGCTCCAAATCCGAGCCCCTGCACCGGCCTTAAATCAAAAGCAGGCACCAGCCGCAAGCACAGAAAGTGGGGCAGAGTTCCGCCAGCAGCTAACATGATAGCCTGCTTCTGGGGGGACAACTGTCACAGGTCCCAGAACTAGGCCCAGCTAAAAGTCACCAGCCCTGAACGCCTCCTAGTACCCCGCCTCCCCCTCAACTTGGCTTCTTTGCAGGGACGGGCTCCAGGCAGCTTCCTTTGTAAGGTGCCCCCATGCCCAACCTGCCACCAGAGTTGCTGGGTCAGGGAGCAGATTTCTGCCCCGAGGTACCCGGCCACCAGCGTCCCCTTGCCCAGAAAAAGAAAACAGTGGAGAAAAAGAAAACAGTGTTTATGAAGAGCCAGAAACCACTCTGTCTCAATAGGGGAGCTGTGGGAGGCTGCGGACCTGAGGAGGCAGAGGGAACAGCTTAGGGGAACAAAAGGCTGAGGGAAGGGGAGGGGGGAGGGAGAGAGAATAAAGAGATGCTAGCAAAGAGAGGGGCAGGGCGCAGGAATTCAGCCTCTGCCTGTGCTCCCTGCCGCCTTCCAGGCCTTTCTGAGGCCCACTGCAGCAGCATCCCGTCTTCCAGAACTATAATCCCTCGTCTTCTGATTCACCAGACACCTATGACCTATAACCTCCTTCGGAGGTTCAGAAAGCTTGAAATTTCTGGTACTTAAACTCAGTGGAGCTCTAAATAACATGCCCCTCAAATCAAAGCTTTCTCATGTTACTTAAAAAAAAAAACATTTTACTTTTTAGAGCAGTTTTAGGTTCACAGCAAAATTGAGAGGAAGGTGCAGAGATTTCCCATATAGTTCTTGCCCCCACATGTGCATAACCTCCTCTATTATCAACATCCCCTATGGAGAGGTATGTTTGTTACACTTGAACCTACATGAATACATCATCACTCAAAGTCCATAGGTTACATTACGGTTTGCTGTTATATGGGTTTGGACAAATATAAAGTGATGTGTATCCACCATTACAGATCATGTGAACTAGTTCCCACTGCCCTAAAAATCCTCTGAGCTCCTGCTGCTCATCCCCCACCGTCCCCTCTCCAGCAATCACTGATCCTTTAACTGCGTCCACAGTTTTGTGTTTTCCAGAATATTATATAGTTGGAATCACGCAGGATGTAGCCTTTTCTGATTGGCTTCTTTCATTTAGTAATTCATTTTACTTTTATGGTAAAAGTATCCTGCTTACATTTTCCTAACCTTCTCTCTTTTAGTGTATACAGCCCATAATACCTTCCAGATGAGGCAAAAAGCTTATTTCAGGCCTACAAATACATTGGAATCAAGTGTTTTTCCTTTAGGAAAAGGGAAAGTAACACTGCAGACTGGAAACTGGAAATCGCAGCGTTTCTCATTTCCGCCACAGTCCCATCTTTCTAAAGCATTGTTGACTTCATCTTCCAGAGCAGGGATGTTAAAACTTAGGGATGCATGCTCAGAAGAGTGGCTGCTTCACCCAGGGATGGGCATGACCTGGGGCCTGGCGTCCATGGAACCATCCTGAGGGCTGCCTCTCCCCAGCCAAGCAGCGTGGTCCCACCTGCCATACACAGAGCCCAGCAATGCTCTGCATGGAGGCAAAACCATGGGGGCCTGTTTCATGAGGCCTTGTCAAGACTCATCCCCTGCTTACTTCTCTGGAGGTCATGAGCATGGTGCTACTGGCAGGTGTCTCCCTCGCTTCATCCCCACACTGTCTCTGCAGCATCCTCCCATCAGCCAGAATCATAACAACAGAAATTGATATTTGCCGACTGCTAATTACCTGCCAGGCACTGTACTAGGCCCTTTATGTGTATTTAATCCTCACAACCGTATGAGGTAGGTAATAGCAGTATCCTCCATTCTATAACTGAGGAAGCTGAGGCACCGAACAATTAGGTTATACGCTCAAGGCCACACAGCTTGGAAGCGGCCTAACCAGGATTTGAGTCCAGTCTAGTTTCAGAGCTCAGCTGTTAGGCACTACATTGTGATGGGGCAGATACTGGTTATACGTTGCTGTGGAACTAATGACTCCATACCTTGGTGGCTTAAAACAATGGACAGTTGTCATCACATTTAGTTTCTAAGGGTCAGGAATCTGGGTGCTCAGAGGGGCTGGTGGGAAAGGCTGCAGTCAAGCTGTCGACCAGGGCTGTGGTATCCCAAGACTTGACTGGGCCTAAGAGATCTGCTTTGAAGCTCATTCATGTGGCTGTTGGCAAGAGGCCTCAGTGCCTTGCCATGTGGGTCTCCCTAGGGCTACTCTGGTCCAGCGTTCCCCCAGGGTGACTGAGAGATTGAGAAATGAGCCACCCGGCCTTTTATGACCTAGTCTCCTGGTCGCACATCATCACTTCTGCCTTATTCTATTCATTAAGTCCAGCCCACACCCAACAGGAGGGCATTACACAAAGACGTGAACACCAAGAAGCAGAGATCACAGGTATGAACAGGAGTGAAACAGAAAGGGACCTTGCCCTCAAAAAAAACATAAAACCTGCTCTAGAAGGGACAACGAAGAGCTCCCCGGCCCTGTGCAGATGCTGGTTACCATTCAACAAGCCCTTGCCCTGTGTCTGACACATTTCACCGGACGCCACGGAGAGAGACTTGTCTAGAACATGAGCTCTGTGGGGACAGGTCCCACGTCTTAGATGCCATATGGTTTTTAGGCTTCTATGAATGTTTTTAATTGACACTAAAGAAGTAAAAGATGTACTCACTGCTCTCAGAAAGGGAACGACCTAGTTAAATATTCTTAATTACATTCTATTTGTATACTTCTGTGGTAAAATATACATACCATAAAAGGTATCGCTTTGACTATTTTTAAGTGTACCAGTTAGTGGCATTAAGCCCATTCGCATTGTTGTGCAACCATCACCACCATCTATCTCCAGAACTTTATGATCCCAAGTTGAAAAGCTATGACCATAAAACAAGAACTCTCCATTTCCCCCTCCATCCAGCCCCTGGAAACCACCATTCAACTTTCTGTCTCTAAGGTACCTGATTAAGTGGAATCATCCAATATTTGTCTTTTTGTGCCTGGCTTATTTCACCTAGCATAATGTCTCCAAGCATCATCCATGTTGTAGCATGTGTCAGAATTTCCTCACTTTTTAAGGCTAAATAATATTCCATTGTATGAATATACCACATTTTGTTTATCCATTCATTCATCAATGGACATTTGGGTTCCTTCCACGGTTTGGCAATTGTGAATAACGCTGCTGTGAACATGGGTATGCAAATCTGTTTGAGCCCCTGCTTTCAATTCTTTTGGGTATATCCCCAGAAGTGGAATTTCTGGATCATATGGTAATTTGATGTTTAATTTTTTATGTTTAATTTTTTTGAGGGACCACCATACTGTCTTCCTAACAAGCTAGTTTGAACAAGAATAAACGTTTCTGGTTTTGGACCCCTGTGCTCAGCCCTTTGCACACTTTATCTCAAACTAACACTGCAAGGTCGTGTCACTATTCTCATTTTCAACAGATTAGTTTACTCAACATCATACAACTTGTTGGGAGACAGTCAACACAGGTGGGTCAGTTAGCAAGGCAAATAGCTATGAGGTGAGTTTAATAAAGCACAAGTTCGGTCCAATAAACGAGGCCACACACTGTAGTTATCCACGGAAAGGTTCCTAAAAGGAGGAAGTGAACCAAATTTTGAAGGTGTCCCACAATCAGGTGTCTTGTGGAAAGCGAGGAGAACACCTGACGGCGGAGGAGGCCACTCCCCACCTCAAACCCCAGGGGGCTGTGTGTGATTTTCTTATTTGCTTGCCAGGGGCTCCACACAGCATCCGCATTTTTCGGAGACTTTTTGAGTAGCATCAGCCCACGTGGCAGAGCGGCCTGGTTCTGAAGCCTCGATCACAGCAGAGCCATCTCTTGCCCTGGCCCCCTTAGAGCTGGCTGCCTCCGCGGTCCTCAGCAGTTGGATCAGAGCAGCCCAAGGTGTTGTTACAACTTATGTTTCACTTTGGAAGCGACATCCTGCTGGTTCCCTAGAAACTTCCTCAAGCTGGTAGAAATTTCTGTAAGCGGATAGTGACTCAAGTTGAGAAGAAGTGATCAGAAAGGCGAGTGGGAGGGAGAGAAGGCATTCTAGGCAGAGGAAGGGCAGAGACACGGGGACACAGACAAGCAAGTGACAAAGGATTCGCGACTTGATGTATGAAGAGAGAGCAAAGATCATGGGAAGAGGAGACGGGGAGAGATGTGGCAGAGCAGGACTCAGTGAGCTTTCCTGCATGTTTTCTGTATGACCCCACAAGTCCTCTCCTGGGCACGTGTCAGGAGACCCCAAGCCAACATGATTCACAGGGAGGGCTCACAGGCCTCATGGCTGAGATTTACCGCAGTACAAGGACACAAAGCGCAATCAGCACAGGGAAAAGGTGCGTGCAACCAAGTCCAGGGGAGGCCAGGCGCAAGCTTCCAGGAGTCCCGTCCCTGTGCAGTGACACAGGACACACTGAATTCCCCCCAGCAACTGATTGTGACAACATGTGTGAACTGTTGCCTACCAGGAAAGCCCATTAGAGACTCAGCACCCAGGGTTTTTAATTGGGGGCTGGTCACGTGCCAGGCACTGTCTGCCCAGCACGAACCTAAATTCCTGACTCCCAGGAGGCAAGCAGGTGTTCAGCACAAACCAGAGTGTTCGCAGACCGTCTAGGCACAGTGAGCCGCCCTTATCACCTGGAAGGGAACCTTGCTAAAATGCAAGTTCCCAGACACCAGCCAATGGCTAACTGTGCAAGCAGGCCTTTCTAAGGACAGGCCAGCGGCCTGCTGTGTTAACCCCTTCCTGCACGGCATGTATCCCATGGGACTGGTCGAGTGGGCCCGTGAGGGGTACTCAGGAGGTGCTTACACAGTGCTGTTTGTGGTGGCAGGGATTCCCAGGCAACCTGGGCATCTGTGGTTCAGTGTGGTGGGGACACACCCCAGAAGAGCACACAGCAATTCGAAACAATGGATTACATGTACGTGTAGTATTAGGAATGGATCTGAAAAACTGACTCCTTAGTGAAAAAAAGTAAGAAACAGGATGAATTATATAACCCAATATCATTCATGTAAATTCAAAATATATGTATCCGGGTACCAGTCATCTAAATTTCAAAAACAGGAAACGTAATCTACGCTGTTAGAAGTCCACATCCAAATTACCCTTGGAGAGGTGGTGACTTGAAGGGGAACGAGATGCTTCTGGAACATGGCTCATGTTCTCTTTCTTGGGCTGGGCGCTGGTTACACAGCTGTGTTCATTTTGGGAAAATTCACCCTGCTGTGCACTTATGATGTGTGCATTTTTCCATATGTATGTTACACGGCTGTACAATTTACAGTAAAACCAAAAACACATTCATGGAAAACAGCAATAACCAGTTTGCAAAAGCACATATGAAGGAAAAGATATAGCATATTGGTTTCCCCAACTGTTATCCATTGCTTCATGTAGGAGTGACAAAAACACTTGCCTGTAAATGTTTTTGACCAAAACCCCCCAGCTAGTGGCTTTAGTGCTAGGTGAGTTCTGAATTAGGTCACATAAAACACATACACATGAGACAGGCCTTACGGGGATCAATGTTCTTAATATGCCACAAACAGAGGCGTATCATTAATTTGACCCTCTGTACCTGAGGTTAAAAAAAAAAGATGCAGAAAAACTCTGCGTGTGATCTCACCATTCAGAGAGATCCACTGTAGAACTTGATTTCTTTCTGATGTTTAGGAGCCTGTCTCCATCTACCCCAGTTTCCTAAGGGATTAGGGACCCCCACCCCCTAACTCTCCTCAACCCGGAGGAAGAACTGATCCCAGAGGGCCCACCAGCCTCTTCCGGAACTGCGGAAGTGCGGAGGCTTCTCTGGTCAACATGCAGCCCTGCTGAGTGATTTAGTGGGGAAGAAAGATGAGCTCTAATCAAATCCCCGGAAAGACTTAAAAGAGCTTAGCAAGTGCTCACACTAGAGCTGCATCCCAATGCCCTGGAGAGCTCATTAAAGCTCTGTGTGCTGGGCCCCTCCCCCAGAGTTTCTGATTCAACAGGTCTAGGGTGAAGCCAGAGAGTTTGCATTTTGAACAAGTTCCCAGGTGCTGCTGCTGCTGGTGGTCCCAGAAGTTCACCTGGAGAACCACTGGTGCTACGAAGAAGTATGGTTACTGCTATTTCTGATTAGCAAGCTTTCCTCCCCCAGGGCTATCTCAGGTTCCAGAACAAACCTCAGCCCTGGCTGCTATCTAAGCAGGTGGTGTGGCCTGAGAAGTGAAGCTAATCCCACAGACAATGGAGGAAAGGTGGAGGAGGGGAGCTACGTGTGTTTGGAGACATCAACACACAGCTTCTGCAACCAGCCCTGCCCTCCATCCTGCGCAAGAGGTGATGCTCTGAGCTTTCAGCTGAGAAATCTGGACCATAGCTAAATTCACTAGGGTGGTAGTCTCAGGGAAACATGAGCATAAAACCGAACAGGACCCTGAAGGGCCCTCCTGGGTACAAAAGCCCCTCCATGTTGCCTGTTTATTGTCCGTAGAGAAAACACTTTAATCTCCTAGGCATTCCCTGAGTTCCAAAGAATAGACTCAAGCAGTTACTAATTAGGAAAGTGAGGGAACTCAGAAACAAAGGAAAAGCAGTTAAGCAAGAAAAGAATAGTTAAAACAATAGTCAGCAATAAAACAGTCCTAGCTCCTCCTCTAGAGATATACATAACAATCTGACACTTATCTTTGAGTGGTTCTGCAGAAACTAAGACCCCCCTCACCTACCCAGGTGAAGGCTGACCACCAGTGCCTAGACCCCAGACGGGTTGGAACCAGGAGGTTGATGATTAAGATTCCTGAAACATCACTCTGTTACCTCACCACCAACTAATGAGAAGAAACTCCACAAGCTGCAACCCTCACCCCATATGTTGCCTTAAAAACCCTTCTCTGAAAGCCATTGGGGAGTTCAGGTCTTTGAGCATGAGCTGCCCACTTTCCTTGCTTGGCACCCTGTGGTGAATGCTGCACTCTCCTTCACCACAACCCAGTGTCAGTAGATTGGCTTTGCTGCGTGGTGGGCAAGTGGACCCAAGTTTGGTTTGGTAACAAGTATGTGTCCAAGAAGGGGGTTCCCCTGGTAATTACATGATGATCCCTTTTGAAGAAAGAGTGTGTTCCAGAAGGGCATGGTCAGTAGAGAGTCTAAACCAGGGCTTCCTAAATTTTTCACACACCAAAAGTTATAACATTTGTATTATTTATTTGAGAGTGTCCATAAGAGCCTTGGTTTAAAAAAATGAAGAAAACGATTATATTTCCTTTATAGTATATAATTATGATAATAATAAATATGGAATGTGTATAAAATTCAAATCAAATTACTATAAAATGTACAACCATCAGTTCTGGGGCAGGACTACAGCCCGTTCCCAGCACCTAAAGAGCCAGGGCACTCCGGCTGGAAGGCTTTGCTTCAGAGCCCACTGGCCCACAGAGCAGGAATCTGGCAGTGTTCCACCTGCTGGAGGCAAGGGGCAATCTGGCTGAGAGGTTCCCATGTGGTAGTGTATTGGTTAGCTATGGCTGTGTAACAAAACTTAGCTTAAAACAACAATGAGCATTTATCATTTTATGGTGTCTGTGGGTCAGGAGTATGGGACTGATTCTGACTCAGGGTCTCTTGTGAGGTTGCAGTCCAGCCCGGGCTGAAGTCTCTGCGGACTTGACTGGGGCTGGAGCATCTACTTCCAAAATGGCTGACTCACATGGCTGGCTGTTGGCAGGCAACCCCAGTTCCTCAACACATCAGCCTCTCCAAAGGGCTGTGAGAGTGTCCTCACAAATGGCAGCTGGCTCCCCCCAAGGAGTGAATCAAGAGATAGCAAAGTGGAAGCTGCAGTGTCTCTTATGGCCCTCAGATGGCACACACTGTCACTTCTGTGGTATCTTATTGGTGAGACAGGCCAGCCCTGTTCATTATAGGAGGGATGTACACAAGCCAAGGTGAGGCTCTTTGGGGCCATCTTTGAGGCTCCTGCCACAGGTGGCTTCTGCGGTGGACAGCTAGGGCTCTGCACTCATACTCTGGCCTCCGTGAACTATTCATCTGGGCTATTCTCTTTCCTTAGCTCTGATTTTGTACTTGCTTTACCAGTTAGGATTGGGTGTGGCCGGTAAAACAGAAAATAAATAAGTGATTTAAACAAGAAAGTTTGTTTCTGTTTCATTTAAAAGAAGTCTAGAGGTAAGCAGATCAAGGCTGATGTGGTGGCTCCACAGAAATCTGGGGCCCAGGATCTTTCTATCTGTCTACATCTTCATCCTTAGGGCATGGCTTCCATCCCTCGGATTACAAAATGGCTGCTGGCAAGCTATCATCACACCCATATTCCAGGCAGGAAGTAGGGGAAGGGCAAAGGACCAAAGATATTTCCTAGAATCCTCACCTACCAACTTCCACTTATATCTCAATGGTCATCCCTAGATATAAGGGAGGCTCTGAACATCATTTTGTGTCTGGCACATTGCTACTCCAAATAATATCGGGTACTGTTGGTAAGAGGGGAGGGAAGGAAAGGGACTGGGTAGGCATGTCTACCACTTTTGTAAAACAAGCTTCCCACAAAATAATTTGGTTTCCTGGATTCCTTCCTTCAGAGCAGGAGGGCTCTTAATGGGGAACATGGATATTTCTGGTTCATGTAAACTTATGTTCAGTGTAAAGAAACATGTCCTTCTTCAAGTCAACACAGTGGTACCCAGCCTACATGTCAGTCTGGGGCCTTTGGATATTCCAAGACAGTGCTTGAATTGATGATGTGGGGCTAGGAATCTTTTTCAGGTTGGCAGTCCTGTTGCCTGGAGTCCAGGACCTCAGGCATGCCTGCCAGCCAGCTCTCATGGGTCAGGCCACGTTCCCAGGGCACTGCCACTGCTCACAGAGTTGCCAACCTCTGTCCCCGCCTCTGTCGGTGGGATTCTCTCCCCCTTCCCGCCCACTCTGAGGGATGCCCTTCCTCCCCCCATTCCTCCTTTGTCACCCAGTGGGGCCTCTTCAGTCAACCCAGGCTTTCCCGAAAGACTGGAAAGAGGACTTGCCTTGAGCTGCTCAGTTTTGACCCTCCAGAGCCCCTGAGGCCACTACATAAGCCTGCTGGGTCTGCCCAGAGAGCGTATAAAAGAATCATTCAATAATTTATCCTGCCTTGAGTGATTGGTTGGGACCAACCTGGGAATGCTAAGAGCTTAAACTTTATTCTGTAGGCATCAGAAGCTACTGGAGGTTTCTCAAGAGGGAAAGTGACATGACCAGATTGTGCATTTTACAAAAATAATTCTGGAGGCAGTGGGGAGAGTGGACCGGAGTGGGGAGATGTAAAAGTAAGGACATCATTGGGAGGTGCCTGCCAGGTTCTCAAAGAGAAACAATGAGGCAGTCCAGATGGTATCTTTAAGGGAATTTGGTGATAGAATTGATAGAAAGCAGTGACATTGGAAACAGGAGATATAAAGAGAGGGAAAGGTGGGTCTGTGTTTTCTACCTTTAGTTGCTGGATAATGATTTCTAGCATTAACTGAGCACTTATTATATACCTGACACTGTTCTAAGTACCTTACATGCACTAATTCATTTAATCCTCTTGCACTAGGTATGATTATTATCCCTATTCCCATTTTACAGATAAGAAAACTGAGGCCTCCAAAAGTTAACTTGCTCAAGGACACATAACTGGTAAGTGGAGGAGCTGGGATGCAGATCAAAGCAGTTTAGCTTCAGACACTGTGCTGTTAATCATTATGTTCTGCCACAGCACGTGACAGTCCTAGAAATGTCATTCATGATGTCTGCCAATCCTCAGCATCTTCTGAGTGAGACTGTCCCACCCACAGCCCTGGAAGGTGTTTTTCAATGGAACATCTGGCTCCACCCCCTTGGTGAAACCTGATCAGACCAAGGTGAGCACGTAACATGAGACAAATAAATCCATGGGCCCCGACAAGATTTCCTCTCACTTGGTGATTGAAACTAAGGCACACAGAGGGACTCGTCAGTTAACCGTGGGAGCAGAAGTTAAAAGGTCACAATGAATGTGGGCAGGCCTGAGTCAGCAGAGGTTATGAGGGAACAGAAAGGATGAATGAGTAAGCAGAGATGTGGTCATCAGGAAGAGAAAGCAGCAGATTGCCCAGGAGAGGTAGAGACGTGATGAGAGAGCAGCCTGGAGAGGTCTCAGGCTCTTGCTGCCCTGGCTCCTTTCTGCCTCTCGTGGCCTGATGAGGCCCTGAGGCCTGTCTCCCTGATTGCCACACGTGGGGCCTGCAGTTGACCTCCCTGAGGAGAAACTGTTTTCTATAACCTAAAAAGTCCCAATTAAACTGGAGATACTGTCAACAGAGAGAGGGACAACAAGAAGAGCTGAGGAAGGAGATGTCCATCGAGGGCTCTGAAAAGCTCTGACATATTCCTGGGGATCTCGAAGGCCACCTGCATACATAGGGCTGTGCACATGCCCAGGAGAGACCAGAGAAGGTCCCCATCTCTTAGCTCTGGCTGACCTGGAGGCTCCGTGCAAGCAGGAAGTGAAGGCGATGGCAGAGTTGTCAATTGCCTCGCTGAGCGTTGAAGGTGTATCCCAACATAGCACAGAGCCCTCCAGCAATGACTGAAAGACTTATTAGTTCCAGACACTTGAGGAAATCTCTGTCCATTTATGAGCTGACCGCTAAGCTAATGAGCAGAGCCTTCAGTGGCTACTCATGACAAAGAATACACTGTACAGAATTAGTTCAGAAACACCCAACAAGAATAAATAGCAGTACAACTAACCCTGGAATGAAGGAGACTGTGATTTCCAGAGTTGTCACATTATATTATTTAAAGCAACCAATTTTCAACAAATTTATGAAAATGAGAAGAACTCAGAGGGGTCATGGTTGCACATATCTGTGAATATACTAAAAAGCACTGAATTGTACACTTCAAATGGGTGAACTGTGTGATATGTAAGTTGTATCTTAATGAAACTGTTTAAAAAGGAAATGCTTCATACTTTACACTGAACTTTCTGATTTTAAAAAATGTGCTCATTTGGAAAAATATTAATCAAGATTAAAAAATTATTTAAAAGAAATGTTGATGTTGACAGCCAGTAAAATTTACTGAAATTTATTCAATTGTCAATGGTTGGCTTAATGAAATTATTTCTGAGGTCAAAACAAAATCCTGTCCTCAAACATAATGGAGACATAATGATGGTGCAGTATGTGGAATTCTCAGTAGACTCTCTGCATAAAAAGAAATTAGATCTGAAGCAATTATGGCAAAATGTTAACATCTGACAAAGCTAGGTGCTGAGTACATGGGTATTTGTTATATTATTCTCTCTTAATAATTCAAATGCTGAAAATATTTCATGATAAAAATATAAAAAAGAGTGCTACTATGCACCAATTAGAATGGCTAAAATTTAAAAGACTGACAATACCAAGTGCTGACAAGGATGTGGAGCAACCGGAACTCTCATACATGGCTGGTGGGAATGTCAAATATTACCGCAACTCTGGAAAATGATTTGGTACTTCCTTATCAACATAAACATAGAATTACCATATGACTAGTCATTTTACTCTTAGATATTTACCCAAAAGAAATACATACATATGTCCACTCAAAGACTTATATACAAATATTCATGGCTGCTTTATTCATGATTTCTTTAAAAAGATTGGAAATGGGGGGTGGGGTACTATTCAGTGGTAGAGTGCATGCTTAGCATGCATAAGGTCCTGGGTTCAATCCTCAGCATCTCCATTAAAATTAAAAAAAAAAAAAGATTGGAAATAGCATAAATATCCATCAACAGGAAAATGGATAAACAAATTGTGGTACATCCACACAATGGAACACTACTCATCAATAAAAAAGGAATTATTCCTGACACATGCAACAACGTGGATGAATCTCAAAAAACATGCTGAGCAAAAAAAGAAAGACGCAAAAAGGTACATACTGTATGATTCCACTTATGTGAAAGTTTCAAAAGACAGATCTAATCTAGAGTGACAGAAAGAGAATTGGTGGTTGCCTGCAAAGGGACACAATGGAAATTTTGAGGGTAATAACATCTTTTATACCTTGATTGTGATAGTGGCTACGTGGATATATAGCTTTGTCAAAACTCATCAAAATGTACACTTAATATTGGTTCTTTAATTGTATGTAAAGTATATTTTAATAAAACTGGTTTTTAAAAAAGAATACAGAGTGCATGGGAGGTGTCCAGGGCCTATGCAGTGGCTTGCAGTGGTTGGGGGACAAGAAGGAGAGATGAGAGATGTGGTGTGGCCTGGGACAGAGGCTGCACTAAGGCCTCGATTTGGGTTTTATTTTTTCACAGACGGGGAAATATGGATCCCGTGTACAGCCTGTGAGGAAGAAGTCTAGGGGAAGAGAGAGAGAATACATGAGAGAGACTAGGGAAATGGTGAAAGGCCTCAGATATGAATGAGAAGGAGGAGTTAAAGGGCACAAGTGCTGCGTCAGCCGTGGGAAGAGGCAGGGCCACTCAGTCAGTGTCTGGATCAGGAGAGACCTAACAGGTGAATGGAGAGACAGGAGCTGAGGGTTCAGCAGGCCGCGGTGGTGCAGGATGGAGTTATCTGCCTGGATGGTGTGGGGGGAGCCTGGGGCTGGGGGAAGATGCACAAGGCTTGGCATTTGCTGTTAAGAGGAGCAGGGAGCCACCTGGTTTGAGTCCAAGGATTGTCAGACATAAAGCTGGAGCTCATTAATCAGTAATGAAGCCAGTCAGTGTGTTTATGGATTTTACCCTAGCAACCTGGGAACAAAGCGGAGGAACAAACATTTCAAATGCCAGTTCCACCCCAGCCCCCTGGACTGTGCCAGCTTCTCCCACCAGGCAGGCTGGCCATACAGGATCTCTAGATGGGCCTGTCTCCGGTGGGTGGGGAGGCTTCTCTGCGGCCCCTGAGGCCTGGCCTGGGCCCTCCAGCCAGATGCCCAGGTCTCGGGGCTTCTGCTTGTATGCCTCTCGGCTGCTGCAAACTTGGCCACCTCAGACCCCTAGCCAAGCCCCAGGGTGGGGGTGTGCATTTGCTCTGCTGACCTACTGCCAGCCTCCTAGTTCCCTCGGCTTAAGGAAGAGAATCATCAGAAACTCCTGGGGGTCAGCTGACTCGGAAGCCCTAACCTTTTGTCTGCTCACCTCCTTCTCAGTCACCCCCAGGGCTTAAGTGAAAGCAGACCCTTCCCTCCTCCAAAGAAGGAAAACCCACCCATGAGGTGACTTTCAGCCAGAGCACATGCACTTTTCATGGTCATTCATCACATTACAGCCTCTGTTGGACTTTTTTCATCTTTAATGATCTGGTGATTACAAAATTATATGCTCCTTGGAAGACATTCAAACAAGGTAGAAATGTATAATGTAGAATATTCTGTTTCTGTACTTCTACCTTCCAGAACCAACCCATGCTCACCTTGGTCTATGTTCCTCAGGATGTTCTTATATATAAAGATGTATTGGGGGGCAGGGTAGAGCTCAGTGGTAGAGCACATGCTTAGCATGCACAAGGTCCTAGGTTTAATCATCAGTACCTCCATCAAAAAAAGCCAAAAAAAGTATCTGGGTGTATGCCCAGGAGTGGAATTACTGGGCCATATGGTAGTTCTGTTTTTGGGTTTTTTGAGAAACCTCCAAACGGTCTTCTATAGTGGCTGCGCCAGTTTACATTCCCACCAACAGTGTACAGGGGTTCCCCTTTCTCCACATCCTTGCCAACATTTGTTATTTGTGTTCTTTTTGATGATGGCCACTCTGACAGGTGTGAGATGGTGTCTCATTGTGATTTTGATTTGCATTTCCCTGATAGTGGTGATGTTGAGCAACTTTTCATGTCCCTGTTGGCCATCTGGATTTCCTCTTTTGGAAAAATGTCTATTCAGTTCTTCTGCCCATATTTTAAATGGGTTGTTTGTTTGCTTGCTTGCTTTTTAACTGAAGTACAGTTGATTCAAAATATTGTATTAGTTTCTCATGTACAGCATGGATGGACTTGGAGGGCATCATGCTAAGTGAAATAAGCCAGAGAAAGACAAGTTCTGTAAGATATAATTTACATGTGGAATCTAAAAAAAAAACACAACAAACTAGTGAATGTAACAGAAAAGAAACAGACTCAGCTGTAGAGAAGGAACTAGTGGTTACCAGTGGGGAGAGGGAAGGGGGAGGGGCAAGATGGAGGTGGAGGATTAAGAGGTACAAACTATCAGGCATAAATAAGCTACAAGGATGTACTGTACAACATGAGGAATATAGCCAATATTTTATAATAACCATAGATGGAGTATAACCTTTAAAAGTAGTGAATCACTATATTGCATACCTGTAACATATAATATTGTACATCAACTATACTTCAATTTAAAAACTATGATATTGTAAAATAAATACATAAATTAAAAAAAAGAGACATTTGTACACCTATGTTCATGGCAGCATTATTCACAAAGTCCAAATGGTGGAAGCAACCCAAGTGTCAATCAACAGAAGAATGGATAAACAAAATGGAGTACATGGATATAATGGCATGTTATTTAGCCTTAAAAAGGAAGGAAATTCAGACACACGCTATATAATATGGATGAACCTTGAGGACAATATGCTAAGTAAATAAACTGGTCACAAAAAGACAAATACTCTATGATTCCAATTACACGAGGTACCTAGAGTTGTCAGACTCACAGAAGTAGAATGATGGTTGCCAGGGGCTAAGGGGAGGGGAGAATGAGGAGTTATTGTTTAATGGGTACAGAATTTCAGTTTTGCAAGATGGAAAGAATTCTGGAGATGGATGGCGGTGATGGTTACACAATAATGTAAATGCACTTAATAGCTCTGAATGGTACACATAAAAATGGTAAATTTTATGTCATGTGGGTTTTACCACAATTACAAAAACCATATGAACCATTACAAATATAATTGAATCCCCTTTGGTCCCACTGCCCTCTTATTCCCCCACACTCAAAGAACTTATCCTGCATTTGGTGTTTCTCATTTCCTTTGTGTATTTAGTATTGTTTTGTTTGATTTAAACCTATTTATTATCTTTTTACTTTTATTTTTTAATTTTTTTCGAAGGGGAGGAGGTAATTAGGCTTTTATTTATTTTTAATGGAGGTGCTGGTGACTGAACCCAGGACCTTGTGCATGCTAGGCACATGCTCTACCACTGAGCTATACCCTCCCCCTTTTTTAATTTATTTATTATCTTTTTAATTTTGGTGGGGAAAGGAAGTAATTAGATTTTTATTTATTTATTTTTAATGTGGTTTAAACTTGATACTTCTGAAACCTGGAAAAATAAGCCAAAAAAGTATTAATTTTGTTTTATTTTCTTTCTTGTGGTAAAACATACAAAACATTTAAAAAATTGTAATGTATAAAATATTGTATGTATAAAATGTATAATGTATAAATGTATAAAATAATGTAATGTATAAAATAATGTATTAAATTTTATAAAATTTAAATTAAAAATTTTTAATTTACCATTTTAATCATTTTAAATAGCATAGTTCAGTGGCATTAAGTATACTCATACTGTTGTGCAACCATCACCACCATCCATCTCCAGAACCTTTTCATCTCCCTAAACTGAAACTCTGTACCACTTAAACACTAACTCCCCATTTCCTCCTCCCCCTAGCCCCTAGCAACCACCATTCTACTTTCTGTCTTGAGTCTGGCTACTCTAAGGTACCTCACATAAGCGGAATCATACAATATTTGTCCTTTTCTGTCTGGCTTATTTCACTTAGTAGAATGTCTTCCAGTTTCCTATGTGTTATAGCACGTGTCAGAATTCCCTTCCTTTATAAGGCTGAATGATATTCCATTGTATGGCTATACCACATTTTGTTTATCCATTCATCCATTGATGGACAATTTGGATTATTTCCACAAGAACACATTCTTATATACAAGAATACATTCTTATATGAAAGAATATCAGTTAATCTGGTTGATTCTCTCTCTCACGCTAATCTAGTTTTTACACAGAAGAGATCAGCAGGCACGCCCCCCTCCTTCCATGTCCATAATCTATAATCATATGGCCCCCAAGGCCAAACCCCTCTGACATTCTGTATCCTGTAGTGCTTTTTGCTTCTGTGCTTGTGTCCCACTGATCTGCCTTTCTTGTAGCAGTTTCTATTGCCTGAAAGTCTCTCTGTGCCCCGCCCCCTGCCTAGCCAATCCCTTCTTGGCTTTCTGAACTAGTCCAGCGCTCCACCCATCCCATGGCTCCTGCTGTTTTTCTCCATAGCAGCACTTTACAGATTAGCACATAATTTACCTCTTGTTGGTGTTATTATGACTTCCCAACTAATTGTAGGCACCCCTTGAAGATGTGGTTGTTGTCTCTATATTCTCTCTGGCCCTAAGTTCAATACTGGGCACAGTGATTTATGGAGGGCTGATTCCATAGGATCCTTAGAGCCTGTTAGACTTAGTGTTAGTGGGGCATTCTCAAACACAGCAGTGACAAAACCAAGCAGTATTTTACGTAGATCTGTGTTTCCTATGGGAGGAAAACCTAGACTAAACTAAACGTACTTTGCAAGCCCTAAGAACTGTGGCTTTCTCTCCACATCTAGTTAACACCACCTGTCTCATTGAATATGGATGATATATTGCACATTTGGGGTTGGCATTCAGAATCATGACTACAAGGTCACTATGTGGGCCCTGTGGCAAAGAACTGGACAGGATTCAGTAGGATGAAGAGATTTGAAAATCATACGCAATCACTATGAACAAACTTGTGCCCCAAAATTTGGAAAATTAGATGAAAGAGACAATCTTGTTTATGTAAAATAACAAAATCAATTACATAAGAAATAGAATATCAGTATAAACTAATAACCTTTTATAAAATGAAACAGAAAGTTAAAAAATCTCTCCCAAAGTCCCTGTTCTACCCTCCACAAAAAAAAAAAAAGGAAGAAAGAAAAAAGAAAGCAAGGAAGGAAAGACGAGAACAGAGTAGCACATAATTTACCAGGTTTAGACACTTTGATGGATGTGCTTTACCCAACCTTAAAAAAATAAACTGTTACATAAAGTAAAAAAGAGAGAAGGCTGCCCAGTTTATTTTATGGGGCTATTAGAAGCTTGATATTCAAACCAGATGAGTACATTAACAAGATAAGAAAGAAGTTAACTAAATTTACTTATGAACAAAAATTCAAAATCTTGAATAAAATATTAGTAAGTTGAATCCAGGGGTGTATAGCATGCTAAAACACATGGCCAAGCAGAGTTTTTGAAGAAATGCAAGGGTGGTTTAACATCAGCAAATCTATTATGGAATTCACAGTGTTGTTAGAAGAAAGAAGAAAGAACACTTGGGGTGGGCATCAAGAGACAGGCTTAAGTTCAGTCTCTGCTCTGCCATTAAGTAGGTGTATAACATTTTGCCTCCCGCCCTCCCATTTCCAAAAGGGATCTCAGGAGTGGTTCTTCACTGAGGAGGGGAGCACAACTTTGAGAAGCAGCCTACTCCTCTCCCTGCTCCATTTTTGTCACCTATAAAATGAAGAAATATTCTAATTCCATGATTTTATAAGCTTTGTGAAAGAAACATGATGGAGTCAAACAAAATAGGAAGGGAAAAACTGCTGTACTGTAGCTGGGTCATGGATAACTGTGTCCATGGTGCTGGTGGGCTCCTCAGAAGAGATCAGACCCACGGTGCCACCCTGCAGCCTGTTGGGAAATGCATAAAAGACTTAGATACCCCCAGGGTAGGCTGATCACAGACAAGAAGAAACAAATTTGGACTGAATACAGTGGTGGATGATGGAAGTACCCAGAGTCGTTTTGATAACAAAACAAAACTGAATCTGATCAAGTCTCTAGATCTGCATTGTCCAATACAATAGTCACTAGCCACATGTGGCTATTTATATTTTAATGAATTAAAATTACATAAAACTAAAAATCCAGTTCCTCAGTCACACTGGCCATATCTCAGGTGCTCAATACACACATGTGGCTAGTGGCTACCATATTGGGCAGTGCAGGTATAATTTTCTGTCACTGCAGAACATCCTATTGGACAGTGCTGGCCTAGCTCTACCTACCAGTTTACAGGGAATTCAGAGGACAGAGGAACATGTCAAATCACACCATGAGGATGCACTAAGCAGTATTCAGACTATGGGAAACTCTTATGGCCAAATTATCCAGTTCTTTCAACAAAGACAAAAAATTGCAAGAGAAAAAATGAGTGGAGGGTAAACCTATAGAGAAACAGACTTAAGAAACATATCAGCCAAATGCAGTATATGAATCTATTTGCATCTTGATTCAAATGAACTATTAGAATCATATAAGAAAATTGGGGAAATGTGAATATTAACTAGATAATTGGTAATATGGAGTAATTATTTGTTATGGGGGGTATTAGTGGTATTTTAGTTATTATGTCCTTTTTTTTAAATTTATTTGGGGGGAGAGGTATTTGGTTTATTTATTTATAGAGGAGGTATTGGGGATTGAACCCAGGACCTCATGCATGCTAAGCATACACTCTACCACTTAACTTATACCCTCCCTGCCCCTGTAGTTATGTTCTTTTATAGAAGTCCTTAACTCTAAGAGATACACATTGAAAAATCTATACATAAAATTATATGATGTCTGGGATTTGCCTCAAAGCATTCTGGGGGTGGGGAAGTGGGCGAAGATATAGAGGATATAAGACTAGCTGTTAGTTGATAATTTTTGAAACTGGGTGATGAGTACAAAGGATTTTATTTGAGTGTTTTCTCTGCTTTGGGTCTATGTTGAAATTTTTCACAAACTTTTTTCATTAAAAATTTTAAGCGTTTGAAAATAAAAATGTATACATAGATATGTCCAGCTGCCTTCCTTCTTGCACTACATTTAACCTGGGACCGAATCCAGGGAACCCACAAGGAAGAGAATAGGAGATGGATCAAGGATGGTCCCAGGACAGCAAGCCCACTGTAGGTCAGTTGTCAGCCACTGGGGAAAGGAGAGAAAAGAGAAGCTGGGATGATGAGAAGAGAAGAGAGGAGAGGCTGTGGGAAGGGAATTTGACAGACTAAGTAGGGAGAGGAGAGGAGAGCCGAGCCGAGAGGAGGCACAAGGAAGACTGGGAGTCTGGCAGGCTCTTGGCTACTGAAGAGCCACTGTTTCTAGGAGGTACTGGCCTGTCCCTTCTCCCCCCGGGTGGCCTCACCAGCACACGGTCCAATCCTTGGCAACGGAGTCAAGACACAGCGTGCATTTCCAGGCTTCTCGCCATCCCAGGCACACTCCACCCATTCTAGTTTGCCTCTGTCTCTCATAATGGAGCCCACGTTCCTCAGCGCGGCATTCAAGGTTCAGACAACCTGCCTCTCTCTTCCTGCACACACACATACCTCTCCCACTGCCCCTTCCACCTGCTTTGTACTCTTCTTCAACCCAGGCTGCCACGTCCTGTCTCTGAGCCTTTGCACAGGCCTGGAACACTCTCTCCCCTAGCCTCTCTGCCCCCCCTAAATTCCATCTGCTTCTTGAAAACCCAACTCAGACCGTCTGTCCACCGGGAAGCTGTAGCAGATCCTCCAGGAGCCCCACTCAGATTCCCTGTGATCTCTGAAACTAGTTCCTCAGGCCGGTTCCCTAACGGCTCCAAGGTGCTGCTGCTAATGGTCCACACCTGCAGCCTCCACCTGCCGGCCCTCAGGTGACTGGAGCCACTTACGCCAGAAGTTCCTCAGAGTCAGGCATCTTCAAGGACTGACTAGCATAGAGGCATAAAAGCTCCTTTTTCTTACCTTGGGGCGGAACCGATTCGGAGGTACCATGTATGCTCCGGGACTGCCTGCGGGATCAGGCTGAGGCGAGGCTTCTGAAAGCGCGTCCTTACCGGGCTTCTCGGCTCGCCCGCTCCGTCCCTCCCCGCCAATGCGCGCACGCATGCGCACACACGGTTTGTTCATCTCCATTGTCAGCCTCTGAGCAGTGTAGTAATTGTGGGTTTCTTCCTCCCCCAGGCAGAGACCACATCTCGTAAATATTTGTTTCCTCCACCCGACCTGAAATGCCTGAAACCAAAATGATTACAGCTTAAAGGATACCCTGGAGAAGGTTTTCAAGTGCCAGAGCAACTAGGTTACAAAGGAAGCCACTTGACACCTTGGTCTGAGCTGTGTAAGAAAAGTTAAAAAAAAAAAAAAAAAAGACGTGGTTTCTGGCTAACAACTGCCGGCATGTGAAAGTAATCAGCAGCCTGTTTTGGAAGAGGGTGTTTCATCTCTCAGCAATCATCCAAGAGATGATTCTGAGACCACGTCTAACAGCGAGTTCATTAGGGTTATGACTGTGGGGCTGTTGCCTGCAGTTCAGAGGATAGAGCCCAAAACTGAGAGCCATGCGTCAAGGCAGAGGAGGAAGAGAGAAGGGGACAGGTTAGCCAAGGGTCAGGGTCAGGTTCAGCCAGCTCCACAGGAAGTCCTGAGCTAGGTCTAAGAATGTAACTGGAATGCTGTCTACGCTTGACTTGTACATAATGAAAACACTACTTTTATTGAGTGTCCTTTAAACTCCATTCAGTGACATCACCTGGATATGATGACTTATTTTATGCATCAACTTGACTGGGACACGGCGGCCAAGATATTTGGTCAATGTTCTGTCTGTGAGGCTGTTTCTGGATGAGGTTAACACTTGAATCTGTAGACTGAGGAAAGCGGATTGCCCTCCCCAAGGTGGGTCTCTAACTTGAAAACTGCAGGTCTTGGGACTTGTCAGCCTCCACAACTGCAAAAGCTGAGTCCTTATAATAAATCTCTATCTCTCTATATATACATGCACATCCTATTGGTTCGGTTTCTCTGGGGAATCTTAACAAACACACTGGATAAATAAAAGTCATTACTAGATAAATACTCCAACAGGCCCCCTGACTTTTCAGCTCAGTCTTAGGTAATGTAGAGCCTTCTAATCCCTCAAAGTAAAAATTACAGCCTCTCTCCCATAATTAGAATATCCAGCCCAAGATAATAATCTTCATAACTTCTTCCCTCCCCCAGCTAAGGCCTGCTTCCGGTTGAAACCCTTCAGCAGTGAGTCTGCACGGCAGGCTTCCTGTCTGTTTCTCCACCTTGCACTTCCCCTTCCCTCCCCCACCTCCAGCCCCTCAAGGGGAGGGTGGAGTGGAGGGAGAAATGTGTCTCTCTTGACCTGGTTCTCTGGGCCTGGCAGGTGTCTAAAGCTGATTCTCTCTTCCTTGGGAGGGTTCATGGGCTCTCCAGAGATTCTCACTGCTGGGGTCCTCTCCTGAGGTCAAAGATACAGAGGCCTGAGCATCGCCTACCTCAGCCCTGGGCACTGGGCCGTACCCTCCAGCTTCTTTAAGCAGAGGTCTCCTCACTCTCCACCCCGGAAGTCCTCTTGGGCAGTCTTTAAGACAACCCTAAGGAGGCTGTCTCCTTTCAGGGCCAAGGAAAAGCCCCGACAACCTTTCCTCCAACAGGTTCTGGAAGGGTAGGTTGATCCAACGTGGCAGAGTTCCCCTGTCTTGGCCACCATGGCAGTGAGCCTGCCATTTGCCCTTCAGACATCTTGGGTGCCCTTCAGACAGACCCCAGTCTACAGATTGCTTTAGCATTTTCAGGTATGGAGCTGACAGGGTCCTCGGGGGCCCCGGGCAGCAGCGTGTCCCTCTGCTGCACTGGCATCTCTCACTTGGGCCCTGGGCTTCTCTGTGGCTGGGTGGAAGTTGGGGGAACCCACTATAGCATTCTGACACGTGTGCAAACACCCTAAGGGGAACCCTTGACCTATTTGGGCTTGGAGCCAGGTGTAAATACTGTCTTCTTCCACTCCCCCGGGCAGACAATCCTAAGGCACCTTTTACGTGGATCCTCAGAAAGTTGCCAGTGATCTGAGGCCCCAGTTCCCTACAATAATGATGAGCTCAGATTGGTGTTCCCTCCTTCCCTGTTTCACTCTTCCCTGTCCCTCATTCCTGTTCCTTGGGATAATTCTGTAAAATAAACTACACAAAGAAGCCCTTTTCTTAGGCTCTGCTTTTGAGGGGCAGTGAGGATATAGGCTCAGACGGATACCTCATTAGGCTTTGGGTTAAATGGTATCACCTCCTTACATACATCCTTCCCCATAATACCTCTCATTTTGGGGGATTAACAGATACACACTGCTATACATAAAACAGACAAATAACAAGGGCCTACTGTATAGCACAGGGAACTATATTCAGTAGCTTGTAATAAGCTATAATGAAAAGAATTTGAAAAAAATATATATGTATGTGTATGTATAGCTGAATCACTTTGCTATACACCTGAAACTAACATTGTAAATCAACTACACCAAAAAAAAACTTTTTTAAAAACCTCTTATTTTTAGGGGGTGGGTGGGGTCTCAGACACAGCAACTGCTACCCTCCTCCACCTCAAAGCTCTTCATCTATTTCCCCCTTCCCATTCTCGGACCTTTCCTATCCTTGACCCCCAGAGTCACTGAACAGATCTGGGAACCATTTCTTTTATAAATCTGTATATGGTGATATATGCCAATTTGACACCTCACTCTGTAAGTTCATACCTACTGTCGCTTGGTGTCTCTATAGAAGCTTTCATTTTCATAGCCTATTACACACTAATCATTCAACCCAAAGTTCCTTTTCTGGAAAACAATTAAGTCTGGGTTTTGTTTTTTTTTTTTTTAGTGTGTATACCACGATTTCCAGTTCTCCTATCATCCTGGTCGCCCTCTCCCCTCAGCCCCCACCACACCCAGACCTGTTCTAAGCTGGGTTATCAACGTCAGTCTGAAACTATGCCCACTCCCTCCCCACTGCTAAGTGGCACAAATGAGGTGCGCTCCACCTAAGATCTCACTGGCAAACAGCCGATCGTTACTTCTGCCTAAATACTATGCGGCTATAAATACAGCCTAATGTTGTGTTTGTTTTAGCAGCCACGTCACCTGGCTGCTTAGTAGCTCCCGTTCCCTATTTCCTAATGCCTGCTGGTCATTTCCACTTGGATGCCTGCCGGCCCCTCAGATGAACAAGTCCACAGCAGTTCATCACGCTCTCCCACTTAGCTCTGCCTCAGGCATTTGTGGTCTCAGTGGATGGAGTCATCTGAACCATGTCCCAGGCTAGCCACCTCAGAGACTTTCCTAAGGGCTCTGACTCCTCCTCCCGTCCACATCTGATCCCACCTATCCCAGATCCTCAGTGTTCTAGGCCCCAAGCATCTCTCCATCCCTGCTGCCTCCTCTGACCTCCCATCTCTACTTATCTTTCTCCAAATTGACTCAGGTCTTATCACTTTTCGGGTTAGAAACTTTTGCGGCCTTTTTGTTGGCCAGATGATCAGCAAGTTTTTGATTCATGAGCAAGAGAGACAAGTCTTCATGGCCCGAACTTAACAGACTTCCTCAGACTCAGCCTGTGCCTGTGTATGAGGACCACGTTCCTCCAAAGTCCAGCGAGATTGTGGTTTGAAGCTCTGTGTCCCTCTTCACTTCCGCCACCAAGTCCCTGAATCCTAGTCTCTGACAGTAACCCAGTAACTGTGGTTTTCCAGTCCTCAGTCATTAACTTTCTGCTCTCATTTTATTCCTGTATGGAGTCAGGTTTCTCAATGATGACTCCTTGCTATTAATTTCCAGAGTCTCCGGATCATGCTGGCTACATCCAAATAACAGTCATCTGAGTACATCCTCCCCAACCCCCTGGGAACACCAAGTGGCCAAGGCTCATTAGGAAGCTACACAAGTGGCCTGCGTGCTCCACTCTGAGCACCCTGGCTTCGCGGGCGGGATTCCGGAACACCGTGATCTTCTCCACCCACACTTCTTGGTTGTTGATGTCATCCTGAGAGGCTATCCTGGGGTGCTTTCAAAGTACCTGCTTGAGTCCATGAATCCACAGAGGCTGATAGACAGGCCCAGCCTGCTCTTGGAGTGACTGAGGGGACCCTGGCACCACTGGAGTGACTGAATCTACGGGGTAGAAGCCTCTCAGACTGTGGGTGGACAGTTCTTAACTTGGGACCTATGAACTCACAAGTGGTGAATCCCAGACATTTTTGGTAAAATTTGATGATGAGTATTTGTACTTCTGGGAGAAAATTTACAGTTTTCTTTAGATTCTCCAAGGGATCTGTGACACAAATGAGGTTCAGAAAAGGGGCTTACAGAATCACTATTTTGTTAGAATGTTTCTTCTTGATTATATAAATAATCCATATTCACTGTAAAATTGGAAAATAAGAAGACCACAGAGAAGACTCTAAAATCACCCTTGATTCCAGCATCCGGAGGTAACCATGTTGACATTTTGGTGTGCAAACTTTTAACCCTTTCTTTGTACAAACGTAAATGCACATTATCCCTCCAAATCTGGGCAAGATGCTCCTTCGTGACCTGCTTCTTTCCACTTAAAGCAACATGGATATTTTCCCAGCTCATTAAAGACTTTTCTAGAACTTTGATGACTTAACGGACTTCATAGTATTCAAGCATTTGGGTGCCTTATTTATACTTTACATTGCTTTCTAGGCTTTTTTTTTCTATTATAAATAATATTGTGATAAACATCATTTTATACACACTTTAAAAATATGTCTTTGCTTTCTTTTAATGCAGTTCTAGACATGGAATTTTTTTAACTTGTTTTTATTGAGTTATAGTCATTTTACAGTGCTGTGTCAAATTCCAGTGTAGAGCACAATTTTTCAGTTATACATGAATGTACATATATTCATTGTCACATTTTTTTTTGCTGTGAGCTACCACAAGATCTTGTATATATCTCCCTGTGCTATACAGTATAATCTTGTTTATCTGTTCTACATATGCCTGTCAGTATCTACAAATTTTGAACTCCCATGCTATCCTTAGACATGGAATTTTTAAACTAAAGGGTGTAAATGCTTTTATGCAAAGATTCTCGTATTGACAAATTACTGTCCATATAGGTTGATTGCAATTTATTCTTCCACAGTAGCTTATAAGAATAATTATTCCCTTGCATCCTCTTAGATTTTTTTCCCCTAATTTTTTTGGGGGAAGGGAAGTAACTAGGTATTTTTTAAAAAAATTTTAATGGAGTTACTGAGAATTGAACCCAGCACCTCATGCATGCTAAGGATGCACTCTACCACTAAGCTGTATATACTCCCCCTCCCCCACATTCTCTTGTGATCAATAGTCATTGGCTATCATCTTTGTGGGGAACTGGGAGGGTCCAGTTGCAATTTGATAGGTGAAATATTGCATCTCAGGTTGTAATGAAGTCTTGTGTGGAAGCTGGTCTATGCTCTAGCTGTGGATTGCAGTTAACATTGCCTGAGAATTTTCTCCAGAGTTTTGGCAACCCTCTGACAGGTGCTACTCAGTAGAGGATGACTGTTTTTCTTTGCCTGTTTATGGGACCTGAGACGTGGTGACAGCTTAATTTCCAGGCAGTGATTACTTTTAAAGTCCATGAGACTGAGTGGCAGCAAATAAATATTTGGTGGCTCTTTAAAAAGATTCTCTCCTCTCACCCCCAGCTTAAGTCAAAATTTCTATGTCCTGTGAAAGTTTGAGAATTGTGGCTTATCCAGAAATAAACCTACATACTTATGGTCAGTTAGTCTATGACAAAGGAGGCAAGAATATACAATAAGGAAAAGACAGTGTCTTCAATAAGTAGTAAGTGGAAAACTGGACACATACATGCAAAAGAATGAAATTAGAACATTTTCTCACACCATATACAAAAATGAACTCAAAATAGATTAAAGATCTAATGTAAGACATGAAACCATAAAAATCCTAGAAGAAAACATAGGCAGTATGCTCTTTGACGTTGGTCTTAGCAATATGTTTTGGGATCTGTCTCCTCAGACAAAAGAAACAAACAAACAAACAAAAAAAAAAACCCCAAATGGGACCTAAGCAAACATAAAAGTTTTTGCACAGTGAAGGAAACCACTAACAAAACAAAAAGGCAACCTACTGAATGGGGGAAGATATTTGCATATAACATGTCTGATAAAGAGTAAACATCAAAAATATACAAAGAATGCATACAACTCAATATCAAAAAAAGTCTAAAAAAAGGGCAGAGGAGATGGAGAGGCACATGGAGAGGAAGAAGTCATGAAACTACTTGTACAAAAACCAAAGAATCCAATCAACAGGGAGAACCAATGCCCTATACAGATGGTTTCAGTCAAGCTGGTCCAGCTAACCCCCACCACTGGAGCCATCCTAACTGAGGTGCCAGACACGAGAGTGAAGAAGCTCTTTGGGATATTTCAGCCCCAGCAGACATCACCCGGAGATGAGATGAGCCATTCCCTTTGTGTCCTATCCAGATTCCTGACCCATAGAATCATGCAATATAATCAAATGATGGTAGTTTAAAGTTAAAAAAAAAATGGGCAGAGGAGTTGAATAGGCATTTTTCTAAAGAAGACAAACAGATGGCCAACAGGCACAAGAAAAGATGCTCAACATCACCAGTCGTTAGGGAAATGAAATCAAAACCACAATGAGATATCTCCTTATGCCTGTCAGAATGGCTCTATGTCAAAAAGACAAGAAATAATATGTTGGCGAGGATGTTGAGAAAAAGGAACCCTAGCAAACTGTGGGGATGTAAATTAGTGCAGCCATTGTGGAAAACAGTATGGAGACTCCTCAAAAAATTAAAAATAGAACTAATATATGATCCAGAAATCCACTCATGGATATTTATCTGAAGAAAATGAAAACACTAATTCAAAAGGATATATGCACCCCTAATGTTCATAGCAACATTATTTATACTAGCCAAGACATGGAAGCAACATAAGTGTCCATCAACAGATGGATGAGTTAAGAAGATGTAATATGTACATACAGTGGAATACTACTCAGCTACAAAAAAAGAATGAAATCTTGCCATTTGTGACAACATGGATGGACCTGGAGGCTATTATGCTAAGTGAAATAAGTCAGAGAAAGACAAATACTATATGTTTTCACTTGTATGTGGAATCTAAAAATAAAACAAACAAATAAAACAGAAACAGACTCACAGATACAGAGAACGAAGTGGTTACTGGTGGGGAGAGCAGTGGGGGGAGGGACAAAATAGGCGAAGTAAGTATAAAATAAATGTTACACTAAGTAACACTAAGTATAAAAAAATGTTACAAGGATATAATGTGCAGTACAGAGAATATAGCCAATATTTCATAACTTTGTGTGGAGTATGATTTATAAAAATATCAAATTACTATGTTGTGCACCTGAAACTAATATAATATTGTGAGTCAATAACACTTCAATTAAAAATAAATTTTAAAAAAAGAATTGTGGCTCATCTCAAAGCCCTCTGTTGCACCCCAATTTTTGAGTAATTCAAGGAAAAATGAGCATGTCTAAGTAAAAAACATCCATAATTAACGAACATCTGCCAAAAGGCATCTCTTATTTTGTATAACAGACATGTTGGGGTTCCAGAAAGTCGTGTGTAACTGAAATCCTATTTCTAGTTTCTCTAGGATTGCCCAGGGTGATTGTCTTTGTAAAGTAAATAATAACATTTGTTGCAAATCCACATTTTTGTCTAGCTGGAGGGCTGCAAGTCACTTAGTTTGCTTACCAGGAGCCTAATGTGTGAAGAACATTGTGCCAGGAGCTGGGGGAAGGATTTTGCTTTTAGTTTTGGGTCTCAGTCCTGTGCCTCTGGTTATTTACTTATTTATTTATTTTTATTATTGTTATTTTTAAAATTGAAGTACAGTCAATTACAATGTGTCACTTTCTAGTGTACAGCACAATGTCCCAGTCATGCATATACATACGTATATTCGTTTTCATATTTTTTGCCTCCAGTTTTATTGAGGAGTGTGGCAGGGTCCCTGACGGGCTGGGTCTACTACTGTCCCTCTTTCCTGCTGGGGGCACTGTTGCTGCCACAACTGTTCCCACTGTCTTCTTAGCCTTTGGGTACCAGCAGCTGGAAGGGCACTAGCTGAGGGAAAGCAGATAAATGTGGAAAATGACCACGTAAGTCACCAGCCCAGACGGTACCATCCTAAAACTGGCCAGCAACATTCATTGGCAGTTTCTGTTTAAATGGAAAATTGTTCCTAAAGGGAAATTCCGGCCCTTCTCTGGTTTAGAGTAAGCCTAAACGTTTCGAGGAATGGAGAAAGCATGGCATGAAGATAAGCAACTTGGTCCTGAACCAACGCAGAATATTTTAAAAATTCATCATCAACTTTACTTTTCAATATTTTAATGTATTACAGCCAAATCCAAGTTCACCATATAACTCCGTGGAAAGAAGCAAATGAGCAGGCAGGAGTCAGATACAAATGGGGCATGCCCACAAAATGCCAATTTGAAGTTTGTGGTTTGGAGCTTGGAAGGCTCTTTCCTAGAGGAAAACAGAGCAATGTTTAAAGTGGTCGTTAGATTTTTTGGCTAGACCTCAAAATTCTATGTAAGGCACATTATGGCTGAAATGCCCATCTCTTATAATTAAAAATTAGTAGAAAACAAAATTTTTGCAATAATAATTTTAAAAAAATGTCAGAACAGAATAAGACAGATTTTATTCATTTGAACCACTAGTGCTTAAAAAAAAAACAGACTTAACAGAAAGTAGGAGAGAAGCTGTTAACTTTTGGGAAGATTTTAATAGGTATTTCTGGGAACTCTCAAAAGGTTTAAGGACTTGAAGTCACTGGTTCCTTTTGTCTAATTTTAGTTCATAATTTATGGCTTTTCTTTTTTCAATACAATCATAGCCCTAAAACCGCTCTGGTTTAACATGAGCCATGGTTGGGTGGGGTTTGGGCTGGAACATGGAATTAAAAAGAGGGAGAGATTTTACTGAACTATGTTACATACTAGCAGAAGCAGCTCTAGGAGATACAGGTAAAAGGGGACCTAAGTGAAAAAAGATCGTCTTTGGTGGAATTACTTTGCCTGGCATAGTGACACATGGTGGTGAGAAAAAAGAACGGTGAGGGTAAAGAAAGCTTGGGTTGACCAGTGCCCTGGCCTGCAGAATGGCTCCTCAGCACCTGAGAGTTTGGGTGCTCTACCTAGTGTCGGGAAAGGGATGGAAGGCACCATGTGTATCCCACCACTCACATACAAGACCTGCTCCAATACTGGTGTTTGAAACTGAGAGCATGCCTGCTTTGCAGTGCCAGACTGTCAGAGCTCATCTCTCCAAAGATGGCCCCTGCAATGGACTGGTATTCACGCTCTTGGATCCTGGCTGACCCTGGGACTTGCTTTTTTGGCTAACAGAATGTGTGACTTCTGAGGCTAGGTCCTAAGAAGTCTTGCAGCTGCCACTTGGGTCTCTTGGAACATGTGCTCTAGGAAAAGCCAGTCACCATGCTGGCTTTGGGAAGCTCAAGTACTCTGAGGCCACCATGCTGTAAGGAAGCCCACAGCTGCTTTCCAGCTCCTCCGGCCCAGGTGCCAGACGTCAGTGAAGAAGATTCAGAGAGGTCCAGCCTTATCCACCGTCTGACTGGAACCAGACTCAGAACCTCAAGGAAGAACCGCACAGCTGAGCCTGTTATCATCCCCCAGAACTGCAAGGAATATTAAATAAATGGTTGTTTTAAGCCACAAAATGTTGGGGTGTCTTTACACAGCTTAGATAGCCAGCACCCAGATTAAGTCCAAAACTTGCTTTCCTACAAAGGGCACCAACATTTCAGTTCTAGACCACTATCCACTCCCTTGAGGACGTGTTGACCTATCCCTTCACATGCTAAGCACAAGGGAACATCAAGAATCTCCCCAGCACTTATTCCTCAGCTTTTATATCTCAATTCATTTCTCCTTAAATCTCACTTATGGGCCCTTTGCTAGATTGGAAGTCTAGCGATAACAATTAAGGAAAATATATTAAGTAACAACAACCATGAACCTCTTGAATGAATAAAGGTACCAGTAGCTTTCCGGTGAGGCAGCCTTGGTGGAACACCGGAAATAACTCAGCACCAATGTTCCAAAGCTGACTGAAAAAACAACTTCCTGTTGCTACAATTGCACTGCTATTAGTTAAAATTGTGTTTGTCCAGGATCTCTTTCTAAGAACTGGATCCTTCTGGAGATACGGAGCGGTACAGGTGTTTTTGAGAGACCGGCTTAAGGAACTGAGTAAAGAAAGACCATCTGGGCACACGGCCTGACAGCCCCTGAGCTGCGGAAATGACTTGAGCAGAGCAGTCATTTTCTTGCTGAGTTTTCACTAGGTTGTTGTTGTTTTTGATGACGAGGCTGGTAGACTCATCACTGAACAATTACACAGATGAAGACAGTCAGGACAGTACAGTCATCGAGCTGACCAAGAGATCTCAGTTTCACCAATTCCCTCCTCTCAGAAGAATGAAACGTGTGATTACATGAGTGGAGCTGATAAGACACAAAGAATTTGTCCCCAGGTCAGTGTCCCCTACAAGGCTGATAATCGACCAGAGTTGCTTTCTGCCTTCTACCTGGAATGCTGGCATGACACGCAGATGGTACTCAAAAATGTCTGCCTCATGAATGAATCTATGACTTACAAGTCCTGAAACTGAGGAGCTTGGAGTCAGGTAACCCACAGGGATACTATAAATAGCCAGACTGAAAACAGCTCCATTCATGCTGTAATTGAGTCACACCCTAGCTAACTATACAGGGTATTCATCTAGGCAAAAATATAGAATGTCATCAGGACATCGTCAGAAAAAAATAAAAGCAGATCTTGTGGTAGCTCACAGCAAAAAAAAATGTGACAATGAATATATGTATGTTCATGTGTAACTGAAAAATTCTGCTTTACACTGGAATTTGACACAACACTGTAAAATGACTATAACTCAATAAAAAATGTTAAAAAAAAAAAAAAGAAAAAAGTAAAGCATCTACGTTTCCAGACTTTATGGATGCCCTGAATATTAACATCAAACACTTCTGATCTTTTACCGGTTTGATCTCAGAGGATGGAACAAATCTTCTTTGTGTGTGGGAAGGGTTTGTTCAAAACCCTGTGTGGCATAAACCCTATTTTCAGCACCACCAAGGGGCCTCGCACAGTGGAGAGACTCAGAGGTGACAAAGGTGCTTGTGAGCCAGGCTGTGACAGCTAGTTTCTCTTGGGCTCCCGAAGGGCATGGTGAGGGTACAAGCAGGCAGCCAGAGAAGCCAGCAGACAACAGCCCACTAGAAAGGGTTTACTGGCTCCAGTCCTTTCCTAGCAGTGCCGGGCTGGAGACCCACCTGCTGGCCGGTCGCTCAGAAGCAATGATGGTGACAGTGCTGGCAGGGAAGGCAGCAACAGAACAAGAAGGGGCCTGTTCCCACCCCCACAGTCACAGACAGACTCCCAGGTCTTTCTCAAGAAACATTTCCCATAAGGGGACTTGCCTTTCTTTTCTCTCTGCTTCCCCATCCAACCGCTGCTGGGTCCCCTCAACTGGAGGACCTAGGAGAAATGTTCCTCCTAATGTTGAAATCCTAACTCCCAAGGTGATGAAATCAGGAGGTGGGGGCCTCTGGGCGGTGATTAGGTCATGAGGGCAGAGCCTTCATGAATGGGATTAGTGCCCTTGTAAAAGAGACCCCACAGAGCTCCCTAGCCCCTTGTGACAAGTGAGGACAAGCAAGATGATCATCTAGGAACTAGGAAGTGGGTTCTCACGAGACACTGAATCTGCCAGCACCTTCATCTTGGACTTCTGGCCTCCAGAACTGTGAGAAATAAATGTCTGTTGTTTATAACCCAGCCCGTCTGTGGTATTTTGTTATAGCAGTCCGAATGGACTGAGACAGTTCTCCAGTTGCCCTTGTGATGAGGTCAAGAAATAATACGAGGAGGTTGTGATGGTTAATTAACTACTAAGGAAGGAGCCCAGCCTGCTATTGAAGTTAGGTTAATTGAAGAGCATGATTGTCCAATAAACCTTTGGGGAAAACAACAAAAGGAAAGTTCAGCACGTATGTTACTGACTAGTTTGCATTTCTGGACACTCTCTATGAATCTTCCAGGATCCTCAGAAAACACGTCACCCAACATTTGTCAGTAGAGTTTATCGAGGAGGAAGGCGATGATGATTTCACTAACCAGGAAGGAAGGAAAGGACAGGGAATCGGTACTGGGCCTTTAAAAGAAATCAGCTCCCACTGTTACCACCACAAAACAATAACAAAAGGATAACAACTTTAAAGGCATCTTTTAAGCCTCTAGATATATTTTAATTGCCTCAAGGTTCTCACAATCATGATGGAAGAAGCAGTATTTAAAAGAGAAGGCGTGCATAAAGAAAAAAAAGTTGCAAGTCAGAAAAGCTAACTGGTTTCTTTCCTTCAAACTTAATTTTTTTAATTAAAAATTTTTAAATTGAAGTACAGTTTGATTTACAATATTATATTAGTTTCAGGTGTACAAAAACTTTTAATTTTGAGATATTGATAGATTCCCAGGAAGTTGCATAACTTAGTACAAAATGAAAATGAGGAAATGTACAATCCACAGACCTTATTCAGATTTCACCAGTTCTTCATGCACACATTTGTGTGTGCGCATGCATGTCCAGCTCCATGCAAAGTTATCCATGTGTAGCTTTGTGCAACCACCACTGCGATCATGACACAGCTCTACCATCTCCACAAGGCTCCGTCAGGTTACCCCTTTATAACCACACCCACTCCTCTCACCTCCCCCGTCCCCAACCCCTGGCAATACTAAGCTATTTTCCATCTCTAGAATTATGTTATTCCATGAAAGTTATATAAATGGAACCATGCAGTAGGCATCCTTTTGAGATTGGCTTTTTTATTTTCATGCAACATAACTCCCTGAATATATGTCCATCTTGTTGTGTCTATCAATATGTCTTTGCTCAGGCTACTGTAACAAAATGCCACAGACTGGGTGGCTTATTTCTCGCAGTTCTGGAGGCTGGAAGTCCAAGATCAAAGTGTGGCAGATTTGGTTCTTGGTGAAGGCCCTCTCCTGGCTTGCAGACAGCTGCCTTCCTGCTGTGTCCTCACATGGCCTTTCCTCTGTGTGCAGGATGGCAGAGGAGGGAGGGAGAGAGGGGGAGAGCAAGGGAATGCAAGCACCTTCTGGTGTCTCTTCCTTTTAGTATAAGGGCACTAAACCCATCATGATGGTCCCACCCTCCAAACCTCATCCACACCTAATGACCTCCCAGTGGCCCTATCTCCAAATACCTTCACATTTGGGGGGTTAAGGCTTCAACACATCAACTTTGGGGGACACAAACACTGAGTCCACAATACAAAGGCTCATTCTTTTTACTGCTGAGTGGTCCTTCCTGGTATAGATGTACCACAGTTTAACATTGGAGGACATTTGGGTAGCTTTCAGTCTTTGGCTATTACAAATAAAGCTGCTATGAATGTTTGTGTAGAAGTTTCTGTGTGAAAATAAGTTTTCATTTCTCTGGGGAAAATGCCTGAGGGCAAAGGCTGGGTTGTATGGTCACTCCAACTGGTTTCCAGAGTGGCTGCATCATTTGACACTCCCACCAGCAACATATGAGAGATCCATTTCTCTGCGTCCTCTCCAGCATTTGGTGTTGTCACTATTTTTTTATTGTAGCCATTCTGATCATGTTTGGTGCTATCTCATTGTGGTTTTGATGTGTATTTCTGTCATGGCTCACGATGCTGCACAACTTTTCATGTGCTCATGTGCCATCTGTATACCCTCTTCAATGAAATATCTGTTCATATCTTCTACCTATTTCTAATTGGATTGTTTATTACCATGAAACTTTGAGTGTTCTTTATATAATCCAGATACAAGTCCTTTATCGGATGCATGATTTGCACGTATTTTCTCCCAGTTGTTAACTTGTCTTTTCTTCTTCTTAACAGGGTCTTTGACAGAGCAAAGTTTGACATTTTGACGTGGTTTCATTTTAAAGTTAAAAAAATAATAATGATCTCCTGGCTTGCCCTATATTCCGTGCTAAATAAGGGCATGTACATATTTCATCCATCTGTCTGTCTGTCCATCTGTCCAGCTACTCAACACGTATTGAGCACCTACTATGTTCCAGGTTCAGGGCCAGGTACTAGTGATCTGAAAAGGAATAAGATACAGTTGCCTTCAAGTGTTCACAGTCTAGCGGGGACAGGGACGTGGAGACATGCCTTCCATTGGAGTGTGGTATGGGATGCAAGGCAGGCTAGGGGGGCCCAAGACGGAGCACCTGTGCTGGCTGGGGGGAGGTGGAGAAAGCTGCCCCTCGCTTATGTCTTTCACACAACTTCTGAGGGACTATCAGTTATGGACCAGTTGAAATCCTAGTGCTATTCTAGCTATATACAGGTCATAGTGTATCATGTAAAAACATCCATCCATTCTTTTCATCAAAATGACCACTGGTTCATTTTCTAGAATATTCTGTCCACATCCCCAAAGAACTAATACCAAAACTGAGATCTTATGAGATTCATGGTGAATTCACCCCTGGATGTGATCATTTTTCAAAAATAAAGTGACACCTGTTAGTTCAACAGGTGGTCTTCACTGAGAAGTACAGGCATCAAGGAAAGGTGTAGCTGGGTCTTGTTGCATAACAGTCCTTGGTCTTAATATAGCAACGTTCATCTGAGAAGCTTAAAGGACTTGACTCACATGACAAGCTGCCTCATTTTGCACTGACTCTTCGAAGAAGGCAAGACAAGATTTATTATGCAATGGCCTATATTCCGAGTATGATGTTCCCTACCCAGGTACCTAGAAGAGTATGGCCAGTGACATATTTGGGAGGAACCTAGAGATTCTTAAGTGAGAAGAGAAAATTGAACCATTGGTTTGGGCCACAGTTCTCCCCTCATGAATTTTTTAAGTGTAAGGCCTGATCTTGACTGATCAATTTATCATGATAACAAATACTTGAGGCTCAAAACCTGAGAATGCTTTCTGTTCTTATGTCAGGTCAATACTTCACCCTATCAATTCTCCCTGGGTGATGTGCCCCCTTATAGCCTCCTTTCCCTCCTATTCCTACTGCAGTTTGGTCTGGGGACACTTGACATCCAGCTGTCTAACTTCAGCTTCTTTCCGCCCCAACCCACCCAGTACACAGCTGCTCTAGACTGAATGTTTGTGGTCTTGTCCCCCTAGTTTCATATGTTGAAGCCTAATTCCCAATGTGATGGCATTAGGAGGTGGGGCCTCTGGGAAGTGATTAGGTCCTGGGGGTGGAGCTCTCATGAATGGGATCAGTGCCCTTATAAAGCCCTAAGAGCTCCCTTGTCTCCTCCATCATGTGAAGACACAGCAAGAAGTCCTCTTTTATGAACCAGAAAGCGGATCCTTACCAGACACCAAACCTGCTGGTGCCTTGATCTTGAACTTCTAGCCTCCAGCACTATGAGAAGTAAATATCTGTTGTTTATAAGCCACCTAGTCTGTGACATTCCGTGATAGCAGCCCTAGCTAAGATAGCAGCGAGTATAGATCTACATCCCAAATGCAGCATTTCATCCTGTCACTCCCCTGCTCAGAAATCTTTAGTTGCTCCCCACTGCTTACAAAATAAAGTCCAAATGCTTCATTCTCCATGATCAGCCTCAATCTGCCTTTTTTTTTTTTGTCTTATCTTTTTTCCTACTTACTTTTCAATCTCCCACTATTTTTCTAAACACCCATTTAAACACCATAGTCAACAGATGGTCAGCTCCATGACATCAAGGACTGGAGTCTTCCTCATTTACCACTATATTCCAGCTTTGTGGGTTTTGTTGAGTGAGTGAACAAATCGTGCTCTCCAACCATTGTTTATAAAACTCACTGTTTCCAAAACTCACTGTTTCCAAAAATTCCCTGGCCATTCCTAGCCCCCAGCCCACAGGTTTCCACACACTAGGTGTCTTCTCTCTCATCCCCATAGCGACTCCCACCAGAAACAGTCTTTCCCTTCCCCTCTGATTATCTGAATCCTACCCATGTCTCCAAGTTTGACTCAAGCTCTAACTTTGAAGTCTTCCGGAACTTTCTAGCCCATGGTATCTTCCTCCTTAGAAGAGCTATTGCATTTTTGGCACCACTCATTCATTCGCTCCATGTTTAGTAAGATGAACAGGATGCAGGCCCTGTGGTAGAGGAGCTCATGGTCAAATGGCATTTACTGTTACGTGGGCTGCTGCCCCGGAATCATACACCTGCCCCTCCCTTAAATAGAAACCAATTACTCTTATCTAAGTTTCAGGAGGAAGCTGCAAAGGGGAAAAAAACAAGATCCGGTTAGAATCAACTGGGCCCAAGATGGTGGAGGATTTGACTTCCATTAGAGCTTGAGCCTCATTATATGCTCACTGTAATACATTAGCATGCTAAATGGCATACCCATCAGCGCCATGACAGTTGAGGATTGCCATGACAACAGCTGGAAAAGCCCATACAAGGACTGAAAAGGAGCCTTGTATCAGTTCTGGATCCAAACCACACACCTTTTCTTGGATAATTCATGAGTATTTTTTTTCCAATTCTTTTTCCAGTTCCCTCCCTTTTACCTCAACCCTCCTAAATATTTGGTGTCTCCACCCAAATTGGGTTGAAAAGTTGACTTGCAAACTAGGTTCCTGCTTCTCCTTTCTTTGGCCATTGAATAAAACCCATGCTGTACCAGTCACAGCATCAGTTTCATTATTGGCTGCATGAATCCAATCAAAAAAAGAACCTTCCAGGCTGGGACAGGTGGTCTCGGACCAGGCTAAGACCTGACCAATTCAATAATATTACCACTTATTGCCTCATATTGGGTCAGTAACCTTTTGTGTGTATGTTTTGTCTCCCCAGTTCCATGATGGCAGAGGCCATGTTTTCAACTTGTTTCTCCCTCACCCCAGCTCTTAGCATGGTGTTCAATAAGCATTTTTTGAATGATTAAAATAATAATTTGTTTTGACATTTTCCCCTCTTCATGGTTTTCTTCCTCCGCCCAGATAAAATAATTTCCCATCACCCATACAAGGTACATAGGGGATGGCTCTCATTATCCTTATTTTATCAATGAGGAAACTGAGGCGCAGAATGGTGAAGCAAATTGTTCCCGACTGCGAGTGAGTCATGGTTGCTTCATTCAAAATAGAGGTTGAACAGTTTTGGAATCAAAGACAACTCTGTCTCCATGGTGCCAGTATTTAGCTATCTCCCTTAGACGCTGAGTACAAATTGTGCCCTATTACATACACATACCAACTTCATCAAAATTGCAGAGAGGAAAACGTATATGCTTGAAGTCAGAGTGTGGTTGGTGCAGTGTAATTAATTTCCTTATATTCAAGATCAAGTTGTGTGAAAGGTAACATATGACAGATTCAAAAACATTCCCGAGAGGAAAGAGTGGGTGGCAGTTGGTGAGCTGCGACATTTTTCCTTTCATAGAACAATTCTCCTGGAAGAAACAGCATTGCTGCCTTTTTCTATTTTCAGCACAAAGTAACACTTAACTAATCCAATTATTATTCAAGTGAAGGTGTATAGCCACAAACCCTCACTTAATCTGCCAGTTTTGCAAAACAACAAGCTAACCTATAGCAGAGGATGCAGATTGGGGGGTCTGCTGGCACAACTGAACTCACATAAAGGGTCTACAGATTTTTCACTTTAATTTGGAATGCATATAAAGGGATATTTATAACATCTATGAGGCAAGAAGAATCAAGAAAAACAAACCTTCATGTACCCATCAACCCAGCTTAACAAATAGAACAGTACCAATAGCCCTGAAACCTTCGAGGCACACACAGTACATGAAACAATCTGAATGAGCTGCCAGAGATAAAAATCAATTGGGACATTTCACACAAAAATCTGGATGGCCAGCCTCTCTTGAAAAACCTGGCACCACTGGGCCTTCATTCCCGGAGGGAAATCATGGGTGGGCCCTGCGTGGGGTCGCCCCTCTAGTTCACCCCACTCCACCCCGCGTCTGCTATCTGACTGCCTTTCTTCATCCACATGGCCTGTCTGGCCCTGAGACATCTGAGTTCATAACCCCTGGCACGTGTGTTTCCTTTCTGAGTTGGCTTTCTCCCCTTTGACGCTGTTCAAACTTTCTATTTCCCTAGTTCTCCTGCTTCTGCTTTAGGGGATTTCTTTTCTGGGTGAAGCAGGACCTTTAAGAGGCACTGGGCTCTCTGGAGATGCGCAGATGAGAAGAAACTGTCTCTGCCCTCAGTGGACATGTACCCACAGAGGAACTGACCTGTGTACAATTGCATATTATACAAGACAAGCAGCAACAGAAATGGAGAAAGGGTTGCAGGAACACAGAGCAGGGAGAAACTGTGTGTTAGCCAGGGTTCTCCAGAGAAACGGAACCAACAGGAAGTGTGTGTGTGTGTGTTTGTGTGTGTGTGTGTGTGTGTGTGTGTGTGTGTTTATCTTTCTACCTACCCAGAGATGGATTTCAAGGATTCGGCTCATGTGATTTGGGGGCTGGCAAGTCTGAAATCTGCAGGGTGGGCTGAGAGGCTGGAGACCTAGGGAGGAGCTGATGTTACAGCTTGTCTGCTAGCAGAATTCCCTCTTCCTTGGGGGACCTCTGCCTTTTTCTCCAAAGGTCTTCAACCAATTGGATGTGACCCACATACATTATGGAAGTTTACCCACTTTTACTGACTTAAAAGTTAGTCTCATCTGAAAAACACCTTCACAGCAACATCTAGACTGGGTTTGACCAAATATCGGGTACTGTGGCCTAAGTCGACACATTAAAAGTAACCATCTCAGGCTGCACGAGTGTATGTGTGTGTGCACTGTGTGCATGTAGAGGTTCAGGTAGGAATTTGAGAGGCAGGAACACAGGGGAAGAACATTTTGTGTAGAGGGAACACTGGAAACAGAAAGAACAGAGGTGGAGAAAACTGATTCTGTTCAGAGTAATGAGCACTGCAGCAGAGGGGCAAAAAGTGCCAGGATGGTGCTGGGGGGCGTGGCACAGGGCAGCGTGGACAAGGTGGGTGGGGAATTGGGGGCAGGAGAAAATGCGATTGGAGAGAGCCCAATGGAGCTAGGTCAAGAATGACCTTGGATGCAGTGGGAGGTGTCAAAGATTCTGAGTAGAGAAGTGGCACACTAGGACTGTGTGTTGTAAGAAGTTTTAAGAAAACTCTGGCAGACATGTAAAGGGTGGGGTAGGGGGGGAAAAGGGAAGCAGGAAATGCAGCGAGGAAGCTTCTGGGATAATAAAGAGCAGGCTTGAGCTATGTTCAAACTATCTGGGAAAAATATCCTTTTTTTTTTTTCTATGTAGGAAAAGATAGCTGATAAACAGGTATATTGTTCTTAAATTGGCACTTGGGGGGAGGGTATAACTCAGGGGTAGAGTGTGTGCTTAGCATGCACGAGGTCCTGGGTTCGATCCACGGTACCTCCACTGAAAAAAAAAATCACAGCTTAAATTGGCACTCATGCCAAAAAAAGATTGCTCACTACAGGTGTGGGGGTAAAAAAAAGGCCCGAACTTGGCAGTTAGTCAATAAACCAATTTGAGTGGCATCAGGTGGGAAGGAGGGCCTGCTTATGGATAGCAGGGAGGTTATTTATTTTTAACTGTTTTTCTCTTTTGTCTTTTTTTGGGGGGGGGTAACTAGGTTTATTTGTTTACCTTTATTTATTAATGGAGGCACTGGGGATTGAACCCAGGACCTCAGGCATGCTAAGCATGCGCTCTACCACTGAGCTATGCCTACCCACCTCCCCTCTGAGGTTTTAAGTCTGAGTGTGAGAAATGATACTATTACCTGAGATAAAGGCCAGAGGAGGGAGTTGTTTGGGGAGATGATGAATCCTGTTCAGGACTGGCTGAGTTTGAGGGGTATGAGATACCCTGGTTAACTCTGTGGCCCTGGCTTCACTTGGCGTGGCGTGCATTGCACTCCCAGCCCCACCGCTCACTAGCCTCACCAGCCGTGGGAACCACAGCCTAGTATTTCTGTGCATTGGGGGGAACGGGACCTTCCTTCTAGGGCTGCTGTGAGGATTAGATGAGCTAATAATACATGTGAAGCACTGAGAACATTGCTGCTCAACAGACACAGAAAACAGTTGAGGATGTGGCTCTTAATCTTCGCAGAGAATGTCAGGAAGACTTCCAAAGCACCTTCCAGTCTCCACATCCCACTCACAGACTGATTGTAATTAAACTGTATCTCCAGGATGAATCTTCCCTGTCTTTTGCTTCATAAGATTAGAACTGCCAACATGAAGGGAGAATTCGCAAAAGAAAGTCTGGGATTCTACCTAAGAACACAATTCTGTATTTCTTAATAGAGAACGCTGGTTTGGACAGTATCATTCTGGCTCCAGTGAAAATGTATGTTTTTTTCCACACCACGTAGCAATTCTCTGACACCAGCTGGGTATCCTCCAATTCAACTCAATTCTGACATTATCTATCTGGAGATAAGATTAGGTCCCACAGGCTAAGGGCACAGTCCCATGAGACTGCCCCGCCTCCTCTACTGTGGAAGCCAATCGCAAATCCACGTTTCACCTGTCCTTCTGACCAACCGGCCAGAGAATGGAGATTCCAACATCCCACCCCCGCTCCGCCTTGGGTTCAATTAATTTACTAGAGCAGCTCTCAGAATTCAGACAAGTATTTTACTTTCTAGAGTACCGATTTATTATAAAAGGACATAACTCAGGAACAGCCAGATGGAAGATATGCATAGGGTAAGGGATGAGAAAAGGGCGCCAGCTTCCACGTGAACCTGGAAGCTCTGCGAATCACGTCTTCTTGGGTATTTATGCAGGCTTCGTTACGTAGGCACGATGGATTAAACCATCAGCTGTTCGTGATCAAACTCCATCTCCAGCCTCTCTCCCCCCACCAGAGGTGAGGATGTGGGATTTAATATTCCAAGTTCCAACCCTTTAATCACGTGGTTGGCTCCTCTGGCAACCAGCACCCATCCTTAGATGCAGTCCAAAGTCGTTTCATTAGCATAACAAAAGACCTTTAATCACTCTCGTCACGGGAAATTCCTAGAGTTTTAGGAGCTCTGTGCCAGGAACAAGGTCAAAGACCAAATATATATTTCTCATTTAAAATCACAATATTACAGTCAAAACAAGATGTCTTTGAAGAAATAAAAATTAAACGATTGAAAAGGTTTAAAAAAATTTTTAATGTAGCTATCAAGGTCTATAGGACAATGACAGCAATAATCACTAAGTAGGAAGGTGTAGGGGGAAAAGTGAATTCGTTTTAGGAAGCTCAGTGTATGTTTGGTCGTCCCTCCATACGTGCCGGTTCTGCATCCGAGGATCGAAATATTTGGGGAAAAAAGTCCCTTAAAGTTCCTCGAAGCAAAACCTGAATTTACCCTGCGCCAGCAACTATTTACATAGTATTTACAACCATTTACATACTATTTATATTGGATTAGGTTTTATAAGTAATCTAGAGATGGTTTAAAGTACAGGTAATATGTATATATATATGACTGCAACATTGTGCTGTACACCAGAAATGGACACATTGTAACCGACTATACTTCAGTTAAAAAAAAAAAGGACAGGCATACCTCTTTTTATTGTGCTTCAAAGATACCGCGTTTTTTACAAATTGAAGGTTTGTGGCAATCTTGCATCGAGCAAGTCTTATGAGCGCCATTTTTCCAACAGCATTTGCTCACTTCGTATCTCTGTGTCACATTTTGGGAATTCTCACAATATTTCAAACTTTTTCATTATTATATTTGTTATGGCGATCTGTGATCAGTGATCTTTGATGTTACTATTGCAAAAAGATTATGATTCACTGAAGGCTCAGATGATGGTTAACATTTTAATTAATTATTTGTTTTGTTTTGTTTTGTTTTGAGGGGGGAAGAGGTAATTAGGTTGATTTATTTTTAATGGAGATAATTGGGGATCGAACCCAGGACCTTGTGCATGCTAAGCATGCACTCTACCACTGAGCTATAACCTCCCCTCTAAAGTATTTTTAAATTAGGATATATCCATTGTTTTTTAGACATTACACACTTAACAGACTACAGTATAGTGTAAATATCTATATATGCTGGGAAAGGAAAAATTTTGTGTGATTATTGCAATATTCGCTTTATTTTGGTTGACCGGAACCAAACCTGCAATATATCTGAAGTCTGCCTATATGTGGGAGGATGTACCTGGGTTACACGTAAATACTATACCATTTTATATAAGGGACTTGAGCATCGGAGGATTTTGGTATTTGAGCGAGGTCCTGGAACCAATCCCCTGTGGATACAGAGGGATGAGTGTAATTTCAACACAGGACTGCTACTCAGCCCTATCTATGAGGTCATGGCCAAGTTCTACATCACCTGAGAGAGAAACTGCTAAAAATGCCCCTATTACCTAAGCCGCAGCGTGGAATCTTGAAAGTATGTGACCCCCTTTGCAGTATTTCCAAGACTCCTCATCTTCTCTTCCAAAGCAAGGCAGCCCCCTCGCCCCGTTCCCTCTGGTTCAGAGCCTCTACCCTAGGCTTCCCTGTTATTTATTCCTTGTACTGCCCAGTCACTTTGTATGAATGAAAGCAGAAGTACACTGGATTTTTCTGTTTGAAAATATTTTTAGCAAAGTTAGTGGCAGAGAAGATGCGCTCTGATACAATTTTATTTTACCTTTTTTTAAAATTATTTTTTATTTTTTGAAGACTGACTTTGTTCATTAAGGGTTTTTGTTGTTTTTTGTTTTCTGTTGTTTCGTTTTGGGGGAGTAATTAGGTTTATTTATTTCTTTTTATTTTTAGAGGAGGTACTGGGGATTGAATCCAGGACCTCGTGTATGCTGAGCATGTGCTTTACCACTTGAGATATATCCTCCCCCCAATTTTGTTTTTCATCTTCCCATCTCTGTGAGAGGAAAGCGGATTCCAGGCCAGATCTGCTATTTGGGAGTGTAATAATTGCCTAAAACAAACCTGGTTTTGTATGTACCAGCTCCCACCCTTGGAGAATAAAAGTGTACAGCAATATCCTAGAGTCTAAGACTCCTCTTTTCCATTCAGAAATTTTATCAGCCTTCATAGCAACATTTTCCTAATTACTATAAATTACCTCGCATTGGAAGCTGAACTTGCTATATCTGAAGTCACAAATACTCAAAAAGGTGATTACACTTTAAAACATAAAAGACAGTAGGCAACTGCTTTTACCTCCACACCTACAATCATCTGTTCCCATTACAGGGGAGTTCCACCCTCCTTGAACTTTATTCCCTATCCACACTAAAGGGAAGTGTGGGTCACCTGGACCCAGAAGGCCCCCTGGACCTTGCAGAAAAACAGCGGGCAATCATGAAGCTGATTAAAGGCTCTGAGGTTTCTGTTTCTTGGAATTCCTCTTATTACTGCTTTTCTTCGCACTGCAGGCTAGTATAATGATCTTTCTGCAAGGTTTTAGGCTACTTGGACACATTATTTATTTGCATCATGATAATGTGATTTCAGTCTTTCTCAGTCTCAGAAAGTGGTGATGAAATTGCTTAAAGCCATGTGTAGAAGCGAAATAATCGATCTAGACCCCTTAACATGCCCACATTACAACTTGCAGAGGCAGGGCATTTGTACTGTTCACCCATCTTCAACAACTATCGGGCTTCTATGTGCCATACCTCGTGCAGTCCGAGGTGGTGAGACAGGTTCCCTCCCCTCCGCGTGCTCACACACAACTACAGTAGGACACAGTGAGTGTTATAGTGGAGACTCGAACAGTGAGGACTCTGGGAGCACAGTGCCAGAGCAAACCACTCTGCTGGGAAGGTTGAGACAATGGGGAGATGGACGTGTATCCACCGTGTACTAAGGTCTTACTCCTTTCACCCGTGAGCCCTTGAATCCCAACCATATTTTTATTCTAACTTTATAGACAAGGAAACTGAGGCCCGGAGATGTCAGGTGAGTTGCCCCTAGTCCACAGCTTGTAAGCAGTAGAGCAGGGATCTGAACTGCCAGTTCAAGGACCTCCAGTTGCTAGGCAGCCTCCAGTGATGAGGGGTGGGGTGGGGATGGGAGTGGGGGTGGTGCAAATAGTATACTTGCTTCAGTATGGGCACTCAGCAATGCCTGGGAATGAAAGAAAGGGAGCATGCAAAAAATCTCCCTATTTCAGCTTTTCCTAACCCTTTTTAGGTCACTTCAAGGCAAATTTGCAAATAAGGGCCATGTGAAAAAGATATGCAAATGACGACTTAGTGGAAAAGCCATTCCGAGTGCTGTGAAAGTTGGTTCATTTAGCCACCTCAAGTGCACACATCATTCTTTTTCAGAATGAATGTGTTTGAAGACAAAGCTTTATGTTTCCCTGCTTTTTTTCCAAATTGATATTCCAATTATAACGTATTGATTAACAAAACACCCTGGTGGTTTGAACTGAGTATGCCTATGAGCAAGGGTTAATTGAAAATAGGAAATGGCAATATATTTTAATCCTTTTAGGTACTCCCATGGTAGTACCCTGTAGAGTGGCTCTACTCAAAAGTAAAATAAAGCCCAGACCTAGGGTATTCAGCACATCCCATTGTTACTACATGCAGTTTGAATTGTCAGAACTCACAGCTTTTGAATCTGTTTACCATGGTCTACATGAAAAGGAAACTGAAGCAAAACCAAGCAAAAACACACCTCACCAATGCTCTGTGAGACTTTGTGAATCTCAGAGCTGAAAGGAACTCTAATGATCATTAAGCGTAATGGTTTTCGAAGGGGCAAAAATCTGTATTTTTGGTTGTCACAATGACTGGCAAGGGCAACTGGCAGTTAGTGGGCAGAGACCAGGCATGCTAGAAATTCTACAACGCCGGTCAGTCCCATACAGTGAAGAATTGATCCTCTGGATACTCACATAAGTAAAAAACTAGTTCATCATGACGTAAGCCTAGAACTAACACATTTTACATATAAACAAAAGTATTTTTTGCCCAGTTTCCATATACACTGAATTCTCTAGGAATGTAACTACTGTATCAATTGAGGGAACACTGTACTGTTTTCTTTCAAACATTACCAAGAGTTCACCATTTTGGGAAAATAACGTCATCAATGGCAATGCTGCTCATGGTAGTTGTGAAAACACACTTTTTTGTTTGCATCTGTGACTGCACTGAGCAGGTATCATCATTTAGTGTCCTTGTGTGGGAGCGTTCACATATTAAAATAATTGTTTTATTATAATTACTTTGCTTTTATTCTAAAGTTAGGTCTTGGGTGGTTTTTTGTTTTTGTTTTTTTTTGAGATTGTGTGTTGTTAGATCTAGGTTATATTATCTACGATTTTTTTTCAGTATGATTAACGGGGGCATGACAAAATACTCGTTATAAAACGGAGTTGGGTCTTTCATAGGGTCAAGTCGTCCAGCTCCTCTTATAGATGAGGAAATTGAGACCCAGAGCAGTTAAGCAACTTGCCCAGGACACAAGTGTTATATTATCTCCCTATCTCGTTAGAATTTCGGTTTGAATTTTAAAAATTGGAATAGGAGAGAAGCTAAGTGGTAAATTACGTGATGAGAACAAGCTATCTGAATTCTGGCAGCAGAAGATAACCTGGGGGATGGTGGAAAACTGTACATTATATTTAATTCTGTCAGGCTGAGGGTCAGAAGAGGGGGGTGGGAAACATTTATAAGGACCCCTCTGTGCGGCGCTCGCTTAAAGCCAGTCAACACATTTTCTTCTATTTAAGGTTCTGCGGCACTGAGGCTGGGACTAGGGGTAGCCTGCTTAGGAGAGGGCCACAAGGGATTCCTCCGACGGCATAAACCCATTTCCTCTAGGGATTCCCTATCTACTGTGTGGGCCGAGGGTCACCCCGACCTCAGGCCGATAATGCTTTAGACTTCTTTGGCAGGCCCAGACTGCGCCCAGCCACAAACAGCTGCGACTCCCTTGGAGAGCCGTTCTCCATCCTTAGGGTCCTCTGGCTTTGAGGGAGCCACCATCGAGCCGGTGGCCACCGACCCTGAGCCGCAGGATACCATGCGGGAGGAAACTAGGGGCGTAAATGACCGGTCTTGCTGGCGGAGGGCAGGGGTCCAAGAAGGGTGCGCTACCACCAGCTCAAGTTCAGCGCGTGATTGTCTCATTGTCTCCTGACCGCGGGGGGCGGGGATGCGCGCCAAGGCGCGCTCACGCCGGGGAGCCGTGTGTGTGCAACATGAAGGGCTGTCGCGTTCCTAGGCGGCGCCCCCGCTGCCTAGGCAACGGCGCGGTAAAGGTTCCCACCACCAGTGCTTTCGGCCAGCTCCCCTCCGCCTCCTCCCTCCATTCCCAATCATCATCCCGCCCTCTTCCCTCGTTTTACCCCTCCTCCTCTTCTCCTTCCTCCCTCCCCCTCCCTCCCCTCTTCCCTCCCCCTCTCTCCTCTTCTCCCCCGATTCCGAACACTATTTAAAACCATGGTTTCCTGCTCCACAAAATGGCCTCCATGTTCGACACCTGCGGTCACGTGACCCGCCGTCCCCTCGGCTTGGGGCCTTTTTCCCCAACTCCGATTTCGGGGAGGCTGCCCGCGAAACAGCGAGGGCTGATTAGTTTGGAACAATCTAACAATATCTCCAAATCTAGGGGACTGAGGAAGAAAGGTGGGGGGAGAGAGAGAGAGAGAGCGCGCGCCCTAGAAAGAAACAGCGAAACCTGGGGATATTGGGGAAAAAAAGGGGAAAAAGGCGTAGGTTAGATTTTAAGGTCTCCTAGCTGGCGAAAAGCGGGAGATGACGAGATCTCGCGAGATCTCGAGACCTAGACGTAGGTTAGGGTAATAGCAGAGGACTGGGGAAGTGGAACTCAAGTGAACTAGGACAGCATTTGGTGCTGGGAGCTCCAGGGCAGGACGATGAGCCGGGGACGCGACTGACTAGGAAATCTCGCGAGGTTAGGACTAAAGGAGCGCGCAGTAGCTAGGCAGAAGTCGTAGCGGCGAGAGGAGTGCGGGTGTGAGAGGGAGGGCATACGTCTTACGTGCTGACGTAGCAGTCGTTCAAGCAGTATATTAGGTCCGTGGCCGCGCCGTGCGCTTCAGAGCCGCAGTTCTCCCGTGAGAGAGCCTTCGCGGTGAACCAAACACAGTAGCTCAGTAGCGGAAGACTCCGAGTTCTCGGTACTCTTCAGGGATGAGTCATGTGGCGGTGGAAAATGCGCTCGGGCTGGACCAGCAGGTGAGCCGCAAAGAGCCTATCTGGGTTGTTGCTGCATGAATTTCTCCCCTGACCTAACTTGGGTTTGTGGCGCAGCGCTACCTAGCACCCTCAGTTCCCATTTTTCTGGGTCTCTCTAGCTGGCGAGCGTCAATACCCCGGGGCTGTGGAGGAACGGGGAGGTGACAGGAATGTTGGTTGTGCACGTCGCTGGGGCCGAGGCCCGCTCTTGGCCCCGCGGTATTGTCCACGGGCCGAGCACAATGGCGGCTTTTGTGTGTGCGTGCGCAGGCGGGTGGAGAGGGAGGGGGAGGGGCGCGCGCTCTCGCGGAGGCGCGCACGCGCGAACCTCGACTGACTAGTGACCCATGGGTGTGTGGAGGGGGCGGTGCGCGGCGCGGGGGTTCACGAATGGGGACCTTTTTGGCCCTGAAGGCTCAGGCTTTGGCGGCGTGCATGGGCCGGATTCCTGTCAGAGACACCCGAGCGGCGTCAGCCTGTGTGTGCGCGCGCGTGTGAACGAGAGGTGGAACGCGGCCCTGGAATGTGGGAGGGGGCGGCGCGGGAGGGGTGGCCTTCGCTCGGGGTAATGGCGGCGGCCTCCTTTGTGTGGTGGTGGGTGGCTGGGCGGCGCTGCGGTCCACGACCGGGTGAGGCTTGGCCGCCGAGGGCCCGGAAACGAGGATGGAACGGGCATCTCGTTCCTCCCGGGCTTCCTTCCGCAGGCCTTTTCGCTCCAGCCCGGTTTCCGCAGGGCCATCGCAGGCCCGGCGCCACTGCCCCCGAGGCCGCGTTTCCGGTGGAAAGTTTTGTGACGCAGAAGATTCGGGGAGGAGTAGGGGGGAGGGGAGGGAAGGGGAGGGAGGAATGGGCCGCTGCATGCGCGGTGGCGCCGGACTCTAGAGATGGAGATGGAACGCGGCGGGGAGACGTCAGGGAGGTGGGGGACCCAGCTCGGCCCTTTCCTCCTCGCTTGCTCCCGCTAGTCACTGTGTGGCGGTTTAGCCTAGGGCCACGCATTGTTTGGGGGGGGGGGGGCGGGTAGCGCGGGTTGTGTGAGTGTTCTCAGGTTAGTGACGTTTGATCTGGGAATCGAGCAGAGTGAAAAAACCTGGAGTGTGGCTTAGAAATAGTAACAAAATAAAAATTTTGTTACTGACTTGTTGCTGTCTGTGGAATGGTATTTTGAAATCGGTCAGAGGCTTCTTGTCTGTCGCCTTAACAGGAACCCCCTCTTAAAGGGTTTAGGGGTAGAGGAGAGGACGCGTGATCTGAAGAGGAGAGAGGGGCTCTGGGCTGAGGGGGCAGGAAGTCTGCATCCCTCAGCAGCAGTGGCACCACGCTTCAGAGAAGGTCTTAAGTGAGATGTTTGTTGCCTTTAAACTTCTGCCTACCACGAACTCCAGAATTATGAAACGAAGTTGTGTGACACATATGAATTGATAATGGCCTTTCATTTACTCGTGTGTGATCTCTTTTTAGGGATCTAACGATCAGTTTCTTTGGGAGCATTTTTTCCCATTAATGAATCAATTATATTAAATCCACCAAATTACTGACACTTCATATGTTAAATGGAGCAGAGACATAAAAAATCTGGTATCAAGAGCATAGGTATCCCCAGTTTTAACATTTTCCATATAGGTGGTGCCTTTTTTAAGAGTCTAGGCAGGAATGAAATTTGTAACCGATGTAATTGGAAAAAAATACGCAGTTAGAATTAAGCAGCAAGCAAATTCGCAACTGAGAAAATTGCAATAATGTGATCCTAACAATTTACAGTAGCATTTAAAGTGCTTTTTTAGTTTTGCCAAGTGTAACATTAATAACAATATATTGCAACAAGTGCCAAGAGAAAGTTTTTGTTCCTATTGTGCCTTGAAGTATCAGTCTTGAGATAACTAATGCAGAGAAAGCACGACAGCGTATTTGCTAATAGAAAGTAGGAAATAAGGTACCTAAAAGTCTTAGCATACTTTTTTTTTTTAAGATTTAGCATCTGCCTCCAATTTTCAGTGATTCCTTTAGTGATACTTGCAACTTGACAGTATCACCTTGAGCTTTTAACAGGATTTATGTTATGGTATAGCATATCATCTTTGCAAACGGGTGGCAATAATGCTGTGTGACTGGGCACATTAAAAAGAAATACTGTTTTTGGCACAGTTTTCCCCCTATTGCTTGTAAATAGTTTTTTTAGTCATTACAGAATGGGATGAAGATAAGTTTTTTGGAGAATGTTGAGACTTTAAGCTCCCAGTGTAAAAGGATGGGTAGAAATGGAGATAAAAGGCAATAAAATGTGTCCTGCTCTGTAAGGGTACTGAATGCCAGTTGTACCATTTATGTCCCAAGTCTTCTGAACGTCAGTTGTGAAAATGGGAGAATAAATAGGTACCCACTTCACAGGGTTGTGCTTGACATAGTAGTGCTCAGTAAGTGGTGGTTATATTGTTAATTTTTGTTCTTAAGAGTGCTATCCTAATTTAAAATACAATACTTGTGCAATATTTAGGGATAAAGGGATAAAATTTTGTTTTGACAGTTTTCAGGTGTGCTTTGTAGGTTTAAAATAATTCCATGTAGAACGTTGGTGACATTGGAAACATTTGTCTCCAAATGTTTGGAGCTAAAATAAGTCCGTTGACTATTGGACATTTTAAAATAATAACTTCTTGAGGTTTTACATATGGAAAATGTTACAGAGAAAATTCTCTTTGAATGAATGACTTAAATTTGGACCCCGTTTCTCCTGGATAGCACCACCGCCTTGGTGTGGTAACTTCTGCAGTGTATTCAGTAGTACTGTAGTATTTTGCTTTTCCTTAGAACTTTACTGTTTTCAAAGCACATTCTTAGTCACATAAAGAGTTTCATATCAGCCCCCTGTGAGGCAGACAGGGCAACTAGTGCTAGTAAATGCTAGAGGGCAGGACTAGTTATCTAATATTTTGTAATATTTCTGGACGAGGACTGCTAACCAAAATTTAACTCTCTTCTAGTTTGCTGGCCTAGACCTGAACTCTTCAGATAATCAGAGTGGAGGAAGTACAGCCAGCAGTAAGTAAAAAACATTTTATGGATTTATTGAACATTAGAGCTTTAGTATCTTAACGTTTCGTTGGATTTAAATTTAAAATTTAAGAATTTCCCTTCCAATTTTTATTGTGTTAAGAATTATGTGGGTAGCGTTAATGTAGTATTATTTAGTGATCAGTTTAAAGCATTGTGGCCTTTTAGTAATAAAAGGGACTAGTTTTCTTGAGTGAAAAGAATTTAAGAACCTTATACAACCCACACATTATTTTCTAAGAGTTTGGTTGTGTCTATGAATCCTGAGCCCAGCTTAAAGGTGGTGGGAATGTGTTTCTCCCTACTAGAGTGAATCTACCAGAATTAAACTGAATAAAGGGAGCATTCACATTCATCAGCTACCCCCTTTCCTATGAGGATCATGAGACTTACTAATAGAACAAGGAAATGATGAATTTTGGGGTGCTGGTTAGGATTTTCCCCCCTTTTTTATTGAGGTATAATCAGTTTACAGTGTTGTATAGGACTTTTTAATTGCTGAATTGTTATTCTTTTTGAAAAGATGTTAGATACAGAAGTTTTATTTCATATTTTTTTCCCCTTAAAGGGGTTTTTTGGAGACTTGTTACAGATTAGTGTTAAGGTATAGGAGATCTTATCTTTGGTTTTTTTATTGGCAATAGACCTGCTTCGACTCAGGTCTCTTCCTACCCTACTAACCAAAAAAAAAAAAAATGGGCTGTAGGGTCTGAAAGCACTATTTCTTCAAGCTCTGTGTGTTACATAGTAAAGGACATGTCTTCAGTTTTAGGCAAAACTGGCCTCACTGGGCACACTCCTTGGTGTTTGTTGTAAATTTCACTTTATTTGGCATGCTAAGAATCTTTTAGGAATTGATCGTTCTGATAGAGAGCTTTAATATTTAATTCAACCCAGAAGTGAAAAAGAAAGTTAAATTGCAGATTGACTACTAATAAAGCAAGTTGGCTTTCCTTTACTTGGTGGATATACATTATTTGCTTTTGTTTCTCATCTATTGTCTAGGCTGTATTCTTACATGCAGAATAACAGTTGAGTTTGCTTAAACTCCACAAGGCTCAAGTTAAGATTCACAGTTCCTCGAAATCATTTTCTTTTTGCAGCTTTCCCATATACACATGTATTCTATTTTGGAACTTACCCAGAATAGAAACAGAAAAGCCTCTTAGTGGCTGGTTACATGATTTATTACTTTTAGGTTGTTATAGTAATACTTAAGTTACATGTTAAATGATTTACTAATACTTATGTTACATGGTTTTTTAGGTTGTTGTAGTAGTACTTACGTTGTAACTTTTGTTAGTTTGATAATTCTCTGAAATCACAGCAGGCCTTTAATAATACTGTGTTAAATTAGCCACTTGTGGCAAGGTAAATTTATTTGGATTTCAACTATTAGATCCCAAGTCAAATTTGTCCTCCTTCCCTTTTTAAATTTCTCCTTATTAAAGCAATAACCCATTCAAAATAAAAGTAGATTCATTTTCCCCCTCACCTCTCAGTTTCCAATTAAGTAGTCAGACTGGAAGACTAGAGATGGAAAATTTTTCTTTCCAGGTCTGTTTTTTAACAGCATAAATGTTGGTAAAAGCTTTAACTTGAAAGTTTTTGGTATATGAAATTTAACTTTGTTACTTTTTTTTAGAAGGGCGCTATATTCCTCCTCACTTACGGAACAGAGAAGCTACTAAAGGTAAGTCCTTTGAGCAACTTTGTAGACCTAATTCTTGCTGCACTTTGAAATTGGAGCCTAGGTGGGGAAAATGAGATGCCTTGAGAAGTCTAAATGTTGTGGTCTCCTCTGCTACTGTCAGAATTCTTTCAGATATTAGTGCTTACTTGCTTTGAGAAAACTTACCTAATGTCAGTGGAAAACTGCATTTCCTATGTCAGACTCTTCTGTGGCCAATGGCTTAGTTTTGTGCAGTTTCGCTAGTGTTGTACTTAACCTGCGTTTGTAATCATTCACAGCATGATTTCAATTTGAAAAAGGTGAGTGGGCACCCTGCTACGTAAACCAAACTGCTGCATGGTGATAACAGCCCAGTTATTTTTTTAACATTTTTTTATTGAGTTATAGTCATTTTACAATGTTGTGTCCAATAGCCCAGTTATTTCTATCATGTGGAGGTGCCAAAACAAAGATGGGATCACTAGGGGATAGTTAACAAGTTATGGCATTGGGCACACTCCCAGTAAGATGGGAATGATACTCTGGCTTCATCTCCTTGCCTTGATTGCTTTGATTTGAAAGGTCTTGTGTAAAATTCAACACCTTATCTTTTCTCATTAATTTTGTAATCTAGTGATACAGAACTAGTTGATGTCTCATATTAAGGGACAACTGTTTAGGGACTGTATATTCTATAAAATAGGTGATCTGAGATTTAGAGGGAAAGGAAAGGTCAGGAAAATTATTTAAAGGTCAAAAAGAGGAATTAGCTTCACTGTCCCTGGCAATACATAGAATATAAAATCTGTATTATAATTCCTTAGCTATTATATCATTCTCTTTAGATACTATAGAGTCTGTATCATCATGGATTCTCTCATTATTCCTTAGAGTGTGCTAGCTGACCCCATGTATATTTAGTGCTTTTCCCCCTTCATTTCAGGGACAAGAATCAAAGAAGAGAGGGGCAGTATCATACAGGTTTTATAGCTGAAAGAGATCTTAGAAATCTAACTCAACTCTATTGGTAGCTAAGGCTGTTGATCATCTGGCTGGTAGAGGCATAAGGCAGAATGAAATTAACTTAATTAACTTGTAAACCATCTCTGGCTATTTAAAAAAGTGTCAACTGAAGCTAGTTAAACCCTCTACTTGTCTTTAAACCATCTGCCTGTTAGGTTAATTTATACCTTTGTCATTCCCTCTCAGTGAATGTTCATAGCTGTATCCTAGGAACCTGTCCACACTGAGTGTGTAGGTATAAGGCTTTTCCCTTTTTCTAGGTAGTCCTAATTCTTATCTGATGGTATGTATTTCATGTGAACAGAGCACTGTTCCTTATACTTTTTACTATTGGAACTAAACAATACTGTATTAATCCAGCTAATTCTGATGGTCATAAAATGATACCATAATCATTGTGTTACAGGCAAAGCTATTGACTTTTTAGAAGTGGTATTCATTCAGAACATTTTCAGACTGTCAGATTGTTTGGTTTAGTGTACAGTATATTCTAGTGCTAGTATAAACCAGCTCTAAATCTTGCTTTTCTTCTAGTGCCATTGTAGGAATATTTCCATTGTCCCTCTGATCAGGAGATAAAATAAGTCAGTGGAGGGCTTCAAATTCAGAAATATAGGAATCATATTAAAGTGTTAATTTTCTCATTAATGCAATAAAAATGTTTTTTTTTAATTGAAGGATTCTATGATAAAGATAGTTCAGGGTGGAGTTCTAGTAAAGATAAGGATGCATACAGCAGTTTTGGATCCCGTGGTGATTCAAGAGGGAAGTCTAGTTTCTTCAGTGATCGTGGAGGTGGATCAAGGGGAAGGTAAGTGATTTCTAATTTTCTTGTGTTTGTTATGTGTAAGATACAGCAGTTAAGAAATTGGTCTTTAATTTGTACTCTATTAAGCATGATATTTTTTTCCCCTTAGACCACTTATTGGATGTTAAGTATTATATCTGTTTAATCTTTTTTTTTTCTTAAACTAAGAGGTCTTTACTAAATTGAACTTGTTACAGGGAAATTAGATGAGAATAAGAATGCCATTTGGCATAATGAAATCCGTTATTTTTATGTTTCTCTAGTTTTATGTATTCTACTTTAGAGTAAGTTTAGTGAATGGCCTAATTTGGTTGACATTTTTGTGGATATTCTACATGACAATTTTTAAACACCTTATATTTTTGATTACACAAGTGTGGTGAATTGACCTCATGCGCCTAATAGCTGTGGTTAGTCCTGTGTGTCCTGATTTTTCGAAAACAGGCCTAAAACTCTAAAAACATCTTAATTCAGGTAAGGATTATTTTCTACCTTTTATCCAAAGTCTGTCACACAGGTGAATTGTCCTTTAAGTAGCATCCTAGTATAACCGGGACAATTGATATTTGGTGTGATACTTTCTTTTCCCTACCACTAAATATATTTGGATGAGAACTTTAAAGGTGTTATGTGCTGATTTTACATAAATAAGACTGATTCTCTCCCCCCCCCAGGGTTTTTATTAATCTTTTTGAAGTATAATTAACATTATTAGTTTCAGGTATAAGGCTTGATTTTTGATTTCAGCATGTATGAGGCCTGTGTATGTAGGCTCTATAATTTTATAAGAATAAAGGAGGAGACTGAATTTCTAAAATAAAGTTATGTAACTGATACAGTCTGGTTAGAGGGTCTTATTTGTCAAATAAAAGTAAACCTGAATTGGACTGCTGACATCCTTGAGATTAGCAATAATAAATAATTTGACTTTTGTTCAGGTACAGTAGTGGTAGTGGTAGGAATCTGATAGTGGTTAAATGATATGATTCTGATTAATCGATTGTGCTGTTCAGGTTTGATGATCGTGGACGAAGTGACTACGACGGCATTGGCAGCCGTGGTGACAGAGGTGGCTTTGGCAAATATGAACGTGGTGGAAATAGTCGCTGGTGTGACAAATCAGATGAAGATGATTGGTCAAAACCACTCCCACCAAGTGAACGCTTGGAGCAGTAAGTGTTTGAAATGTATGTTAATTGTGATAAAGCCTTATTAGCTAATATAAGAAACTTACCAATCCTCTGATTTTAGGGAACTCTTTTCTGGAGGCAACACTGGGATTAACTTTGAAAAATATGATGACATTCCAGTTGAGGCAACAGGCAACAACTGTCCTCCACACATTGAAAGTGTAAGTTTTTTTGCTTGACTTTTTAAGACAGGGAAATGTAAGTGTTTTTACAGCACATCAAAATGAGATGGGCTTCCTAAAGGCATATATAAACCATACCTGCTTTAATTTAACAGTCTTTTAAAGTTACTCTAAAAACCTGCCTCACTGGTTTGTGGAAAGGGAGAGGTTGGGTTCAGTGTACCATTACTAATAATTGGAAATAGAAAATGAATCAGATACAGGAAGAACCCAAAACTTCACTGTAGTTTAAGCCTAGGGGGTTGATTTTTCTCAATGTAACATAACTTTTACCATAAACTAAAGTACAAATTGGCTGTTGGTTCTTTTTTTTTCCTTCATTATTTATATAAAACAAAATAGCTCCAGATAGCATTTCTGGCTATTTAATTTAACCCTGATAAATTTCTTAACAGTTCAGTGATGTTGAAATGGGAGAAATTATTATGGGAAACATTGAGCTTACTCGTTATACTCGCCCGACTCCAGTACAAAAGCATGCTATTCCTATTATCAAAGAGAAGAGAGACTTGATGGCTTGTGCCCAAACAGGTAAGCTCACTAGATAAAACTAAAGAGTTGTCAAGAATGCCTTAACTCAGCTTCCTCTCATAAAACCAGTATAAAAAACATAGACTACTTAAGTTCCATGGGGAAGCTTGAGTCCTATATGTAGCCTGACTGGTATACTTTGATATAGGTAAGGAGTAGCTGGGTAGTATCTCTTTTAGTCTTAGCCCTTTGGATCCAGTGTTTTCATTGAGGAATCCTGGGTGCTAGCCTCTAAGAAAGTCATCAATCAGTCTGTTACTACTGTGTCAGGGATAGGTCACTGTGTTTGCAGTGGTGGGAAAATTTGCAGTATAACATCATGGTATCTGGAATAAGAAGGGTAAGCGTTAGAGAATAACCTGTGATCCATAGGAATGTGGCCAAGGGAAGGTTCCTCCATGGGTAAAGTAGTACCTCCCATCTCTTGGGAATGGGGGTAGTTATGGCCTTTGAATTGAGAACAGGCTTTATTATATCTTTGTGGGTTTGACAAGTTTGGAAGAGAGTGACAAGAGTCTCTCAAGAAAAATATATGGCCCTTGAATAATTTAGTGTCTTTCCTTCCCTATGGAAGAGTGAGAATGTCATCCTTTATACACTATCAGTATATATAGAACCTAGAAGGAAGTGTTAGGAATTGGAATTAACACCAGTTCTGAGACAAAATCCCTGCTCTTTTTACCAACACAAATGTGAAGAAGTGAATAATGCTACATTGTTAGTGATCAGTTTGGTATACTTTTTCTGTAAAGGAACAAAATAAACTTCTGGATTATGGGCCACGTGGTCTCTTGCAACTACTCACTCAGCTCTGCTGTTGTGTGAAAGCAGCCATAGATGATATATAAATTATTGGTCATGGCTCTATTCTGATAAAGCTTTATTTACAAAGATAAATAGGCTGGACCTTACTTTGCTGAATCCTGTTAGAGATTGATCAAAATCATCACTTCATGGTATTTTTAAATAAGCTGTTTATTTTTAGAAAATTAATTTGGGAATAAAGTAAAAATTGCTAATTCATTGTTTAGTAATATGGAAGTTAAACACTATCTACCAGTATATTTAGAAGTAATAAGCAGGTTTTTCTGTGGTTAAGTGACTGACTGTGCTTTCTCTTAAACAGGGTCTGGCAAAACTGCAGCATTTCTCTTGCCCATCTTGAGTCAGATTTATTCAGATGGTCCAGGCGAGGCTTTGAGGGCCATGAAGGTAAGTATTTGTATATAAAATGAGAAATTACTGTAGACCCTTATAGATAGCTGTTGAGAAAAAGCTTTCTAAATGACAATAAGACTTTATATTCCAGTCTATATAATTAAAAACAGTTTTCAAATGTAATCTGTAAATTACAGAAGGAAGTTACGTTGTAATGAACCTTTAAAGAACGATGTTAATAATTTAAATTATTTGTTAGGAAAATGGAAGGTATGGGCGCCGCAAACAATACCCAATCTCCTTGGTATTAGCACCAACTAGAGAATTGGCAGTACAGATCTATGAGGAAGCCAGGAAAGTAAGTATGCATTTCAGAGATTATTGGCTTTCTCATTGATTCTAAATGAAATGTTTTGCAACCATGTAAAAAAATCTTGGCCTTGAAGTTGATAGAATTTCTTTGCTTACAGTTTTCATACCGATCTAGAGTTCGTCCTTGTGTGGTTTATGGTGGTGCTGATATTGGTCAGCAGATTCGAGACTTAGAACGTGGATGTCACTTGTTAGTAGCCACTCCAGGACGTCTTGTGGATATGATGGAAAGAGGGAAGATTGGATTAGACTTCTGCAAGTATGTTCATTTTTAAATGTGTGGAATGCAACATTTTTAAAATTACTGGCAACTGGTTTTGTGGAACTTGTCCATAAATTTTAAGATTGAGAAGCGATTTATGAGTCTTTCAACTTGTACAAAATGCTTGCTCATTGTAATTTTAATGTTAAAATCAGTGACATAAATTTTAGTAGAGGCTGAGAATAATCAGACTGTGGGACAGAGTGAAGTATAAGCTAATTAGGCTGTATGATCTTGGATGATTTATTGGCAGAGGTCCTGTGCTGAGTCATGTACATGGGTCAAATTGTGTGAGAAATTTAAGTACCTAAATGAGTAATTAATGGCACTTACAGATACAGCTGTATTAAAACTATCTTTTTTATCTCCTCAAATTCTAAACTGGATTTTTTTCTACAGATACTTGGTCTTAGATGAAGCTGATCGGATGTTGGATATGGGGTTTGAACCTCAAATACGTAGAATTGTTGAACAAGATACTATGCCACCAAAGGGAGTTCGCCACACTATGATGTTTAGTGCTACTTTCCCTAAGGAAATACAGGTATTGTTTGATGCTGTAAATCTTATTTTCTTAGGAATTTGTTTATCTCGGTAGATAATTTTTTTTTCTTTCAGATGCTTGCTCGTGATTTCTTGGATGAATACATCTTTCTGGCTGTAGGAAGAGTTGGCTCTACCTCTGAGAACATCACACAGAAAGTAGTTTGGGTGGAAGAGTCAGACAAACGGTCATTTCTGCTTGACCTTCTAAATGCAACAGGTATAAATTTAGTGTCACTTGTGGCTTAGGTAATTGAAAATCCATTTGGATCGCCTTTACTGCTTTTCCTCCCCATTCAGACATTGTATTAAAACAGTCTATTTTAATTGCTTCTATTTGCAAGTTTGCTAAGTGCAAAGAGAACTAAGCCACTGTTAGTGACAGAAACCTTGTAATATTTTGACTTTAGGCAAAGATTCACTGACCTTAGTGTTTGTGGAGACCAAAAAGGGTGCAGATTCTCTAGAGGATTTCTTATACCATGAAGGATATGCTTGTACCAGTATCCATGGAGACCGATCTCAGAGAGATAGAGAAGAGGCCCTTCACCAGTTCCGCTCAGGAAAAAGCCCAATTCTAGTGGCTACAGCAGTATGTATAATATAATTTTGAAACATGTTCAACTGTTCGCTTTCTTTTAAGTGGACCATACGTAACAAGTTATTTTTTAGGTAGCAGCAAGAGGACTGGACATTTCAAATGTGAAACATGTTATCAATTTTGACTTGCCAAGTGATATTGAAGAATATGTGCATCGCATTGGCCGTACAGGACGTGTAGGAAACCTTGGTAAATGTTTGGTTACTCGATGGTCTGGTGGTTACTGATTTTTCAGGGTAATGCTTACAGCAAAGAACTTTCTAGGATCTTAATAGAAGTCCTATTTCCAAGGAATGCAGTTAAAAATACATCTCAGGAGTGGCAGAAAAGTCAGGGTTTGTTCAAAGAACTTTGAGTTGGTTAAATAGCAAATTGTGTATATATATATATATATATTTTTAGTATTCAACTTAATATTCTAACACTGTAATAAGGTAAGAATACTGTGCTACTTTATGGAAGACCTTAATTTATGTACTTTTTGGGGACTGTTTTAGGCCTTGCCACCTCATTCTTTAATGAGAGGAACATAAACATTACCAAGGATTTGTTGGATCTTCTTGTTGAAGCTAAACAAGAAGTGCCATCTTGGTTAGAAAACATGGCTTATGAACACCACTACAAGGGTAGCAGTCGTGGACGATCCAAGAGGTGAGTTACAGATGGTGTATAATGAGGGGGATGGGTGCTATGTCCATGGTTAACTTTTCAAGGTTATTTAGTTTTAAGAAGCTTAATTTTCTTAGGTGCCTCATCTTTTGGGTAAGGGGTATAATTAGAAATGGTGATATAAAGTTAGTGTCAGCCTTCCACAGATAAAACCTTTTAAAGTCACTCTTAGGGAAAATAGGGCTGCTGGATGGAATTGTTTGAATTGGAAAATCAGAAATTTGTCATTGGAAAGTTTTAACAAAAATTGGGTTATTTTGTCAAATTTCATCTTTACGTGAACTAAACACATACTTGTCCTCGTAGTAGTAGATTCAGTGGAGGATTCGGTGCCAGAGACTATCGGCAAAGTAGCGGTGCCAGCAGTTCCAGCTTCAGCAGCAGCCGCGCCAGCAGCAGCCGCAGTGGTGGCGGTGGCCATGGCAGTAGCAGAGGGTTTGGTGGAGGTAATGTTAATTTTTAACCTCATGTCTTTGGGAAGGTTTTTTTTTTTTTTCTTTTTTTCGTCATTTTTAAAGTATGACTTAAAATATTGGGAAGTTTGGCCCTGTAGATTGCTTTTTGTAATTTTGCATCAAAATACTTAAAGAAGGGAAAGATTGTATTAAACGATGGATGACTTAATTAATTTTTCTCTTTTTTTAATCTCTCACTAGGTGGCTATGGAGGCTTTTACAACAGTGATGGATATGGAGGAAATTATAACTCCCAGGGGGTTGACTGGTGGGGTAACTGAACCTGCTTTGCAGTAGGTCACCCTGCCAAACAAGCTAATATGGAAACCACATGTAACTTAGCCAGACTATACCTTGTGTAGCTTCAAGAACTCGCAGTACATTACCAGCTGTGATTCTCCACTGAAATTTTTTTTTTAAGGGAGCTCAAGGTCACATGAAGAGATGAAAGGAACAATCAGCAGCCCTGTTCAGAAGGTGATTTGAAGACTTCATTGCTGTAGTTTGGATTAACTCCCCTCCCGCCAACCCCCATCCCAAACTGCATTTATAATTTTGTGACTGAGGATCATTTGTTTGTTAATGTACTGTGCCTTTAACTTTAGACAACTTTTTATTTTGATGTCCTGTTGGCTCAGTAATGCTCAAGATATCAATTGTTTTGACAAAATAAATTTACTGAACTTGGGCTAAAATCAAACCTTGGCACACAGGTGTGATACAACTTAACAGGAATCATCGATTCATCCATAAATATTATAAGGAAAAAAACTTATGCGGTAGCCTGCATTAGGGCTTTTTGATACTTGCAGATTGGGGGAAAACAAACAACAAACGTCTTGAAGCATATTAATGGAATTAGTTTCTAATGTGGCAAACTGTATTAAGTTAAAGTTCTGATTTGCTCACTCTATCCTGGATAGGTATTTAGAACCTGATAGTCTTTAAACAAGCCATTCCAGTCATGATGAGGTGATGTATGAATACATGCATACATTCAAAGCACTGTTTTCAAAGTTAATGCAAGTAAATACAGCAATTCCTCTTTCAGTGTTTAGGCAGATCATGAATTATGAGCTAGCCAAATGTGGGCATACTATTACAGGGAAAGTTTAAAGGTCTGATAACTTGAAATAGGTTTTTAGAAGAATTCATCTACTTAGACTTTTTAAATGCCTGCCATAAATGAAATTGAAATGGTAGAATGGCTGACCACAGCAATGACCAGCCCTCATTAGGGCCCTGGATGATTTTTGGTCTAATAACGCATGCTAGTGTTGATGTTTTTTGGTCAAGAGGGTATGAACAGGAAGAATTAATGGCAGCAGGCTTTATTTTAAATGCCGATTCACATTACTCTGTTCAAGCTGCGTTGAGATGTTAAACTGGCTTACTATAGACTTTGTAAAAATGGCTCCAGAAGAGTAACAAACTGAAATCTTTGAGATCACACAGGTTGGAAATATGTACATAACTGCACAAGGTGTCAATTCTGCTATACAGTGCAGTTTTAGTCAGTTTTAGTTGCATAGGTTTCCATTGTATTTATAGTCTGTTTATGCTAAATCTGGCCAAAGATGAGCATTGTCCACCACTAAAATGCCTCTGCCACTTTGAATTCTGTGCTAATTTTGTGGCCAGAATGCGGTGATCAAAACGCTCAATCTTTATACAGTGGCATAGGAAGATGGCAAAAATTTCCTAAAGTGCAATAGATTTTCAAGTGTATTGTGCCTTGTTCTAAAACTTTTATTAAGTAGGTGCACTTGACAGTATTGAGGTCATTTGTTATGGTGCTATTTCAATTAGTCTAGGTTTAGGCCCTTGTACATTTTGCCCATAACTTTTTACAAAGTACTTCTTTTATTGCACATTCAGAGAATTTTATATATATGTCTTGTGTGCGTGTCCTTAAACTTCCAATCTTATTTTGTCTCTTGGAGATTGTTGAACGCAGCTTGTCTAGGAAGGGGATGGGACTAGATTCTAAAATTTATTTGGGACCATGGGAATGATAGTTGGGAAGAAAACTTTGCACACGACAGATTTCTAGATACTTTTTGCTGCTAGTTTTATGTAATATTTATTGAACATTTTGACAAATATTTATTTTTGTAAGCCTAAAAGTGATTCTTTGAAAGTTTAAAGAAACTTGACCAAAAGACAGTACAAAAACACTGGCACTTGAATGTTGAATGTCACCGTATGCGTGAAATTATATATTTCGGGGTAGTGTGAGCTTTTAATGTTAAGTCATATTAAACTCTTAAGTCAAATTAAGCAGACCCGGCATTGGCAGTGTAGCCATAACTTTCTGATGTTAGTAAAAACAAAATTGGCGACTTTAAATTAAATCATGCCAAGGTTTTGATACACTTGTCTTAAGATATTAATGAAACACTTCAAAACACTGAAATGAAGTGTCCAGATTCTCAGATGTTTGTTGTGTGAGTTTTGTTTAGTTGTGTGTATTTTTTTTTCAGTGAATGTCTGGCACATTGCAATCCTCAAACATGTGGTTATCTTTGTTGTATTGGCATAATCAGTGACTTGTACATTCAGCGATAGCATTTGAGCAAGTTTTATCAGCAAGCAATATTTTCAGTTAATAAATAAGGTTTCAAAAGTCACGTAAGAATGGATTTAAACTTGCTGAATGTAAAGATTGAACCTCAAGTCACTGTAGCTTTAGTAATTGCTTATTGTATTAGTTTAGATGCTAGCACTGCATGTGCTGTGCATATTCTGATTTTATTAAAATAAAAAATTGAACTGCACAGTCTCTTTTGTGTTGTCAATTGTGGTTTATTATTAGAGGTGAAAATAAAGTTGTGCTATTGCCTGAAGAGTTGTAAGACGTAATTTTTTGGGTTGCCTTCCAGTGCTGATTTTGAGATGCCTCTTGGAGAGAGAATTATTCTGGTACAATTTCAGTAAAAGATGAAGATGGTGGTTGGACTGCAGTGAAAAAAGGATTTTTGTAATAGACGGAAACCCAAAAGGTCCTTGTTGATGTACATCTTATTGATAAAAGTTTGATTTATGGAAGGGAGTATCTTCGTGGAATGAGTTGGGTAGAAGTCAAATGTATTAGAATCTAACAAGTGTGGAAAGTACTTAGGGATCAAGAATATATTCACAGTCAGGGTGATAGCTTGGCTGTACCCTTGTGCATAGAGAACCCTTAGTTTATTTGCTGATATCCAGTTTTAACACATTGCTGCAGACAGCTGCTATTAACCGGAGATTGTATGAGGGCCATAATTAACTTCTAAGGAGTTGAACTATATGAAATGGCCATTCTGGTTTTGGGGTGTCAAATGTTGGGGATTTGATATGGCTCCACCTAATGAAAATACACACACCTTTGCACTTCTGAATTAAGAGTTTCACAGTGATTAAATGCATTGTAGAAAAATTGACTGTGGATAGTTATATTCAGTGTCATGATTTCAATGCAGCAAGCTTAGGTTTTTAAGGCAGTTTGGAGCATAATATGACATTGATTTTGGAGATAGGAAAGAGGAAGGTAGTTGAGTCAGCTTAATTGAAATCATGGAGAGGTTGTGTTGGAACTGATGGAAAAAGAACTGAACGTGATTCAACTAGAGTGAAATTGGATTCCAAGGATGGTTCAAGATCCCCTTTATGTAAATTATGCGGAGTGAACACTGAAGATACCTGCTGTGGAGAAAGTGCCTAAATTCTTGGAATTATTTCTACTCTAGCAGATGATTACTCCTTTATTTACGTACAATGTTTCTAGTTTAAATGATAATATTTAAATACATACGTAAGTGCTGTCATCACTAACCACTGTTAAAAGAATTTCTGGGTTCCTTTTTCCTATTTCTTAGCTGAATTTCAACCTCAGACAATGTTCAAAAAGCGACTTAACAGGGAACATGTTTGAAAATGTGTCCGTGCTTAGACAAAATTTTGTTACGATGGTTTTTTCCCTTGACTAATGAACTGGTTGAATTAGTCACAAATGCATTCTGAAGCTCAGTAATTTAAGATATCAGGATTAGGTTTAGGATCACCCCCCGGCCCCCACCCTGTCTCCACTGGAATGAAGAGATTTCTTCACTCGTGGCAGTCACAGGACTGAAAGTTTTAAGAATACCTTTGCTTTGGGGAGCTTTTTCCTCAACATTCTGCTCTCATTGAACACGATTCTGGGTATGTTTAAAACTGCTTTGCTTCTTGTTCTGTCAGTTTATAATCAGCATGTTTGTTTCTAAAGTGCATTTCCTCTATAGTGACTATTTTCCATTTCTCCTCATTTTTATCGCTGATTCTTTATTCCTCATTTTCCCTGCCTACACTTGACTGGGTTGTCTTTAGAATAATTACAGAAACAAGGTTATTATGACACAGTCCACTATATTTAAATTATACTGTGGAAGACTATTTCATAACAGGAAGATGTTTACTATGGGAGAAAAAAACAGGTCAACGCATCTACTTTAAGAGGAGATGTCTCAAAACAAGAGTTAAAACATTGAATTATATGACTCAGCAATTTTACTTGTAGGAGAATTCTGCCCAGCAGAAAGGAAAACCATAACTTGGGTTTGCATGCAAACGTTCATAGCATTCACAATAACCTAAAATGAGACAACCCAAATGCTGGTGAACTGATGGGTGGATAAAGAATGAAGTACCGATGCTACCTCTATCTGGGCACCCAACCGCATCCCTAATTTCCTTTTCAAAGTATCCTTAGGTGGGCCCATTAGCACTGTGGCACTAAGGTTTTCTGTGGATGAATGTCCAGTTTCAGTTCTGATTTTACTGTATCTCGATATAGTCATGGTTTATAATCGGGGTTCCCCTATTTTCCTTGTTAAACTGAAGATGACTTTTTTTTAAAGAAATAAGTAGAATGAAACTGCTTTGGTTGGAAATCCTCATTCTTTACTTTCGTTTCCGCTCTTTATCCTAGTGTAGGTGCACTCCACACCTAGATTTTCAGCAGCTCATCTCATTTACCTGACATCAGTTGATTAGTGGTATGCCAAAGGGTCTCTGAACCTCCACTTCTGACCCAGTCATCTGATGAGCTCTAGTAGGTTATTCAGTAGACGTTTGCAGGGCAAAGGTTGATTGAAGTTTCACTCAAAAACTGATTTGGGGTCTGAGTATTGGACAATGGGGAATGTAGCAATGAATTCAGGTGTAGTCCTTGTCCCCTTGGAACACAGTTTTTCTTTTGTGGTTTCCCTGCTGGGTTGCAGCAGGAGTACCTGGGAAATGATTCTAGGGCAACTGTCCTAATAAAATCTCTGGGGTTCCCTTAGGGATCTTGTGTTTTGCTTTTGCTTTTGTTTTTGTTCCTAAAGCTCCCTAGGTAATGCTGATGCAGCAAAATTAGGTATGGAGTCCACTGTTCTCTCTACCCTTATCTGCTCCAAAACTTCCAATTACCATTATCATGCTTCAGGTACTTCATGGCAGAAGCATCTCTATATTCCAAATTATAATACAACTAAATTAATGGCATTCTGTTAAGTGGCCCCTGTGGTGTGGTACTAGTCTACCTTTGCAGCTTTTAACTTATTTCTCATGCCTTAAATAGAAGCTGAATGTGCTATTGTCTAGACACGTCCTGCACTGTTTCTGCCTTAGATTTTGTTCATCCTGTTCCTTCTAACTGGATTTGGAGCTATATTAACATTTTTTTAAAAGGTCTTTCATTGTTTTTTTTAGACATATGCATTTACTGGTTTTGTTGTTTGTGGTGGAGGGGTTAATTAGGTTTGTTTATTTGTTTATTTATTTATTTAATGGAGGTACTGGGGATTGAACCCAGGACCTTGTGCATGCTAGCTAGCACACACTACCACTGACGTATACCCTACCCGCTGTTAACATTTAAAATAGTTTTATATATTGTACTCAGAATATTAAGCTGCCATTTACAATTATTAGGGATGTGGAGAAAATTGCTCTAATGGGTGGAAGAAAGAGTAGGTTACAATTTGAGTGCAGAATGATCTCCACTATTTTGAAAATACATAGGAGACTGGAAAGAAATCTGCTTAAGTGACAGTACTTGCTTCTGGTTGAAATTAATGATTTTTTACTGCTTATTTTCCTGTACCAAACAAATTTTATACAACTAGAATATATGTTCTAATAAAACGTAGTATTTAAAATTTTTTTTAGTTTGAAATGATTATAGTTTCACAGGAAGTTTCGAAAATAGTACAGAGAAGTCCTGTGTACTCTTCACCCAGTTTCCTTTCCCCCCGTGAAACATCTGGCATATTCATAATATAACACCAAGAAATTGATTGGTACAATCCACAGACTTTATTCAGATTTCACCAGTTTTACATGGACTTGTATATGTGTAATTCTATGCAGTTTTATCACATGTTGATTTGTGTGACTACCTCCCCACTGTTCCATCATCACCAGTATCTCCCTCATGCTACCTCTTTATAGCCACACCTGTCTCCCTTCTTGCCTCCCTACCCTGTCACTAACCTCGGGCAACCACTCATCTGTTTTCTACCTCTAAAACGACATTTCAAAATTGTTACATAAATGGAATTGTTCTATATGTGACCTCTTGAGATTGGCCTTTTGTCACTCAGCGTAAGACTCTTGAGAGTCATCCAAGTTGTTGCAAATAATTTGTTCCTTTTTATTGCTGAGTAATATGGATGTTCCATGGTTTGTTTATCCATTCAGCCATTGAAGGACATTTGGCTTCTTCCCCATTTTTGACTATTACAAATTAAAGCTGCTGTGAACATTTGCATACAGGTTTTTGTGTGGACAGAAATTTTCACTTTTCTGGCATAAATGCCCAGGTGTACAATTTTGCTAGATCATATATAGTAAGTTATGTTTAGTTTAAGGACCTGCCAAACCATTTTCAATAGTGGCTTTACCATTTGACATTTCCACCAGTAGTGCATATGAGAGATCCAGTTTCTCGGCGTCCTCACCAGCATTTGGTTTTTTCACATTGTACTTTGGCTATTTTGCTTGGTGTGAAGTGAGATCTCATTGTGGTCTTAATCTGCATTTTCTAATGGCTAGTGATGTTAAACATCTTTTTTTTTTTTTCTGTGAAAGAACACCTTTTCATGTTCTTATTTGCCATCCTTATATTCTATTTGGTAAAATACATGTTTGTGTTTTTTGCCCATTTTTAAATTAATTGATTGTTTTTTACTGCTGAGTTTTGAGAGTTTTTATATATCCTAGGTACAAGTTTGTCAGATATGTGATTTGCAAGGATTTTCTCCCAGTCTATAGCTTGTCTTTTCATCTTCTTACCAGGGTCTTTTGGAGAACAAACACTTAATTTTTTTCAGACATTTAAAATTTTTGATACAGTCCAAATTATCAGTATTTCCTTTTGTGGGTCTTGCTTTTGGTGTTATGTCTATGAACTCTTCACTTAGCCCTAGGTCCTAAAGATTTTCTAATAAATTTATTGTTTTACATTTAAATCTATGATCTATTTTGACTCAATGTTTAAGGTGTGAGGTTCATACTGAAGTTTACTTTTTTATCTATGGATGGTCCACTTGTTCTAGCACCATTTGTTGAAAAGACTATCCTTCCTCCATTGAATTGCTTTTGCAACTTTGTCAGAAATCAGTTGACCATGCTTGTGTGGGTCTATTTCTGGGCACTCTATTCTGTTTCATTGATCAATGTGTCTATTCTTCCACAAATTCCGCACTTTCAATTATTTCTAGCTATATAGTAAGACTGAAAATTGAGTAGAAGGATTCCTCCCACTTGGTTCTTTTTCAGAATTGTTTTAGCTATTTTAGTTTCTGTGCCTTTCCATACAAATTTTAGAATAAGTTTTCCTATATACGCAAAACATCTTGCTGGGATTTTGATGGTAATTACGCTAAACCTATAGATCAATTTGGGAGAGAATTAACATCTTTACTATGTTGAGTCTAAAACATATATATATTTTTCTAATTGTACAATTGATGTGTAATATGTTTCAGGTGTACAATAGTGATTCACAATTTTTAACGGTTGTATACCATTTATAGTTATTTTAAAACATTGGCTATATTTCTTGTGTTATACAATATATCCTTGTAGCTTACTTATTTTATACATAGTAGTTTGTACCTCTTACTCCCCTATCCCTGCATTGCCCCTCCTGCCTTCCGTCTCCCCACTGGTAACCATTAGTTGGCTCTCTCTATCTGTGAGTCTCTTTCTTTTTTGTTATATTCATGTTTTTGTTTTTGTTTGTTTTGGCTCCACATATAAGTGATATCATGCAGTATTTATCTTTCTCTGTCTGACTTATTTCACTTAGCATATTATCCTCCAGGTCCATCCACTTTGTTGCAAATGGCAAAATTTCATTCTTTTTTATGGCTGAGTAGTAATCCACACCACATCTTTATCCATTCATCTGTTGATGGACACTTTCATATCTTGCTTCCATGTCTTGGCAATTGTATATAATGCTGCTATGAACATTGGGGTGCACGTATCTTTTCGAATTAGTGCTAAAACTTATTTTCAAATTGTGAATTCACAATTTGGTACTTTCTATATAGAACACTCCTATTTATTCATCCTAGGATCATGCTCTTCTTTTAGAGCATGTCCATATGCAAGTGTCTTCATGACATGTCACATTTTGCAAAGAAAATTCATTCAGGAATATTGAGTCCAGCTTCTAGTTATGGAAGCCTAGGTATTTCAGACCAACCATCCTGCTGAAAAAAATGTAAATTTTCAATTTACAAGTGTAAATTTCATGCAAGCATTCCTATTTGAGCCAATAAGCACCTTCTGGAAGAGTTCCTGTTAGGGAGAGAGACAGAGGTCTCGCAATGGCCAATTAAGTAAGTTAGTAACTGCCTGTGCAGAAATTGCGATATTCAGCTAATCCCAAACTTGGAAGAAACCTTAACACCTTTTCAGTTTCATCTTCTTAAAACTCATTATTTTGAAAGTACTTTGGAGTCTTACTTGAATATTAATTCTCAGCATGCTTTGAACTTAATTACCATAATGTTCCAGAATTTTAATAATACTTAAAGCTTTAATGTTAGTTTTCATCAAGGAACTGTGTCCTAGGATTGCACCATGTTGACTTCCTGTAGACGTTCTTTAATTGGCATACACTTAGGCAGAGCCTTCTCGTTCACAAGGGGCTCAGAAGATGCTATGTGCAATTTGCTCTCCTGTTTATTCTGTGGATTTCGAAGAGATCTGCAGTGTTAACAGTATACCTTGTAAGAGGCCCTGTGGGATAAATTTATCTTGGTTATCAGTGTAACAAATAGGCTTTGCTTCTAAGAAGCATGTTTTTCTCTTATGAACACTGTGAAAACTGCATGATTTCAGTCTGCCACCCCCTCCCCTCATGAGGAGGTCTATGGCATTTACTGATTATACCCCTGGTTGAATCTTCATCTACTCACTCCTTCTTTTCCAACTTTTTTCATTGTCTTGCATGGACATCTGTAAATTTTGGAGTGAGATAAGGTATAAATATATGAAATGAAACCTATTGCTATTTTTTTTTAGCATGTTGTTTTGGTTTTTTTACCAAACGAGAAGGAATATCTTGAGATGGGAATTTAGATTTAACAATGATAATAAGCGTTATTTTTTTTAAGTTTTTAAATTTAAGAAATGTATTTTTTAGATTTGGCAGCAGAGCAACCCAAGTAATCCTATTCATTTCCTGCTTAGGACTTGGGCGGGATACAGCTCTTAAGGTTTTGTTTCATTCTGTAGGGAAATTGGGTTTATCTTCCTGTCTTGTGGCTTTCCAGAAGCTCGTCATGACTGGATGGTTCCTATGATTATGTTCTCTACTAGGGGAGATCAAACAGCTAATGAGATTTGTTTTGAAAGGTAGTGTCAGTAAGGTGAACATAGCTATAGGCTTACTATGTCTTAGTGATCAAGCAGCCAAAATAAAGGTGTTTGGTACCAGAAGATAAGGATATGTTTCAGTGATATCTCTGTTTAAAAGCTTAAGAAAGGACCTGGCATCACCTCTGGACATATTGTGCTTTTTCTCCTCTCAGATGCTTTCCGTTACTTCCTAGTGGAGCAAGTAAGGAGTATTCAGGTTTAAGGCCCGATCTTCTATTTGTGCCTTGCTCAAGAACCGAGTGCTGTGGAGGTCTCTCATCTATTAATGCATCATCCATATTCCTCTCTCTCTGGATCACTCCCTTAATATTTATCATTTCAAAGACCTCTCATAAAAAAAAAGAAAGGAAGGAAGGAAGGAAGGAAGGAAGGAAGGAAGGAAGGAAGGAAGAAAATAACTTTTTTAAAAAGGGAAAAAGAAAAAAATGAAAAAGAAGAAAAAACAAAAAAAGAAAAAAGTATTTAAAAAAACAAAAAAAAAAAAAGAAAAAACAACAACAAAACCAAAGCCATCTCATGATCTCTTGTCCCTCTCCAGCTTGCTACTCCATTTTTCTCCACACCCCTCCAAATTCAGTGTCTACTTCCTTACCTCTTATATTTCTCTTCTACTGTAATCAGCTTTTTATTTTATAATCTTTTGTTTGTTTTTTTCCTTTTTGGGGGGAGGGTAATTAGGTTTATTTATTTGTTTTTAGAGGAGGTACTGGGGATTGAACCCAGGACCTCATGCATGCTAAGCATGCGCTCTACCACTTGAGCTACACCCTCCCCCTGTAAACAGCTTTTTTTCTCCATCATTCCACTGAAGTGGCTCTTAGTAAAGTCACAGTCTCATCTCACTAGGCCTTTCAGCAGCCAGTGCTTGACACTGACCACTGCCTCGTTGACCCTTTTGTCGTAAAGTTTCCACGAGCTCACGCTTACCTAGTTTTGCTCCTCCTTCAGTCTCTCTTGCTGAGTCTTCCTTCTCCTTCCCAACTCTTTAATATTGGAGGGCCCCAGGGTTCAGTCATTAACCAGCCTCTTTATCTCCAGTCTCCCTCTAAATGCTTTCCTCCGTCTCCATGGCTCGGGATATTATCTCTTTTAAATATTTAATATTTTATGTAGAAAAGACATCCGCTTATTTCATGTGATATATGAAGTTATACAGTGAAATCTTATTCCCATTTGTCACCCCCATCCCAACCACATATTAATTCCTTGTATATCCTTCCAGAGTGTCCTTATGCAAATGTAGCATTAGATGAATTATACTTTCTCCTCATTTTACACAAAAGATAGCACGCTATAAACATTGTTCCATACCTTTTTCCTACTAAACAATATATCTTGGAGATTTTTGCATAGCGATACACAGAAAGAGTCCATTCTTCTTTACAGTTGTATAATGAGATTATTCTATCTGGTGGCTATACCATAATTATGCAACTAACCTCCTGTCGATGACCATATAGGTAGTTTCCCATCATTTGCTATTACCAATGATTAACTTTGTACACATAAGTATATCCATTCAAATTTGGGTACATGTGATCAAGTTGTTCCCTGCAGGAGCTGTATCAATTTACACTTCCAGGGCGGAAGGGCAGAGCTCAGTGGTAGAGCCCATGCTTAGCATGCACAAGATCCTGGTTGGTTCAATCCCCAGTACCTCCATTAAAAAAAAAATAAATTTGCACTCCATCAGCAACGCACCAGAGTGCTTCTTTCCCCGTAGCTTTGCCTGTGAGCATATTGTCAAACTTGTATTTTGGCCAGTGTGACTGAGATTCTATTTTTTTTTAACCTGTGTAGTTTTAATTTATAGTTGTCTTCTGAGTGAGCTTAAATACCTTCCCATATGTTTAAGGGCTACTTGCATTTCTTTTTCTGTGAATTATCCATAAATATCTTTTGCCTGTTTTTCTTTTGTGTTATTGGTCTATTTCTCATGGATTTGCAGAAGCTCTCTCTGTATTAGGAAGATTAGCTCTTTGTTATGTGAGTAGCCAATTTTTTTTTAACACTTTGCCATTTGTATTTTCACTTTGCTTATGATGCTTTGTTTTTCAGCTATTCAGAGAGCTTTTTATTCCCGTGTAACTTCAGCTATCTTTTCTTTTAGGGCTTCTGAATATTGAGCCCTAGTTTTTTTTCCTACTCCAACAAGTTATCAAAGAATTCCTCCATGTTTTCTTCTTTTATAGTAGTTTTATTTCTACTTTTATGATTATATTTTATGGTTATCATATATTTCATATATTTATTTTTTTACCCATTTAAGCTTATCTTGGTGTATGATAATGGTGTATGGATCCAACATTTTTGTCCCTTTGACCCAACCACCCTCTATTGAAATATCCATCTTCTCTACGCTGTATTAGTTAGAATAGGGTTAAAGTGTTGTAATGGAAAGGCTGGGAAATACAGTGGCTTAAACAAGATAGTAATGATTTCTCTTACCTACCAGTTCAGAATTTGTGTTCATAGGTCAGTGGGTGACTCTGTTGCCCTCAGTCATCCAGGATTGAGGTTCCTTCCATTTTATTTCTCTACCCTGAGGGCAGTAGTTCTCAAAATATGGTCCGTACACCAGCAGCAGCACCTGGGAACTTGTTAGAAAGACAAATTCTTGGGCCCCACCCCAGACCTGCTGACTGACTGTGTGTTTACCAAGCCATCCAGAGGATTCTGATGCCCCCTCACATTTGAGAACCGCTCATCTAGGGCACTGTCCTCATCTGTGTGGCTCAAATAAGACTTCATTTCAGCTAGCTGAGAAAAGAAAAAGAGCTCAGAGGAGGAATATCAGCTATTTTCATGTGTCAGTACAGAAGTGGCACACATCATTTCACTCATATACCATTTGGGCACAATCTTGGTCACATGGCCACATCTAACCGCAAGGGAGGCTGGAAAGTGTAATCTAGCTGGGCACTTTCTGCTACTGTCAAAGAAGGGGAGACTGTGTTTGGGAGGATAGCTAACAGTCTAGAGTGCAGCTAACAGTTATCAGATACAAAACTCCCATTATATAAATGGATTTACTTCTGGAATTTCTATTGTGTTAACCCTAGCCTTTTCTTTCGTGTGCTAGAACCACATACTTTTAATTATTAAGGCTTTGTGATACGTTTTAATACCTTCAATATCTAGTCCTCCCTTCAGTGATTTTTAAAGTTTTATTTTTGTTCTTCTTGCGTGTTTATTTTTAAAAAATAACAATCAACAGTTTGTCAAGTTCTAAAGATCTGTTAGGGTTTTGTTTTGGTTTTTTTTTTTAATGAAAATCTTGCACACATGCAAGATCATGTGAAGTTTATTCCTGGGTATTTTATGTTATTTGTCCCTATGAGAGGTCCCCGGGAGGAGTGTCCCTTCCCAGACAAAACCTCATAAGAAGACTTTTGGCTCTACTATTTTTTCTCTCCTAGAACTTGGAACATGACACCCAGAGGTGCAGGAGCCCATCTGCAACCACAAGGACAAAACTCTACACTGACAAGGGTGGAGTAGAAAATGAGTGAGCCTATATTCTAGACAATCCGGTGAGTCCAGTACCCCAGCCAGAGCTGTCTTTCTCTGAACCTCTTTTTACATAAGAAAAATAAACCCCTGTGTATCTCAGTCTGCACCCTTGGGGCTGCTGTTCTTGCAACTCTTCAGCTGGTTTAATTTTTTTTTTCTAAACAAAAAACGAGATGTAAAAGAACCTATAAGCTAGTGGGAAAGGGCAGATCCAAGCATCTGTCATGACACATAAATATTTTCACATCTATCTTCCATCATATGAGAGATTATTTGTATGATCCTTTTGCAAATATTATGAGATTTCTTGCTTTAAAACTTTAGCTGTATATTTTGATTTTTACTGTTAAAAAAGACCACACACACACACTCCTCTCAGGATATGGATAGCATCTGGCTGTGGTGACAATGTGTCATAGTGCCACAATGACAGAGGTGAGCCCATTACATGGCAAGACCAGTAACAACCGATCAAAAGCCAATGGCTGTGATAATGGCCACCACGATTTTTTAAAATAATTAATTATGTTTTCATATTCTTTTTCACCATAAGTCACTACAAGATATTGAATATAGTTCCCTGTACTATACAGTAAGAACTTGTTATTTATCTATTTTATATATAGTAGTTGGTATCTGCAAATCTCGAACTCCCAGTCTATCTCTTCCCACCCCCTTTCCCCCATGGCCATCACTCTTGATTTAAATTTCTCTCTCTGACTCAGACACCGCAATTGCTAGTTCTTGCAAGCACCCTGATGTTAGGAATTATGGTAGTTTTTCAAAGTGTGATAATGGTAGTGCAGTTACTTTTTTGAGGGAGCTCCTTACCTTTTAGAGATACGTATTTGCCAGTGAAATGATGTCTGCAATTTGCTTCAAAATAATTGAAGGGGGCAGTGGGTCAGGGTATAGATGAAAGAAGACTGGCCATGAGCTGACCGTTGTTGAAGTTGGGTGACGGGTAAGACTTTTACAAAATGTTCCCTTAGGGTAAATTCCCAGGACCGGGCTTATGAGTTGGAGAATGGGAACATTTGTGAGTTTTACATCATGTTATGGTGTTAATTCCTCTCTATGCTGCTAATAGTGGGGAATGGCCGTGGGTGGTCCCTGAAGCACATTTGTCTTCTGCTGATGTAAACTATTTGAAAAAGAGGCAAAGGGCGTGCTCGTTCCAGCCCCCTGTGTGGGCTGAAGAGGCACTACAGGAGAACGTGGATGTTAGTAAACTAAGGACTTTGCAGCCCAAAACATTGCTTGGGGCCAGCCCGGGCCCCCTGACTCCCTACATCACAGGAATAATGACTCCCTTCCTCAACACCCCAAAACACTAAGTCCAGTTGACTTCGTTGCCCAAGCATTCCTCACATCCACCCACTTCTTCCTAACCCAGCCACCTTGCTGGGGCCACCCATCTCTGCCCCTCCCCGCAGCTGCTGCAGCAGCTTCAGAACTGGTCTACCTGGCCTGACTTATCTCACCCTCAAATCCATTCTCTACTCAGAAGTCAGGATGATCTTTCTCAAGGGCAAATTGGTTGTATTATTCTCCTGCTTAGATAAACTCTACAGTGCTGGTGTAAAAAAAAAATACAGAGAAGTGCGTATCATATGGTCATATGATTTAATAAATAGTTATAGCACAAGTACTAATCTAATTATCTCCCAGGGCAAGAATAGAGCTGTGCAAGCATCCCCAAAGCCCATCATATAGTCGTTCCCAATCTCAACCCCTCTTCCTGGCGGTAACCACTATCCTTTCCTTTGCTTTATGGTTTTGTCACCCGGATATGCCATCTTAAATATTGGTCTTGCCTGTTTTTGAGCTTTCTTTGCTGTATAATATTCCATTTCATGAATACCACAATGTATTTAGTCCATTCTCTCATTGCTGGACATTTGGGTTATTTTCTAGTATTTTACTATTGAGAACAATTGCAAAGCAAGATTTGGGGTTACAGAATTTTAAAAAAACCCCACAAGAGTAGAGAAGGAAGGGTATAATGATCCTCCATGGAGCTGCACACAGCTTCAGTGATTGTCAGCATTGCAACACAAGTGTTTTTAACACCACATCAGAATCGCTGGGGGCGCCTTTGTTGAACATACAGGTTCCAGCTCAATCTCTGGAGGCTGATTTACTGGCATGACATGCGTGGTGGGAATGTGTAATTGGAAAACACTGCCACGTGACTTTGGAGCACACCCCTGGGTAAGAACCACTGCTTCAGTGGCTCCCCAGTTGCTCTCAGAAAAGCTTAGATTCCTAATGTGGTGATGTGGTGTGGCTCCTGCTTTATCTTTCCCACCTCTTTTTTTTTTTTTTTTTGTCATTTCCCTCCTTCATACTCTGACTCAGGCCACACTGAGCCACTCCCCCCCCCCACCCTGATCCCCCTTTTTTCTCACTTACTAGCTTTTGTACATGCTGTTCTCTCTGTCAAAAACACTTTTCCCCTTCCTCTGGTTAATTTCCATTTTCCAAATTTCTTTAGTGATTCGATCTATGAGGGGGCTGAAAAAATAAAACAGAAGCACACTTGGAAAGATTTTTAAAAAATTTTCATACAGTAAAATTGACTTTTTGGGGGGTGTACAGTTTTGAGTTCTAACACGTGTATAGATCTTTGTAACCACCATCACAATCAGGATACGGAAAGGTCCCATCACCTCTAAACACTCCCAAGGGATATTATTTTATAAGTCATACCCTCCCTTCACCCTTAACCCCTGGCAACCCCTGATCTGTTCTCCAATACTATTGTTTTGATTTTCCTAGAATATCATATAAATGGAACCATATAGTATATAACCTTTTGAGACTGGCTCCTTTCACTCAGCGTGCCTTAGAGATTCAGTCACGTTGTTGCATGCGTTAACAGATTCTTCCTTTTCTTTTATTGCTGAGCAAATATTTCATTGTATGGATGTACCACAGTTTAGTTCCTTCTTTTGGTGATTATGAATAATGCCGCTGTAAACATTCGTGTACAAGTTCTTCTGTGAAAGTAAGTTTTATATCTCTAGGGATAAATATCTACAAGTAGGATTGATGGGTCATATGATAAGTATATGTTTAACTTTATGAGACTGCCAAACTGTTTTCCACAGTGGCTGTACCATCGTCAACTTAACTCCCATCAGCCACGTCTGAGAGTCCCAGTTATTTCACGTCCTCACTAGCACTTGGTGTTGTCTTTTTATGTTTTTTTATTTTAGCCATTCTAAAACTGTGTTTGCATCTCACGATGATTTTGTTTTGCTTTTCTCTAATTACTAATGATGTTAAACATCTATTCATGTGCTTGTTTACCATCTATATATCTTCTTTGGTGGAGTGTCTGTTCAAATCTTTTGCCCATTTCAAAAACTGGTTTGTTTTCTTATTGTTGAGTATTGAGAGTTATTAATTTATTCTGGATTGAAGTCTTTTGCTGAACATATGATTTACAGATATTTTCTCCACAGTCTGTAACTTATTTTTCATTCTCTAAACTGGACCTTTAAAAAATTTTAATAACACTTTTTTATTGTGGTAAAATACACGTAAACATAAAATTTTTCATCTTAATTGTTTTTAGGTGAGTTCAGTGGTATTTAAGTACACTTATGTTGTGCAACCATCGCCACCATACATCTCCAGAACTGTTCATCCTGCAAAACTGAAACTCTGTACCCATAAAACAGTAACTCCCCATTCCCCTTTCCCTTCCAACCACCATTTTACTTTCTGTCTCTATGAATTTTGCTATTCTAGGGACCTTGTATAAGTGGAGTCATACAGTATTTGGCTTTTTGTGGCTGGCTTATTTATAATCACCACTACTCTCTTTGGTTACTGTTTTCATGGAATATCTTTTTCCATCCTTCCACTTTCAATCTATTTGTGTGCCTGGATCTAAACTGAGTCTCTTGTAGATAGCATAGAGTTGGATCATTTTTGAAAATCTCTCCTGCAAATCCCTGTCTTTTTATTGTAGAGTTTAATCCATCTACACTTATTTAAATCATTTACATATAGTATAATTACTGATACATTTAGATTTAGAACTACCATGTTGTTATTTGCTTCCTGTTTGTCCCCTATACCTTTTTGTTCCTCTGCTTCTCCTTTTCTGCCTTCTTTTGGATTATTTGAATACTGTAAAATATTTCCATTTAATTTATTAATTGTTTTTTAATTATATTTCATTGTATAGTTTTTTAAATGGTTGCTCTAGGGACTATTACACATATACATAAAATTTCAGTCTACTTGGAACTAAAATTTTACCACTTCAAAAGGAATGTAGAAACCTTACCATCATATGAGACCATTTACCCTCTTTCTTATGTTGTAGTTATCATGTGTGTCACATCTATGTACATGAAAAACTCCCCAGGAAGTGGTAGAATTTTTGCATTCAACAGTCATATGTATTTTAAAGAAGGCTTAAGAAGAGAAAAAAAGATTCTCATATTTACTCAGAGATACTTACCATTTCTTTGTCCTTTCCTTCATTTCTAAAGTTTTGTATTTCCCTCTGGTATCATTTCTCATCTGTCTGAAGACCTTCCTTTTAGAGCAGGCCTGGCAGTGGTGTATTTTCTAGCTTTCCCGCATCTAAGAATGTCTTTATTTTGCCTACATTCCTGAAGGATGTTTTCATTGGATATAGAATTCTGGTTGACAGTTTTTCTCTTTCAGCACTTAAAGAATGTTATTTTTAAACCTTCTGGCCTTATGGTTTCTGATGAGAGATCTTCAGTCACTTGAATCATTCTTCCCCTGTATGGAATGCATTGTTTTTCTTTGCTTTAAATATTTTTTTTCTTTGTCTTTGCTTTTCAGAAGTTTGATTATGAAGTGGATTTCTTTGAGTTTATAACATTGTGGTTTTTCCAAACTTTCCAAATCTTCCCGCTCATGTCTTCCTTCAAATTGGGAAAGTCTCAGATATTATTTCTTCAAATATATTTTCTGTATCATGCGCCTCCTTTCCTCCTAAGACTCCAATGACATGAATCTTAGATCTTTGGTCTAATTTTGAGGTTTGTTTACTTTTAAAAAGCATCTTTTTCCCTCTGCTGTTCAGATCAGATCATTTCTGTTCATCTGTCTTTAAGTTCACTGACTCTTTTCTGTTATCTCCATTTTTATTGGGCCCATCCAGCAACCTTTTATTTCTTATTTCAGTTATTCTAATTTTTAGTTCTAAAATTTCTCCCACTTGGTTTATTTTTATAGCTTCTATTTCTCTGCTGACACTTTCTATCATTCCCAGAATGTTTGCCTATATTCCTTGGAGTGTGGTTATAACACCTGCTTTAAAGTGTTTTCTGATATTTCCAACATCTGGGTTGGCATCTGTGGACTGTCTCTTCCCTTATGAGTTATTGAGCTCTTCTTGGCTTTTGATATGCCAAGACATTTTGTATTACATCCTGGACATTTGGATATTATGTTATCAGACTCTGAGTCTTGCTTGGACCTTATGGAAAATGATTGTTTGTTTGTTTGTTTGACTGTTTTAGCAGATAATCAATTCAGGTGGGTTTAGGCCCCGAGTTCTGACCTATCTTCCATAGACTGTGGTTCCAATGTTAGTTTGGTTTTCAGACACCTTGCTATTCAGATCTGTTCCTTATGTGCCACCCACAGGCCAATGTGGATGCCAGGCAGCCCCATAGTTCAATTGTCAAAACCTTTGGTTAACTCCTTAGAGTCATACATTTGGAGCTTGGGGGGTGAGTCCAGGACCTCATGCACAACTTTATGCGATCCTTTTCTCAAGTTCCCTTCTCTTTGCAATTGCTTCATATCCCTTGGCTCCAAGAGAGTCCCAGTCCTGTCTGGTGGTTAGAAAGCCTGGACCTTAGGCTCCCTGCTCTGCCAAATAACTCCCGTGACTGGGTCTGCTTTCAAACTCAAGCTGCAGAAGGATATATAGAAGAATGAAAAAAGCAACAGTGATTTCCCCCAGGCTGTTTGTACCACGGTTCCTCTGGTCAGAGGAAAGAATTCCTCTGGTTAGAGAGAAATGTGAGGTACCTGCTCAGCCACTGCTGCCATTGCTGCTGCCACAGGACGGTAGCTTTGGAAGTGGTTCTTGTTTGAAGCTTGAGCTTGGAGAAAAAGACTGTTTCCACCTTCTCTGTCCTATAGGGCTCCCCGTCCCATTCCAGGGACCAGAAAGAGAATGCTTACATGAAGATTTTTCATTCCACATCTGGTGCGCAATTCTGAGATTTGTACTGCCTTAATCCAGGCCCGGAGATATGAGAGATAAAAAGAAAAAAGCCCAGGAATCTTACCACTGGGTTGGTCATACTTTGAGTGCTGGTCTACCTTCCTATCTGCCTGCCACCATTTTCTTTTCAGAGTTCTCAGACAAGCTGCTCCATGTACTCTGCCCAGGAATTTTTGTTGCATTTAGTGAGAGAAACAGAATAGAAAGTAAGTACTCCATCTTAACCAGAATCAGAAACGAAATTTTTATTCTGAATTCAGATTTGCAAAAATTTTGCAAAAAGAGTACAGAGGCTTCACTCAGTTTCCCCTTCTTTTAACATCTTAAGGAACCATAGTACAACGATCAAAACCAGGAATTTAATCTTGGCATAATGTTATTTATTAAACTATGGACCTTAATAACAAAACATCAAACAACCTGGCTAAAAAAATGGGCAGGGAAGCTGAACAGACATTTTTCCAAGGAAGACATACAGATGGCCAACAGGCCTATGAAAAGATGTTCAACATCACTAATCATTAGGGAAATGCAAATCAAAACTACTGTATGGTTTTACATGTATGTGGAATCTAAAAACAAAACAAATGAACATAACAAAATAGAAACACAGTTATAGATACAGAGAACAAACAGGTGGTTGCCAAAGGGGAGGGGGGTTGAGAGAAGGAAAGAATTAGGTGAGGGAGATTAAGAGGTACAAACTTCCGGTTACAAAAGAAATGAGTCACGGGTATGAAATATGCAGTGCAGGGAATATGGTCAATAAGTACGTAATTCTTTTGTATGGTGACATATTGTAACTAGACTTATCCTGGTGATCATTATTTTGAAATGTATAGAAATACGAAATCACTATGTTGTGTAACAGAAACTAACATAGTGCTGTAGGTCAATTATACTTCAAAAACAAACAAACTCGGAGAAAAAGAGAGCAGGTTTGTGGTTCCCAGAGGCTGGGGGTGGGAGAAGGGGGAATTGGATGAAGGCAGTCAAAAGGTACAAACTTTCAGTTATAAGTAACTACAAGGGATGGAATGTACAGCATGATTGAAATAATTAGCACTGCTGCATGCTATATATAAAAGTTGTTAAGAGAGTAAATCCTGAGTCTCATTACATGGAAAAAAATTTTTTTCTGTCTCTTTAATTTTGTATCTATATGATGCGAGTATGTGGAGAAAAGGGATCCCTCATACACTGTTGGTGCAAATGTAAATTGGTGTAGCCACTATGGAAAACAGTATGGAGATTTCTCAAAAAATTAAGACAAGAACTACCATATGATCCAGCAATTCCATTCCTGGTATGTCAGGGCTGGATACCTCTGCCGGGCCGAGGGTGATCAAGCCTTTCCCGGGCTCCGAGCATCTCCAGCCCGACAAATCTGGGGATCCTAAAAAAACCTGTCAGGTACCTTGTTTCCTGAGGACCACCGTGCGCATGGATTCCTGGACGTTGCGTCCCCTGTTGCTTGTGTGCAGAGTGAAGGAAGAGCCGAGATCCAAGAGTTCAGGTGCAGCCAGACAGGCTCAGGATGGGAGGGGACCTGGGCAAGCACTTCTACCAGCCGCTTTGAGGCTAGGAGTGTATTGGACCCAGATCATCCCCCGACCCCAGCAACCCTGGCATTTTATTGAATTATCAACCAATCAAACAAAAAGGGCTAGGGTGGGAGGTCACAGGGATGGGAGGAGAGGAGTGATGGCTAGTTTCAATTGGTGACCTTTAAAGCATTAGGGGACATTTAGTGCCTAGAAGGTGTGGGGCGACTGTCCATTTGCTCACCTACCTAGCCTGTAGTTACTGTGGCTATTGTGGTCGGCCAGGTGTTGCCTTTTGCAAGCAAGCAGCTGCTATTTTTGCTGGCCTGTTCCTACAGCGAAGCCGTACTTTTGGTTTGCCTTGCAATTCTAGTTTCATTTCAGAGCTAACTTGCCTGTTTAAGCCTTACATTGGTATATATCCAAAGAACATCAAAAAACTAATTCGAAAAGATATCCGCACCCCATGTTCATTTCAGCATTAGTCACAATACCCAAGATATGGAAACAACCTAAGTGCGTACCAATGGAGGAACAGATAAAGATGTGGTTTATATATACAATGGAATACTATTCAGCCATATTAAAGATGGACTTGACATTGTGTCAACACGGATAGATATTGAGGGTATTATGCTAAGCAAAATAATTAAGATGGAGAAAGACAGATACTATGTGATTTCACTTATATGTAGAGTCTAAAAAACAAACAAAAAAAGAAAAAAAGAAATGAACAAACCAAACTAAACCAAAACAAACATGCAGATACAGAGAACAGAGTAGTGATTACTAGAGGGGAAGGGGCAGGGTGGGGGGAGGGCGAAATAGGTTTAGGGGATCAACCATATGGTGACAGATAGAAACTAAAGTTTTGGTAGTGAGCAGACTGCAGCGTATACAGAAGTAGAAATGTCATGTTGCACACAAGAAACTTCTATAATGTTAGAAACCAATGTTACCTCAATAAACATAAATTAAAATCAACAACAAAACAAAAACCAATGGATCCAATTCAAATTTCACCATTTTTTTTAAAACAAATATTCTTTTTCTGTTTCGTGAGCCAATCCAGGATTCCTCATTGCATTGAGTCATTATGTCTTAGTCTCCTCCTATCTCTGGCGGTTCTTCTGTGTTCTCTTACCTTCCTTTGATACTCCTGAAGTGTACTGGTTATGTATTTTGTGGAGTGTCTCTCCATTTGGATTTGTCTGATGTTTTCTCACAATTAAATTGAGGTTATGCATTTTTAGCAAGAATCCCATACAAGTCATATTGTGTTCCTCTCATTGTATCTGGGGTTCCAGGATGCCAATATGTCTTATTACTGGTGATGTTAACCCTGATCACTGGTTAAGGTGGTTCTGCTGTGTTTCTCCACTGCAAAATTACTATTTCCTCCTTTGTTATTAGCAAATACCTTGGAGAAGATACTTTGAGACTATGAGTATATCCTGTTTCTCCTCAAACTTTTGCTCACTGATTTTAGCATCCATCAGCACATCTTACCTGTGACCGTTATTACAGTGTTCTTTGTATTTCCTTCATTCCTTTTACATTTATTAGTCGGAATTCTCCTGCAAGGAAGAGTGTCCCTTCTCCCTCATTTATTTATTTATTCAGTTATTTATTACTATCAATCAGTGTGGACTCCTGGATGTTTATTTTATTCTATGGAATATAATTCAATACTGTTGTTATTTTGTTGTTCAAATTGTTCTAACTTTGACCATTAAGAGCTCTTTCAGGTGGGCTCCAGTGCCCTTTCAACATGCTCCCATCCTTTTGCAAGCACTTCCTTATTTTCCTTATGCAGAATTTGAGGGGTGGATTTTTTATTGAAGGGACCATTTACAAAGGTTTTGGCAGGATGAAGGGAATTAACAGGGGACCGGAGGCACTCAAGAACTAGCAATAGCAGGAAGCCATTAACACCTGTAGGTCTGAAGGGATAGGTGGAGGAAATGAAGTTACTCGAGCATGGCAAGAGCTGAAGTCATGAAAAGGGGCCACTTGACAGGAGCTGTGGCTATGGAAGTTTCCAGCACTGCCAGAACCACAGTGGGGCAGAAAGCAAGAGGAATGAAGACTCCAATTTTTTTTTTCTTCCCACCTGATGGGCTGGACCCACCTGGAAGCCAGAGAGACAAGGGAGCATGGTTGCCAAAGTCTGTTAAAGGTCAACTTCCAAGGGCACAGAAAGACAGAGAATGGCTTTGCGGGGGGCAAATGGAGAATAACCATCACAAGAAATCACTTCCTCCAAGAGTCCTTTCCTGATCCCCAAGCCTGGCCAGGTGCCCACAGCCTGCTTGTCAGAGTCCTGTCATGTCATATTGCTTGTTCACGTATCAGTCTCTCTGCTTAGACAGTCAGCTCCATGAGAAGTGAGCCTGCATCTCATCCATCCTATGACCCCTCTCAGGGATGGCCCATGGTAGGCTCTCAGTACACGTTGTGGGAGAAGATGAAATCAGGGTGATGCAGGCCAGAGCAGGAATAGTCACAGGGGCTGTCACTCCCCCAGGATTCTATTCCTGAATCTGGCCACACTTCAGCCCTTCAGAGGCTGAACACACACACACCACGCAGCCTTCATGCCTCTGTGCCTTTTACACGCTGTTCCCTCTACTCAGAATTCCGACTCTGACAGGTGATATGTGAAATTAGATGGGTAAGATGTTGATAATGGTTAAAACTGGGTGATGAGAGTATGGGAGCTCATTGCACCAGTCTCCAGTTTTTGTATGCCTGAGAATTCCCATGAAAATAGATTTTAAAAGCAGTATTTATGGAGCACACATGGCATGCCAGAGCCTTTGCTGACAGATGCCCTCTTCCACCTGTTTCCTCCACGACTCCGACCCAGCATTGAAATGGACAGGGTTTTCCTGCTCCTTGCTATGGACTAAACTGTGTCTCCCCCCAACCAGATTCATATGCTGAAGCCCTAACACCCCAGCATGATGGCATGTGGAGATGGGGCTTTTGAAAGGTAATTAGGTTAGATGAGATCATGAGGGTGGGGCCTTAATGACAGGATTAGTGTCCTTAAAAAAGAGACACCAGAGAGCTCGTGCTCGCTCTCTCTACCATGTGAGGACACCACCAGAAGGCTGCAAGCCAGGAAAGAGACCCCTCCACCAGAACCTGACCATGCCGGCACCCTGATCTCAGACTTGCAGCCCCCAGAGCTATGCAAAATGTTTGTTAAGTCACCCAGTTTATAGTATTTTGTAATGACACCCCAAACAGACTAATACACCCCTTGAGATGACAACTGCCCCATGCCTTGCCCCAGTTCTAGGGGTTTGGTCCATCACCCTTGGCTTCAGAGGTGCTGAAAGGTCAGGGGTTCTGGGAACCATGGTAAAGGCTCCAGATTCATGGGTCTTGGTGGTGAATTGCCCAACCCATAGAACTGGGCCGGATAGAAAAAGTTCTCATTCTTGTTGAACAAGCTCCACTGGTGTCTGCAGCAGTAGGGATGCAGGCTAGACGAAGTCCACGCCACTGGCAAAAGTACTGAGCTCTGGAATGGTGCTGGGGTGGGATGTGACCGTTTCCTATGGGAAATCTGCTTAAGGGCTCATTTAGAGTTTTATATGTTTAATTATTTTGGTGATGAGAATTCTGCGGGGTTGTCCTTTAGTGATCAACTGTTAAGTAGCCACACTGAATGCACATTCCCTGACCTACCAGTTCCACTCCTAGGTATATGCAAATATATGCAAATATATGTCTACCTGAAGACAAAAATGTTCGCAGAGGCACTCTTTGGAACAGCCTCAAACTGGAAACTACACAAATGCCTGCCAACAACACGGGACGGAGAAAGGGCTAGTGTCTTCACACAACTGAATACTGTACAGCAATGAGAATGGACAAGCTATTGGTATGAATCAAATGACTCTCACGTTGACTGAAAAAGCAAAACATTGTAAGAGTTTGTACTGTACGATTCCATTTATATGAAGTTCAGAAACAGGCAAAACTAGTCCATGATATTAGAAGTGACAATAGTGGTTATACTTCACTAAAAGTTTTTTGTTTGTTTTTGGTTTTGTGTGTGTGTGTGTGTGTGTGTTGGGGGGTAATTAGGCTTATTTACTTATTTATTTATTTATTTTTAGAGGAGGTACTGGGGATTGAACCCAGGACCTTGTGTACACCAAGCATGCGCTCTACCACTTGAGCTGTACCCTCTCCCCACTAAAAGTTTTTTAAATCCACAAAATAAATGGTTTACAGGGTACAAAGTGCCTTTATACATCTGTTATCTCATTTTTCACCTTTTCACTCCAACAGGACTTTTTGGAAATATATTATTTATATGCAGCAGAGTGTGTAAATCCTAAGTGACCAGCTCAATGAATTTCTACGTGTCTACACCTGGGTAGATGAAGGTATAGAACATTCCAGCACTCCTGAGAGTTCCCCCACATTATCTCCTTTTATCTTCATGATAACCTTAGGCTAGCAGAGCTGTTACTGGCCCCTGTCACCACTGAGGGACATCAGCCTGAGAGACAGACCTGGCCAGGTGCCACTGCCTCTTCAGAGGCAGGATGGCACGGCCCTCATGGCAGAGGGATGGCTGCGAGGCCCTCCATCTTGCGCTTGCCGTCATTAACCAATGAGGTGAGTTCCTGGAAAATGAGGCTCTGTCCCCCCTTCCACACAGCCAGGCAGGGAGTCGGGGTGGTGGGGTAGGAGGCACTGGTTAGTTACTTTTTTAACTCTAGTTATTTTCCAGAGCCATCGCCCAACCATCAACGCTCTGGACAATGCCCTGGAGTCAGAGGGTTGTTCGTGCCAGGTGCAGGGACGCTAGTGCCAGGCTAGAAACTGCCCCCTCCCAGGGGAGGGAGTGGCCCCCAACCTGTCAAAGTTGGTGCCTCTGATACACTGATGCAGCAATGGAGTGCGGCCTGGAACGCGACTCTAGCCAAAGCTTCTGGAAGGTCAGTGTGGGTGCATTCGGAGTCCAGTTCTCACCATCCCCCAGTCCTGGCCTGGGGCTGGATGAGGTAGGAGGGCTGACCCTAAGCAAGAGAGAGCGAATAGAAGGGGCGCCACGAGCTCTCCTGTGGACTTCTCTCTCCAGTTCAAAACTCTTTCTCAATCAGGCTCTATCCCTGGGGCACAGCCCTGGGGACACAGCCCGAGCACCTGCGTGGCCTCTGTTCCTCAGGGGTCACCCAGTAGGTTCAACTGGGGCGAGGACATCCTGGCTCGCTGTTCCTCAGAGCTCTGGAAAGTTTCTTGGCCCTCTTAGGAGAACAACTCTTCCAGTCCTGAAGAGTTCCCCTCACCTGCTCCTGCTACTGGAACTCCGTTCTTGAAAAAGCCAGAAGACTGAGCAGGCTGGCGGCTGCAAAGACCTCACCTGCTTTTCCCTCAGGGCAGAGTCCCCTATCTCTGCTCTCACTGGCTTCTGCAGGTGGGAGGCTGAGGAGCTGGGTGACTCATCCAATTTCTGGGAAGGAAAGGATCAGAAATTCCGATGGGCTTATTTATTTATGACTGAGATCTGGCTGAGGAGGCGACATGAGAAACATACAAGGGCTTGACAAAATGTAGCAAAGACTTGGGCAGCAGCCCTTGAGGAATCCATTCAGTTTTCTATTTTAAAAGGAAAAAAAAAAAAGCCTTCATTCCAAAGCCGCAAATGAACTTAACACCATCTGCTCATCTCCCAGCCAAGGAATACAATTCCAGGAAGCTGGAGAAGGGAGGCCTGGCGGGGCTGATATGTGAACAGCTGTTTATCCTCAGTGACTATTTCCATGTAGACCCATTGCAGGGATCTGCTGTTCTTTCCAGGGCAGAAAGGAGACAGAAGCCCAGTTCCCGGGTACAGCAGTCACACCGCACCCCCCCCCCCACCTTCTTCCACCCACTGACTGACATGCAGTGGCCCTTGCTCACTCCCCCTAGGGACTTGATGACAAGCCCAGGGACAAAGAAAAGCCAGGTCTCGACTCTGACCTACCCCACAGGGAGCCTGTGCGGGGCGAGGCCAGAAAACAGCCTCCAGTTGTTCAAGGGACTAAGGTTTCAGCTGATTCAAAGAAACACTTTTCCTGTTCCTGGGAAGCGAGCTTTTCTGAGTAACAAGTAACGTCCGGATTTTGCCATAAGATCAGGGTGGTGGGCTTTGCTCTGAATTCTAACCCTGTGACTTTGGCACATGTCCTCTCGATGTTGTAAAAGCGTGTGAGTGGAGGGGGAGGGGACGGTGGGGACTGGATCACTGCTGGACAGGAAATCATATAGGTAAAAAAAACAAAAAACACCAACAAACAAAAAAGATGACTGACGCTTTGCTTGGGAGTACAAACCCAGCCACACCTCGGCCTGAAAGGTCCGTCCAGGAAGATAAGGAACCGGACGGCAGAAGTCACACGCCGCCCAAGCCTCAGTGAGATCGGGGTGAAATGGAAACTTCCTGTTTATTTTAGCCCTTTAAAGCCGCGGGGGCGGGGATTTAAACCGCGGCTGCGGCACTGGAAAGAATCAGAACTGCTGGATCAGTCTGGAAAATTGTGGCGTTGCCTGCCCCGTCAACCACGCCCTCCCGTCCCCACCCGGGGCCAAGACAGAGATAATAGCATAATAACGTAAAGGATTTGCCCAGAACTTGCACCAGATCCTTTCAATTAGCTAATTTTAACCTCCCAGCATCCTTCTGGGGGTGGGGGTGGGGAGCAGATGCCATCCTCTTTTTTTTTTTTAAACACAACAGTGGCCTCCCAGGGAGGAGAAATGACCCAATCACACACAAGCAGCAACTCAAAGGCTGAGTCAGAACCTGGCTTGGTCTCAGAACCTACCCCCCAGCCCAGCTACTTCCTTCTAAATATTTTTAAGCCTTCAGTTTTGGGGGCCTTTAGTTTGAGCACCTGGGCTGTGAACCTCACGCTCATAGGCACGCATTTCCACTATCTCTTCCTGGGGAATCTCTGTGGGAGGTGGTCCTACCCAGCGCCACCCAACACCTCAGAGTAGTCCCAGGTAATTCTCCAGATGGTAGACAAGCAGGGCTTCCAGAATTTAGCACAAGGATGCTCCAACTTTGTCATGCCTTTGGAGCGTGTTAAAAACGCATACACCAAGGATGTGGAGAAACTGGAACCCTCATTCATTGCCGGTGGGATTGTTCGCTGGTGTAGCTGCTGTGGGAAACAGTTTCGCAGTTCCTCAAAAGGTTAGAGTTCTCCTATGACACAGCAATTCGACTCCTAGGTATCTACCCCAGAGTAGTGAGAACTTTGGTCCGTGTAAAAACTTGTACATCAATGTTCACAGCCACATTATTCATAATAGCCAAAAAGCGGAAACAGCCCAAATATCCAGCAAAGGATGAATGGATAAACAAAACATGGTCTATCCGTGCAGTTGAGTGTCATTCAGCAATTAGAAGGAATGAAGTACTGACACCTGTTACTACATGGATGAACCTGAAAAACATTATGCTGAGTGAAGAAGCCAGACACAAAGGACCATGTATGGTCAGGCCACCCAGGATGGCTGTTGTCTTGCTCTCTGTACATCCTCTGCTCGACTAGTGCCTGCTTTACTTGCAACCCTACTCACTTGACTGACCTTCGTACAGACTTGCCCCAGGCCCCAGCTAGTGACTATTCTTATCAAAGAGGTGGTGAGGGGCCTGCCCCTCTGCTGGTTTCCCTGGTAACCAGAGCCCACCTGAGGTCAATTCCCCCAATAACTGGTAATCTCCCCTCCCCCCAGCCCTGGAGCGGAGCCTGCTGCTCCGTCCTGCTCCAGGACCTTGCTTGAGACACGGAAGATTGATGTCTCTGTTGCAGACTCCGGGGGGCTCTTTATTCAGTCTTGAAGCTGGGTGAGTACAGGTCTTGTGGGCCGGCAGGGTGCACCCCAACAGACCACATAGTGTGTGATTTTATTTAAAGGAAATTTCCAGAATAGGCAAATCCATAGAGACAGAAAGTGGATTAGTGGTTGCCAGGGGCTGGAGGAAAGGGGGGGATGGGGAGTGACTGTTAATGGGTATGGAATTTCCTTTGGGGGTGATGAAAATGTTCTAAAATTAGCTAGTGGTGATGGTTGCAAAACTCTGGGAATATACTAAAAACCACTGACTTGCACATTTTAAAAGGGTGAATTTTCTCTTCACACGGAAAAAGTATTTTTTCTTTTTCTTTTGTATCTCCATGAGATGATGGATATTCATTAAATTTGTGATAATCATTTCATGATGTATGTAAGTCATATCTTTATGCTGTCCACTTTAAACTTACATAATGCTGTATGTCAACCATAGCTCCATAAAACCGGAAGTAGAAAAAAACCAGAAGTGAGTTTTACGGTATGTGAAATATATCTCAATTAAGCTATTACAAAAAAAAATGCAGATATCTGGCCTACCTGCAGAGTTCTGGTTTAGCAAGTCTGAGATGGGATCTGAGCACCTACCTTTTTTAGTAAAGTGCCATCAATGTTGGGGAGGGAGCGGTTTACAAGGAAATGTATGACATCACTCATGTCTCTGAGCTCACAGTCACCCTGAGGAAACACAGGAATCTCTTAGAGGACAATTCAGGCTCAGACTGTGTGGTCCTAGAGAAGAGTACCTAAGTTCAGGAGAGCGAGGACAGTTGTGGGTCAAGGTGGCCTGGGAGGGGTGGGGGAGCTGAGGTGAGCCTTGGGGGCAGATGGGAGTATGGGATTATGCAGACAGAAGGGATGCATTCCAGTGGGAGATCAGGCCTGGGAATGTGCATGGCAGGTGTTGGGAGTGGTTGGGGGTCCGCTCAGACTGACCCGGAAGGTGAAATTGGGGAGGTTGGGGAAGACGGGTTTGGAGGCATGGGCTAAGGTCCTCTGTGAATGCCAGGACGCGTTGTGGCTGGAGACGGGGAGCCAAAGATGCTTCCAGTGACATGAAGAAAGCAGGGCTTTAGGAGGAATAGGCTGGCACTTGTGTAAAAATGGACTGTAAGCAAGGACTGGCAGTAAAAGGGCAACTGAGAAGCCTGGGCAGGAATCGAGAAATGAAGTGGTGTGGGTCTAGGCTTGGGGCTTGACGGGGGACTGGAGAGGAAAGAGCAAGCTCGGAGTTTAAAGGGGAAATTGGCACGAGATTGGCTAATGGAGAATGAAGAAGGAGAAAAATCAGAGTGAAGCCTCCACCATTGTGGGCACGGAAGGAGGAAACACAGCAGATTCCCGAGCGAGACCAGGACCTGGTTTCAATCCCAGCTCTACCACTATTGGCTGTGTGACGTGGGCAAGTTATGTGACCTCTCTGTGCTTTAATCTTCCCAATGGTAAAGTGCAAATAACCATAGTAACGGCCTCATAGGTTGTCAGGAGGTATAACTGAGAAAAATCCACTTGAAAGAGGGAACCCTGGAGAATATGAAATGGGCTTTTCTCTCTTGTATTTCTGCAAGCCACCTTCTCCTTGGGCAGCCTGAGGAGCCATTTGCTTGGGAGTGAGGAAGGTTTTCCTAAATTTCTTGAGAGAATTCAGAGAGAATTTCTTGGAGAATTCAGATCACAGTATTTCTTCCACATTGGAGAGACAGTACCCTTTCCACCATCACTGGGGCCCCGGGACTTCTCTGTGACGAGGATGTGATCTAGAGGAAGTAAAAGCCCAGCCTCTGTCCTTTCTGGTCCCCAAGAATTGTAGGAAGACACATGGAGGCAGGGCCAGGAGAGGTGTGGCTGTGGGTCCCAAGGTCACTTTTCTGGGCTTCTGGCCAGGAGAGGATGGAAAGTTGGAGAAGTTAAAAGGGAAGCTAAAAGCAGGAGGCCATTGACTAGATTCACCTTCGGGGCCCTGAGAGGAGTGTGTCTCACACTATTCCCCCGCCTCCACATACACACACATACACACACACTCGGAGGCCACATGGGAAAGTCTTGGCAGTGCAGCATGGTGAGATAGAGGGGCAGGGGTGTGGCTGTCCAGGACTGTCCCCTGGTGCTGCACGGCCTGGGCAGAAATGTCTGTTTTGGCTGGATTCAGGCCAGTGGACTGAGGAATGCACAATCCATTGAGCCCCTAGACAGTTCTGCCCTGGGAAATAGAGAGAGTGGTACAGAGGTCCACTACATTTTGAGCTCTCCAAAGATCATCCTTGAAGCCAAGCTTGGTGAGCTCACTGACGAACAGGGTGGGGAGACCCATAAATGAGGGCAGATGAGGACGGAGGCCTGGGAGCACCCCCAGCCAAGAGGAGGACGAAAGACAGTCACTAAAGAGGCCGGAAGTGTAGCAGGAAAGCTGGAAAAGTGCTGTGTCAAAGAGGCCGGGCCAGAGCTTCAGTTCCATGAGTGCTCGGGATCCACCCACTGCACTGGGCGCCCAGTGAGGCTAACCCCTGGGGAAAGAGTTGCATTCCTTGTACGCTGCTGAGCCTGGAGGTCGCCTTACATCTCAGGATGGGCCCACAGAATTCTCCAGACCTTGAGTGTACTTTTCTGCAGGGACTGGAGCACTCCTGTGGGATCCAGGCTGACAGGACAGCAGGTCCCCATCCTGGAGGCCACCCAGGCCCTTATGGGTAGAGTCCCCGCTGAGGCCACACCTGTCAGAGCTGTGACAGGTGAGTCAGGCCTTCCACAGCCCAGGGGCGTGCTCCCTGTCAGCGGGCAGCCCGGGTCCTGGCTCTGGGCCAGAGGGCAGGGGAGCAGCTCAGTTCCTGTCCACTTCCATGGCAACCTGGGCAGGGCGGCCCCAGCCAGGTGCCAGCGTGGCAGAGGCTGTGGGAGTGCCCAAGGGCAGGTGGGCAGGTGACTTTCGTGGCCAGGTCTGCCCGGTCCAGATCCCTGAACTGGGCCAGGAGGGCGTGGCGGGCAGTTCCCGGAGGACGGCAGTGGCTGTGCAGACAACCCCCGATTTTATCACGACTTGCTCCTTCTTGTTTTTCCTGGCTGAGGTGATTTCAGTTGTGCCTTGCGTTACTTTCCATAGCCCCTGAACTGAAAAAGGAAGCTAAAAAGAAATGGCCCCTCTAGACTCTGAGGAAAGTTGGGGGATGAATTTTCAGACCCCTGGCTGAGAAGGGAAGAGGAGGGGATGTCACTTTCTGATGCTTTGAGAAATTGCAGTAACGACAAACCGTTTTTCATGTCATATATTCATCCTTGTGACACAACGTGGATATGGCACAGCCCCATTTACCAAACCATTTTGAGATTTTTATGATTTGAAACCCTTGTGTTTTCTGCCACTTTTTATGTGTAAAAGCTGTTCCCTCAAATGATTAAAGTAGACAACTCATTCTGGCTTTTAAAGCCACTGTGGATTGATCCTAGCGCCACAAAAATCAGTCTTCTCCCTCAGTACTGTCATACAAACTCCAAGCTTGTTCATTCATTTATTCATTCATCCATTCGTTCATCTATTCATCCATCCATCCATCCATCTATTCATTCAGTAAACAGTTTTTGAGCATGAAATGTGTGCCAATATATTGCTTGAAGCAGGGGATGCAGACATGAAAGATAGTCAACGGGGGCAGGGAGGTAGAAAATAAAAACTAATGTCCCATTCCATTCCGTGTGAGCGTTATGCTAGATGCTACAGATGTTGCCTCCCTGGGGCCCGAGTTCACCTGTAGCTGTGCTAGGCAGGTGACCACTTTCAACCTCAGGGTCTGCCGCTCTCAGCTTCTCAATTTGAGAACCTGGAGGGGCAACTGGGAATTGTAAGAGGGGAGTGGTTACCAACTGGGGATGGGAGTTGGCGGAGAGATGCCCCAGCCTCCTGTCTCCAGTGGGACAGTTTCTAGGGGATGGTCCCCCTCCTCCCAACTCAGAGCATCCCCAGTGGGATTTAGTCCCCGTGCCCACGGTGATAATCAGCTCATAAATGTATCATTTATTGGTTTCCCTCTCTGTCTCACTTTTCCCATTCTTTCACTGGTGATTCCAGGGGTTTATCTCTCAAACGACCCGCACCCAAAGTCCTTGTCTCAGTGTCTCTTGGTTTGCTTTTTAGGGGAGCATAAACAAAGACAGGAGGGCTGTGAATGCTGTGGGAGGGGTTCACGGGAGCACAGAGGAGGGGCCCTAAATCCAGACAGGGTGGGCCATGAGAGTTTCACCAATCAGAAGACGCTGAACCAAGGCTTTGATGAGAAGCCGACTTGGTCAGGCAAAGAGGGAGAAGGGTTCCAGGTGGAAGGATCAGTAATTGGAAAAGGATGTGTGTGAGAAACCGTGGAGAAGGGCAAAGAGTTCAGAACGACCAGACTGTAAGGTACGCACGCGTGAGAGCTGCCGCATGAGCAGCAGGATGCTCTTTGCAGCCAGGGCTGGGATGAGCTCCGAGCCTGCGGGGTCCCTTTAAGCCCTCTTCCATTTGCCATCAAGTCCTTTCTCAATTTCAAAATCCGTTCACCGTGAGCAACGCCCCCCCACCTCATCGAGCCTTCTTCCCCAACTGGCTCCCGCTGGAAAAAAAGAGACACAGCTGATACTAAAATGACAACTTTTTAGCAAAAGTTTAGAAATCTTTCACAAACATAAGAACAAAACCACATTTCTACCCTAACTACCGTTTCTTTTCACCCTACTGTTTCGAGGGAAAGAATGCGGCTAAAGCAGCCATCAGTGCATCATCGCTTCTTCCCGCAGTAAACATTTATGGGGCAGTGACTGGGAGCCAGGTGGGTGCAGAACCAGCACGAGGAAACAGCAGGTGCTGTTTTCACAGGGGAGGTCTGGGTGCCCACTTGTAAGGGGACCTTTGCATGAAGATGAGCCGTTGCATTGATAACCAAATAGAAGTCACCAGCTGAACAGAGGGGAAGTTTCTCCTTCCTTTTCTCCTTTCCTCCCTCCCTCCCCCTCTCTCCCTCCCTTCTTTCCTTTTCCTTCCTCCCTTTAAAGAAAGGTAGTTTCATTCTCTTCTAAGTACCCACAAGGGCAGAGCTAATCTTGTTCTTTTGTTTGTATTTATTTTTCTAAACAGATAATACACACACCTTTGTTCTCAAAAGAGAAGCAAAGGTAACCTGGGAACAATCTTTCTCCTTCCTCTGTCTCCTTCTCTGTCACCAGATCCCCTCCCCAAAGGGTTCTTGGGACTGGTTTCTTATGTAACTTCCCAAAATACACTGTGCACTTACCAACATATCGGATTGTATATATATATAGGCCCCATGTAAATAGCATTCTACACGCCACCTAAACCTTACATTTTTACCTAAAAATAATTCCTGGAGATGTTTCTGCATCAGCGTCTCTGGAGTGGTCTCATGTGGGAGCCATACCATCATGCACTTGGCTAGCCTGCCCCTCGATGAGTGTTTAGGTTGCACACAGACTGTTACAAACAATGCTGCAGTGTATGTTGTTGTCTCTGGATCATCTTGCACACGTGTGAGCATATCCGTAGGATGAAAAGGCGGAGTTGCTGCGTCAAAGGGATGAGCACCTTTAATTTTCATAGATATTGCGAACTTGCCCTCCTTAGAGGTTATGCCTATTTAGATGCCGGTGAGGAATACATGAATAAGCCAGTTTCTCCACACCCTTCTAAACATAGCATATTTGTTTTCTATGGCTGCATAGCCTTAATTCAGTAGCTTAAAACCCCACCCATTTATCAGCTCACAGTTCTGTAGGTCAGAAGTCTGGCACAACATAGCTGGGTTCTCTGCTCAGGATCTCACAAGGTTAAAATTAAGGTGTTTGCTGGGTTGAGTTCTTGTCTGGAGGCTCTGGTGAAATATCTGCTTCCAAGCTTGTTTCTGTTGTTGGCGGAATTCACTTCCTCATGGTTGTAGGACTGAGATCTGCCTCTCCTTGCTGGCTGTCAGCTGGGGGCCACTCTCAGCTCCTAAAGACTGCCGGAATTCTGTGCCACATGGCCCCCTCCATCTTCAAAGGAACAAATCCTTGTGCTTTGAATCTCTGCCTTCCCTGTCCTAACCTCTAGGTCTAGATTTAAAGGCTCATGTGATTAGGTCAGGCCCATCCAGGTCATCCTAAGGTCATCTGACTTGGGAACTTAATCACATCTGCAAAATCCCCCCACAGCAACACCTAAATTAGTGTATGAATGAAGAACTGGGAGAAGGTGCTGGTATACCATGGGGTGGGAGTTTAGGAGCCTACCTTAGAATTCTGCTGCCACACACTGAATTATCAAACTTTTTGATCATTGTTAATGTAAGAGATGAAAATGGAATTTATTGGATATCTCTCTTTCTATGCCTAGGAATCTTCATATATTTAATATTTGTATTTCTTTGGGGTTTTTTGCTGAATAATATCTGCTTATATCCTTTGCCCCATTTTCTACTGGGTTCCTGGTCTTTTTCTTTACTTTTTTTTTTAATTAGAAGAGCTCTTTATATGTTAAGGATCTTTCCTATCTTAATGACTTTGTTTGTCTTATTTATTTTACCTGGAACCCCACCCTCCTTCTTGCTGCCTTCTGAAATACCATTCATTCTTTACAGCCCAGGTCAAAGACATGTTGCCCAGAGGGCCATGCCTGACCATACCAATGCTTACTTATCAACACCTCTTGACTCTTTTCCTATGCAGTTCTATGCTTTGTTGGTTACTCTTGGCTCCCTAGTTGGGATGTTGAGCATCTTTATTGCAGGGATCCAAAGAGATTCAGGTATAAGACTGAGCATGTGATCTACACAAAACTAGCAACTGTGAACTGATAAATGGATGCCTTGAACTGGAAGTTAAAATTGCAGGCTTTGTCTTCACATTTCCTATGTTCATTACAAACACACATCAGCATACACCCTTAACAGCCTTGTCTTTGTGGCATCCACCCATTTGTATAATTATTAAATGATATTAGAGTGTATTAATGAGTAATCTCTCATGTAGTCACTCTTTTTTGTTAGTTTGTTTCTCTTTAGCATGGTTTAATTAGTGAAATTTGCCTCCAAATCTGTAACATTTTTGATATTATTTGATTTGAAATTAATTTAAGATTTTATTAGAGAATATGTGTTGATTTTTTAAAGAGTCAAGTGGAACTGAAAGACTCATAATAAATCAGGGCAATCACCCTGCCCCAGCCATCCTTATCTCCTTCACTTTTCTTCCAAAGCAGGTATTTTTAGCCCTTTTCTCTCTTTCTCCTGATATATGTCTCCATATTTCTCATTAGTGCACTTAAACCACTATGTTTTATTTTTTAAGTTTAGATGTTATCTCTGACTTCCTATCATGGTGATGAAGACTGGACCTTTTTACACACCCTGATCCCATTTTTCCCCTCCTGCTCCCCACAACAGGGCTACTTTACCATTTTTGGTTAGAACAAGTCACTGTTCATATTATTATGACCATGCAAAAACTCATTGCTGGGTTAGATTGTGCTCCATAGCCATACTTCCTTTCTGACCCAACAGCTCTATAAACGTGGATGTATCAGTTAGGATGCACTAAGCTGCAAGGAACAGAAAACCCATCTCACCAACAATGGCTTAAACCATAAGGCTCTTTCTTACTTTCTTAGATTGTGTAAAGTAGAAGGGCCAAGTGTTGGTTCAGAGGCTTGGCAGTGTCATCAAAACCCAGTCCCTTCCTTCCTTCCACCCTGCCATGCTGTGTCCTGGTTTTCATATTCAGTTTTGCTCCTGATAGTCACAAGATGGTTGACATAGCTCCAAGAGTCACACTGCATCATTCAGGAAGAAAAAGAAAATTCTCTTCCCATGCTGCTCTCTTTTATTTCGATTGGAGGGGGAGATAATTCCTTTCCCAAAGATCCAAGTGGACTTCCCTTTATAGCTCATGGGCCAGAACCAGGTCACATGAGCTCCCAGCTGCAAGGGAGGCTGGGAAAGCAAGTATCTGGCATTTTCACTTGCTACAATGAGAAGAGACGTGGGGAATGAGCAGCCAACCAATGGCATAAGCCTGTTAGGTTGTTTTTTTTCCACAAGTGGCCAAAGATTCAACTTTAAATGGCTTAAACAATAATGGGGTTTGTCATCTCTTAAAAGAAGAAGTCCAGAGCTAGGGAATTTCAGGGTTAATTTAGTGATTCAACAGTATGAGCAGAGATCCAAGCTTTTTCCATCTTTCTGCCGTGTTATCCTCAATTATTGGCTTTAGTCCTCTGGCTTGTCTCCTTATGGTCACAGCAGGGCTGCAGCAGCTGCAAGGATCACAGAGCATCAGGTGGACTGAAGAGAGAATGTCTTGTCTTCTTGTCCTTTTCTTTTTTTTTTTTTTCTTGTCCTTTTATTAAGTGTGAAAACTTTCTTGGAAACTTCATAGCAGACTTCTTTTCAGGCCTCATTGACCAGTATTGTGTCACTTGTTTATTTGTAAACCAGTCACCATCAAAGGGAATGAATTACCATAATTGACTTTAACTAATCAGGATTCTCTCTCAGGGGGACAAAGAGGAGTCCTAACACTCCTGGAGTAGATGAAACTGACCTATACTTAAACAAAATCAGAGTTCCATTAGCAAAGAAGGGAGGATGGCTATTGGGGAAGCAGCAAATAATGTCTGCACACCTTCACTTTTTCCTGGAGTTTATAATTGCCTTGATTTTTTTATTCACCTATTTTTTTTTAATTCCATAAATATTTATTGAGGCTCTACCAAATTCTACGCACTATTCTAGGTATTGGGTATTCCTCTTAAACAAGAAAAACTTAGTACTTGACTTTATGGACTTTAGGACAAGATCATACAGGTTGGGAACATTGATTGGTGGATAGTTTTCTAAGCCATCATTAGTAATTGTCTCCTGTAATTCATGTGGGTCTACATGTACTTGTTTGAGGAACTCAGCCTGCTCAACAATTATTTATTCTTCTTTGAAATTCAAACATTTCTTGACTTGTCTCTGAATAATTAATTTGAATTCTTAGGAGGTTTTACAGTTTCAATGGTCAATCACTTTTCAGATCCCTCAAACTGGATAATCAACAAAACAATCTCACTTCCCTACAAGCAAAAGGACCAATACTTTTGTTTTCCTGTGATGAATGCCTTTAGGAACATTCAAGCATTCCTGATAATGTTTCTTTTAACTACTGTTCTCATTGAGAAATAATAGAAGGATGAGGCCACGTTACGATACAGAAGGAAGAGGGATTTTTAAAAGATTTCATGCGTCTTTCAGACTGTCCTATTCAGGGCTCTTTTTTCCCCTATTGAATTCAAATAATCAATAGATGCTCTCAAGATTTGCCTCTACTGTCGTTAGCAATCGTCTCCTACAAGTTTGTTTCTAGGAGCTACAAAATTTCAGAAGTTTTTCTTTCTTCTAAACTCTGCCACCACTTTGTAAGTTTTGCGCCTCCAAAGTCAGGATTTATATTTTTGAGGGGACACGCCAGCAGTCTTAGCAGCATGACTTTATGACTCATAAAAATAAAAATATGTAATCAAGTAGTTAACTACCACAATAGACTGTAAAGTTCAGGAGCTTTCACATTAACTATAGTGTTTTCATAAAATATTTTAGGAATGAAAGGGAAGCCTTCTTATGTTTGAATTTAGATAAATCTTTCTAAGAGATAAATTTTCACTCAATACCCTTGGCTAATTCTTCTGAAGCTTTAGAACCAAACTTTTCCACAATTGTTCCCCTTTTTGTTAGTGTTGATAAAGAACACAGGTTTTACACTTGTGAAAATTGATGTTTGGTACAATCTGAAATCATGGCTGCCTTAGGTGATGGGGTGATTCATTTAAAAGACAATTGTTTATTTGACAATAAAATGACTCTTCCATTTTAATAGAATAATTTCATGCAAATTTTCTTCACAGACATAGTAGAAGCTGCAGACCCGGCAGGGTTCTGAGGGTTCTTTGGTTGTGCTGGTGAAGTCAGACTTCACACTGTAAAAAAATTTGTCACTTTCCCACTGTGTACAAATGGCATGAGGTCTACTTTGTAAAACGACATGTTCTTCTCATGCTTCTTGCACTCGTTTGGACACCAAAACTAAAAATTGCATTTAAATGTTTCCTCAGACTCTTCAGACAGCCTGGAACTGTTGACAAAGTTAGTCCAACTGATTCAGACACAGCCCACCGGGGACAGCCGAGGAGGCTCCCAGCGCGCCCAGCGCCCAGGCCTTCAGTTGCTCGTGAGTTGCCCAGTTCTTCCTAGCCTCCAGCTGGGCTGTGCTCCTCCAGCTCGTGTTGCTGCGTCTTCCCTCTCAGGTCCAGGCCTGCTCTTACCCTTTGGTCTCCTCCAATGATCTCAGCTGCCTCAGGCCAGGCGCTCACTGGGCTTATCTTGCTTGGCTTTGCCCCCAGCTCTTCCTGTTCTAGCTGCTCAGGGAGGTGTTCCCTGGTTTACCCTGGCCCACCCTGGCCCCTCGTCCTCAGGCATTCATCCAGAATGTGCTGCACATACAATCCGCCCTCAACAGACTGTGGGTCACTGTGAGCCCAACTTTGTGAATAATTGTGAGGCGGTGTTTTTGTTTTTGTTTTCAGCCGTACCATCTCAAAAAGTGCTTAATGATTTGGTTCATTTAGATATAATCCATCAAGATCCTGGAATCTAGGGGGAAATGATGATTTGCAATGACATGCAGATAGACTATGTCAAATCAAGGCTGCCCCAGGATAGCCAGAGCTTATGATCAACATCTGGAAAGCATCTGCATGAATGATGTGGCCGCAACAGATACCAGAGAATTGGAAATTTTAAGAACTATCCTGAGGGTTTCTGGGTCCTAAGAACAGGAAAGCAAAGTCCTTGCAAATTATATAGCAAACTGATATAGCAAACTTTTTTTTTAAACAAAAACAAAACCCTCTTTATTACAAACTAAAACATAGGCGCAAAACAAACGTATGACTTAACGAATTATTTTAAGTCGAACATCCTTTTAACTACCGCGTCAAGAAATAGAGCTTTGCCAGGTACCTTAGAAACCACTTCGTGTTTCCCATCCAAATCACAGCCCCCTCCCGTGCCCAGAAGTAACCATGATCCTGCTAATCACACACGCACACAAATAGTTTTATCACCCAATTTTGCATCCCTACATAAGTTTTGCTTGCCTTTTAATTTGCAATTCTCTATTTATTTATATTTAATGAGGCACTGGGGATTGAATCCAGAACCTCATGCATGCTAAGCATGCGCTCTACCACTGAACTATACTTACCCACTAGCTTACCTTTTGAAAACTTTTCTTTAAATGTCTTCTAAGTCATTTTTAACCTATTTCCCCCCTTCCATCCCTTTCTTTTCCTTACAATTTTTCTGCTGAAGGTTCCTGAACCATTTTGTCCTGTAGGGTTTCCAATAGTCTGGACGTTGTCCATTCACATTCATGGCCTGGTTCCGCCATGTTCCTCTGCCTTCCATCAGAGGAGAGCTGGTCTACGAAAAGGAGAAATGGCAGTTGTGACCACCTCATCAGCTCATCCGTGGTCTTTCCCCCAGACAGCCTGTGGAGGGGCTGGTGCATATTTAGCTCTCCATAGCTGAGGTGGCACCTGCTTCTTCGATCTGGTCCACTGGGCTCCAAGCAAGCCTGGCTGCCCTCATGGAACTCCCTCCTGGTGCCCCCCACTCCATCCCAGAGCCAGGGGACCTTGCACATAGCCACAGTCCCCTGGCTTCATTCATAGCTCTGGCTGGCTTCCATGAGGCTGTAGCGGGGAGCACCCAGGCCTCTCTACAAAAGATGCTGTAGAGCCTGACTGGGTTGGGGCCTGTCTTCCCACAAAACAGCTTTGCAGTAGGTCAGGCTATCTCTGCCTGCGGTAATGCCTCTGGCGAGCTGCTTCAAAAGTGAGCTTGTATGTGGGCAGGGGCAAAATAGGAGTATGGGATTAAGAGGTACAAAGTACCATTATATAATAAATAAGCAACAAGGATATATTGTACAACACAAGGAAATATAGCCATCATTTTGTAATAACTTTATTTAAAAAAAGTTTTTTTGGTGGGGGAGGTAATTAGGTTTGTTTATTTATTTATTTACTTAATGGAGGTACTGGGGATTGAACCCAGGACCTTGTGCATGCTAGGCACACACTCTACAACTGAGCTATACCCTCCCCCCTTATAATAACTTTAAATGGAGTATAATCTATAAAAATATCGAATCACACGCATGCACACAAAAAGTGAGCCTGTATCCCATGAAACACAACAGATTGCCTAGAGGTATTTTTTTGTCACAGTCTTTTACAGCCCTGTCCCGGGTAGGCTTACAGCTTGAGCTGGGCTGCCCCAGGCAGCAAAGGGCGGTCCTAACCTAAAATATTGGCAATAGCCCTGGGCCCTGGGCAAGAAGACCTTGCCCTGGTCTCCATGCTTTGGAGGATGCCAGCTGCCACGGGAACACGCAGAAGATGCCTGAGAGAGACTGCGTGGACATCTCCACCTTGGGATCCAGTGGTCATTGCCTGCAGAGCCCTGAGCTGTGCCCTTCTTGGGACAGCCACTGGCATGACTAACAACTGTTCAGGCCCTAGGGAAATATTTCTGCACAGCGATCACACTGTGTTTTCAAAACAAAAGGCACTGTTTATGGATGCCATGGAGGTTTGTGGGCTGTGCCTCCTCTGATCTTGGAGATGGCCAGGGCTTCAGAGGGCAGGGAAGATGTGAGCTGCAGAAAGTTTCAGTGAAAGAAAAGACGAATTAACTTGTCAAGCCCTTCCTTCCAGAGAGAGCATGCATGCAAGCGATTGACACATAACTAAGTATAATTTCCCATGTGCTGTGTGTCCATCCATATTCTCGTTTCCCTTAGCGTTCCAAATTGTGGAGGCTAGGAACACCCTGAGACATCAAAAAATTCGTATTACTCCTGAATCTGTAATATGCATGATATCTGTGCACACACTCACTCATAATGTGCAGGAGGCATGATGCTAGCTGGCTCTGCAGTGCAGCCTGGCTGGACATGGAACACTAATCATGCAAAACGTTATACGTTTATGAAGACGTTTAACAAGATTTCATTAAAATTTCATATTAATAAAAATTTCAGCAGGATTTAAATCACTTTAAATTCTATGTATATATTTTAAGTAGATTTGTGCTATGAGGGTCAGCGGCTGGCGTCTTACAAATGTGGTGGCTGGACCAGCCCTCATCCTGGCCCCACATTGTCAGGCAGCTGAGAATAACGTTGCAGCAGCCCTGGCTGACTGCAAACTGCTTTCTTTAAAGCTCAATGCCTGAGCCATTCTCCTTGGAGAATGCCACTGTTTCCTCCCTTTTTCCTTTTATCTCTAATATTTCAATTTTGAACACAGATTACTCGATTAATTATAGTCCTAAAAACCTTCAACTGTTTCGTGGTAGCCCAGAGTAGTAAAATGTCAGGATTTCTCCTCTTATAACTTTGCTGCTGCTTCCAAATGCTCTACTTTTCTAAGTTCAACTTTTCCAAATGACTTTTATCATCTGAAAAAAAATTATAAACGAAAAAAAATCCAACAAACTTCTGTTGTTGAGCGGGAGGTAACTCTTCTTGATCAGGAATCTGGTTCGTTTAAACCCCAATACATTTTCAGACAATCGATTCAGTCATTCAGTGACTATTGGCTGAGCGCCTACTACATGGCGGGCACCATTCTGAAAGCTGGGGGTAGAGCAGCAAATCTTTTTTCTTTGGGAAAAAAAAAAGCCACAGGAAGATGCCAAATGGATGATGGTTGGGGATGAGGAAAGGCAGGCACAGGACGGAGACTTAACTCTGAATCGATTTGGGATTAGTTTATTTTGTCCTCCACCTAAGTCCTCCTACCTATGAAATGATTTCAATCTTCTATACACAAGCTTATGCAACAAGCACTATTTTATTTTATTTTTTTCATTAATGATTTTTATTCCAGAAGCTTACTCAGGTTTTACATGTTTTACTTAAGCCAGAATTTTTAAATAAAATTTATTGTAAAAAAAAAAAAACTTACCCTAGAAGCAATAGAAATCTTGATTACTTTTATAACTTTTTAAACATTATAATTTAATTTTATTTTCTTCCAGTTTTATTGAGATATGATTGACATACAGCACTGGATAAGTTTAAGGTGTACAGCATAATGATTTGACTTACATATAACACGAAAGGATTACCACGATAAGTTTAGTGAACAGCCATCATCTAATACAGATACAAAAGAAAACAATGCTTTTCCTTATGATGAGAAGTCTTAGGATTTACTTTCTTAACAACTTTCATGTATAAATACAGCAGTGCCAATTATATTAATCATGTTGTATTACATCCCTAGTACTTACTTATCTTATAACTGGAAATTTGTACCTTTTGACCACCTTCATCCAATCCCCCTCTCCCCATAAACTACAAATCTGATCATTTTTCCTATGAGTTTGTTTAGCTTTAAAGTCTACTTGACCTACAACACTATGTTAGTTCCTGGCACATAACATACTGATTTGATATTTGTACACATTACAAAATGATCACCATGGTAAGTCTACTTACCATCTGTCACCATTCAGAGATATTACATAATGGGGACAGGGTGTAGCTCAGTGGTAGAGTATGTGCTTAGTATGTATGAGGTCCTGGGTTTAATTCCCAGTATCTCCATTAAAAAAAAAGATATTACATAGTTATTGACTATATTCTCCACAGTGTACATTTCATACACATGACTCATTTATTAACAAATTCTATTTTAAATGGATAGTTAATTTTTCCAATGAAATGGAATAATTTTTATAGGTTAAACATATTCATTTACATATTTCTTAATTCTCTAGGTTAGAGCCATTGCACACTAACCCCTTTGGAAAGATAAGATGGGGACACCAACTGCCACCCATTGGATTCACAAGATAGCTGGGACCAGAATTTGGGGAGACAGAATTGAGTCACTGACAATCTAAGGGGTTGCTAAGTGATCTGGGACAATTCCTCTAACCTTTTGAGGAGATTTTGCTCAATTGTCTTTAATGTTCTGCCTTATCTCAAACCCCTCATTGTCCTCCGGTTTCCTCCGGTTAAACCTGCGGTCGGCAAACCCGAGGTCGGGTTCTGTCCCAGGTCGCTATTTTTGGCCCCTTCAACAAACTACTCTTCTCAACTACTCTGCTTCTCTTTTGTGACATCACATAAATCCTAGGAGTTGTTCCCCTCCCAGTCACTGGAGGGCTGTGCTATCTGTGGGGTAATAATGTTCTGAGAATCTTTCGGCCCCAAATTTTATCTAACGGGTAGGCACGGATGACATACACATTTCTATCCTTGACTTAGAGGTTCAGCTTTAAGGATCCAACTGCCCACTGGCCATTTCACTCTCCCCTCTACGTTTATTTTTTTACCCTGTGTTCTCTTAGCTGATGGCACTTCCTCCATTTAAGTAACCTAGGGAGCTCTAAAATGAAATAATTTTTGAGATGGGTTTTTCTGACATACAAATTCTTCAGTTTAAAAATCATTTTGAGTAGGAAGGTAGAGCTCAGTGGTAGAGAGGGTGTTCAGCATGCACGATGTCCTGGGTTCAATCCCCAGTACCTCTGCCAAAAGAAAGAAAGAAAGAAACCCAATTCCCACCTGTCACCCTCAAAAAAGACAAAGCAAAAAATCCATTGTGAAAAGGCTCGACGAGAATGCATAATAACCCGAATCAGCCTCTTTCATGGAGTCATGGGGCAGGGAGAAGTCCAGCAGCTGCTCCCCAGCTGAGAAATCCTCTGTGGATTTTGCATTAGTCGAAGATTTCAGTTTCTTTTCTTTTTTTTTTTTTTTTTAACATTTTTTATTGATTTGTAATCATTTTACAATGTTGTGTCAAATTCCAGTGTAGAGCACAATTTTTCAGTTATACATGAACATACATATATTCATTGTCACATTTTTTTTTGCTGTGAGCTACCACAAGATCTTGTATATATTTCCCTGTACTCTACAGTATAATCTTGTTTATCTATTATACAATTTTGAAATCCCAGTCTATCCCTTCCCACCCCCCATCCCCTTGGCAACCACAAGTTTGTATTCTATGTCTATGAGTCTATTTCTGTTTTGTATTTATGCTTTGTTTGTGTGTTTTTGTTTTTGTTTTTGTTTAGATTCCACATATGAGTGATCTCATATGGTATTTTTCTCTCTTTCTGGCTTACTTCACTTAGAATGACATTCTCCAGGAGCATCCATGTTGCTGCAAATGGCATTATTTTATTCTTTTTTATGGCTGAGTAGTATTCCATTGTATAAATATACCACTTCTTCTTTATCCAGTCATCTGTTGATGGACATTTAGGCTGTTTCCATGTCTTGGCTATTGTAAATAGTGCTGCTATGAACATTGGGGTGCAGGTGTCATTTTGAAGTAGCGTTCCTGAAGATTTCAGTTTCTTGCTCAAAGGAATAGCCGAGAGGGTTCTCTAATCCACCCCCACCCCACCTGCCATGTAGGGGTGGGGACCCCAGTGTGATGGGCACACCCTTGATGAAACCTAGAACTTGCCAGCTGCTGAGAAAAAGGCAGGCAGGGTCGGGGCACTTAGCCAGAAGGGCAAAGTTCAGTCCAGGCCTCCTACCCCTTCCTGACCAGCTGCGAAGCCCCAAGCTTGGCATTTGAAACTTGCGTATTTTGTAAATTGACCCCAAATTGAAGAGAGAAGGTCACTTCCATTGGAGGGGGTGGAAATGGCGTCGCTGGGGTTAGGGACCACAGAAGGAGCAGCCCCCACTCTGTCCCTACCTGGTGGAGGGAAGGAAACAGGGAAGACCTCAGTGAGGGCCTCTCCTGTTACCTCTCTTCTAGCTTTGGGTGCAGTGTGGCCAAACTCACACTAGCTGAAGCCTGGTTGACATTCAACTTTAGTTGTGATGGAACTTCCTGCAAAAGCATGGTTGTTTCCTCATGTTTGTAGAGCTGGAGGAAAGCCTGGCAAAATTCCTCTTGCCAAGGGTCTGATTACTTCCTTCTTGAGTTCATTTGGATCTGATCCCACCCCCAGTACCATCCTTAGATCTGGGCTATATAAGCGGTTCCCCCAGTGGTTCTGAGTATCCATTTTCTTCCTTCTCTTAGAATCTCGATTTATGGTTCTGGAGGAACTCATGGCATTAAAGTGATTTTCCCAACATGGCAGCTTAGGAACAGCGGCCAAATATTGAATGACATTTAAAAACATATAAATCATATAAACAATATTTTAAAACATACAACAATGTAAGAAAATTTTATATTACTCTTAATTTGTGAAATGTGATACCAGATTTTTATACTATTTTGCTGTTATAAAATATTTAATAAGAACTAAAGTTTCAAGAATTAAAATATCTTTATTTAAATAATTCAGAGAAAAAGTTGATACCTGTTGATTATATTTACCATTTAATTAAGATGTTTTTATTATGGTAAAATACATATAACATAAAATTTACCACCTTAACTATTTTTAAGTGTACAGTTCAGCAGTATTAAATATATTTATATTGTTTTGCAATCATCATCTCTGTCCCTCTCCAGAACTCTTTTCATCTTGCAAAACTGAAACTCTGTACCCATTAAATACTAACTCCCCAGACCCTCCACCCACAGCCCTTGGCAACCACTGCCATTTAATTTTAATACACAATTTGGAATATTTGATAAGAAAAGTATTTTTTAAATATATGAAAATGTTTAAATATTTTGATTTTTACTACCCACTTTAATTTAAAATTTTGATATAAATATATTAAAAATGTATACAATTTTAATGCAATAAATCTTGTGAGATAATAGAATATATATATATATATTGGTCTCTGTCCCTGGTTTCTGGCACAAAGCTCCCCAAACCGTTGTAATTTTCTAAGCGATAAGAACACTAGTAGCATCTTTCGTTCCGGTATTTGATCTTTCGCCCCTGTTCCTGACACAGAGCTCTTAAGTCCCTTGGAATTTCCTGGGTGATAGCAGTGTCTTTTGTTCTAATGAGGTGACTCTTGGTGGGGTCCTGCATGGGGGCCGATCACTAGGAAGACCCAGCCATGATTAGAAGCTTGGAATTTTTTGCCTCATCCTCCATTCTCCAAAGATGGGAGAGGGGTTGAAAATGGAGTTAATGATGAACCATGCCTCCACAAAAATCCCAAAAGTACCAGGTTTGGAGAGCTTCTGGGTTGGTGTGGAGATCTGGGGAGAGTGACGCATCCTGAGAAGGCTGGAAGCTCCACCCCCTTCCCACATACTTTGTCCCTTGCATCTCCTCCATCTGCCTGTTCATCTGTATCTTTGATCATATCCTTTATTTTTTTATTTTTTTTAAATTTTTTGTGGGGGGAGGTAGTTAGGTTTATTTACTTATTTTTAGAGGAGGTACATAGGGATTGAACTCGGGACCTTGTGTATGCTAAGCATGTGCTTTACCACTTGAGCCACACCGTCCCCCATCATATCCTTTTATAATCAATTGGTAAACAGTATGTAAACTGTTTCTCTGAGTTCTGTGAATTGCTCTAGTAAATTACTCAAACCTGAGGAAGGGGTCATGGGAACCTCTGATTTATAGCCAGCTGGTCAGAAGTACAGGTGATAACCTGGGCTTGTGGTTGGCATCTGAAGTGGTAGGGAGGGGCAGTCTTCTGGGACTGAGCCCTGAATCTGTGGGATCTGATGCTGTCTCGAGGTAGATAGTATCAGAATTGAGCTGAATTGTAGGACTTCCAGCTGGAGTCACAGAGAATTGCTTGGTGGGGAAACCCCCACACATCTGGTATCAGAAGTGTTGTGTGTTTGATAATAGAGTAAGTCAAAGGGATATATAGGAGGGAGACTAAATTTTTTTTAACATCTTATGTTAAAATCCTTTAGATAATTACTATCAGTTTTTAATTATAGTAGCATAATTTGTGACTTTGTAAACAAAAGGCAATAAAATGAAATTTCTGCAACATATATATGCTAATATGTGAATTAGGTATGTTTTTATTTTATTACTCATCCAAACTCACAAAATACATGCACAGACATAACTGATTTCTGTTGTCTTTGATATTTTACTGACTTCAGTCATATTAAAAAAATCATAGCTCCACATACATATTTATCAATTGTGTCATTGTGAGGGTATATTTGTCAAGATAGGAGAATAGAACATATTTTATTGAACAGTTTGGTGTTTAATGTAGTCTTTAGATATATTGTATAGGGGCCTTCTTTTGTACTCTTGTCCTGGATTGTATGCTTGTGGCCAGAGTTAGCAAACAAAAATGCAAAAGCCAAGTTAAATCTGAATTTCAAATAAACAATGAATACATTGTTTAAGATAAGCGCATTCCATGAAATATTTGAAATATACTAAAAAACTATGCACTGTTTATCTGAAATTTAAAATTCCTGGGTAGCTGTTGTCTACTTTATCTGGCAACCCTACCCAAATTCCTCAAATGTAAGGAGGAGACTAGCCAACAACCCACTCTAATCTTCTGTGAGTTTTTACTGTAATTCAACCTTGCATAACCCGCTATGGTTTGAAAAAACAAAACAAAACAGAAAAAGTGCCTTAAACTTACACGTATGATTTAACAAATATTTCTAAAGTGAACACCCATGTCACCAACACCCAGATCAAGAAATAGGACGTCACTCCTACTTTCCAAGTCCCCAGGTAACCCCATCCTTCCTGATCACTATCTTCTTCTGTCCTCAAGAAATATTCCCTCTCCTGACTTTTACAGTAATAATTTCTATGCTTTTCCTTATATAAAAAATTTTTTTCATTTAACTATAGTCGATTTACAATGTTGTGTTCGTTCCTTATATTTTGACCTCTCATGTGTGCATTTTAAAACAATGTGGTTTAGCTTTACCTTTGCTTGAATTTATAGAAATCAATTATACTGTGTATATTTTTGAGGGGGAGGTAAACACTCTGTTGCTTACTCCCACTGCTGTATAGTATTCCATGGTATGAATATTACATAACTGATTTATTCTTTCTGCTATTGGTGAACACTCGGGGTGTTTCTAGCTTGGAGCAATTATAAACAATGCTACCAAGACTATTTTTGCACACGTATCCTTGTGCACGTACACAAGGGTTTCACTAGGGACACTCTAGGTTTTAAATTCCCCAAATATGGAGAGGAAACAAACATCCAAATAGGATTCACTGTACATCTTGGAAGTCTGTGCTTAAGAGACACATGAATGAAAACAAAAATGAAGACTCTTACCTAATTCAATGAGCCAACTATTGTTCAAGTTTAAGCCAGAAAGTGGTGGCATTTTTGTGTACATGTGAGAATATACAGTCTCATCCACTCTTGCTTCTTTTACCTAAATTTAGATATCATAGGCATTTAGTTTGTGGATTTCTGACGTTCCCAGTCCAAAGGAAAAAGGGACCACAGAGTAGCCATCCTCATTTTTCTTGATCATTCTTTTATCTTGCCAGTTTTGTGGTTGTTCCATCAGCTCAGCTCAGTCCTATAATTATGGTGTCTGTGTGCAGGAAACAGGATTTGGAAAAGAAATAGAAACAGTTCCTCCTGACCCAGATCAATTTTTTCCAAGTGAAATATCTGTAATTAGGCCAGTCATGATATTTTCTTGGAGAAAGAATTGAGTGAATTTACTTTTTTTTTTTAAACAGAGGTACTGGGGTTTGAACCCAGGACCTCCTGCATGCTAAGCACGTGATCTACCACTGAGCTGTGAATTTAAGAAAACAATTTTAAAGCCAAACATGCATATGTGTTTGGGGAGGGGCAGGGCAGCTGAAATGCAATGTAAGAGTTCAAGATTTATCCACCTCCTTTCTGCAAAAAAGGGAGTTTTAGTAACACCAACCCTGTCCTTTGAAGAGAGGGAACTCATCTTCATGAGTAAAGGAATATAAAGTTTTAGAAAGAAACATGAGTGATCAAAAAAAAATATTTTTGTGGGGAAAAGCCTTTTAAAACAAGTTCTCAAACCCAGCATCCACAAACTGGTAGCTCTGATCAATATAAAATTTTAAATGTCTGTGCAAACAAAAATACCATAACTAAAGACAAAAACTAAGTACAGACCAAAAAACAAATCTTTGAAATACCCACGGCAGACTATATAGGCTGATTTCCTGAATATACAAAGAACTCTTACTAATCAATGAGAACAAAGACCAGTAACCCAACAGAAAATGGGCAAAGGTCAGGAACAGATAATTTACAGAAAGAGAAATACAGGGAGCTAACAGGCATGTGATAAGATGCTCAATGTAATTCCCAATTAAAGAAACACAAATTAAAACAATATTAGCCTATCTAATCAAAGATTTAAAAGTCAGATAGAACCAGGACATGGTGAAAATAGAAATTCTCATTCTTCTCTTGATCTGTGTGCAAACTGGCAACTCCTTCAGGATACAATTTAACAAGACCTAGCAATTTGGCAAGATTTAGTACAGTTTCAAGATAGGCAAACTCTTTGACTCAGCAATTCTACTTCAAGGAATGTATTCTACAAATACAATGAAACAAGTGGGTAAAGATAAATGTGAAAGAGCTTTCGTTGTCATGGCTTGTACTGTCGGAGGAGCGACACTGGATAAGTCATTTGCAGGACATCTTTACCGTGGTGCAATTATGGGTCTTGCTGTGAAAAGATCTCGGGGTGGGGGGCAGTCACTAATGATGTTCCCCAATGCTCTGCCTCTCCTTCTCCCTCCCCACACAGGGTAGGATTGCACTTTCCCACCCTCTTTGAAGATAGGTGTGGCCACAAGCCCAATGATAGCTGAGCAAAAACAACCTACATTCCCTTCTGGGGGAACACTTTAAGAGCTGGTGTGTGACATCCCCTTCTCCCTGCCCTGCTGATCGTGGACACACATGTTGAGACGGGGCTTGGGTCTCCGAGTGACTGTGATGAGTGTGAATTTCTTCTCTGCCCGGCTTAGACACGTAGTAGGAGCAGGACGTAAACCTTTATACCACTGAGATTGTGACTCCTTTTCATTACCTCAGCATATTCTAGCCTATCATGATTAATACAATCTCCAAGGTAATTTTTTTTAAGTGGGGGGGGGGACCCTAAGTGCCAAAGAGTGATCTCATTTATATGTATGTGTGTTTAGATGCTTAAGACATTTCTGGAAGGAGATAATAGGGCTTCCAACAAAAGGGATGAAAGGAGGCAGAGATGAGGAAGGCAGTTTCTGCTTTTCACGTTGTAATCTGTACTGTTGGGTTGGGAAAAAGAAAAAAGAATAACACGGTAAGTTGAAATTTAAAACTAGCTAATGTTTCCATAAAAAGATTCCTACAGGACTGTTCATGGCTGCCTTATTCATAGGAGCCCCAGACTGGTGCTAGCCCAGATGTCCAGGGAGGGGGGGGGCAAACAATTGCTGCATAGTCATAGGATGGAATACTCTCCGGCGGGGAGGATGAATGAACGACACTGAATGTAATAATACAGGTATTCATACAGATAAGGCCTTGAGCAAAAGAAGTGGCACACTAAAGAATATGTACAGTTGATTCCGTTTATGTATAGAAACTGGCAAAACGAACTTACCGTGTTAGACGGCAGGAGAGCGGTTATCTAACGGGGTGCATGAGTTTTGCCTGGGGATGGGCGACATGGAGACGTTTCTGGGGTAAGGGCTGCACGGCTGGGCTTAGTTTGTGGAAATTCATGGGGAGCTGTATCTTCTCATAGGTGCACTTTTCCATATCCAGGCTGTACTTCAATAAAAAGTGCAAAAACACATCTAGTTGATACAAAGAATAAACAAATAGGAAGGAAGCAGCGGGGGCGGGGCGGTGCTGGCAGCGCTGGGCAGAGCTGGGACCTGCGGTCCTTGCTGGCGGTGCCCCGTTGCAGAGGCTCCCAGTGGCCTGCAGGTCTGGGCACGTTCGGGCACCGAAGCCCCGGGAGGCCGGGCCCCTGATGTAAGCCTCCCCCCCTCCACCCCCGAGATAACCCCGAGCGAGCTGCACCCCGCTCGCTCCCATGCATGACCTCGACGCCAGCCGCTTAGCATGGCATTAAAAAAATCCTGCATGGACATCCGCTGGAGCCTCGGTGGTGACCAGGGCTTTCCAGCGGGGACAGCGCGTCCTTGGCAACCCGAGCAGGAGCCTCGTTTCTATTGCAGGAGAGATGCAGCAATACAAGCTCGAACAGGAGCTGCTGGCCTCTTGGCAGAGAAGCTTTCTGCAGGAGACTTCGGTTTGTTTTCAACATCAAAAAGATGATCAAACCGAAACCATTTTACTGAACAAGGAATCGAATGAAAAACAATCTTACTGTTTAAGCCATTCCTATAGAATGTAATTCAGGGGTCCCACCAGTTTAAAACTACTTTCATAATAATACTAAGCATTGTTTGCATTTGTCGCCGTCACCGTCACTCTCTCCCCAGTGTAGTAGCGTTTTCCAAGGGCGATACGTTTGCTAACACAAAAGACTGAAGGAAGAAGCACTTGGAGAATGCAGCTGTCTTTTTTTAAACAATCGCTGAGAGATTTGCAAAAATGTAAAATAATACTGTTCTTCCGGCTAATTTTTTGTTTGTTTTGGAAAATAGAGCTATTTTTCATAAAAGAATATGATTTACGTTAATGTGTAATGGGTTTCTTATTTTAAATTAATCCATGAGTGCATATTTTAACATTTTCTGTTTTGATTTCTAATATAGTAAATATTGATAGATGTAACCCACACAAACGACAGCTCTTTGGGGTTCTCAGTAATTTTAAGAGTGTAAAGTGGTCCTGAGACCAAAATTTAATTTTTAAAATTTTTAAATTGGTTTACAATGTTGTGTTACTTTCTGCTGTGCAGCATAGTGATTCAGTTATACATATATATTCGTTTTCATATTCTATTTCATTACAGGCTATTACAAGGTATTGAATATAGTTCCCTGTGCTATACAGTAGGACCTTGTTGTTTATCTATTTTATACATAGTAGTTTGTATCTGCTAAAGCGAAACTCCTAACTTAACCCTCCCCACCCTTTCCCCTTTGGTAACCACAAGTTTGTTTTCTATGTGAGTCTGTTTCTATTTTGTAAATAAGTACATTTGTGCTGAGACCAAAACATTTTGTGAACCTCTGCTAGCTCTATAGTGTTTTCAAAAACGACTTTTTCTTTTGGAGAAAATTGAGATTTACAGAAAAGTTGTGAAGCTGGTACAGAGTTCCCATGCACCCCTCACCAAGCTTCCCCTAATGTTAGCATTTTGCATAATGTACATGGTACGTTCGTCAGAATGCAGGAACCAATGTTGGTACATTATTATTAACCAAACTACAGACTTTGTTTGGATTTCCCCAGTCTTTCCACTGACGTCATTTTTTTGTCCCAGGATCCAATCTGAGATAGTACATTTAGTGCATGTAGTTTTTTCTAATTTTTCAATTAGAAAATAGCATTAGAACACTTTGATATAATAAAAAAAGACCCCAATTTATAATCATTTGAATTTATCAACTCCAAAGATTAACAATAAGATGTTAAACTGATATGATCATCAAAATTAAAATTCAGTGAAATTTAAATAAAATAAATTTAAGCCATTGCTAAAAACAATTGTCTTTTTTGTAATAGTCTTTTTAGACTTAAAATTTATACATTATGGTGAATGCATAACGTTCACCCAGCTCTGTAGTGATGTGATATGAAAAGCTCATAGATCATAAGTGCAGAGCTGGATAAATATCACAAACAACCTCCAGAACAAGGAACAGAATGTGATGTTTGCCCCAGAAGCCCTCCTCATGCCGTATTTCAGACACTTCCTCCCAAAGGTAACCACCATCCTGATTTCTAATAGCGTAGAAGAGTTTTGCCTGGTTTTGTACTTCATGTAAATAGAATCATACAACGTATGCTCTTTTGGGTTAGGCTTTTTTTTTTTTTTTTGCTCAACAATCTGTGAGAGTCATTCATTTGTCGCGTGAACTTGCAGTTCATTCTCGTTGCTATAGAGCCAACTTTTTCTGTACAGGGCCAGAGAGTAAAGGTTTGAAATTTCTGGATCATATGGTCTCTTGCAACTACTCAACTCTGCTGATGCAGGTGAAAGCAGCCTTAAACAGAATGTGGACAAATGAGCATGGCTGTGTCCCAATAAAACTTTATTTACAAAAACAGGAAGCAGGCTGGATTTCGTCTGTAGGTTATAGATGGCAGACCCTGACGTACAGTATCCCATTGCGTGACTATCCACAATTTATGGCTCCATGCTATTCCTGAGGCATGTTCTAGGAGTTTTCAGTTTGGGGCTGTTAGGAATGGTGCTGCTCTGAACATTCTAGTACATGAATTTCTCTTGGGTGTACACCCAGGAGTAGAATAGATACTACCAAATGGTTTTCCAATTTGACTATACCAATTTACACTCCCAGCAACAGTGTATGAGAGTTCAATTATTCTACATCCTTATCAACACTTGGGATTGTCTTTTGAGCCATTCTGGTAGGTGTGAAGTGGTATCACATGGTTTGCATTTATAATTCCCTGGTAATTAATGAAGTTGAGCAACTTTACACGGACTTTTGTGAAGTGTGTGTTCAAGTCTTTCATCTTTTCCTGCCAATGTGTGCCTGCTATTTCGATTACTTTTTCATATGAACATTTTCATGTTTTTACAGGGTCCACATATGTCACTAAGATTTTGCTTAATTGTCACCCATATTGCTGTATGTCATGTTGTTTTCATTATTCACTGTTATCAATAGCCTGAATGCTTTTGTTCAATATAGGTTGGGGGTGTGTGTGTGTGTATGGGGAAGTTCTTTGTGAGTTATACTCCCTAGAATAAAATTACTGTGCCAAAGAGTATGAATACTTTTATAGTTCTTGTTATATGTAATTGTATATTTTATATTATGTTTTCATTGTTTAAAAAATATTCTTTTACAGAGTTATATTAGTTCACTCTTTTGATTAAAGGGTATAGAAATTGAACTCAAAACCGTTAAAACCTCAGAGGGAGTTTCTTGGGGCGGGAGGGGAGTTGTTATCTAATGGGTACAGAATTTCAGTTTGGGATGATGGAAAAGTTCTGGAGAAGGATAGTGGTGATGTTGCATAACAATGTGTGCCTACTTAATGCCACTGAATTGTACTCTTAAAAAGGGTTAAAATGGTAAATTTTATGTTCTATATATTTTATCACAATTTTTTTATGAAGGGGAGAGTTTTTTTGGCTCTTGCAACTGGACTTGCCTCAGGCATGGCTGGATCCAGGGGTCCAAGCAATATCATTAGGACTCTGGTCCTCTCACTCCTATGTCTTCATTCTTTTCTTTGTGTAGATTTCAGTCTCAGGTAGACTCTCTCCACAAGGCAGTTGAGATGGTCACCAGCCTCATGAGATTTACGTCCTCCTTAACTCTCAGAATCCTGGAGAATCTACCATGACTTTCTCCCCCAGTGTCCTTATCAGTCTTTGAAAAGGGCTTTTGATTGTCCTGTGTGGACCACATGCCCATTCTAGGACAATCACTATCTCCAGGAGAATGAGTTACTCTGGCCACCTGGATCACCTCCTCATCACAGAACCAGGGCATTGACAGTTCCACCAAAGTCGTGCGGAGTGGGAGACAGGAAGTTCCCCAGAGAAAGACATGACCTCTGTTACCAGAAGGGAGTAGAAATGAGGCAGGGCAAAAAGAACAGATGTCAACTACATATGTTCTGGATTTCCTGTGTAACCCAAGCACTTCCAAAGAGAGCATTTAAATGTGTCAAAACATTCCTATGTGACTGGCATTTTGTTTTCTTTATTTCTAAAAATTTTGATGCCTTGTGGTTTGACCATTTGGTGGACGGTACTTCTGCCTTTCTGTGAATACCAAACCTAATAAGTTGAATAAACTTGTTAATGTGTGCTGAATGAAAGAAAGAATGAGTCTTTGTGGTCCAATAAAAGATCATAGTTTTTCATGTGTTTATTTGAGAATGGTATGATCTATGTACATTTTGGAAAAGACTATATGAACTTGTCCCATTTTTAGTTTCTCCACATGGCTGTTAAACTCTGGCATATAGCACAGAAATTCTGGAATGTAGTGAGCCCCCCTCCCCCAAATATTTGTTGAATGAGTTATTCAATCATATAGTATTTCCCAGTATATTCAACATCCCGAATGGAATGTTGAGGGTTCCAATTAAAATAATACTTTTTAAAAAATTTCTTCTTGCCTTTCTGTCTATTTTCTTTTCCAGGCTTGTTGCAATGGTTTCTGTAACACACACATTCAGTATTTTTCAATTTTCATAATTTAATGTACATTTGGCCATTATGTAACGACCTCATTCATTGTACTGCCTTTTGCTATTGCATCTGCTTTATCTGCTACCAAAACAGTAATCCCAGCTTTTCTTCTGTGGAATAGAAGGAATATCCTCTTACACTGCCGTTCCGTTGATTTTTTGCTTTGTGTGTCTCTTCTAAGCAACAAATTGTTAGATTTTGTTCTTTTAACAGTCAATGAGCTGCCTGTTTTTTTTTTTTAAATAGGAGAGTTCAGCCTATTTACACTTAATACTTTAATTGGTGAAATTTTACCATATCCGATTTCCTTTTAAATTGATTTAAATTTTCATTTGTTCTCTCCCTTTCAATTTATGGACTTTATGGGGGGTACTTTCACTTTTTCGTTTCCTTTTGAATTCTATTGGAAGGTAACCTTCACCAATCGGTTTTTTCTAACGTTTTTGATTTATCAGCCTTTTACACAACTGTTTAGTTCTAGTATTTACTTCTATTATTGACCCGGGATACTCTGAATTCTCCTATAGGAATGTTAAAAGCCTAGTTTTAAAAATTTTATTCTCTGTTCTCTGCCCTCCCACCTTCAAGCATCTATGGTAGTGAGATATTCTTATTAAAATTCAAACTGTACCATTATTTCTCAAAATATTTACAGATTTATTTTTTCTCTTCAAAGCTGTCTTTTGGTGAGGTTAGAATGTACTAATCTCTCATTGCATCTTGCTGTGTGCAGACCTCTGTTGTCTCTAAATTTTATTTTGGGGTTAAACCAGATCCACAAGGAGCTGTGTACCTGTTCCCCACTTTGTAGGCATTTGTAGCATGATGTTTATGGAAATTTGCTTTGACATTGTGCCCTCCGCCTATGTTCAAGACTATAATGAGAAGTATCCGTATTTAATTCTTTCCTGTATTTATTGTAGAGATGGTTTTGAAATCTTGTTTTGCTTGTTTGTTTCTTTCGCTATCCCAATGCCCGTCATATGTATATATGTGGACCTGGGGAGAATATTTTCCATAGTAACAGTGGAATTGTGTAATTGATTGCATTTCTATCTTTTTAAAAATAGAAGTACAGTCAATTACAATGTGTCAATTTCTGATGTACAGCACAATGTCCCAGTCATGCATATATATATAATTCATTTTCATATTCATTTCTGTCTTTGATGGGGCTGCTGGCAGTTGTGTCAACTTTGAAAGTCAACTCTAAAAACAGTATATAATCTTATGTCATAAATTTTAGGCATTAACCTTAGCTTTATCTTATTTTTCCTGTCCTGTTTTCGTTCCTGTTCAATTTCTTCATTTTGGTTAGAAAACATTGAGGGAGAAAAATTCTTGTTGCAGAGATCCAGTTTATTTTATTTTGTGTGTGTGTGTGTGTGTGTGTTGTATGCTACTAGAATCCCTTTTGGAAAGAGATAAGTTTCAAAGAAAAACAAATAATAAGATTCTTTTTTATTCCAAGTCTGCTCAATGGATATTTCCCAAAAGATTGGCTGAGCATCTCCAAATCTGTGGCTCATCACCTGTGGACATCCACCCACTAGAATTATGTGGGGCTGAAGCTTTGCTTGATAATCTACTTAAGTGAAAGAATACTCTTCAATCTTTATGATAATCTTCCGTGTGGCGTTCTATTGTTTCCACAAAAATCTTACATCCAAGGAAACCACAAGCGAACTCATTTCTGATAGACATTTATAAAATGAACTTAGAGATGGCTTCTGGGATCTATATGATGGATTTTCATGTTCAATTTAATTCATCTTGATGTTGGAAAAATAATAATGCTTTTCTGCACACTCACCCAATTTGGTGGCACAAGTTGACCAGAGATTCCCATAAGACTATTTTTACTATAAATCCAAGCCTTGTAGTTGAGTCTCTGCCAATAGTATTAGGTCAGTTGCATATTTTGCTTCCTTATTATGGATAAAGGTGTGGTAGGAGAAATGCTTATTAGTTTAAGAGCCGGTGGTAGCACTGTTTGTTGCTTATCATGCAGCTAATCCCCCACCTACATTGCTAACAGAACCCTGATTTTGTTTGGACCACCATGTGGTTAGCCTCAGGGGACAAGGAGCCTTAAGTTTAGCTTATCATTGCCCTCTTGTTCCTTATGTCCAGAGACTTGCTTTCCCCATCTTCCTTTGCAGTTAAGAGTAGCCATGTGACCTGTCAAGGCCAATAAGATTGAATGAGAAGTCTGCTGGGGGCTTTATGGAAAAAATTTTCTCTTGCTGCTAAGAAGCAGAGAGATGAGGAGAAGGTGGTGGCTTTCCTGGATGCGTCTCTCTGCCTCCTTCCTTTGAATGTGCAGGAAGTCAGTGTCTGGAGCTGCGGCTGTCATCTTGCAACAAGCCTGAAGACAAGAAGCCAACACGCAATGGTGGCAGAATGGAAGGCAGGTAAGCACCAGGGTCTTCAGTGGCGACACCTGCAGAACCAACCCTGAGCCCACCTACCTCAGACCTCTTACTAAGTAAACAATAAATGTCTTTATGTGTTAAGATAGTGGCTCTCAGAGTGTGTTCTGGGGATCTCTGCGGATCTCTGGGACCCTTTAAGAGGCCCCACAAGAACAAAATTTTCATAATATTGTAGCCGAGAAGGACCCCATGGAGCCTTCCTGGTACAGACCCCTCCATGTCCTCCACCTGCCTCTTGTTTGTAGAAAAAAATTAGCCTTCTAGTCCTTCCCCGAGTTCCAAGGAGTAAATTTAATCAGAGGAGTAAGAAAATATAGAAACAAAGGAAAACATTCAAGCAAGACAAAATAATAGTTTAGCCATTAAACAAAGTCAAGGACCTTTAGTCCCTCCTCAAGGGCTACTGATAATATTCTGAGCCAAATCCTTGAGCTGTTTTGCAGAGACTGAAACCCCCACCAGGTGGAAAAAGTTAACTGCATGCTGCCCACAAGCACGCAGACCCCAGACCAGGTGGAATCAGAAGGTTGACGATGTTGACTCCCAATTACCTCGCCACCAACCAATCAAAAGAATGTCCACGAGCCTATCACACATCCTGCAACGCTCTCCCTCATCCTTTCTTTAAAAACCTTTCCCTGAAAGCCATCGGTAAGTTCAGGACTTTCGCTGGACTCCTTGCTCGGTGCCTGCAATAAATGCTGCACTTTCCTTCTCTATGAGCCGCTGTCCGTAGATTGGCGAGCAGATCCCAGTTTGGTTCCGTAACAGTGGTACTTAAGCTGTTATTTGCCCTTTCACCCTTATTCTTTCAGGAGCATACAGTGGGGTTTTCCAGAGGCTGCATGTTGTTTAATATCATAACAGATTGATGGGAGAAGCACCTAGAAAATCCAGCTGTCTTCTATTAAGTCAGACATGAAAGCTTTGCAAAAATGTGTCATTCTCACTCAGTTTTTTGGTTTTGTCTTGGAAAATAGGGCTATTTTTCATAAAAATGTACTCTTTGTTAACAGGCAGTGTCCTTGTTATTTTCAAATGAATACAAATTTTAAAGTTTCTCAGTTTTAACATTTTATACAGTAAATCTTGATAGATATAACCCACATAAAGGCTTTTGGGGATCCTCAATAATTTTGAAGAATGTAAAGGAGTCCTATAAACCAAACAAACCTGAGAGCTGCTGATCAAAGGCATTATTAGGTGGATTTTTCTGTTAATTGCTGCAGAAATCGTTAATTTCTGAAAAGCATTCCTGAGTAATTTGGAACAAAATTCTTCTTGGGTGAGCACTGTCTTTGTTTAGAAAAGCAAGCTGATGGGCCATTGTGGTTGCAGAAAGATAGCAGGGCTGGGGCCACCTGGGAATGAGACAAAGAGAGAGCCAGGCTGCTCAGCATAAGAAAAGAAATGAGAATCTGGGGTGAGTTAGCTCGGAGAGGAACAAAGGAGAGGGAGGTGGCCGGCAAAGTAGCTGGAGGTGGAGCTAAGTGGGAGAGATGCTCAGGGAAGGGGAAGGGACCTCTGGGGGGAAAGGGGCGTGGAATGAGGGGGAGATGTACGGCTGAAGGCTGCCGACATTCTGTCTTAAACTGTCCAAGCCCTCAGCCAAAGTCTGCTACAATTTACAACAGCCTTGGTGAGTGGAGCTTTGGAGAGATCGAGGAAAAGGGACTTTATTACATGTTATAGGACGGGGAGAGAAAACAAGAGCTGACGTGTGGGTGACGGAGAATTCTGAGCAAGCCGGAAATTAGAACCGGAAGTCACTAGGTCAAAAGGACCCTTCTGTTCCACCCCTCTATCCCATGATTCCTTGTAGATATTGGGAAAGGACACAAGGTTTCCCATCACAAGGGGATTTGAAACCATTGTATTAGAATTTCAAAGAGCAGCGTCACTGTCGCTGGTGCCTGCATTAGCAATGCGCCGGTCAGCTATTTCCCAGCGGGGTTGGCATTTAACGGCTGAAAAATTGCCCTCATCCCTTTCTAGGTGCCAGGAGACAGGAATCTTGCAGCTCCTCACTTCCTGGTGAGGACTTAAAAAGCAGGCTTAGGTCTCTGGGGATCTTTTTGGAGGCAGTCACGTTGATTTTTCCAAACATGCAATCTCAGCATTTGATTTTATTACTGCTGCCCTCTGGGTTTTGGCAAGCTTACCTAAAAGATGGCTACTTTTAATGTTCATTTCTGTGTTTACAAAGAAAAAGGTTTCTCTTGCCAGCATGCTTTCACTCAGATTTGGGGACTCAGTACTTATTTAATATGTATTAAAAGTCTAATGAGGAGTTAGTAAGCATTTGGAAACTGCAGCTTGCAGGATGAAAGCAGCCATCTGTGGCTATGACATCATCGCTGTTAATTACCCCTTTGCAAAAATCTGCCTGAATGGAGAAAAGGTGGGTGTGTCTATGTGGGTATTTAACGTGATGATTAAAATATATTAATGATAGTTTTCACTTCTCAAGCATCATACATCTTAGGATCTTTAAAAGTGCTTCCACAGGCTTTAATTAGCTCTTGTAATTCTACTAGGAAGAAGTAAAAACAGCCCCATTTTACGAAAGAGGAAAGTGAAACACAAGGAGAAGGGTCCTGTTTGGGGGTAGAATAAAGCTGCCTCCCCACTGCTCAGCAATGAACTCAACCTTTCGCCTTTGCTTGACCAAGAATTGACATTCATGAGCTTTTAATGAGAAGCAAATTGGTTCCTATCTTAATACGCTAGACACCTGAGCTAAAATAGAACATTCTGGGGTTCATGAGATTATTACTTATTATAAGCCACCTATAGGCTATAAGCCACCTCTAGGTCCTAAGGTTATCTAAACAAACGAAAAAACAAGAAAACCAAAATAATAAATCAAGTGGACTATAAGGCTCAGGAGTTCTGATTTTCAGCTTCTTCTTTAGTTTAACCATTTTGAATTCTGGGTTATGTATGAAACTGTTCTAGATCAGAAAAGGAAAGCATAATTACCAATTATTCCACTTTTATAGGTTGTTTTCATTTTCAGTGAAGGAAATATTGGAAAGTTGATAGGAATGCATGGAAGGAAATGCAGAGAAAAACACAAAATTTTCTCCCCACCAAATATATTTAGCTATAGATCTGAAAGGGGCCAAATGAGGGACATACTATTTAAAGGCTGTTATGAAAGGATTTCAGACACACACAAAAGTAGAGACACCCCCATGTATTCATCACTCAGTTTCCACACTTATCAACTTTCTGCTATTTTTATTTCAGTTCTCCCCTGCCACTTGTTTTGTGGGAGTATTTCAAAGCAAATCCCAGATATCATTTCACCATAAATACTTCTGTATTTTTTCCTAATGCATAAGAATTTTAAAAATAGAGCCATGATACCATTAGCACACCCAACAGAAAACCAATTCTTTAATATTATCTAATAATCAGTCTGTATTTCATTTGTGTTGATTCAAAATTGTCCAAAAATTGCATTGACTGATATCTCTTAAGTCTCTTTTACTTAACAGATCTCCTTTCTTCCCTGCCCTGCCCTGTTCCATTAATTTGTTGGGAAAACTGGATCATTTGTCATGTTGAACTTTCCACAGTCTATATCTAGCTTACTGTATCTTTGGTGTCTTTTAACATATTTCACCATCCTTCATATTTCTTTAAATGGTAGCTAGATCTGGAGGCTTGATTAGCTTCAGGTTCCTTTTCTTTTTCTGCCCCAAATACTTCAACGCTAGCGCTGCGAACTTTCTATTATGTCACATCAGGAGGCACCTAATGTCTGGTTGTGCCATTTCGGGAGCATGTTTAAGAATGATCCATAGGATCCATAATTTCATTGCAGTGTAGTGATTTCCTCATTCTAGCACTTCTGCGTTTATTAGCCATGATTCTTTTATAAAGAAAAACTTTCCCTCATCAACTAGTGTAGTTACCCTGAAATACAGCCCATAAAGGAAAGGCAAGATAAATGCTTGATTCTTTTCCTTTAGTTATCACCTTTCAGAATAATGCCCTAGTAACCTCCAAAATCTACTGCCGAGTTTTTCCAAGTATTTTCATTATAAACTCATGGATTTAACAAGTATATTTCATTTGATGCGTTTCAGTTCATTACAGCCAATTCTTACTGATGCTTCTCCCTCCCACCTTGGCCAGTGGAACCACTCAACTTTTCTTCTACCCAAGTATCGTTGACAGCATGTCTTCTGAAATAATAAGATGTCCCAGGATCATGTTATACTTTGCCTGTCCCAAACCTGGAAACAACTTCTTCAAGGAGCTCTGGTTCCCTTTACTGGGAAATGAAGAGACCTACTTTTGATACAATGTAAAAAGCAATGATTTCAAAAGAGGCTCCAAGGAGGTGTCTCTTTGGGCGGCAGGCTGCGTTTGTTGAGTGATATGGCAGGAAGGGACCCTGAGCCAGCTCTTCATTTAGAGATGAGCAAACAGGGTATCAGCCACCATTAGAGCTACACAGCCGGGTCAGGAGAGCAAGCCTCTGCGAGACCCTCCCCAGGGTGTGACCTTTGGCAAGTCAGGCCCTCGCCCTGGCATCCCTTTCAGCTGGATATTCTGCGGCTCCAGGTGCGTGACTAACGTTTCCGGCACAGACGCGCCCTGGGACTTTCCCGGGCTCCCGCCCCGCCCCGCCCCGCCCCGCCGAGCTGGTGAGAGTGGCGCGCGGGGGCGGGGAGCTGGTGGGGACCGGGGGCGGGGAGCCACTGCGCGGGGGTTCCGGAGCCTCAGCGCCTCCTGGCGGCCCCGCCGGCCGGGGCGGGGCTCAGCGCCCGGCGGCTCCGCCTCTTCACCTTCGAGGGGTGGGAGCTGGGCAGGTGGACACCCCCGGAAGCTGCAGAGGTTTCGCAGAGACGTGATTTTAAGGGGCAAAAACCCCCACTGTGTCATGCGTGGTTGCCGACCGGGGTTAGCGAGCTGAACTAGTTCTCCGACGCCCAGGGAGGGAGGGAGGAGCTGGGCCGAAAGATCCAGGCCTGTGACTCGCTACCTTGCTGCCGCTCCATTAGCTCGGTAGCGCGCCCTGCGCCCCGGGGCGGCTACGGAAGGGGGCGCAAGCCTGCACGCCTACTGTGTCCGGTCTTGCAGTGGGGGCGACGGCACTCCATCAGGGGTCAGCGGAATGAAAGCACTGTTTTCTCTGCCCCTCCCCTCCCCCCAATTCCAGAAATGAGGCCCATGAGCCCAGCCAGATCTAAGCAGGTTCCACGGAGCTGCATTTCCACTGGAAGGTTGGAAGTGAAAGGGCTGGGAAAGCAAAATGGTTTGCTAATAGAGAACAAAGGAGTTGGAGTTAGGTGCTGTAGCCACAGAATGGGTTCCGCCAAGGTAGTTTAGCGATGCCTGGCAGCAAGTGGAGTGGTTCCCTCCCCTTCCCCATTCTCTGCGTGCAGGTTGGGGATCGATTGTGTCCCGCAATAACCCAGGGACTGAGTCCTTGCTTCACCTCACCTGTCACTGTGGGGATCAGGTCACTTAACCTTTGTGGGCTTCAGTTTCCCTACCCGAAGAATGATGGTCTGGACTAAGTCATGGGATAGTTTCAAGTACTCTAAGGCTCAGAAAGTGAGGGTGCCTTTCCTGAGGCCAGCAAGTAAGTCAGAGAAAAAGACGCGGCCAGAGGCCAAGGCTGTCACCCCAGTCGTCTTTCTAAAGTCCCCCCACCCTATTCTCACGTGGGCTTCATGAGCAAATATTTGTGTACTACTGCCTGCGTGCGAAACATCCGCTCACCCCTGGTGTTTGTGGGACTTGGAATAAGAGTACACACAGAGGACCACATACCGTATGTCTAAATATTTAAAAGTTATAAATCAAGCTAACAAACTTATTAACTAAAATGTGTTCCAGTCTCCTACCTTGACAGATATACTGCTATAAATAACAATCTGGAAGGCTAGGTTCAAGTTTGAAATTCTTGTATTCCTCAGTGTTCTGAGCTGGAATGTGGTAGCCGAGAGTGGCTTCCCTCTCTTCCCAGTCTGCGTCCCTCCCACATGGTTAGCTGATAGTGAGACCCCCCTAATTTGGAGACCCACCAAAGTGTGGGTCCTTGCCTGCCACCTGGAAAGAATTTACAGCTGAGGCAGAGGGACAGAGTGAAAACTGCTTTTATTTCTCAAAAAAGGAAAGGAAGGAAAGTGCTTGAGCAGGGAGAAGGAAAGAAAAGCGATCGAGTGGGAAAAGGAAGCACTTGAGTGAGGAGCCCTCAGCCAAGATGGCCGGAGAGACAGCTCCGGCCCGGGTTGGCCCACGCGGACTTTTATGTGAGGCTTCTGCCATCATGTCCTTCTTCTGGGTGTGATGGAGCCAATCAGTCCTTGTACGGGCTTTTCCGGTGGTTGTCATGGCAATCGTCAACTGTCATGGTGTTGGTGGGTGTGTCATTTAGCATGCTAATACATTACGGTGAGCGAATAATGAGGTCCAAGTTCCACTGGAAGTCAAATCCTACACCATCTTGGGCGTTGGTTCTAATGAGTTCTTGTTTCTTCTCCTTGCAACTGCTTCCTGAGACTTAGATAATTGGTTTCTATTCGAGGGAGGGGCAGGGGTATGATCCTGGGGGCAACAGCCTTGGTAAGAAAAAGGAAAGTTGCTTTTAAGCAGAATGCCTGCATGCCTGGAATCTGGTGGACCCAGCATCCCCCCGTCCAAAAAAAATTTCCAAAGATTCTGTTCAGCCATGAAAGTTTTAAAGGGAAATGAAGAATCATCTCAATCGTTGAGCTAGGTGGTCAGAGTCGTGGCCATCTCCCAGTACCTGGAGGCTTGTCCTAATCAACTGTCTGAGCCTGCTCTTCTGCGACTCAGGGAGGCCTGGGAGACGCCAACTCCTCTATAAACAAGAGGCAGGAGTTCAGGAGAGGGGTGCCACAGGGTGCTGCTCCCTTTCACCGCCACCAGGACCATTTCCCACACATGTCCTCAAGGGCAAACAGCTGTCCTTTAAGGGGCCACTTCTCAAATGTGCACAGTGGTGGCACAGTCTACCCTCAGGAGGATGGGCTAAGAAAAGCAGGTTCAGAATCTGTTGGGCAGGGAATCCTGAGGTCCCAGGTACCCGAAACTTGGTGGGCATGTCCTTGGTCCCCTGACTCCTTGCCCTCCATCTTGCCCAGTCTGAAGGTGGTACCTCAGGCTTTATGGGGCTGCAGACTTGGACCAAGTACAGCCCTGGACCATCCAAACACTATAAAAGGCAAGCTGGATGCCTGCGAGTGAGGATGGAGGGTGCCAAGAAGGGGCTCATTTCTTACATGAGGTAGCACTTGTGCTAAACCTACAGAGGTGGATGGGGTTTCAGCAGGTGGAGAAGTAGGAAAAGAAAGGAGCAAAGGCCTGAGGACCAGCCATCCAGGGTTGGTTGTCTGTGAATTGTGACCGCAGTAGAAAGGCTGGAGGCGAATCTGTGTCCTCCTGTTAACAGGCTGCACTTCCAGTATTGCTGCACCACTGCGTAGGGTGGGGCTGCCAGCTGTGGAGCCCCTGAGGGGCAGCCTCATGTTAGAGCTGGATGAGAGACCCTACAACCCATCCCAGGGGAGCTCCGCATTGAGCAAAAGTCCCCACCATACCTCCTTGGTAATCAGCGTTTCTTTACCAATTAGAAATTGGGGAAGCTTAGCGACTCCCAGCTTTCATAAGGAATTTAGCTGCCCAGATTTGCTGTAAGAAATGAGCCCGGAAAGAAGTCTTCTTTAGGAATCATTGCGTCTACATCATTTTGTCTGCCAGCCAGAGGCTGCTGGAGGAGGAAGGCCCCTCATCTCCTCTGAGAGCAGCCTCTACCAAGGGTGGGAGTTGGTGGACAAGTGCCCCAGCTCCCTGCCCTGCAGGGGGGATAATTCTGAGGTATGTGCTCTGTCCTACAGTTTGCCTCGGGATTACGCTCTGTTGCCCCCAGCACCAATTTATTTGATAAAACCATTGATGTCTGCCTTCTCCACTCTCCTGCTGGTGTGTTCGCAATCGTTTCACAAATCAAGTACTTCCCTTTGTATCCCTTTGTATCTCAGGATCTGCCTCTGGGGGAATCTGAACTCAGCATAAGGACATTTCATGTTGCTGTTGGGCTCGAGGTACCTCATCTGCAAATAAACGCATTGAATGAAGCCCTCACCCTTCCTTCCTGGGCTCTGCTGGGAGTTTGCCTCATTCACCTGCTTTGTATCAAATGAGACAGGGCAACTTGCTTTGTTTCACTCGGTGCCAGGCTGAACATGCCGGCAGGCGCTGCCTTGGCGAAATGGTCTTGTCTCCATGAGGTGTGTGTGTGTGTGTGTGTGCGCACGTGTGCAAGCAGGAGGCATAGGGAGGGGAGAAATGGAAAGAATCTGGTTGAGTATCCAAGCCCCCTCTGAGGGTGCCCATCGGAGGCAGTTGAAATCTGAATCCCTGAACTCAGGAGGAATTTTGTCTTTTCCTTTCATTAGAGGCCCCATGCTGAGTCCCTGCTGGCTGCCTCCAAACCAGTGCAGCAGGAATTACAAAGAAACACTAGGGCTTCCGCCCGCCCCCCCCCCGCGCCCCCCCACCCCCGGAAGCTTTTCTATAAGGCCACCTGCAAAGGCAAAGCGTTGCATCCTGGGCCACCTCTATATCACACACTCACTTAGCATACCCCTCCTCCCTTTTCTTGCCCCTCTAATCAGCCACCAACTGCATCATGACAGAGAGTGTTAACTGTCCTGGTAGCCTCCGGGTGGCTGGGGGCCCCCTTCTTGATCTTTGGATAACAGGTTCCAGTCTGAAATTTCTCCTTGGGGGCGCGCCAGTCAATTGCACTTCCTGTGACCACCCCTCCTCCCTTGCTTTTTTCCCCTGGGGCACAAAGCTTTGAGACAAGGCTGCTGGTTCCCCAGTTGTTGTCAGTGGTACTAGCTGACCTGATGAATGGGCCCTTGCTCTCCCCCACCCCCACCCCCCGATCCGGAGGCTTCTGATTGCTCCTTACTTTGCACTGGGAAGAAATGTCTGATTTCACGGGCAGAGGCCGTCTTTCTCAGGGAGATGCTTGGCTCAAAGCCCACTAGCCTGGAGAGGACTGAAGGCAAGGTCGACCCAATAAGCGCAGACCAGGGTTGTCGATGCAATCAGGCTGCTCTCACAACCACGTTTCTGTCTTTGGCCTGTTGCTGGGGGAGCAGAGGCTTCATGGGGCCAAGGTTTGGAATGAAGGCTGTGAGGACGCCCCAACACAAGGGGAGTGCTGCCCACCGCTCCCATCTGGGCAGGGCGTGCCCACCCCAGGGGACAGGGACTTCATTTGGGGGGCTTCCTCCACCCACATCCCTACCCCATCTGCAGTATGGTTTCCTTCCTAGCAGAGGTTATGACAAGTTCAGCCATATTTTGGCTTTCCAGGCCCAAATGAAAGAAAACAAAAATTCCCCAGGGCATAGCAGCCTCAGAAGCTCAGCTTCACATCCCGAGACCTTGTTGTGGGATGGGACGCCTGGCCCTTCAGCACTGGCACACCAAGGCTAGGGTAGCCGGGACGTGTGAGGTTGCCATGGATACCTGGGAGCCAGCTCCAGCAGAGCAGAGGGCCAGACCCTAAGGCCAGGCCTGGTGAATCTCCTGGGGCCAGAAGGATATGGGAATGTCCAAACTGCCACCACCACCTTGAACAGACCCCCTCCACTACTCTCCTAAACCAGGGCTTTCCACTTTAGGGAGTCTAAGCACCTTGTTAAAATACAGGTGCTGACTCAAGGGGTATGGGCAGGGGGTGGGGGGGAGGTGCTGAGACTCCCCATTCCTAACCAGCTCCCAGATGCTGCTGCTGCTGCTGCCATTTGGGTGGGAGCCACACTCTGAGTTCTGATGGGTTTGAGAAATCTCAGCCAGGTCCTGAAAATGGCCCACTGACCTTTTCTTTTAGGAGGTGGCAAGCAGAGCCTTGACCCCAAACCGGTTCTCTAGCCTTGTTGTAGTGAAAGGCCCTCCCCACAATCTGTTTTTGGACCATCCGCCATCAACCACTCCACAGAGAAAGGGATGAACACAGCAGCCTGCATTTTGGGAAAACATCATTATTTTAAGATGTTCTGTCCCTTCCCCACCTCTGCAAATTATACGGCATGTCCTTGTTGAAAATGCTGATGATGCTGTTTGGGTGGCAGGAAGCCAATTTCGGGCTGGAAATTGCTTGGGGCTGGGGCTGGGGCTGGTGCTGGGGTCAGGGCAACAGGCGGGGTTTGCAGAAGGTTTAAGGAGAGAAAGGGGCCAGGCAGATGGAGAAGCCAAGGCCTGCGGATAAAGCTGATTGGTGTGTCAGCAAAATCTGTCACTGGCTTTGGTGATTCGAAAGGCAGACACATTCTTTCGTCTCTGTTAATCCTCATCTGATACAGGATTTTCCTGCCATTAAATCTGGAGAAAGAAAAATAAGCACTCGAACCTGTACAAGCAACTATTTCTCCTGGTCCCCTGCTCACCATCGCCCCCACCCCCACTTCACTTGTCAGTCGGACCATTTTTAGCATCTGTGGCTGCCTGATTTGGGAGATGGATGGGCTCGGGGAGCCAAAGGGCACCTCGGAGGAGGAGCGGGACCAGGCAGACCCCCAGGATGGTAAGCGACATTTGGGGACTATTCGCTAATGCATCTCTGCGGAAGATTCCTCTCTGTCCATTTCCTTGCTGGGTTATCAGGGAGTCCGTCTGAGTTGCTGTGAGGGTTTTAGCCTGATGAAGGGTTTCCAAGCAGATCCAGGCTGTCTGTTTGGGGGACTGTCTGATTGGCTGTTGTTACTGGTTTCTCTTAACCCAACACCAAGATGGTGGGGAGAAATGCATGTGGAGAAAGGGGAAAGGCAGGGCATTCAGGAGGAAGTGGAGGTGTAGGGAGGGGTCTGAGTGACCTGGTTCTCAAGGGACCCCTCCTGGGCACCCGGTGACCTGTGCTCTCTCCCCTCAGGTAGGGATCCCACAGCTGGGTGGTTCTAAGCCACCAGGTGCGTGAAAGGCTGCAGGATGCTGGTCCTGCTGCTGCTGCATGGTGAGTTCTGAGGCCCCCTCCTTCCGTCCCCTATCAGAGAGCTGCCAGTGGGTGCAGGGGTTGGGAAGCTGGTAGAAGATGCTAGAAGATGCGTGGAAACCACAGGGCTTCTACCCAAGAAGCATGGGCTTCAGGTGGCTTCCATGAAAGCTGTACCTGGACACCAATTCTTTGATTAGGATTCACTGAGTGTGTGATAACGGGGGAGGGGATGGAGAATGAGAGAAAGCAGGTGATGGGGTTGTTTAAAAACAACTCCTGAGCCAAATATATGGAATAACCTCTTGGTGGTTTTCATATTCTAATTTCAGATATGAATTCATTGGTGTAATCACCAAAAACTACAGTGGTTTTTCTAATCACATTATTTTAAGCTCATATACTAAAGTTAAAATAACTTCTTAAAGAAATCATCTTCCTAGAGGAAGATGACACGAAAAATATTGTGTTGGAATTGTGTGATTATGATGTTTAGAAATTTTTTCCAAGCTTTTTTTTGTCCTATTGTTATATGGGTTTTAACAGAAGGAGAAGAAATTACAAATTTTTTTCCACACCTGTACAGCTCCAGCTGTTCCAACCTACCCGAGATAGCCCAAGGGGAAAAAAAAATCCCTTGTTAAGTTCTGCAGTAAGCAATTCTGCACAAAGAATCGGTTTTTCTGACCCTCAGGTGAATGTAATTACTTGAGGTTCTAACTACCCATAACTCTCTCTGCAGTGCTGGTAGAGAAAATGTTCCCAGATAATTCTAAAAATGGTAGTAATCTTCAATGAAACATAAAAATAAATAGTCACTAAAAATGGTAGTAATAGAATTTTATTCTTTATTCTATCTGCTCTACTCACTAAATCAACAGGTACACACTGTACCTGTAATACACTGAAGGGATCTCACGAGAGAGATAATTGCATATCTTTTGTCCTTGAGAAACTTACATTCTTTAATGGCAGACTCAATAAATAAATGAGAAAAAAAAATTGGAACAAGGTGCAGGGAACAGTTTGATAAATAGGACATGATTTCCTAGCTAGGGGAGCCTCCAAAGGACAGAGGTTGACATTTATATAATTACAAACAGCCACCTCCTTGCTGTTTCTCCTACCTAGAAAGAATATGAAATTCGATTGAGTCATCGGGACAGAATGTTTGCTTCTAAGAGCTAATATTATTTTAAATATGTACCCAAAGCTCTCTCGTTCCTCACAGAATGCAGACAGTATTCCTAGCCTGCGTGCTGCAAAACAGGAACTGTCCCTGCTGCAGAAACCCGAAATACATCCAGACTTCTTGTGACAAGCTGGAGAGCTGAGCGGTGACATCATTTGCTAACAATAGATGCACTTAAAATTAATGACTGTCTCCACATCCCCTGGCGCTTTCATTTAAACGCACTCAGCAGCGCTGGTGATGTTACTCTGACTACAAGTCACAAGGATTCTGGACGACATGTTCCCGAGAAGCAGGCAGGGACAGGACTCTCCCTCTCCAGCTAGAGAAAAATGACTAAATCCGCCTGACAAAACAAGGTCATGGTGGAATCAGAAGTGGCTCATAGCTGGGTCAGGCAGAGGCAAAACGGAAACAGAAATTATCTCGACACGAGGGTCTCCTGGAAGGGCCTCTCCTCTCCCCTGACCCCCAGGATGACCCCATCAGGGTCTTCCAGCTGTCCACAGCACAATATCCCACTTTTTCATCTTGCTTTACAGGGTTCTTCGCCACCAGCTTGCTCTAAACCGTGAGTCTTTAAAAAGGGCCAGGGTTTGTGTTTTATTCACCTCGCTGTTTCTAGAGTCTTAAGAGTAAGATTTGCTTGTTAAATGGGGGAAGCTGTCCAGATGAGAGCCATTACAATATCTGATAAAGGTCTTGCATTAAAAAAATGTATTTTAAACCCTTCAAACCCAATGATAAGACAGCCCAATTTTTGAAAATCGGCAACAATTTTTGAATAGCTGTTTCATCAAGGAAGATATACAAAATGCTAATAAAGCATATGAGACGATGCTCAATATCAGTAGTCATTAGGGAAATGCAAGTCCAAACCACAATGAGAGGCCACTTCCCACCCACTAGGACAGCTAGAATCAAAAAGACAGTAGCAAGTGGTGGTGAGGATGTGGAGCAACTGGGAGCATGTCCACGGCTGCTGGGGATGCAAAATGGTGTGGCCGCTGTGGAGAACGGTTCGGTGGTTTCTTCTGTAGTTAACATATCCTTATCATATGAGCCAGCCATCCCACGCCTCGATAAATAAGAAATGAAAACACAGGTCCACAAAAAGACTTGCACCCAATTCCTTACATCAGCTTTAGTCACAATAGGTGAAAACTGGAAACAAGCCAAATGTCCAGCAGCAGGTGACTGAATACACAAATGATGGTACATCCGTACAATGGAACGCGGCTCAGCAGTTACAAGGAATCCCCAGCTGATACTCAGAATGACATCGATGAATCTCACTAACATAATGTTGACTGAAAGAACCATTTGATTTCATTTACATGAAGTTCTAGAACAGACAAGACTAATCTATAGTTCAGAAAGCGTATCAGTGGTTACCTGCAGCGGAGGATAGGGAGGGGGCTGCTGTCAAGGGGCCTGAGGAAAGTCTCTAGGTAGTAGGAACATTCTCAATTGTGACTGGGGTGGTGGTTACACGGGTGTATACGTTTGTTATACTTGCTGAACTACATACACTTAAAATGGATACATATTATTGTGAGTAAGTGATACCTGAATCGACCTGACTTAAAAGAAAAAAGGAAGGCTGTAAGGAGAGAGCAGCTGCCCCTCAAGGAGGACTAATCCCTCGTTATGGAGAGTCAGGCGCTGTTGGAGAGCTGGGCTGGATGTGTGTGAGATTCATCCATGTCATCACATAGATAAGTAGCTCATTCCTTTTTTTAAAATAATTTATTCCATTTATTTATTTCTTAAATAAGCAGTTTTCCTATATTTTTGTTATTTTGGTCATAGTTTCCATAAGTTAGCTTTATTTTTAATTGCATTTTTTTTAGTAACTTGATAATCAGCTTTATTTTGGGGGGGAGGTAACTAGGTTTATTTATTTACTTGTTTATTTTTTGAAGGCAGTACTGGGGATTGAACCCAGGACCTCGTGCATGCTGAGTGTTTGCTCTACCACTGAGCCATACCCTTCCCCGTAGCTCGTTCCTTTCGATGGCTGAGTAGTTTTCCCTCATCTGGGTGTATTGGTTTCTTTATCCATTCCCCAATTGTTGAGCATTTCAGTGGTTTCTATATGGCAATTATATTTAGGCCTGGAGGCCTTTCTGGGGACTTATGTCCTCCTCCTCAGATGGGACAGCTCTCCACCTCGAGATCCACAGGGCCCGCGAGGCCATCAGCAGACCACCCGTCCACACAGGAACTGGTTTCTCCATCCCCATGACTCACACTGGCCAGCAAAGCTGCAGCATGAATCCATGATCCTTTCTTTCCTGTCACAAAAGGTACCATCGCGATGTGAGAAGCAAGCTCGGGGGTCACTGTGAGGTCGGAGGGGATGGGGTGGTCTCCCCTACTACACTTTTGTTTCCCTCAGCCCATTTGGTCCTGAAAATCCAGCACTGGGGGTTGTTCTGAGGATGCAGTTGGGATAGCATTTGCCGGGAGTGGGAGGGAAATGGCTTCTAGAGCCAAAGTGGCTGAAGAGATTTTGCTGAAACCAGAAAATTGACCATATTTTCCCTTGCTATTTTGGTTTCATGAGGCACAAGTTCTTTGAAAACAATGAGAATGAAGAAACGCTTCAAAATCAGTCTGTGGTTGGAAATTCCATGAGTAACTGTTTTCCTAGCAAACCTCAAGGGGGAAAAGCACATATTCAAAAGCCAGGACCGACGAAGGAGAAATCCCTCAGCTGGTCTGCATTAAGACATCATTCTGCGGGCGTCTGAGCCTGGACCGTTGCCGCCTCCCTGTAGCTCGGGGGGCCGGCCTGTACCCTGGACCAGGACACAAAGGCAGGGACCCATTTCTGGTATTTGCCTCAATTCAGGGAAATCTTGTAACATTTTTTTTGTTTGAAGGAAAAGTCACATAACAAAAGATTAACCATTAACCATTTTAAAGCGTACAATTTGGCAGCATTTAGGACATTCACAGTGTTATGCAACCAACCCTCTATCCAGTTCCAAGACATTTCCATCACCCTGAAAGGAAACTTTGTGCCTTAATAGCAATCACTCCCCACTCTCTCCTCCCCTCAGCCTCTGACAACCACTAATCTACTTTCTGTCTCTATGGATTTTCCTGTTCTGGACATTTCACATAAATGGAATCCTATGACATGTGGCCTTGTGTGTCTGCCTGTTGTCACCTAGCATAGTGTTTTAGAGGATCATCCACCTGGCAGCAGGTGTCAGTACTTCATTCCTTTTTCTGGTAGATTAATATTCCACTGGGTGGCTATACTTTGCTTTTGTTTATCCGTTTATCTGTTGAGGAACATTTGCTGTTTCCGTCTTTGGGCTGTTGTGACTAGCGCTGTATGGATGTCCACGTACAAGTATTTGCTACAACACCCGTTCTCACCTAGGAGTGGAATTGCTGGGGCATATGGTAACTTTATGTTACACCTTGTAACATTTTATACCACACGGATGAATCCCACCTTTATAAAGTTGGTCCCTTAGAAACTTGGTTTTTGACTTGGGCTGTATATTGGAACTCCTTGTGAGATTTAACAGTATCAATGCCTGGTTCCACCCCCCTGAAGATTCTGATGTAACTGGCCTGATGAATTGTGAGTTGGTTAAAAGCTCCTTAGGTGATTCTAATGCACAGCCCAGGGAGAGAATCATTCTAGATTCTTCCTCACAGTCTACTTGTAGTAATAACTTCAACATTCTGACACTTGGTATCTTGCTTTCCACTCTGGGGCAGATTGTCACATGATCCTTGAAATACTGGTCCCTCATTGAGATTTAATCTTGTGACAGCAGTGGCTCATGGAACCTCCTGTTAGCTTGGCCCAGTTCTTTCACGGCTCTTTCAAGCATTACAAGTCGTCTGTTCCTCATAATTGTCCACTTGTTACAGATAAGGAAAGTGAGAAACAAAACAAAAAACAAAAAAACCAATGTGAGAGAGCAGGAATGAAAAGGCAGTGTCATCAGAGTTTATGAGAGATCAGAGTGAGAGGCCGTGCCCTCAGGATGAGTGTTTCCAGACTGAAGGCTCTGGAAAGCCCCACATGTGAATCCGGGAGCTGTGACAGAGGCAGGCTGAGCCAAGGCCAGTCCTGCTGAATTTCTCATCTTCCCCTCCCTACCTCAGACTGGGAATAAAAGCACTGAAGCCTTTTTAGATTTCCACATGGATCCTTCCCAGAAATACTAACGTGAGAAAAGAAATTGCTAAGCAACTGCCAATGAGTTTGACCTTCTCTTCTCACAAACTGTGATCTTTGTTTTAATTTGGTAAATGTTTTCTTGGCCAAGACATTCCCATGGAACTCAGCTCTGGAAAGCCAAGGAGATTTGTTTTTGGAATGATCACTTCTGATTCCAGGAGAGGCCACTTTTCATTCGGATTTGGAAAAATCAAGGATGGTGGCCTAAACACTTTGTGATTCCATTTTCTGTGTTTCCTGGCAATGAATGACAAGGAGCTTCCTTTTGGTTGAGGAACACTGCCTCCTCTTGAATTTGAGTCGTTTTCTCTTTCACGATGAAAGAATCCATGAGGTTCTTGGGGAAAGGGGGCGGGGCCAGAAGGAGGAGATGGTACTGGAGGGATTAAGGGAACCTGCCTTACTCAGCATGCTGCTCAGGAATCTCACTGCAAACCATAGAACCCCCTCCAGGTCATTCAAGACTAGAAGGAGTTTATTCAGGGATGCTAAGGTGTTCTCAAGCTTTCTGGCTGGAGGTCCACCACATGGGGCAATGCCTAAATAGTGGAGCAGTTTCAGCAAAGACCCCGCGATCATCACCCCTGGTGGACACACCTGGCAGTTCACCAGCATCGCGCTGGGTTCCAGAAATTCCACCATGGGAGCCAGGAAGCCAGATGCTCTCTGCCACCATCCTGGTCAGAAAATGGTTTCTGCCTGGAGCCTACTTCTTTTTTGTTTGTTTGGGTTATTTTGGTGTGTGGAGGATTAGGTTTGTTTGTTTGTTTGTTTATTTAATGGAGGTACTGGGGATTGATTGCTAAGCATGCACTCTACCACTGAGCTATACCCTCCCTGCCAGGAGCCTACTTCTGAAGCCAAGCCTGGCAGGATGTGTCTGAAGGACAAAGCTAGGTCATGTGCCTAGGCCCTAACTGCAAGGGAAGTTGGGAAAAGAACAATGTCTGGTTTCTATCTTGAGGAGGCAGGACTTATAATGTACGAAATTCCCTAAATGTAGAAAGAGTGTTTAAACGGTGCTGGGTAGCTAGAAAAGGTATCAAATGTCCACTACAATCAGAGGTGGTTTGGTTGCAAGAAACAGAAATCCACTCGGCCGTGGCAGATGGTGTGAGTGGGTTTCTGAAATGGAAACAGGGAAATGTCACAGAAATAGCTATAGCATGCTCTTGTGGGAACCCAAGGGCTGGCCAGCAGCTTCCCACTCTCCCTGAGCTCCAGTTCTGTGATTCTCACGGCAGATCTAGTCCTCTCTCAGCACACCAGTTGCCTCACCTCGCCCTCAGCTCCTGCTCCCCCAGAACTGTGACCTGCACATGGCTTTGGTACAAACCCAAGCCCCGATGCTATACAGGTTGGTGTTCACACGATCTCAGCTGCTGTTCCATGTTCACAGGGAAGGAGTGAATCTGATCGGCTCTGCTTAGGTCAAATGTTCACCCGTGGTCCAAGCAGCTGTGGCTGGGAGGAGGTTGCAGAGACACATGGGGCTCTGAGTCGGGTATTTTTTCTTCCAGGCAGTGCTTGGCAACAGCTGCTGTCCAACCATGGAAAATGAGAGCCAGATGGGCCCTCAAAGGTCAGGAGGTGCAGGCTCTTCAGTTTACAGTTAAAGAAATGGAAGCTCAGAAAGGCTAAGTGTGTGGGGTGGAGGATAGTACAGTACAGTGGAAAGATAGAAATCAAAGATCGGTCTTGTTTAACCACTCCCAACCTCAGTTTCCTCTTTTGTGAGGAGAAGAGAATAGTACCTTGCAGGGTTGTCATATAAAATGAAATAATATATGTAGGAAGATTAGCCCTGAGCAAAAGCTTATTAAAAGTTGGTGTTACAAGAGCAAAAGAAACCCATAAACTATGATTAATTTGAGTAGCATTAGACATGCTTGTATCACCTGGATAACATATGGTACCACACTTCCCAGGCTGTCCTGGGCATCTTTGCTGTCTTTTGGGTGGAGTCCATCTGCAGGCCTTGCTCTGTTGAGCTCCCAGAGCCCCTCCCAGTAGCTCTGTTTTAGGACTGCATGTACATGTAATGGTATAGGACGTACTCTTTCCTGTCAAGTCTCTTTTGCTCAACATAATTTTTTTGCTGTGTCAGTAGTTTGTTCCTTTTTATTGCTGAGTGGTATTCTGCTGTATGAATATCTTGTAATTTATTTCTCTACTGTTGGGTAATTTCCTGTTTTTGTCTATTATGAATAAGCCACTATGAACATTCTTGTCTAGTCTTTATGTGGACATTTTTTTCCCCTTTCATTTCTCTTGGGTAAATACCTAGGAATGGAATTGCTGAGTCATAGTCATATGTTATCTTTAATGGATACTGCCAAAGTTTTCCAAAGTTATTGCACTATTTTCCACTCCCATCAACAATGTCCAGTTGTGCTACAGCCTCACCAGTATTTAGGGTTGTCAGCCATTCTGGTGTGTGCATAGGGAACTTCCATTTGTAGCTTTAATTTGCACTTCCTTAATGGCTAATGATGTAGAGCACCTTTTCATGTGCTTAATGGCTACTTAATATATTCTTTTTGTAAAGTGTTCACATTTTTACCCATTTCTATTTAGCTGTTTATCTTTTCATTATTCTTCATTCATAGGAATATGAAAGTATATTCTGTATACAAATCATACGTACACACATACTAATGGTACCTTTTTCTTAAACAGCTTTATTGAGGTATAATTGACATGTAACAAATTAAGTGTATTTAAAGTGTACCCTTGTGAAACCTCGTCAAGCTAATTGAGATAATGAACATATCCCATATCCATCACCCCTAAGATTCATGCCCCTTTCTAGTCCCTCCCTTCTGCCCTTCCTTGCCTCCCCACCCATCCCCAGGTAACCACGGGTCTTCCTGTTACTGTAGACGAATCTGTAGTTTCCAGAATGTTTTGTAAGTGGAATCATATAGTATGTACTCTTTTTTGTCTGGCTTCTTTTACTCAGCAGAATTATCTTAAGATTCATATATGTTGCATTTATCAATAGTCCATATCACTGAGTAGTATTCCATTGTATGTGTATATCATAATTTGTTTACCCATTCAACTTTTTTTTTTAAAATTGTAGTTGATTTACAATGTTGTTAGTTCCTGATGTACAGTATACTGATCATTCACACACAGACACATACATATATAAAATACATATTCTTTTTCATTATAGGTTATTATAAGCTATTGAATATAGTTCCCTGTGCTATACAGTAGGACCTTGTTGTTTATCTATTTTATATATAGTAGTTTGTATCTGCTAATACCAAACTCCTAATTTATCCCTCCCCACCCCTCTCCCCTTTGGTAGCCATAAGTTTGTTTTCTATGTTTGTGAATCTGTTTCTGTTTTGTAAATAAATTCATTTGTCTCATTTTTTTAGATTCCACATGTAAGTGATATCTGATATTTGTCTTTCTTTGACTTACTTCACTTTGTGTGATAATCTCTAGGTCTATCCATGTTGCTATAAGTGGCATTATTTCATTCATTTTTTATGGCTGAATAGTATTCCATTTGTGTGTGTGTGTGTGTGTGTGTGTGTGTGTGTGTGTGTGTGTGTATCACAACTTCTTTATCCAGTCATCGGTCAGTGGGCATTTAGGTTGCTTCCATGTCTTGGCTATTTTAAATAGTGCTGCTATAGAACACTGAGGTGCATGTAAGTTTTTGAATTAGAGTTTTCTCCAGATATATGCCCAGAAGTAGGATTGCTGGATCAAATGGTAACTCTATTTTTAGTTTTTAAAGGAATCTCCATACTGTTTTCCATAGTGGCAGCACCAAATTACATTCCCACTAGCAATATAGGAGGGTTCCCTTTTCTCCACACTCTCTCCAACATTTATCATTTGTGGACTTTTTAATGATGGCCATTCTGATTGGTGTGAGGTGATACCTAATTGTAGTTCTGATTTGTATTTGTCTGATAATTAGTGATACTGAACATCTTTTCATGTGCCTGTTGGCCATCTGTATGTCTTCATTGGAGAAATGTCTTTTTAGGTCTTCTGCCCATTTTTTGACTGGGTTGTCTGTCTGTTTGTTTTGTTTTTGAGTTATATGAACTGTTTGTATATTTTGGAAGTTAAGCCCTAGTCAGTTGTCAGTCACATCATTTGCAAATATTTTCTTCCAGTCCATAGGCTGTCTACCCATTCAATTCTTGATGGGTGTTTGTGTTGTTTCCAGTTTTAAGTTATTATTAATAAAGCTGCCATGAACATTCATGCCAAAGCCTTTTGTATGAACATGTACTTTTATTTCCTTAAGAGTAGAATGGATGGATCATGAGGCAGGTGTATGTTTAACTTTTAAAGAAACTGCTACATTGTTTCCAACGTGGTTGCACCATTTTACATTCCCACCAGCAGTGTATGAGAGTCCCAGTTGTTCCATATGCTCTCCAACACTTAGTATAGTCAGTGTTTCTAATTTTAGTCATTCTAATAGGTGGCTATTTTAATTTGCATTTCCCTAACAACTACTGTTATTGACTATCTTTTCACATGTTTATTTTCATCCCATATATCTTTTTGGGTAGTGTTTCTTCTAATACTTTGCGCATTTATTAATTGGGTGACTTATTTATAATTTATTGTTCAATATTATTCAATAATTTTATTTATAAAAATTATACTTATTAGGATATTATTATTTAATAAGTTATTTATAATTTATTGCCTGTTTTCTTACTATTGAGTTTTGAGGGTTCTTTATAAATTTTGAATACAATCATTTGTGGAAAATATATGGAGAAAATATATAGATATTTTCTCACAGTCCATGGCTTGTGTTTTCATTCTCTTATCAGGGTCTTTCAAAGAGCAGAAATTTAAAATTTTGATGAATCTAATTTATTAATTTTTTCTTTTATAGTTGGCGCTTTTTTTTTTTGTCCTAAAAAATCTTTGCCTACCACTAGGTCACAAAGATATTCTCCTATGTTATCTTCAAGAAGCTTTATAGTTTTAGCTCTTACATTTAGGTCTATGGTCCATCTAAAAGGAGTTTTTGTATATGATGTGAGGTAGGGGTTGAGATTCTTTATTTTCTAGGGATTGCAATATGCATCTTTAATTTATCATGGTCTATCCTGAATTAATCTTGTATGGCTTTGTATATAACTTAAGATCCTTATAAGAGTACAATTCAGTTTAATTCCTTTCTCATTCTTTATGCTATTGTTGTCATGTTTTTCATTTACATATGTTATAAACTCCACAATACATTGTTATTTTTGTTTTCAACAGTCATTTGTCTGTTAAGCAATTAAGGTGCGAAAAGAGTAGTCTTTTATACTTAGTGGCTTATTTGCTATTTCCACTGCTCTTCATTCCTTCCTGTAGATCTGATTTCCATCTATTGTCATTTTCCTTCAAGTTAAAGAATGTCTTCATTTCTTCTTGTGTAGAAGATCTGCTGGAGATGCATTTTCTCAGATTTTGTTAACCTAAAAGTATCTCTATTTTACTTCATTTCTGAAGATATTTCCATTGGATACAGAATTCGAGGTTGCCAGATTTTGCTTTTCTTCCAGCAGTTTAAAAGATAAAATTCTGTCATCTTATGGCCTCTATTGTTTCTAATAAGCAGTCAGTCATCATTTTTTAATTGATGTTTACTGTATGTAATGTGTCTTTTTTCTTTGGATGCCTTAAAGAATTTTCTACTTTGGTTTTCAGCATTTTGACTGTAATGTGCCCAGATGTGTGTGTGTGCACATGTGTGTGTGTGATATTAGTTGGGGTTTGCTGAGCTTTATGTTTTTAATCAAATTGTCTTCAATTATTTTTCTGCCATATGCTCTCTTTTCTCTCCTCTGGGACTCCAGATACATGCATGTTAGTCTAATTGCTTGATATTGTCTGACAGGTCATTGAAGCTCTGATCATACTTTTTCTAATCTTTTTTTCTCTCTGAGCTTCATTTTGGGTAATTTCTATTGACTTCTTTCAAATTCATGAATATTTATTCTGCTGTGTGTAGTCTGATGTTTTTCTTATTCAATTATGTTTTTAAAAATTTCAGATATAATATTTCAGTACTAAGACTTCTATTGGGTTCATTTTCAGAGTTTCTATGCCTCCTTTTTTTTTATTTTTAATTGTTTTTAGTTTATTTTTGGGGGAGAGGGTTTAATTATTTTTTTAAAGTGAAAAATTTTATATTTAGATTTAGCCAGCTGGACTCAGCTTAGATGATCTCAATTTTGTGGGCAACATCCAAAACATCATAGTCAGGAGCCATATGCCTTCTCTCCATCAGGCCTGATCAGGGTGTTGACCTTAGCCACGTCAATGTCATAGAGCTTCTTCACAGCCTGTTCATACCTCCTTTTTTTAAAAAATTGATCCATGCCTGTTCTAAAATTCACATTCCCCATATCTTCATCCATTATATCCATCTCTTCCTGTAAGTTCCTTAACATATTTATAATGAATCCTTGTTTTGTAATTCCAACACCTGAGCTGTCTCTGTGTCTGCTTCTGTTAACTATCTTTTCCTCTTGAGAAATGTCACTTTGCTGCTTTGTCACATACCTAGTATTATTTGATTGTATAGCAGATATTGTAGATAGTGGTTATAGAAACTCTAGATTCTCTTATCTTCCTTTGAAGAGTGTTGAATTTCCTTCTGGCATTCGGTTAAACTAGTGGCAGATCACCTTGATACATGGGAGGCTTGCTTTCAGTCTTTGTTAGGGAAGGCCTAGTTCGGTTTTGCCCTTCGCCCTGGGAAAAGGTCTTTACTCCTAAGGTGTGGCCCTCTGGGGTTTCAATGTAAAGCTCAAGGTATTTTACAAGCCCTTCTAACTTCGTAGACCTTGAACTCTTAATCTGTTTCCCATTGATGGGAAACTGCTGAAATCTCTGTTTAGTTCTTTTAGCCTTCAGTTGTTGGCTCCTTGGAGTCACCCTATACATATGACTATAGGATTCAAACAAGGATCTAAGGGAAGCCTGTGTGCCAATTTTGTGGCTCCTCATTTGTGGCTCCCTTTTTTTTAAATTAAAGTATAGTCAATTTACAATGTTGTGTGTGGCTCCCTCTTTTTCATGGTTTCCCTCCTCAATTTCCAGCCACTGTGGCCACTATACACTCTGACCTCTAACTTTTCTGCTCAGTAAGATTCTTGCTTTCTGCCTGAGCTCTACTCCCCATGTGTAGTGTTGGCTTTAAAATGCCCTGAGAGGAAAAGACAGTTAAATGTGGTTCTCATCTAGATTCCTTTTCTTCATTTAAGGGTCGTATCTTCTCTGGTTACCTGTTTAGGTTTCTCTCTAGTGCCTTCAAATGATTTTTTTTATTCAAGTATACTTGATTTACAATGTTGTGTTCAGATGATTTTTTCATTGAGGTACAGTCAGTTATAATGTGTCAATTTCTGATGGACAGCACAATGTCCCAGTCATGCATATATACATATATTTATTTTCATATTCTTTTTCATTAAAGGTTATTATAAGATATTGAATATAATTCTCTGTGCATATGATTTTTGAAAAATATTTTTCCAGAGTTTACACTAGCAATCACCAGGAGTGTTGGCCTGATAGAAGCTACTCTGCCATTATTGCAAGCAGAACTCACCCAAATATGTTATTTAAGAATTTTTTGTTTTGGTACCCTGTTTTTCTGGGTCACTACGTATGTACTTAGTCTTCATGTTGGGTAAAACAATACTGGAGTTTGGTTGTCTATTCTGAGAATTGCTTGATTTAACTTAAATTTCACTTAACAACCCAGTGAATTATTTATTGTTCCTAATGGCTATCAAAGTTTCAGAGGCTGGAAATAGGTCTCTAACAGTGACAACATCTTGAGTCTTTAAAGTTAAAAAAAACACTTTAATCTGTTTTGTGAAATAGGTAATACAGTCACATCACTCAAAATTAATAAGGTAAAAAGGATATATAATAAAAAGCTTCACTCTCACCTTTCTTGCATGTTTTTTTTTTAAACTGGCAGCCAAAAATTTGATCTCTTGCATTATGCAAGCAAACTGGTTGTATCCTGTCTGTCATAATCCCATGAGTTCCTTGACAAAGTTTTCAAAATGAATGACATTCCCCAGCAGGGATTATTACAGAGGAAGGCATCAATTCCATTTAATTCTGCAAACATTTACTGAGCCATACAGTGTGCCTGGAACAGTATTAGCTATTGTAAAGTAGATACATGAATCATGTGGTGGAGGGTGCACTTCTCTTAATTAGAAAGGAGAAGAGAGTAGAATGAAGGCCCATTTGTAAGGAAATCTGATGCCTCTTCTTGACCCAGTTGGAAGAGATAATAGAAAAAGGTTCAGCCTCTGTCCAGCTGACGCCTGGAGTTAGGGTTATATTCTTGGCGCTGTCTCTCTAACAGGGTGTTTCTCCCACCCAGCAGCTGCCCTCTTTACAGCCAAGCTCAGCACAGGGTCCAAGAACCTTGCTGGATGCTTGGTGTCTAGTTCACAGTTCTTAGGGAGAGGGAAAAGCTTTGTCTCTGGAACATCAGAACGTTGAACTAGCTACAGTTTACAACTGACACGTGGCTCAAAGAGCTGAGTGTCCTCCAGCCAAGTCTGAAAGGGCTGAATCACCTTCCTAGCAGCTGAAAAAACGTGTGTCCATAAGAGTTGGACTGAAAAGACAGTGGAAGCTGAGCATACCTAAAGGGCAGCAGCAAACTGAACTATACACTCCTCGTGTGGCCACACCTTGAGGTTCCCACAAGGGCTTGGATAGGCAAGGCAAGGTAGTGTGAACACAGTAGGAGGGGCTGCATGGTAGGCCCAGGTGTTTGCTAGGAATTTGGGAGTATTGCTGAGGAGAGGAAGAAATTGCGAATAGCAGTGGTCAGGTTTTACAGCTGGGTACCTTTGCTCCTCTGCAAGAATGTCAGATGGAGCACACTCCACCTGCCAGCTGTTCCTGGCCAGAAAATAAAACTTGTGCATCTTCCATGCTGTTTTTTTTTCACTGGAACTCAAGATGGGGCTTGGGCCCTCTGGCTACCACAGAGAAGCAGGTCATGCCATTCTGCTTTCCTGCAGGTGGCAAGCCACCTGGAGGGCTTTGGAAATTTTTATTTGATCCTCCATTCAAATGCTCAGAACAAAAGTTATAAGCACCAGCCCCTCCTATGATGATGTAAAAAAAGCTCCAGAAAGCAAGGGCTGGTGAATGTAAATTAACCACAGTGTCCACAATTATTCTTTTGAGGTGTGTAAGAAGGTTGCTGGTAGTTTATTTAGTATGCTGTCCTTAGGGCTTAATTAGAGTGACTGTTAAGGAAAGAAAGATTGATAGGCTTTACTTTCATTCCCAACCTGTTTCCTAATTCTCCCTTCTTCATGAGGCTTAATTTACTAGGTGGGGATTTTCAGAAATTGAATTCTTAGGGTGGGAGGGACTAGAGCAGCACCAATAGAAATACAATGCAAGCCACAGACGTTTAAATTCTTTAAGTAGCCCAATAAAAAAGGTAAAGAGAAACAACTGAATTGATTTTAATGTTTTCCCTAACCCAGTAATCTAAAATATCATTTCGACATGTAATCAATATATTATTGATGAGCTATTTTACCTTTTTTTGGTACTGTCTTTGGGATCTCGTGTGTATTTTACACTTACAGCACATTTCAATTTGCGCTAGCTACATTTCAAATGCTCAGTAGCCACATGTGGCTAGGGGCCACGATATTGGGCAGCACAGAACTAAACCATGGGCCACACTGATGCCCTCCAGGTCCCTTAATGCATGCAGACAACAAGCCCTCTAGGCTGCATTCTAGGAGAGCACAAGCGATGATACAGGCAGGAGAAGGGTATAGCTCAGCGGTAGAGCGCGTGCTCAGCATGCACAAGGTCCTGGGTTCAATTTCCATGACCTGCAGTAAATAGAGAGAGGCAGAAGAGGGGTTAGGATGGGATCAAGTTCTGGGATTCCAGCTGAGTGTTGCTGATGAAGAAAACTGGAAAGCAAAGGGAAACTGGAAAGCAAAGGGGAGGGCGTGGTGGGTGGGGACACCCGAGTAAGGTCTCGGCGGCGGAAAGAGGCCCTTTTGGAGGGCAGGGTTCTGTGGGACGTCTGAGAACTTGGTGGACAGTCACATCCTGCCACTCGGACAGGGAGGAGTGGACTTGGGGCGACCCTCTGGCTGACAGTTGCTCCTGTTTTGTCTTTTCTTCCCCCTTCCCGGCCACCCTCCCACCCCCGCCAGCCGTGGTCCTCGGCCTGCCCAGCGCCCGGGCCGCCGAGGACGCCTGCACCAGCGCCTGCCCGGCAGCCTGCGCCTGCAGCAGTGTGGAGCGCGGCTGCTCCGTGCGCTGCGACCGCGCGGGCCTCCTGCGGGTGCCGGCCGAGTTCCCGTGCGAGGCGGCCTCCATCGACCTGGACCGCAACGGCCTGCGCTTCCTGGGCGAGCGGGCCTTCGGCACGCTGCCGTCGCTGCGCCGCCTGTCGCTGCGCCACAACAACCTGTCCTTCATCACGCCCGGCGCCTTCAAGGGCCTTCCGCGCCTGGCCGAGCTGCGCCTGGCGCACAACGGCGACCTGCGCTACCTGCACGCGCGCACCTTCGCCGCGCTCGGCCGCCTGCGCCGCCTCGACCTGGCCGCCTGCCGCCTCTTCACCGTGCCCGAGCGCCTCCTGGCCGAGCTGCCCGCCCTGCGCGAGCTCGCCGCCTTCGACAACCTGTTCCGCCGTGTGCCGGGCGCGCTGCGCGGCCTGGCCAACCTGACGCATGCGCACCTGGAGCGCAGCCGTATCGAGGCCGTGGCCTCCAGCTCGCTGCTGGGCCTGCGCCGCCTGCGCTCGCTCAGCCTGCAGGCCAACCGCGTCCGCACAGTGCACGGCGGCGCCTTCCGCGACTGCGGCGCCCTGGAGCACCTGCTGCTCAACGACAACCTGTTGGCCGTGCTGCCGGCCGATGCTTTCCGCGGCCTGCGCCGCCTGCGCACGCTCAACCTGGGCGGCAACGCGCTGGGCCTCGTGGCGCGCGCCTGGTTCGCGGACCTGGCCGAGCTTGAGCTGCTCTACCTGGACCGCAACAGCATCGCCTTCGTGGAGGAGGGCGCCTTCCAGAACCTCTCGGGCCTCCTGGCCCTGCATCTCAACGGCAACCGCCTCACCGTGCTCGCCTGGGCCGCCTTCCAGCCGGGTTTCTTCCTGGGCCGCCTCTTCCTCTTCCGCAACCCGTGGCGCTGTGACTGCCACCTGGAGTGGCTGCGGGACTGGATGGAGAGCTTCGGGCGCGCCGCCGACGTGCCGTGCGCCTCCCCGGGCTCTGTGGCCGGCCTGGACCTCCGCCAGGTGGCCTTTGGGCGCTCCTCCGACGGCCTCTGCGTGGACCCCGAGGAGCTGAACCTCACCGCATCCAGTCCAGGCCCGCCCCCAGAGCCAGCGGCCACCACAGTGAGCAGGTTCAGCAGCCTCCTCTCCAAGCTGCTAGCCCCGAGGGCCCCACTGGGGGAGGCCGTCAACACCACCGAGGGGCCGGGCAACACCTCGCTGTCTGACAGCCTTCCCTCCCGGGGTGTGGGACGCTCGGGCCGCAAGACCCCGTTTCTCCTGGGCTCTGGTCTTCTGCTCAGCCTGGCTCAGCACGTTTTTGTCCTTCAGATGGACTGACCCTTCTGTACTGGGGTGGCCCAGACTGCGACTGCCTTGGCTACGGTGGGGGCGGAAATGAGGAAGGGAGAGTTTAGTTAACTGGGCTTGAAGGTGTTTGGTGTGGGGGAGGGGAATAGGATGGGGACAGGGGGCGAACATTCCAGCCGAGAGGGGAAGGAACAGTTTGCCTCCGGAGATGGTCCTGGGAAATGCCATGTGAGAGAGGGGGGAGGCTATGGACTTTGCTCCTGTCACATGGGCATTAATTGGAAAAGAGAAGCAAGAATGAACATGCCCCCTCTGGTGAGAAGACTAGGGATTGGAAGTTTCTAGGGCTACAGGGCTCCACCCGTATCCTTCCACCCCCCACCCCACCCCCTTACTGGAAACTCGGCCTGCATGCCTGAATTAGAGTTAATCCATAGGCAAAGAAGTACTAAAAACTGTGCAAATTCTCCGGGGGGGCAACCATTAAATGCCCAGTCCCTTTTTTTTCTACTACAATCCTCATCCCCCTCCCCCAGGGGCCTGGGGATACCAGGGTCCAGAAAGTGGATAGGACAGGAGGCAAGTGTGATGGGAGAAGGACTTGGACCCACGGGGGTGGCAGTGGTTCCTGCCGTCTGAGATGTGTTAGGAGGTGTTTAAAACAAAGATTAATTTCATTTACTCCACAATTATTCCCAGGGGTGGCCTTAGCTGCAAAGGGACTTTAAGGCAGAATAGGGGAAAAAAAGAAGAGGAGTGTCTGTGGCCAAATAAATTTGTGAAATCCTAAGATTAAAAAAAAAAGTTAAACAGGTTTTTTTTCTGCAGGACTTTCCAGAGTCTTTTATACGCAAACATGGATTGTGACTTTCCCATGGAGGCCACAAAATCCTCTTTTCTTAGTGTTTTGTGGGAAGAGTGTCCGAAAGACACAGAGATGCTGTGTTAGCGGGGCAGGGAGTCTCTGGCTTGGAGAATCCCATTGGGTGTGGAAATTATTATGGGCTGCTTCGGGGCTGACTGACGGGCCAAGAGGAAAGGAGGCAGCCCGGGAAGAGGGGCTGAGAGATTTCCCGGGGTGAGAGGTGGCCAACTGTAAGCCCCCAGACCTGAATGCCAGAGCAGAGGCTCTTGTGTTCGCTAAGTAGGTGCTCAAGCTGTCCTCCACACAGGTGTAATGATGACTGCTTTTGTCAACATTCTGAAAGTCTCTAATCTTAAATGTCCTCTCTCTGTATTTGAAGAGGTGGGTTTTCAAAGCCTACATGGATTCAGGATGTGCTGAGCTGTCAGTTCTTTAAGGCTTCTGCTATGTCTCTAGGTAATACTAAGTATTAGAAATGCTGCAGAAAGCACCACTGAGGGCAGAAATGTTCAAATGGGTTGTGACCATTAGTGAGTCATCATCAACTCATTTAATGGGTCACAACCGGCATTTAAAAAAAACAAGATTGAACAGGAAGTCACAGAGCATCACATGTAATATAAGAGTAAGTATTCTTTTGTGAAACTTTTTATTTAATTTGTATGCATTTGTTCAGATTATGTGTGTTTCTGGATTGCTGCATCCAATTTATCTTTTATTGTGGCTTATTGTTTTAAAAGTTTGCAAGTCACTAATCTGGAACATGCATGATTTTTTCTAAACTTTTTTTTATTGAGTTATAGTCATTTTACAATGTTGTGTCAAATTCCAGTGTTGAGCAATGATTCTTTTTTTAATTGAGGTATAGTCAGTTTACAATGTTGTGTCACTTTCTGGTGTACAGCACAGTTCTTCAGTCATACATAAATATATGTATATTCATTTTCATATTCTTTTTCACCATGAGCTACAAGATATTGAATATATTTCCCTGTGCTATACAGTATAAACTTGTTTATCTATTTTATATATACCAGTCAGTAATGCATGATTCTTTTTAAACTTTTTATTTTGAAAAATCTCAAATCTACAGAAAAGTTGCAAGAATAGTAGAATGAACACTTTGGCCATTTACCTAGGTTTCCCAGTTGTTAACATTTTACTATATTTGTTTTCTCTCTCCCTCCATATTATCATTTCTTACTAACAGTTTGAGTTAGTTGTAAGCGTCATGACCCTTCACCCCTACATACCTCAGTGTATATTTCCTAAGAATGAGGACATTCTCTTATCCATGATGCCATTATCGCAATCAGGAACTTTATCATTGATAGAATACTATTATTTAAAATATATTCTATATTGAAATTTCAGTAGTTGTCAAAATGATTTTTTAGGCAGTCATTCATTTTCCTATGGGTGGAGAATGAGGTTCCTAGGTTGTGGCTTGTATTCATTTGATCACAGTACTCAAAATGCTTAATTTGTCGGTTGATTTTAACCTTTCAAAGTGAATTTGTTCTCCAAATGGCTTACTTTTCAAATGTGAGAACCAGATGAGGTCAGAAATGTTGTTTGTTCAAACCGTGTGTTGTGGCCATGGTAACAGTGAGGATCACGAGAATCCTGGAGGCGAGATCTCTGTGTTGGGTAACCATGGGAGTCCACAGCAGACACGCAGCCCGTGTTACTGAGGAACAAGGTGCCGCCTTCGGAGGAATGTCCTTCCTTTCATTTGGAGTGGGTTCCTGAGAGTCAGCTTCAAAATGCTGCTCCAGTTTTGCCTGGGTGGTTAGTTGGTGAGCTTTTTAATGAACATTTGTTTGGCTGAATGTTTCTGAACAAGTATCAACGCTGAAATAGCCTCTGGGGAGACAGATTTTTATAGAGCTACCCAGCCCAGTAGAATTCTGGGAACGTGGGAGTTACTTACTGCCAAACAGATCCAGAGTTGCCTGGAACAAGTTCCCAGTGAATTGTGGCCATTATGAGCTCTCGTGAGAGAACGGGGAGTGGAGAGTTCCCAGTTTTGAGGTCGTTAAGTTTCTCACCCTGTCACTGGCTAATTACCTGGGGAAAGGTTAAGGTACTATGGATTCTGCTAAGCAAATCTGTGTACCCGTCAGGGTGGACCACGTTATGCTCTGGTAACAAACAAGCCCCAAACTTCAGTGGCTGACTGAGGGTTATTTCTTGTTCATGCTACATGTCCACCATGGTCTTCTTAGGGGGTGCTCTGCGCATTGTAGCCACTCAGGGACCCAAGATGATGAGGAATCTGCCATTTTAGGACATTGTTACCCAAACACGGGCTTTCAGGTTTGCTGCAACAGAAAAGGAAAGCTTGCAGGAATCATTACTCAAATGCTTCCAGCCAGATGTGACACATATTGCTTCTCATATTTTATTGGCCCAAAAGGTAACACGGCCACATTTAACTTCACCAAGGCAGGGAAGTATGGCCCTTTCATGTGCTCAGAAGGCCAAGAGAACTGGGAATATTGGTGAACACTGGCAGTGTTCTGAAGCACTAGAGGCTCCAGGTGGCTCACCTGATAGAATCAAGTCTGGACTTCTGAGAACTGTCCAGAGAAATAGAGGCTGGAGGGGGCAATCTGGTGAGCCAGCCACTAGCCCCCCTCTTTTGCTCCTCCCAGCAGCCAGCTAGGCTTTGAACACGATATTGGCTTTAGCCAATAGGAATGCTGCAGCCTCACGGTATTGGTTGTTTCGAGAAAGGAGAGAGAAAATGTCGAGACAAAAAGTTTATATTTTTCCCTTAAAAAAATGTTTTCCACACAGAGACTCAACTTACAGTATTAAAATCCCCAGAAGCTTGATCTGTGGAAAAGACCCTTTCAGAAATCTCCCTGGCTGTTTGGAAGAGGTCTCCCTGTGGTGGTTTCACAAAGGTGGTCAACTGCCTTCCGGTCCACCCACCTTTGTCAGGCCACCACAGTGCTGCCCTCTGTAGGACGCTGTCTGCCGGGCCCAGCTGTCCTTGGCTGTTGGTTCCCTCTGCCATTTTTACCCCAGCCTCCAGGGAGGGGACCCTACTCCCTTTGATCCTCTGGCCCAAGGACAGCTTAGGCCCTCCCCTAAGTCCCTCACAGCACAGATCACACCAGTGAGAAGTGAAGGAGACTTCCCCGAAAGGCTGGGTATAATGGAAGAGAGGCAAGTAGCCCATCTGACTACTGTTGGATGTGGTTGTTGGCAGAACCCCCATTCCCCAACCCAGGGGCCTCTGTGGCTGGGCCGGCTTAGCTCCCTCCCCGACCCGCATGTACTGTGTTTCTGAGACCAAACTCCTAGGGAGGTTTTTTTCTTGTCCCTCCGTCTAAGGCCCACCTCCCCAGCCCCACAATGGCAATTCTACTCTTGCTCTCTGCAGCATTCTCCAGAAGATGTCACACCCAGCCCACGGTGGGGTCCATTAAAGCCAAAGGGGCAGTCAAGTCCCTGTCCTTAGTCTGCCCACCTGCTTGCTTGCCAGTCCCTTCTTAACTCCAGCTCCATGGGGCCTGAAAACTGCTGCTCAGCGTTCCGAGAGAACAAATAGTTCTGGGAACACCAGTTAGCCTGAAGTTGCACAAAATGAAGTAACATTTCTCTCCAAAGAGCACCAATGTCTGGGAGACACGGCCCTGAAAAAAAAAAAAAACCATCCATCTCCCTTCTTTTAAAGTGTTACATGGTATGACCAAAGTTGTTTTTTTTTTTTTTAATCTTGAAAGATACTCCCTTTTTCTCTTACACAGGACTCTCCACTTCCTCCTGTGAGACTGTGTTCAGGCTTCCCCCAAGAGCGAGGGGTGGGCCCTTGCCTGTGTATTTGCGCTGAGCCCCATGGCTTCACAGAGCAGAGGATGGGCTTTCCCAGAGGCCCACCCAAGTTTCCATCTGAGGGAGCAGAGACTGCTTGTGACAGTACATGAATTTTCCAGATCCCAGAAGTCTGAGAGTTCCATCTCTGTCCTGTTCACTGTGTTGGCCAGGGAGTGCCTCTGTACCTACTGGTTCTCCTGGGTGGTGAGTGGGGGCAGCTTTCACACGGCCTTGCTCCCGGTGTGGTCAGGAAAGGCCAAAGGAGACAGGAGTCAGACCGGGGAGGTGGTATTTTCATGTTTTAAGCAGCAGTAACAGCTAGATCTCTGCTCCCTGCCCCCTAAACGCGCGCGCACGCACACACACACACACACACACACACACTCACTCACTCACTCACTCACTCACTCACTCACTCTCTCTCTCTCTCTCTCTCTCTCTCTCTCTCAGAGGCTGAGCTGACTGGAGGAGTCATGGGCAGCCCTTGGTCTTAGGGCACTTGGGTGTCTGTCCCCCTGTGGCCTGGGGTGCAAGCCTGGAGTGAAACACGGCCCCTCCACGGTGAGCCTGGCCAACTTACGTTGCTGAATGAATGTTACTTATGTTCCTTCTACTTCTGTTCTAGGCACAGAAAATTTAGAAGCGCTTAGACAAACATTTGCACTTTTCAAGGGAGTTCCCTTGAAATGTTGCTGACTTTTACTACTTTGCTCCAGAGAGGAGAAAGAGAGTTTTTGTTCACTGCCAGACTGAGTGAAACACCAGCCTGCAGGGAGGCCTTGTGGGGGACACACCACTGTGCTTCGCAGCGGCCTAGCGGGAGTTCTCTCTGCCATACGTGACCTCGTGGCCGAGGCCCACTCATGGCTCACTCATGATCCATTAGTGGGTCATGGCATTGGTAGTGGCAACCAGCATTAAGAAATAATAGTGACAAAGTAGATGGGGAAACTTCAGCATGCGTCATAGAGAGTAAGAAAAGTATTATTTCACTGAACTTTTGCTTCAGTTACATGTGTCTTTGTGTACTGGAGCCCAGTATAAAAACGTATCTGTCACTGGGGGGTCACGATCATGAATATTTGAAAGCCAGTATCATAGATCATTTTGATTTCATGTTTGTTTTCAAAAAGCATGGGGTTGAAAGTAAAGCACAGGACTCCATTTCATTTGTTGATTATTCTTGTCAAAGCCAATTTATTTTCTTGCATCACCACTAAATAGTGGACTAGCCTTATTTATTCCCTGTTTAAAGATCTGGTTAGATCAAAAGAAGCAAGATTGGGTGTTTCGAAGAGCACCTGGGCAGTTAGGAGTTGGGATGGAGGTGCTCTTTGACGGCCCTGAAGAGGCCGGGTGAGATGGTGTGTGCAGACCAGATGGCTGATGGGTGTGGGGTTCCCACAGGGAGGTTCTGTAGAGGCCCACAGAGCACTGATGGCTGTTTCATTTAATAAGTTAATAACTAATAATGAGAATGTCTTTGAAGGAGCCTCTTGGTGTCTTGCAGTGATATCTATTATTAAAGCATCCAATAACATGAAAAGAAACCCAAGGGTAAATGATTACAGAGATTGTGATCATTTAGGTAAATCCCGCTGTGTCATCTTGGTGCCCTGTTCCTGATATTATATATAACAGCCTTTGTAAAGTGCTTCTAATTCTACCCCAAAATGCTTGTTTCTCTGGAATTCAAATGAGTAACTTTATGTGTCAGAGTCAATGTCTAATCACCAAATTCTCTCATTTAGGCATTGTTTTCCCCAATTTACAGATGTGGAGACTGAGGTGTAGATAATTAAGTGACTTGCCAAAGTTCCAGCGCTAGTAGATGACAAACTTGAGATTTGAATCCAGGTCTCTAAGCTCCAGACCCATAGTTATCTCCCCTGCCTCTAGATGGTGATGTGACATTTTTCACCTCTGGAAACTTCTGGAGCTAATAGTTGAAGTTCAGAGGAAATGACTTGAAAAAAGATTCCAAAAGAACTATATACCATGACCAAGTGGGATTTATTCCAGGTATGCAAGACTGTTTGAACATTTGAAAAAATATAATCTATCATATCAACAACCTAAAGAAAAAAAAATCATATAACCATGCCAGTTGGTGCAGAAAAAAGCATGTGACAGAATCCAGTATCCATTTATGATAAAAACACTCAGCAAGTTAGAAAGAGGGGAGTGATCTGAACTTGATAAAGAAGCATTTACAGGAAATCTGTAGCTAATATCATACTTGCTAGTGACGGACTGAATGCTTTCCTCTAAAATCCTCTGGGGTGAGGATGTCCACTCTCATCACTTCTGTTCAACATAGAACTGAAAATTCTAGCTAGACCAGTAAGTCAAGAAAAAGAAATAAAAGACATATATATTTGAAAGGAAGAAATAAAACTGCCCTTATTTGCAAATGACATAATTTTCTACATAGGAAATTCCAAATAATACACCAAAAATTCCTAGAAGTGATAGGCATATTCAGCAAGATCACAGGGAGGGGACCAGGAAAAGCACAGTAAATATAGGTAAGGTTGTTATGCAAGTTTATTTTTTAAATTTTTTAAATATTTATGCAAGTTTACTTTTTTAATTTTTTAAATATTTATTTATTTATTTGGTTTATTTATTTATTTATTTACTGTTATGCAAGTTTAAATCCTGCCCTTCTCTTTTTTTTATTTTTTTATCTTTTTAACATTTTTTATTGATTTATAATCATTTTACAATGTTGTGTCAAATTCCAGTGTTCAGCACAATTTTTCAGTTATTCATGGACATATACACACTCATTGTCACATTTTTTTTCTCTGTGAGTTATCATAACATTTTGTGTATATTTCCCTGTGCTATACAGTGTAGTCTATTCTACAATTTTGAAATCCCAGTCTATCCCTTCCCACCCTCCACCCCCCTGGTAACCACAAGTCTGTATTCTCTGTGAGTCTATTTCTGTCTGCCCTTCTCTTTTTATAAGAGTTTCTTGAGATAAGGTCACCCCCCTCTTCCCAGTACTGTGTGGGAGACACCCTTACAAAAGAAATTTTCCTTATACGTGTAAATGTCTCTTACAAAAAGGTAACTTCTACTTGGTTTCCAGAGTTCCTCCCATGTCTGCTATTTCTTAAAAAATAACCATCCTAAAATAATCCTTACGCCAAACAGACACATTTTGGGGTGGCAAAATTCTGCCCTCCTACAGAGTAATGCAATTTCTATCACAATCTCAGCCAAGTTCTTTGTAAGAACAAAGAAGACATAAGACAAGCGTCTTTATACAAGGCCATAGAATAGTTAAACCAATCTTGACAAAGAAGGGTCAAGTGGGAGGAATCACTCTATGTGATATTGTCGTACCATATAGCTACAGCAATCACGACAGTACGGTATTGTCAGAGACAGGAACATAGAGACATAGATCAAGGAACAGAATACAGAACCCAAAAATATGCCCAGGCAAATAGGCTCAGCTGGTTTTTGGCAAAAGTGCAAAGGCACTTAAAAATGGAGGAAGGATAACCTTGTCCACAAATGTTACTGGAGCAGTTGAACATCCGCAAACAAAAAACTGAACCTCGACCTAAACCTCACACCTTATACAAAAACGAACTCAGACTGAATTTACATTAAAATGTAAAATATAAAATTATAAAACTTTTAGAAAAAAAAGTCTTTGGGATATAGGACTAGCCCAAGAGTTCTTAGACCTGACACTGTCAGGGAGGAAGAAAGTCAAAAGAGGATGTTGGGGGTAGTGGTTTGGGACTTCAGGGGTATTGGATGGGGGAGCAATTCACAGGAGATGGAAGAGCAAATGTTTGGTAAATAAATGTTTGCAGAGACAGTGGGACCCAGGGAGGAATTTTAACCCAGAGACGTTCCTACCTGTCTACTCACCTAGTTCATACTATAGTTATCTATGGTGATGGCTCCCTTCCTGGAACAGTTCCTCTGTTTACATTCTTTTAGGCAGATAGGGGGAAGGTCAAAGCTTCTTTCTGAGTCTTTGGGGCCTTAAAAATAATCAGCTGACATTAAGCTTCATGCCAGAGAGACACAATTCAGGATGTCGTATTTTCTCCCCTATGACATGGTTGCATTTTTTGGCTTTTCCCAGCTCCTCACTAGTCATTTTCTTTGCTGACATTTTTTGCTTTCTGTAGTTTTAAAATTCGTTCATCAGCAAAACAGAACAGTCTATTATGCAGAGCATCATTGAAAGCTCCCTCTGGGGCTTTGAGACGTTTCTCTGCGAAGCCGAGAAGTGGCATTGCGTGTTTCCCTGGCATGCGTTTTGATCTTGTAAACTAGCATCCTCGGGTCAGGAGCTGGCCTCCAGATGGGCCAGCCCACCACAGCACTTCACTAATTTCAGGTTCGGACCGACCAAGAATGACTCGTGCTTTCTGGTTTCCCTGGCACATGGCTGACATCACAGGGCTGACTCATTGTGATTAACACAGGGACTGCAGGCGCAGCCTTCTGCAAAGACAAAGCCAGCATCACTTGTCTCACTGCACCGCCGAGTGCCGAAGCTTCCATTTCCTCATCGGGAAAATGCTTTTTGCCTCAAAGAACTATTGTGAGGAACAGAGAGTAGAAATAGCTGTGAAGCACTTGCGCCAGCCAAGGAAATGTGAGTCATCACCCGAGTCTCAAGTAGGATTGGGCTCAGCCACGAGTAACAGAAACCTCCAAATACCTGTGGCTTAAACAGGGTAGTTTATTTCTCTCTCATGATCAAGTCCCAGGGAAGTTACAGGGGAGGAAAAAAATTTTTCCTTCTACCCCTCTGAGTTCTTAGCTGAGATCCCTGTAATAAAAGACGGAAAAAAAGACAGATTAACAGAGAAAAACAACTAGAAGTTTATTAACATGTATATGTCCTGTATGCCTGGGAGAGACCCAGGGAAACAGAGTGACTCCCTGAGGTGGCCTGACCAGTTTCAGTATCATCTACAGCTAAAGACAAAAGAAAGAAGGGTGTTGAAGGGGGTAGCTCTAGGGGGTAACCAGGAAAAGCATGGCAAACAAGGCCAAGGTTGTTATGCAGACTTAAGTTGGTGCCTTTTTTACTCACTGATGAGAGTTGCTTGTGATTTAGTCATCCTTCTCTTCCTGGTACAGAGAGGGAGACCCTTACAAATGGAGATTTTCCTTATAAATGTGACGTCTTTTACAAAAGGGTAGCTTCTGTTTTTAGAGCTTCTCCTTTGTCTCACTTCTCATAGTAATCAGCTCTAAATAATCCTTATAGCTGTTAAAAAAAAAAAAAAAAAGACAGTGGGCCCAAAATGGAGTCATCTGTGCTAAACCCAAGTCACCAAACGGAGACTTAATACCTAATTTAAATACAGTTTCAACCACTCCCAGGAAAAGAATCTTAAACCAATCAGACCAGCACTAGTGAGGTAATCTGCCTGATGGACCCCTACGGTTTCCCACAGGAACGTGACCTTGCCACAATCCACTCATTGCTAGTAACTTCCTTGTTCTGCCCATAAAAGCCTTTTATTTTGTACAGCTCCTCAGAGCACCTTTCAGTCTGCTAGATGGGATGCTGCCTGATTCATGAATCATTGAATAAAGCCAGTAAGATCTTCACAATTTACTCAGTTGGGTTTTGTTTTTTAACATGGCCAAGAGGCGTATTTTGGGGTGGCGTATTATGCTACTCCTCAAAGTCTGGAGCACGTGTGGCTCCACAAAGCTCCTAAGGACCCAGATTCTGCCTATATTATTGGTCCTCTGTGGGTGGTTTCTCTTCTCACAGTCATCTCATGACCCAAGAGGGCTGCCAGAGCACCAGCCAACTCTGAGGGAAAATACATTCCTGTGTGTTTCTCCTCTACTAAATACTTCACTCCTGGCGCTTCTGGTCACCAAATGAGTGGTAATGTTTCTCACACCAGGCAATTCTGTGACATCAGCTGGGTGTCCTACAATTCAACTCAATTCTGACACTATCTGCCTGGAGACAGCATCAGATCCTACAGTCTAAGGGCTCAGTCCCACAAGACAGCCCTTCCCCCTGCCCCTACTTCAGATGCCAGTCACAAATCCAGGTTGTCACCTGTGCTTCTGTCTGACAGGCTGTAGATTGGAGTTTCCACTGACCCCCTCCTCGAGTTTGATTAATTTGCTAGAATGGCTCATGGAACTCAGGAAAACAGTTTACTTACTAGATCATCCATTTACTAGGAAGGATATTAAAAAATGCAAATGAACAGCCAGATGGACAAGATACATAGGGCAAGGTCTGGAAGGGCCCCAGTACAGGAGTTTCTGTCCACATGTAGTTTGGGTTGTGAATGTGAATGCATTTTTGTTCACCAACCAGGCAGCTCTCCAAACACTGTCCTTTTGGGTTTTTGCGGAGGTGTGATTGATTAAATCCTTGACATTGCTGATTAATTCAACTTCCAGCTGCTCCCAGGAAGTTGGGGGGTTGGGCTGAAATTTCCAACCCTCTGTTCAAGAGGTCAGTTCACTTGGCAACCAGTCTCTATCCTGAGGCTAATCAAGGAGATTTCCCGAAATCACCTAATTAAACAGAGGGGCTTGAAAAGGGCTTGTTAAGAGTAACAAAAGGCATCTTCATGGCTCTGACCACTTAGGAAGTTCCAGAGGTTGTAGGAGCTCTGTGCTAGAAACAAGATGAAAACCAAAAACATATTTCTTATTATAAATCACATTATCACGCCAACATATCCACATTCTAGCCAGGAGGGAGGAAGAGAGTGAGAAAAAACATATCTTCTATCAAGAATGCTCTCTAACAACAAGGACCTATTGTAGAGCACAGGGAACTATATTCAGTATCTTATAATAACCGATTTTGAAAAAATATGAAAAGGAATATATATATGTACAACTGAATCACTGTGCTGTACACCAGAAACTAATACAACATTGTGAATCAACTATCCCTCAATTTAAAAAACAGAATGCTCTCCGGCAGTTGTACAAAACCCTCTGCTCCCAACTTGTTGGCCAAACCTTAGTCACATGACCAAACCAAAATGCAGAGGGGGCTAGGAAATGTCATTTTTTTTCCCACTTGGTTATGCACCCAACTAAACAATGAGGGTTCTATTATTACAGAAGAAGGGAAATTACATAAAAAGGTTGGCACCCTAGGAAAGTAGAGGTGACTTTCATCAGTCACCTGTGGGAAGGTTGTGCCATCTGTCAGCAGACTTTAATCAGGGTAACCAAAATATGCACAAGTGTACTTTCACATCCAGACAAACTTCTCCAGGGTCACATTTGGCCTAAAAGTTAGAGCCCTCCCTACCCCCGTCCTCACCCCTGAGAGAACTCACCAACTTCCCAACCTTGTAAACTATTGTATGGTCAGGCCACCCAAGATGGCTATTGTCTTGCTCTCTGTACATCCTCTGCTCGACCAGTGCGCGCTTCACCTGCAACCCTACTCACCTGACTGACCTTCCTACATACTTGCCCCAGGCCCCAGCTAGTGATTGTTCTAACCTTTAGATCAGAACATCTCCACCTGTTAGCATATCAAAGGGGCAAGGAGGAGCATGCCCCTCTACTGGTTTCCCTGGTAACCGATGAGCCCACCTGATGTCAATTCCCCTATATAACTGGTAACCTCCCCCTGCCCCCGGAAGTGAAACCTGCCGCCAGGTCCAGCTCGCAGTCTGCGGCACACGGTGGGGCGTCGCTCCAGGACCTTGCTTCGAACAGGTAAGTCCCCCGTCCGTTAAACTGTTGCGAGAGAGGGAAATGCTGGAGTACTTAGGATGGACCACCACGTGAGGGTCCTTGGTTTTGTGGAGGAAATTAAGAGCGCGCCAAAGAAAAGGGAATATGAGTTTCTTTCGAGAGATACTCCATAGGCAGAATGTGAACTGTCTCACAGTGAGGGCGGCCCCAGGGTCGCTGGTTTTTATGAGCTGAGTAATCTCACAGGCCAACGAGTGGGGGGAATATTCTTGCTGTTTTGGGGAGGGGTGGGGATTTCCCAGGAATTGGGCCACTGTCCACTTTTTGGCCTTTTATGGTCTGCCTCGGAACTGTCATGGTGTAAGGGGGAGTGATTTTTAGTATTACAGTGAAGCTATAATGAACTAAAAGGTCAATGACCAGACTATTCTCAAAGCCACCTTGGTTTCAGCTGGCTCCAGCCAGCTTTAATCGCATCCCAATGGCTGCGCGCCTTCTTCGTTGACCTAGTGGTTGTGTTCTGCCCCTTTCCCTCCTGTCTCATTACCCCTCAGATTTTACCCCCACATCCTTATGGGAAGCAGAAGGGTGATGGTCCGTCTGTAGGTGCTTCAGGGCTGGGCAGGCATGTTGACCTTGCCTGTCAGGGATTAAAAAAAATCTCTGGATGGCTGGTCTAGGGGTCCTAGGGGCAGGACGGCTTCTTGTTTTAAGTCAGAGGGCGGTATGGGCTGGAATTCTCGCATAGCCACCATTTTGACGTGGAACTGTTGTGACCTGGAAGATGCGAACTTTACCAAGAGGTTAAAGAGGCAGGTTCCAAAGAGGAGGAGGAGTATGACCATTCCTGGGCCCAGGAGGGGCAGGAACCAAATGAGGCTAGGGAAGGTGCTCTTAATGGTAACCAGATGGCATAAAGGTTTGACCCCTGGTTGTAGCAGTGTAACCATGATGCCTGTTTATAAATCTTTTTGATGTCTATCTTGATTTGGACTGAATTATTGATATAGGTACAACAGGTTTTGTTTATAACCACATAAACGCCACCCTGCTTGGCCAGCAAGTAATCTAAGGCCAGTCTGTTGTCCTTGACCATATTGGCCAGTGAGTTTAAAAAAGGTGGAAGTCTATTTAGGGCATTTCCAGTGGTCAGGGATGGGCTCTCTAAAGTGTTGGTTAGATTTTTCTAGGGTTACCTCCTGGAAGGCAAAGCCTCCCCGTGGAGCTGCCCACCCCCCTGCCAGTCCTATCGCTGCCAATATTAATCCGATGGCCTTCCCAAGACGGTATTGAATATTATGTATTGTGACTGTGAATGGGACCAAATGTCATAATGTATAGGCTCCCTCATGCCGCATATGATTGATATAAGGATAAGCATTTACACAGGGGTCATTATTTTCCCTGGGGTGCCCTTGTCATTGGGCCCTTGTTCTGGGAAGTGCCACATATCCAGACATATCCTGAAGGTGCAATAAGAGATCTGGGAATAGGAGAATTTAACAAGCAGCCGTTCAGATTCACAGAAGGGACAATTTATGAACACAATGTGGGGACAAGGGCCCATTAATATATGCAAAATAGTTAAATCTGAAGTATTCCATGCCCTCGGCTTAGATAAGACGCTGAAGCAAGAGGGTTTTACCCATCGCTTCCACAGACCCTGACAATTTTTAGTCCGTTCTGCCCCTATCCCAAAGGCAACTTTGTCTGGTGTTCATTATACACATACGGAGTGGATGCAAACTGGGAATGCAGTTTGGGTCCAGGTTCCAAAACACTGTAATAATATTACCATCTGGTGGCCAAGGATTGTTCCAAAGAGGCTCACCACAGCCAAGAGAACCATTAGAGGTATAGTGGCTTTGGAAGCATGACTGGTTTTCTGGATAACAAAAGTAGCCATGATTAACGGAAAAGTTACAAGTCACCTTTTTAAAAAGAGTTAAATGTAGGCAAGGCATGGTTTTGCCCATGGCGCTCGTATGGGGAGGGGGGTTTCCATGTGTTTGAATTCGTGGAGCTCTTGTGTGTGCCTATTTGTATGTGTAACAATTACTGTAAGCCAGGATTTTTGTAGCAGACCCAACAATTAACTAGTTTTTCTCCCCTGGCGACTATTTTAGCTGTGTTTACATTATTTTCCCCTTTCCCCTGAGCTGTGACTACCGTCAGAAGTCCTACTAGGAGTATTATGGCTTTTGACATCATATTACTAAATTTGTTCAGACCCCACAGGGGCAAGGAAGATATTTGCCAGGAGGAGAGGGTTCTGAAAAAACGGCCGAATAAGAGCATGATAGTCAGAAACACGAGGATTATTAGACCAACCCATCAGGGCTGCATGAAGTCACTTATCTGTTCTCTTGAACAGGTATCTGAGGTCTCCCCTGGCTCGCAAGAGTAGATCTCTTCTGGTTCCTGTTGGGACTTAGAAGATACAGGATTTATTCCAGACAGATGTACCCAATTAGTAACTCCCTGTATAGCTTGACAATGGTAGGGGTACTTAGTAACATTTTGGTTGTTGCTGGTCCTCAGGGGACCCTTCTTTCCAAGTTTTTAGTAGGACAGGGTCCCCTGACTGGACAGAGACTTCGATCTTTTCTTTTGAGGGGATGGGTAGCACTTTGTTTCCGTATTCTTGGAGGAGCTCAAGCTAACGATGTAGGAGACCAATTTGTCGGTTTCCTCATTAAATAAGAGATTGGAAGTCAAGAGGGGCTTCCCATAGGTCGTTGCAAACGGGCTAAGTTTTAAAATTCCCTTTGGGGTCATCCTGGTCTGTAGAAGGGCTACAGGGAGGAGGGAGGCCCAGGTTTCCGAAGTCTCTTGGCACAGCTTAGCAAGCGTTCTTTGTAGAATACGATTGGCTTTTTCCACCTTGCCTGAGGATCGGGGCCTCCAGGAAGAGCGGAGGCAGTAGTTAATACCCAGGGCTGAGGAAACCTGTTGGTTCACCTTGGCAGTGAAGGAAGGTCTGTTACCACTCTGTAGCCTCTTGGGTAACCTGAGTCTTCGAATTATCTCTTTAAGCAGAAACTTGGATACTTCTGTTGCCTTTTCAGTCCTAGCAGGGAAAGCTTCTGTTCATCCTGTAAATGTGTCTAGAATACCAGTAATTAGCTCCATCCCCTACATGGGGGCATTTGGGTCAAGTCCATTTGCCAATCTCCCCCAGATAGGTTCCCTGAAGTTGTATAGGCCAAGTTAGGGGTGGAGGTATGGGGTGGTTTCTTGGGTCATTGCAGGCACAAAGTCTGCAAGCCCTGGTGACATTTAACAGTTTGGGACAGTCTCTCACCCAGGAACACCAGAGTAACCAGTTTGAATAGGGAGTCCCGCCCTAAGTGGGAGGATTTGCGGAAGTGCTTAATTTTCCATTCCTCGGCCCCAGGAGTGAGAAGCTTGTTATCTTTTGTCAGTCACCCTGAATGGTCTCCTTCCAGCCCCCTACACGAGCCCACTCGAGTTCTCCAGGCCTACAGCCTGGCATTGTTGGGAAGGGGGTAAGGGGACTGAGGGGTATGAGAGCTGCATCTTGTTGGACCAGTTGTTCTTTGGCTGCAGTCTTAGCGGCCTCATCAGCCAGGGCGTTCCCCCCTATAAGGGAGGTGTTGCCTTTAGTGACCTCTGCAGTGAATGACTGTAACCTCCTTTGGAGGCTGGACGGCTTCCAGGAGTTCTAGAATTTCTGCCTGGTGTTTTATAGGGGACCTTTTGGCTGTTAGTAGTCTCCTTTCTTTCCACATGGCAGCGTGGGCAAGGAGCGCTGGGAATCCATACCTGGAATCAGGATATATATTAGTTCTCAATCCCCTTCCCAGCTGGAGTGCTCTGGTCAAGGCAATCGCCTCGGCCTTTTGGGTGGAAGCGTGAGCTGGCAGAACTCCAGACTCAACAGTTGTCTGCAGGCTGAGTGTGGCAGAGCCGGCCTTTCTCACCCCTTCATATATAAAACTGCTTCCATCAGTAAACTGTTCTGCGTCGGGATTGGTCAGGGGCTCATCCTTGAATTTGGATGGTCAAGCTCAAAACCACAGGCAAATCCGGGCTGTGGAGGGGAGGAAATAGCTCCCGTCGATGTCAGATAAACTTTGTTCACTCTTCAACCAGTTCCCACTTATGAAGTGCTTATTCTGGGCTGGGCACTGAGCTAAGTTGCTATTGGGAGTGAAAACTAAGACACAGCGGCCTCCTATGGGAGTAGGACATGTACACAAAGCGTGGCAGTTCGGGGAGACTGAATTCATGAATGCATGAATTCAGCACAGCGGGGATGTTGGAGAAGGGTGTACAGAGGAAACGGTTCCTGAACTGGGTTCTGAAGTGAGCAGGAGCCCCTAGCTGGAGAAGAGGAAAGGCATTCCCAGCTAAGGGAACAGTACCAGCAAAGCCCCGGAAGCTTAGAAGAACGTGGCCCATTGCAGGTGACCACAAGATGACTGGGGCTACTGGTGTGTGATGAGAAATGATGGGAAATGAGGCTGGTGAGGAAGCAGAAGAAGATTGGCAACATTTAGCAAGCATCTAATATGCCCCTGGTACTGTGCTAAGTACCTGATGGACACTGAATTTTTACAACAGCATGGTATTATTATCCCCATTTTACAGATGAGCAAACTGAGACTCAGAGGTTAGGCATGTTAACAGAGACTACACAAGGACTCGGTAGGGCTGACACTTGAATTAAATCTGACTGCAGGAGCTATTCTCTCAAACAGTTAAGACTTTTTTTCCTGGCAGTGTTGGAGGATGCCATGGAAGCTTGCTCTTACCTATCTATCATCCATCTATTTATTTATTTCTGGCTTCATTGAGATATAATTCACACACCATACAATTCTTCCATTTAAACCATTCAGTGTTTTTTAGTATACTCACAGGGTTGTGCAACCATCATCATGATCAATTTAGAACATTTTTATCACCCCCAAAACAAACCCTGTATCCATTAACAGTCACTCCCCATTTCCCCCAGCTCTTGGCAAACACCAGTCTACTTTCAGTCTCTCTAGATTTGCCTGTTTTTGACATTTCATACAAATGGAATAATACGTATGTGGTTCTTTGTGTCTGGCATCTTTCACTTAGTATGTTTTCAAGGTTCATCCATGTTGTAGTGTGTGTCAGAATTTTGATACTTTTTATGGCTGGATCATATTCCATTGTATGGATCAACCATAATGCATAAACCATTATTTATCTATTCATCAGTTGATGATCCTTACAAGCTTTTTTTTAAAGTTTTTTTTTTTAAGTTTTTAAGTTACAACGTGTCAATTTCTGGTGTACAGCATAACGTTCCAGTCATACATATACATAACATTCTTTTTCATTATAGGTTACTACAAGATATTGAATATAGTTCCCTGTGCCATACAGAAGAAATTTGTTTCTTATCTATTTTATATATAGTAGTTAGTACTTGCAAATCTCGAACCCCAAATTTCTTATAAGCTTTTAGGCTAAGGCGAAACAGGAAGTGTTGTGATTTAGAAATCTTATTTTGGTGAGTCTGGAAGTGAGATGAGGTGAGGCTAGAGTCAGGGAAACAGGGTGTCATTTCAGTGGCCAGTGAAAGAAAGAATGAAGGCTTCCTGAGTAAGGATCAGGCTTGGCCTCTCCCCCATCTTGGAATGCCCCCACATAGGAAGGGGGGAGTAAAGCAATGCTAAATGACTGCCGTAGAGCACTAAAAAACACATTGTCCTCCTTTCACCCCACCCCCAAAGGTGAGAGGATCAAGGACTGGTGGTAGAGATGAGGAGACACATTGGAGAGAGGCTTAGAAGGTGAAAATATGACAAGAAACTAGAAACTTCCTACAGGATTCCTATTTGCTTTTGCTAATCCACGCCCTTTGGGTTTCATCTTCCATCCTGAGATGCTTATCAGAGATTTTTCTTGCAATATTCTCGTACAAGTGTGTGCATTTTCATTGTATATACACCTAGGAGTGGAATAACTGGGTCATGGGGCATTCATATCTTCGACTTTAGTTGATAATGCCAAGTTTGCCAATTTACATTCCCTTCCTCGGTGTATGAAGTCCCCATTGCTCCAGACTGTTACCAATACTTGCTACTGACACCACCAGTGTATTGAATGTATAGTGATATCTGGATGTTTTAATGTATACTTCCCTGATTACTACTGAGGCTGAGAATATTTTCATATGTTTATTGGTTAGTTAGATGTCTGCTTTTGTGAAGTACCTGTTCAAGTTCCTTACATCTTTCCACTGGGTTGTGTGTCTTATTGATTTGTAGGAAATCACCCATTGACATATATATATTTTTGCCTTTTCATCTTCTTAATCATGTATTTTGAAAATAGTCTTAATTCATTCTTAAGTTAAACTGCTAAATTTAGGATCTTATCAGTCTCTTTATGATTTGTGCTTTTTGTGTCCTACTTAAATCATCTTTTCCTACCTTACATTATGAGAATATTCTAGAACACTATTTTGTAGAAGCTTTGTTTCACGTTTCCCATTTGATTCTATATTCTGTCCAGAGTTGATTTGTGTGTATGATGTAAAGTAGGAATCAATAATTGTTTTTTCCACATGGTTAACCAATTGTGCTCGCATTATTTACTGAAAAGACTGCACTTTCCCCTCTGCCCACTGCTCTGCCAGTGTCCAAATATACTGGGACTGTTTCTGGGGCTGTTTTATTCCACTGGTTTATATACCTATCCTCGTGCTAAAACCACACCGTTTACTTATTGTAGCTTTATGGTAAATCTTAAGTCTTTAGACTCACAGATATAGAATACAAACTTATAGTTACCAAATGTGAAAGGGAGGCTGGGAGGGACAAATTAGGAGTATGAGATTAACAGAACTACTATACATAAAATAGATAAGCAACAAGGATTACTATATAGCACAGGGAATTACACACAATATCTTATAATAACCTACAATAGAATATAAATAGCAAAAAAAAACCCAAAAAAAACAAAAACCCAAACACCAAAACTGAATCACTGTGCTGTACACCTGAGACTAACATAATACTGTAAATCAACTATACTTCAATTAAAAAAATCTTTAGAGGAAGTTTTCCCACCTTGTTTTTCTCTGTCGGATTGTCTTGACTATTCTTTGGAATTTTCAGGTAAATTTTATAATCAGTTTGTCAGTTTCCACAAATAAAACAGAACAAACCAAAACAACCTTGTTAGAATGTTGAATTCGATTGCATTGAACCCATAGATGAATTTGGGGAGAATTGACATCTTCATGATGTTGCGTCTTCACATCCATTTCTCCCTTTATTTAGGTCTTTCGAGCTTTCCAATAACATTTTATAAACTATAACCTACATAGGAGTCTTGCGTGTCTTTCGTTAGACTTATTCCTAGGTGGTTGATGTTGTTCAAATCGTCTACATCCCTACTAATTTTTTTGTCTTCTTGTCTTTCATTACTAAGAGAGGTATACTAAAATAGCCCACCATTACGTTGATTTCTCTATTATTCCTTGAAATTCTGTCATTTTTTCCCCTTTACTTTGAGGCTAGATTGTTAGGTGATTACCAGTATAGAATTGTTATATCTTCCTAGTGGACTGAACTTTTTTATTTTATGATGAAATGATCTCTAATAATGCCTTTTGCCTTCAAGTCTCTTTTCTTTAAAATTAACATAGCTACGGTGGCTTCTTTTGGTTAGTGTTTTCATAATACATCTTTTCAGTCCTTTTATTTTAAACCTTTCTTCGCCCAATGCTTAAAATGTGTCTCATAAGTCTGGAGATTAAAATTTTAAAAAGTACAGTCTGACCATCTTTTTCTTTTAATTGGAGCACTTAGTCTAGTTCCATTTAATGAAATTTAAAAAATACATTTGACTCTACACTTTCTTGCTAAGGCCCTCCTGTTGTATTATTTTTTCTCTTTTTTGCCTTCTGTTGGAATGATTATTTTTAATTTTTCCAAGTTTTATTAGTTTGGAAGTTATACACTTTTTAAAATTTTTTGGGGGGGATGTGATTAGGTTTACTTACTTATTTTTAGAGGAGGTACTAGGGATTGAACCCAGGACCTCGTGCATGCTAGGCTTGTGCTCTACCACTTGAGCTACACCCTCCCCCTGGAAGTTATACACTCTTACTCTTCCTTTAGTGGTTACTCTAAACTTACATCCTTGAACCACAAAAGTTTAACATTAATTAATGCTCATACCGTCTCCCTTGACAATGTAAAGACCTCAAGACATAGTAACTCTCTTTACGTTCTTCCCAACTTATCTGTCAGAGTTAGCACATATTTTAATTCTGTGTGTGTTTAAAACCCAGCCCAACATTATTGTTACTCATTTGTACAGATGTATCCATCTATTTACCTATTCCTCATGCGCCTAGTTATCTTTTGTTGTCTGTCAGATGGTGTAGCTGCTGAATTATTTGTGGAAAATATTCGAGGCCTAGGGTGCTGTTAATTTCCTCCAGAGATGAATGACATTTTCTTCTGCGAGGCGCCTGGGCGCAAGCAATCTGGGATCACCTCCGTCAGATGTCAGGGCTTGAAGGTTTGAAGCTGAGCAGTCACTGTGAGGCTCTGTCTAATCCTGGAAGGCCAACTTCCAGGGTCCACACTGAGAGTGAGGGAAGTTCATTAGCCCCTCCTCTTTCTCCCCCAACCCCCACCCCACAGACATACTCATCCCTTCCCCCCACCCCTGGGAAGCTGTCACAAGTGCTTCTGGGCCTCCTCCTCTGGAATGGGCACGTGTCCCCAGGGGAAAGGGCCTTAAGTGCTCACTCACTCCCTTGGGCATCAGTTTCCTCCCAGATCCTGGCCCTGTAATTCTTCACTATCTTGTTGGTTTGCTAACTTCTCCAAACAGATGTTTTAAATATTTCAATCAACCGTTTCATTTGTCTGAAGTATGAGGCTTGGTCCAGATCACATAGTCTGCTATTCGTGGAGTGCAAAAACCCCTTATTTAGACTTTAATTTCTAATTTTCCTGATTATTTGTGAGTTTCTAGAAAGGTCATATAGATTTTATCTTCGGTGAGTTGCCTGTTTATATACATGCTCATTTTTTCCCTTTTGAAATAGATTTTTAGGAGTTTGTATGAATTATGGATAATTCTTTGTTAGTCACATGTGCCACTAGCATCATCTTCAGGTGTGTAGTTTATCTCTTCAATTTGTTTATGGCGTCTTCTGAAAACAACTTTTTTTTAAAAAAAAAAAAACCTTTATTGTGGTATCGTTCTTGTACAGTCAACTACACATATTTCAGATGTACAATTTGATTTTTGATAGATGTAGACACCAGTGAAACCACTACCACAGTCAAGATAGCTATTTCCATCACTCCCCAGGAGGTGCAATTTTTGAACTCCCAATTTAACCCTTCCTATCCCCTTTACTCCCTGGTAACCATAAGTTTATTCTCTGTGCCTGTGAGTCTGTTTCTGTTTTGCAGATAAGTTCATTTGTGTCCTATTATTTTTTAAGATTCCACCTATAAGTGATACCATATGGCATTTTTCTTTTTCTTTCTGGCTTACTTCACTTAGAATGACGATCTCCAGCCCCATTCATATTGCTGCAAATGGCATTATTTTATTCCTTTTTATGGCTGAGTAGTATTCCATTGTATAAATATACCACATCTTCTTTATCCAGTCATCTGTTGATGGACATTTGGGTTGTTTCCATGTCTTGACTATTGTAAATAGTGCTGCTGTGAACATTGGGCTTCTATGAACATTGGGGTGCATGTGTCTTTTTGAATTATATTTTTCTCCAGGTATATGCCCAGGAATGGGATTGCTGGATCATATAATAAGTCTATTTTTAGTTTTTTAAGCAACCTCCATATACTGTCCTCCATAGTGGCTGCACCAATTTGCATTCCCACCAACAGCATAGGAGGGTTCCTTTTTCTCCACACCCTCTCCAGCATTTATTGTTTGGAGACTTTTTAATGATGACCATTCTGACTGGTGTGAGGTGATACCACATTGTAGTTTTGATTTGCATTTCTCTAACAGTGATGTTGAGCATCTTTTCATGTGCTTGTTGGCCATCTGTATGTCTTCTTTGAGAGATGTCTATTTAGGTCTTCTGCCCATTTTTTGATTGGATTGCCTTTTTTTTATATTAATTGTATGAGCTGTTTGTACATTTTGGAAATTAGTCCCTTGTTGGTCACATCATTTGCAAATATTTTCTCCCATTCTGTAGGTTGTCTATTTGTTTTGTTGATGGTATCCTTAGCTGTGCAACAGCTTTTAAGTTTAATTAGATCCCATTTGTTTATTTTTGCTTTTTTTTGCATTACCGCAGGAGGTGGTTCAAAAAATATATTGCTGTGATTTATGTCCGAGAGTGTTCTGCCTATGTTTTCCTCTAGGAGTTTTATAGTATCTGGTCTTACATATAAGTCTTTAATCCATTTTGAGTTTATTTTTGTATATGGTGTTAGAGAATGTTCTAATTTTAGTCTTTTTCAGGTAGCTGTCTAGTTTTCCCAGCACTGCTTATTGAAGAGACTGTCTTTTCTCCATTGTATATTCTTGCCTCCTTTGTCGTAGAGTAATTGACCATAAGTGCATGGGTTTATTTCTGGACTTTATATTCTGTTCAACTGATCTGTTTTTGTGCCAGTACTGTATTATTTTGATTACTGTAGCTTTGTAGTGTAGTCAGAAGTCAGGGAGCCTTATTCCCCCAGCTCCATTCTTCTTTTTCAAGATTGTTTTGGCCATTTGGGGTTTTTTGTGCTTCTGTACAAATTGGAACACTTTTTTGTTCCAGCTCTGTGAAGAATGTCGCTGGTAATTTGATAGGGATTGCATTGAATCTGCATATTGCTTTGGGTAGTATGGCCATTTTAACAGTATTGATTCTTCCAATCCAAGAACATGGTATATCTTTCCATTTCTTTATGTTGTCTTCAATTTCTTTCATTAGCATCTTAGAGTTTCCGGAGTACAGGTCCTTTGCCTCCTTGGGTAGGTTTATTCCTAGGTATTTTATTATTTTTGGTGTGATGGTGAATGGTATTGTTTCCTTAATTTCTTCTTCTGCTCTTTCATTGTTAGTGTATAGAAATGCAACTGGTTTCTTTATATTAATTTTGTGTTCTGCAACTTTACCAAATTCATCGATGAGTTCTAGTTTTATGGTTGCTTCTTTAGGGTTTTCCATGTATAGTATGTCATCTGCAGTGACAATTTTACTTGTTTGTTTCCAATTTGGATTCCTTTTATTTCTTTTGCTTCTCTGATCGTTATGGCTGGGACTTCCAAAATTATGTTGAATAAAAGTGATGAGAGTGGGCATCCTTGTCTTGATCCTAATCTTAGAGGAAATGCTTTCAGCTTTTCCCCATTAAACAGAACTTTTTAGTTTTTAATTATATTAACTCAACTTTATCAGTCTTTTTCTTTTATGGCTTATACATTTTGGGTTTTAAGTAATCAGTCCCTTAGCCTGAGGTCATAAAAATATTTTACACACACATATACATGTATGTGTGAAATATTATATTTATATGTATTTTAGGTTTAAAGGTTGCTTTCAGTTAGGTCTTTTAGGCATCAAAAATTTTATGTATGGTGAGGTAGGGATGCAATTTTAATTTTTTCTGTATAGATAATTCAATAGAATCGTCCTTGATTTCACCACTGCACTGAAGTCCCACTTTGTCATATCGAGTCTTCCGTACTTGTGGCTCTGTCTCCGAGATCTCCACTCAATTCTTTGGGCCTCCTTGCCTTTTCCTGCACACTGCTTTTATTATGTCAACTAAGCTCTCTAACATGCTTTATTTTCTGTTTGGGCAACCCTCCCCTTAAGATGTTTAGTCTTTTCAACCTCAGACAATCCTCCATTGTAGTTTGTTTAGAAAAGTGACCGGTGTAGTTCAGCCAGCTGAAGCAGACAGCTTGAGTTCTCGTACAGGGATCCAGAGTGCTGCTTAGGGGAATAAACTGTTTTGACAACATTTCATGACTTGGCATGAGGTGTCCTTGGACTTCATGCTGCCTCCTTCCCCCTCTATGCCACTATCTGATCCTCCCTGTCCAGGGCTATGCGGCTGGAGGAGGCTGTCATCACAGGGGAATGGGAGGCACTCAGGCTGTCGAGAGATCAGGGCCTGAGGGTGACACCAGGCCCAGTCACAGGACTGGCTTTTCTGCCTTCAGCCACTGCTACGCCTCTGATATGGGCCACCAGACAGCCAGCTGCGAAGGGCTCAGGTTTTGCTCGCGTTAATTCATTTTAAAAACTGCCAATAGGCAGTCCCTTAGAGCTATCTGAGAGGCTGTCTCCTGGGCTTGAAGTCCTCAGAAAATCCACCAAATAAATCATGACTCTCAAAAAAACAAAACAAAACTGTAAATAGCTTCCATCTACCTTAGCATCACTGGAGCAATGATGGCTGTAATCATGTATAAAGTAATGTAAACTCCCAAAACAGTCACCCTGGCTCCACTAACAGGGCTGGGTACCACCTTGTGCAGAGAAGGAGGGCGAGGAAGAGGGCTTTCAGGGAGGAGGGAGAAGGCCGAGGAAGTTCCCAGCAGGCGCGGGTCCTCCTCACTTAATGCTCACGAGCAGCCTATCAGGTGGACGTGCTTCTCTGTATTTCATCCATGGGAAAACTCAGCTGGGGGTGGGGGGGCTAAGCCAGGTGCCCAAGACACGCAGGTGAAAGCGGCAGGAGTCCGCCGCCTGGACTTGCTCGGCCACCCGCCCCCAGGCCCCCAGCTCTGGGCGGGGGCGCGGTGAGTGGGGGAGGGGAGCACAGTGAGCAGACATGGAGACTGAACCACAGAATTGTCCCTGCCGTGTTGTCCCAATGTCCCCTGACCTAAGGGAGCAAGGGAATGTGTTTGAGAGACATTAAAAAACACCTTAAATATTATAAGTAAAATTGTAAGATAAATTTCATTTATTATCCTACCTTCATAACACCACCGCTGTTTGAAATTAGGGATATTTCTTTGTGGTTAAGAGCTCTCGGCCAGAAGACTGAGGAAGGAGGTACATACACCAAGGTGTGCGAAGCACTCGGTGCCTAGAACATCAGAGTGACTGCTCAGTCAGTGTCACTGGTTGCCTTTATTATTTTTAGATTCTCTTGTTAAAGTGGGTTCAGAGAAACAATTACCATGTGAAAAATATGAACTTTAATTTTTGTAGTAGATGTCACCGTGTTACTTGCAGTGCTATGAGTAGTGGTTGAAAATGCCAGTTTCATTGACACATACACACTAGCTTTGAGTATCATAATTTTTAAAATACACTAAGTAATGGGTCAGTAGAAGACCAAGTTTTTTAATTTTAACTTATTTCCTTGATCATTGAGACACTTTTCAATTTTTTTAATAGTAACTCTATTTATAAATCTGTTAAACGTTCATGTCCTTTGTTCATATATTGTGATGTTAGTATTTTTAACCAGTTTATATAAGTTCATTGTATAATAAATATATCCACTCTTTGTATATCATATTTGCTGCAAAATGTCTTTGTGAGTTTGTGGTCTACAACTTTTTCATATAAAGGTTTTTATTTTTATGGGATCAAATCTTTGAGTTGCTTCGTGACTTCTGAGTAAACTTAAAAAAGTTACTCTCTTCCAGAGTTTCACTGACTACTTAATTCTGTATTTTCATTTTCTATCACTTCATCAAAGAATTCTTTGTCGAAACTAGTTTTGGTGTATGGTGTCTTAATTGTTTTAGCTTTGGAACATTACAATCTGGAAGGGCTACTGACACCTCTTCTTTCCCTAGCATTTCCTCTAATTAAAATTAAAATGAGACAAAAAAAATCACTGTTTATTCTTCCTGATGAATAATCATCTTACAAAGGTCCAACATTTCTGCTTAGATTTTGATTTGGTATTAAACCTACACACCGATTTGGAAAAAATTGATGCCATTAAAATACTGTTTTTTCCATCCAGGAACATTTCTCTGTTTATTCCAGTCTTTTACATTCTCAGTGCAGCTTTGTCTTTTTATATAAATGGATTTTGTTGGTTTTTAAAAACTTGTTGCAGTTGAGAATGGCATTCTTTTACCATTAAAATTTTCTCACTTTATTGTCAATATATAAGAATACCGTTGAGTTCTGAGTGTTTTTGTACCTGCTTTTTATTAACTTGAATGGATCTCCAGTTGTTCTCTTTGGCATTTTAAGGTATGTGCTATTAGTAGCAAATCTGGACAATTTTGTCTCATCTTTTCCAATGCTTATACTTTGTTTTGTTTCTGGGTGGTGCTTTAAAAGTAGTATTAAACAATTATGGTAGGAAGAAGATATTTTAGTATGTGTTTAATATGCCCCCCTCACTGCATTAAAAAGTAGATACATATATTTTCATGGAAAAATACTAGCCTGACAGAGGTGCACAGAAGTGTTTATAGCAGTTGTCTCTGAGTAACGCAATCTGGTTGAAGTCTTTTTGTTTATCCTAATCATACTATGAAGGTCACTGTTACTTAGATAATTTAAAAGATAATGGCAGTTGTAATGCCTTTAGTGTATCACTTTTAGGTGGCTGATGTATGGTGAGGCTATTTTGTATCTTTTACTTAAGTTTTTGTTTCTTTTCAAATTAGAAGTGGGTGTTGAATTTTGTGAATTTTTTTTGGCAGCTGCAAAGATGATCATGATCTTTCTTTTTTCTTATATGTAACTGAGGTAGATTTTACCTACAATAAAACGCACAGGTCTTAGGTGTTCACTTCAGTGTGTTTGACATATACCCACGTGACCACCACCCCAAATAAGAAATAGAACATTTCCACCATCGCAGAAAGTTCTAGGGGAAATCCTGTGGTAAGCTGTTGATTGGTGTGGCTGAGCCTTTACCACCAGCCTGCGAACAGGCTTGATTTCTCCATCTCCAGCCTCGGTTTCGCGTCTTGAGGACCTGGAGCCACACGGAGGTCCCCACAGGCTGTCCCCGCTCCGGTTGTTCGGCTGACCACTCTGGGGACAGAAAGGAGCCCGATTCTCTGGCGGGCAAGTGGCCATGGGGTGGGGGGAGACAAAGCTGCCTTCTGACAGGTGACGAGGGGATAGTGGCAGCTCAGAGCTTTCAGTGATCTAAGAGCATGTCTGTCTATGGCCAAACCATCTCTGGGCACCTGTCCCTGAGATGTGAACCTCAGGAACGGCGTAGAAAGGATGTGCAGCGACCCCATGCAGCCTTGACCTTGACCATGGGGTTTCACCGGAGGCCCCATGGCTTGTGTGCTCATTCCTTGATTGAGAAAGTCAAACGCCACCTTCTGGGGCTTTCTCTCCTGGAGCGCCTTGTCTCTTTGGCTGGGTTGCCAGCTGCCCTACTACATTGTCTTTCAAAGGGGCTTGGTACTAATTCTCGGTGACCTTGAACTCATGGTCACTGTCTACTACCCTGCACCAATCTCTTGTGTTCTTTTTGTGGATTCCCAGTCTCTGCTGCAGGGGGTCACGGAATGGTACCCAGTGTCATTTATTCAGCTTATCATATTACTGCCAACTGGGGAAGATACATGTTTCTGTTCATGTCTACCCACTTAATACTGACATGCTGGGCATGTTTTCAATGCCATGAAGTGCAGAAAATAAGGTCAATGGTAGTATTGTGCTTTTGATCCTCTGTATGTCTAGGGTAAGAAGTCTGCAGGGAGACAACTTGGGAGTCCGAGTCAAAAGGCCAGAGGCTCAGTTTCTTGGGTCTGAATGTGATCTAGGCTCTTCTATATATTTTTGGTAGGGTGAGGTTTACTTGAGTAAAGAAAATAATTGCTCCTATTTATGTTTCCTTAATACGAGTCCTCTTAAAGTGACCAGGAAAAAAAAAAAAGAGCGCTGCGAGCACGTTTGGGCCAGTCCATTTCTGGGGCTGAGAGCACTGGACACGTGCAAGTGTGGGTGTCTGAAGCCACCATGGTTCTGTGCTTGGGCAGAGGCCAGGGCCAGGCCTGGGAAGGAAGGGTGGCAAGTAGGTCATTGAGGCATAAGAGGGGCGGCGTCTCAGACCAAAGACCAGAGGCCAAAGCCAACCACCCAACACCGAGGGCAGCAGGCTTCCTCCTGGGCTTTCTATGCAAATGTTTAACAAAGGACAGCCTTTCCCTGCTGGGTGCCTACACCACTCAGATCAATTTAGACGGCTATTCTTAAGAGCTGTCACAACTTGGATTTTTTTCCCTATTTTTTAAAAAAATTTGAAGCTATTTTAGATCTGCATCCAAATGCAAGCAACTGAGTTTGAACTGCTCTTGGGATGCAGCTTGGACCAGCCAGGCTGCCAGGATGGGCGCCGGGAGTCGGGGGCGTGCTCCTCTGGGAGAGGGAAGGCCTTTGTGGGAAGGTCTGTGAGGCCTAACCCTCTCCCTCTGACCGTCAGGTGGTTTGTCCTCAAGATGTTTGGCCTGCAATCTGAGGAGACAACTGCCTTTTCATGTTTTATACATTTTATTCATACATTTCTCCAACTTTGAAATGACAAAAGCCCAATTCTATGGTTTCCCATTACACAGCATCCTACAGGTATGTATAGTCTACAAAGAATACTATGGAGTTTCTCTTCCTCCCCTGTCACACAAGAGATAACTGATGAGGGTTCCATCCGCTTGTCCCGGACTGGCAGTGCACCAGCATTCTGGCCGTTCTGATGACAGGGCAAAGGGATCGGGGTGGGGGGGCGTGTGCTAAGGCATGTAAATAGATACACACAGAAAGAAAAGCGGGACATTTACAAAGAATCCGAACCTTTCCGATCCCCTCACCTCCTGGGTGTTGGAGGACACCTCCTGCACAAACGCTCTTGCACGCTAAGGCTTTGCTGTACCCTGCAAATACGTACAATGGGATACGGTGAAATATACAACAACCGTTAACATCGCTCTCTTTTTAATCACTGAGACAATACTTCAAAACCTTTTATAAAAAGGCAATTATACATACAGAAGAAAAGAACACGTTGGCAAAACTTTACGCGGAACAACCCCAGAACTGAGTTTGAATGGCGACGCGCCTGCCTTGCAGTGAAAACACGACGCTGTGGTCTCCGCACACGAGGGTGGTGCGGCCTTCCCGGCGGCCCCTGGGCCTGCTGTCCCCGCGGCCTCCCACCCACCTGCATGGGTGCCACCCCGGGACACAGCGGAGACTGCAGATCAGTTCCCCCAATTCTTGGTCTCTTCAAAATGAAAATAGGTGGGGCCACTCACCGTGGAGGAATGCCTATTTCTACTCCCAAGCAGAACTCCTTGAAAAGAGATTGCCCATCCTCTGGGTCCCAAGATGGTCACCCCCAGGGCTCTCTTGGTGAGACCACTGGCACGTTCCTTTGGTCATGTGCTGGAGAGAACGGAACCAACACATAAGTGGCAGCGAAGTTCCAAGTTTCTGCACATACACAAATAGGGAGTTGTGCTTGGGGCCAGAAACGAGATCTCCTGTGTGGGGCCAAACATCTCTCCATTTTCTTTTGCTCGGTCCATTTGCACAGGTTCAAGAGTTGATGGTCAGGTGAGAGGTGGCGGGAACTCTGGATTTTCTACCCCCTCCCCTCCAAGAGCTAAGACTTGGCAGTGCCTGTCCTAGAAATGGTGTGGCCCCCCTCCTCCTCCTCTCTCTGCAGCTGGGTCTGCCCACCTGCTGCAGCCCAAGAGTAGCAGAGAAAAGACCAGACAAAAGGGATGTGGACTGGTGAATATACTTTTTTTTCTCCCTTTCTCCCACTTCTGGATGCATGTCGTATCTAAACTTTGCTCACTAAGCTGGAAGATCTGGGACTTCCAGTAGCTCCAAGTTTAAGGCAAACTGATAAGTGGGTGTGGGCAAAACCAATCAAGCATTGAGCCTAGAGGCGACATCCTGTAACTGAAGACACCAAACGGGGAGGAAGACCTTACTTCTAAAGGGGTAAGAAGAGGAAAATCCTACCGAATGAAATGATTCATGGTTAAATCTTGTAGCCCTTCTGTTAGCTGCAGTGAGAAGCAAATGATCTTTCTCAGAGAATTAATTAGAGGCGCAGACCAAGAGAAAGAGCGCTCAGGGACCTTTACACTATTCCATGTCGTGATCAGCCTCGGTATCATAAGCCCTTGTAAAGAGGATGGAATTAGGAGGCTGTGTTCGGTTCTGGAGAAACCCCTCCCCCACCCCACAACACACACACACACACACACACACACACACACACACACACACACACACACACACACACACAAAACACACACACAAAACACAGCCTGATGAGAGGAAAATAAGCAGGAGGGATGAGGACCCGAAGGGGGCTTGTTTGGAATGCTGATTGCAAGGTGCCTTCTCCTCTTTCCAAGGAGACAGCGTGGGAGGCATTATAACTCAGAATTTATTAATCAAGAAATGTTCTTGCTAGCTTAGTGGCCTGTTCTCTTTGCCCCAAGTTAAGAGACTGACCGAAATGAAGGAAAGGACATCACAACAGTGGGAGACAAGACTTTGCTGTGGGCTGCCTGTCCCTTAAAGGGACAGTGTCCACGCCAGGCGCGTCCACTGTCCAATTTCCTCAAGGGTGGCTCAACTGAGTACACTTTTTCAAGGAATGAACTCAAAGCCTTAATGAACAGATTAACTACAAGTGACTTAAAAACAAACCCCCAAACCTCCTCTGCAGTAATGAGAACAAAGGCTTTAAAAAAACATCATCGTCGCATGGAGCCCAGGTCTGGCGGGCTGGCCCCAGCAGTGGGAGATGGAACGGCCCCGGGAAGGGCAGCACGCGCCGATCCCTCCGACCCCTCACATGGTGAGGGCCTCGAAGTATCTAGACACCCCACCAGCTGTGGGACGGGCGCCGAAGATGCCTCCCGAATGCAAATTGCAGGAAGTAGGTCACACATTTCTTTTCCTGTCTGAGTGAATATTTTAAACCATCTCACCTGCCAGGAGAGACATTTGATTGCATTTGAAAAGGCTACCATATTATCCTGACGCTGGGAAACTTCAGATGAATTGAGTGACGTTTTCTTTTTTAGCATTCCAATTGAATATGGTGCGTGTGCAAATTAAGTACTGCTTTATGATTAGAAAATCAGGACATTCTTTTTAACAACTAACTCGACATCTTAAAAAACACCCCCTTTTTTTGCTGTGGAGAGTGGGGTTGGGATGTGGGAGAGAGCCCTCAGAACATGGCTCAATTGACCAGTGAAAGATTGAATAATCTAATCATTTGCTCTGTTCTTTTAAAGAAAAAAATGATTTGGTTGATGGAATGGAAGCACTAAAGCAGCTTTTTAGTCATTTTCTCTGATTGCTCAGTGGACAGCTGTAATGGAGTGGCAGCAGCAATGAGTTGAAATTACTCTGGATTCAGAAATATTTTCTGCCAGGTCACAAAGACAGTGCTTGAGAGAAGACGTGTATTAGTGGAATGGAACAGATGACCTCTGAGAAGTCAGACGGAATGAGTTCTGGGTGCACGAGTTTTGCCATCTGCACAATGGCGAGAGTAGGGCCTGCCTGTGCGCTTCTCCCAGGACGCATCAGTGGCGGCAAAGGGAGGACCAGCGCTACAATGGTTCTCAGTTCTGGGGCTACACATTTCAGTTGGCATTGCTCTGCTCTCCTGTGCCTGGCCCACCTTTATCAGCTTGATGGGTGCCTAAAGACAGAGGCACTGTCAGCATCTCTGGAGATAACTGGTCTCAGAGGGCAAGAGGGACTGCGGGGGTTTCTACCAGAGGGAGGGAGCGAGCTTCTGTTCCCCAGGTGTTGTGTTCTTCTTTGTGCTTCATTGGAAAAGAGGTAGAGTGGACACTTTCACACTGAGAAGAGCCCGGATTGTGGCCAGTAGCATCACGGAATGAATGTCTGGCCTTGGCATCAGTTAAATTTAAATCAATCCTAACTCAGCCCTAAACAGCTCTCGGGGTTTCTCTCTCCATCCAGAGTATCTCTGTTTTGGTGGTTTGGTCACCCTGCTGTGGGGCCCCAACAGAAAGCAGCTCACTCAACACTTTGTAAGCTGTATACTCATCTGGTCACCGACCAAGGACGACATCAGAGGAAAAATCAACATCATTTAATAAGAGTAGGTGGGAGGGGAGGGTGACACCCTAAAAGGAGTATACAAATGCCTTCTCTTTGTGGTCCTTCAAGAGGAGCTGTTCGGCTCAGAACACATCCTGCATATCCTGCCAAGGCACACATCAATGAGGCCATCTAACCGACAAGAAGCAAACACGATGGTATTTTTTTCAAAGATCACAGGATAACAGAACCACTTCACACCCTGACAATCTAATGAAAAACCTTTCACCGATCTCCGGCAAACAGTCAGAAAACCCCCAGCCTGAGTCTCCTGTATTGGGAGAATGTGACCTCGTGGAAGGGTGATGAGATGGTTAATGTCTCTAAAGCAACAAGGACAGATGATTCTCCTGTGCCAAGGGATACAGCAAGAGGAAGGAGAAACCACAGGTGGCCTCCAGCACATTGGTGGCCCTCGGGTGCACTGCACTCTGGGAGCCAGAAGAGGTCCCAGCTGGGCTCTGGCAGAGTATTTTGTTGTCCTGTCACCTGATAGTCACTCCTGGGCCTTCGATGGTTCAATGAGCATCTAAATGGATTATAAAATCTCAAAGATTATCAGCTTGTAAACCTGAACAAATCTATAATGAAATGAAGGACCCAAAGGCATTTAATTATTGAACACATAAAAGGAAGTATATTTAAAAAAAAATTGGTCAAACTGTCCTGTTAGTTTATCATTTTAAAGGAATTTACAGGGCTGTTATAGATTATTCTTTTGGAATAATTCAGTTTATAGCAAATGCCTAAACTGGCTTCTTCATTGCACAGTATATTCTCTTAAAATGGGTGCTTTAAAACAATTACATACATATTAAAAATCCTCATTTCTTTGCTTAATTAAAACGTTAATACTCTCCGACAACACAGATCTGAAATGGTGAAACCAGCGATTCCCCCTCCCACCTTACAACAAAGTAAATTGAGACAAAATTACAAACACATTTCACTACGTGATTATTATTAATAAAAATCAGTTTGTTTTTGTTTTTTTTTTTATAAAGTTGCCCGAAATGCAAGGGATGTGCATAGGTTTACAACTTAGTCATAATAGCATTTTATTCTTATTCCCCTGGGTGTGCCCCGTGAACGGAATGTACTTTGCTGTAGATTACAGATTGTTTTGTCCAACACAGACACACCGACAGCATAAACGCTCGCGACTGTCCACATGCATTAAGAGTCAAGACCCAACTTCAAATCTCTAAAAGGTTTACAGGGTTCTTCAAAGAGACAGTATCACATTATCTGGATGTTACATAAAGGACTTAAAAAAAATACTATTCTAAAAAAAAAAAAAAAGAGGAAAAAGAAAAGGCCTTTAAAAATTTATGAGTTTTGTAATCACTAGACTGATTTCAAATAAATAAAGGAAAGAAAGATATTCCAATCCATAAAATCAGACTGTAAAAAGAATGTAGTGTTCCACCCCCAGTCAAGGTAACAGAATCATTGTTTATTATTATTAAAATAGATTATAGAAAGCAGCATCTATTTTGTGCAGTTTTTAGGGGCCTTGGAAATAAAAAGCTATGATTTCCAAAAATATAACATTCCAAAGGATTGAATAATACATACATTTAAAGATACATTTTATTAAAGTTTAGGAGAACTGATTAAAAAAGATACTGTCTCTTTAAATTAGTGTGTAATTGTTTTTCTCCTCCTATCTATTCGGACATGACAATAATTATAAATGTAGGTCACACTACAACTAGGTAGTCTCTAGGGACCACGACCTGCTGACACAGGGCCGAGAACAAAGAGGCTTTTCCATGTACGAGGTGGCGCCAGATATCTGGGGGGGGGGCCCTAATAGACCCAGGAGACGGGGACCCACTGTGGGGCTGTGCACACGAGCTCCACGGCTTCCTCCAGATGTCTGATTGTCTCATCGATTTCATTGTTGATAATTGTGAGATCGAAGTAGTGTGCATATGTTCTCTGTAAGATGTCAGACTCCTTCTGTAGACGCTGAAGAGATTCATCCTAAATGGCGGTGGGATGGAGGCGGGGGTGGGGTGGGAGGAGGGAGAAGCAGAGAGAGAGAAGTCAGCCCGAGTCTTTCTCTGCCTCCATTTCTCTTCGTCCCCATGTCAGAAACAGTCAGGGCCAGACCGTGATGTGCTGTATCCTGGCCTGAGGCCAAGTCTGCTTCGTGACAGAGGAGACGACGTCCCACGGCAGGGTCACAGAACTACCGCTTGCAACCGCCACTGCTCACCATGCGACAGGGGGCTCCATGCCAAACTGGACGGACCCGAGGAAACGGACACCCTGCAGCCAGCGCATGGCCTCGCCCCTGCCTAGTGGTCCGGTTCCAGGGTCAGTTGGGGGCTGACTGTTGGGGCTGTAGCCCGACTCGAGCAGCTCTGCCCTCGTTCCTCTGCCCTAGGCCGCTCATCTGTCTGGAGCCTGGTGGGCTGGGGGGCTTCGGGGGCAAGGTCAGAGCTGCCCCCCTGCCCCTGGCCCTCGTCTCTCGCTTGCAACGGGCCCCGGGGCCGAGCTGCGTTTGCACCCAGAAGCTCCTGCCTCTGGACAACAAATTAAGGTGTATTTTTCTCTCTTCTACTTAGAGGTTCACTGTGTTCCTGGAATTCAATTACATATAATGGCCCTCACACAATAGCGGTGGATGCCAGAGGCAAAAGCTTTTTGGCTGTTACAAATAATGGATGAAATAAGGCCATTTCCCAGATACAACGGCAACTGGCTTCTGATGAATCCCCTCAAATTGGTCTGCGTTGGAAATGGCCAAATATCACTGTTCGCAAGTACTCACATCTCTTATGGAAAAAACTCGGCAAAGCAGTTACTGAACTCTCTGCTGCAGTCAAGACGCTCCCTCAGCTCCCACAGTAGCCACAGGGAGCCTCAGGAGCTCTAAAGGGTCACCAGAAAGTCTGCCTTTGCGTCTCCGCAGGTCAGATCCTAGGCTGAACTTTTAATGGACAAATTCAAATTTGAAACCAGGAAACTTTGTAAGTCAAATGAACCAACCTCCGCCTTCCTCAACACCAGGTAGGTGAGCTGTTGGGTTGAGTCTTAAATATCTGTACAGACACAATCAAATAGCCATTCGATTAGTATCTCTCTCCCCAACTAGAGCTCAAGTCTGCCTTGCTGTGCCCAGCACTTGGCATTGTGCCTTGTACACAGTAAGTGCTTAATAAATGATACTGAAAGAACAAGCACTTGGCTGACCGAGACTGGCCACTACAGGATTTGGTGAGCGTTAATGCTATCATCTAGAGACGGAGAAAGTCTACTAGGAAATGGGGGCCCCTGATGACAGACAGAGCTCCAGAAAAACTGAAAGAGGCGCGCACTGCCAGCCCAGGACCCCGCTCCTTCTCTGAGGCCCGCCTGTCATTCGTAAAAGATGCTTCCTGACGAGCCTTGGCCTGTGGGTGCCACCGTCTCGCAAGGGGATTTGAGATGAAATAAGGACACTCGAGTCCATCACGACACCACAGTGGGGATGGACACACGCCAGAAAAGTTGAGAACTCAATCTTTTCTATCAGGACACTCTGAAATGAGACTGTCCTACCTCTTTCGTCCTCTTCTACCGGAATTTCAAAGCAGGACATGGCATGCTTTGGATGTTAGGTGCTGACTACTTCAGTGTGGATAAGACCTCAGTTAATCATCACCTTCTAAGGCCATATCAACACACTTTCTGCTTGCACTTAAAAAGCATAATATTTTCACTGTGGCTTTACTTTACAATAAACACAAAGCAAAAGCCGCATTTTAGGAAACATGGATTCACCCAAAGATAGGAGTGCTTCCTACCAGTACGAGAAGGAAGTTTCTACCACATCACTCTGGGCTGGGGGATTCTATTGGAATACACAGTCCTGGGCTTCGAACCACTAGCACAGCTTATAATTTGCTCACAAAGCTGGGCTGATGAAAACGTTCAAGAAAACTTATGGCTGAAAGGATAAGATTTTTAACGTGGTTCTCTTCCCCAAATAATAAAGCTCCCTCTTAAGGATCTCCTAAGATGAAGCTGTCATTTGCCAGTTTCTTCCTCTACAACAGCTTGTCTGCAGGCCTGACTTACGCATGAGCAGAGTTTTTAACTCAGTGAAAACAAAATGCCTTTATTCTAACAGCAAAAGCAAGGATTTGTGGGAACAAAATGTCTACGTTCTAAATCTATGAGAGGAAACAAGGCTGTGTTTCATCACCTAGCTGGTACTTACAGGCAATTTTCTGCACCATTTTGGCAGCTATGGAAAATTAGTAAGAGGGCAGGAAAACAGGCAAAAACAAAAACAAAGCAAAGATGATAATTCAAGAAAAATACATGGTAACCAAAGGTAAGAGCTAACCACAATGTGGCGTTTCAAACATGTTTGTGTATTCAGTAAGATGGAAAAGCAGAATTTACCAAGGAATACATCTTTTGCAAATGAAATGACAAAAAATGATGACCGGAAATATGAGTGACATATGAGCCTAAATATTTAACCTTCCTTAAAGGGACACAAAGCGAACATTTCCAAGCCTCGATTTTACTGTCATCAACTTGGGTGAGTCTGGGCCAAGAGCTTCCTGGGGGTTTCTGGGCCCCGTAGGGGTGACGCTCTTCAGGATAACTGTGTGTAGCGCTTCGGCTGCAGGATGATCCCGCAGCAGATAAGCAGCAAAATACTTACCAGGCAAGCTGTAATGGCCTTCTTATCTGCCCAGCAACAGAAGGCTGCCGAAACCAGCCTGGTGCTAGAGGGTGCTGCCGACTGAGTGGGCCTGAGAGGGGACAGAGCTCACATCTAGGTTTGGTGTAGTCTCCAGGGGTCTGGGCAGAAATTCTGCATGGGTTCCACTCCACAGATTGCCCAGGGGCATCTGGGCAGCCCCACCGAGGTTGTAGATTGCTTACAGTTCTCCTCGGGCAAAGCGATGGTTGGCCCAGAGCTGGCCCGGGGCCCACTGCTCTCAGCACAGCCCCGTGGGGCGGGGGCCTCCTGGAAAGACTCTGCCCTGGACAGAGCAGACTTAACGGATAAGGCTGCAGGTTGACTTCTGGAGACTAAAGCCTGAACTTGCCTCATGACTCTGATCACAGAAGAACCACACTTCTCCATGTTGCTTAATTCCTAAACCTGAAAGAGGACCTCAAGCTCGGGAAATCTTAGTGGCCGGCATCAAGAACAAAGCGGAGCTTTGTTTAGCTGGCTTAATGAGATGGGGCTTTGGTCCTAAATGCACAATGCAGATGCATCCTTACTCTGGGGTGTGCTGATTAGGGGAAAGACAGATTCATTCTTACCTCATTCAAACCTGGAGTGATAGTTGGTGCGGCAATAAAGACAACAAAAGGAGCAAACTCTGCAGTTCTCAGGACCTTCAGTGCCTGTGCAAAAAAAAGAAATTGAGACTTAAAAGAAGAAATAACTAACGCACAATGTTCAAGTGGTTCCATAGAAAATGACACACCTGGAAAAGCCCTCAGTTCAAATTTCTAGCAAGGTATTATTAAATTGACCAACTTTGTAAACAACTTATCAGCCAAAGGATGGACAAGAGCCATCAACAAATAAAAGCTGACAAACTGGACATTCTTATGAATCTCACGAATCCATCCAACTTATTTTCCTTTAGGAAAGTGAACACTGACTATGCTGGTTAATGTTCATTTAAACCTGACTGTCAACTGTTACCTGAATTTTAACCTCTAGGTAATGCACTGTGGTGCGGGCTCAGACCAGCAGGCTGGCTTCAGCACCCATCGGGAGCCCACGACACTGCACTTCACATTTCAGATTGCTAACGTGGAGAGCAGACCCTGGCCACAGTGACCACGAGGCCGGTGTTCACGCTGACACAGGCCTTCTGAGGTACCCTGATGGAAGCCCGCCCCTTCTGGGACCCACAGGGAAGGGAGACCTGTCCGGGATGGAGCCTGGAGCCACTGGAGAAGCCATGTGGCTGTGGGGAACTTGCAGGCCCAAGAGAAGATGCTGCACTAAAGGGAGAGGGACCTCTGAGGTTCCCTGCCAAGGCACCAGAAACCTCTAACCGTGCGAGCTCCTAGTCTGTACAGATAGAAGGCGAAGCAGACACCCACCACTGCGGGAGTTGATTCTGTAAGGGTTACTGCTTTTGCTCCTCCCCTGTGAGGACAGGACACTCCCAGGGGTTACAGCCGCCTCCCAGCCCCGCCACAAAAGCCGGTGTATCCAGGCACACAGTTCACAAGGGACTGATGTGTAATTAGTCTGCATCAGGGGTGACTATCTTACTCTTCTTTAGACAAGAATTTAACAAGTCTATTCTGCTATCCACATCGTTTGCTTTCTAAGTGGCCTTTCAGTGGTTTGCTTTGCCCTGTTCCTCCTCCCCCCTCCTGTGCCTGGTTTGCAGTAGCAGCATGTGGACTGGTTGCTTTGCCTGCAATCATACTGAACCGTGTCACTAGAATGAGCTTTCGGAAATGCAAATCCCATCGCGCCGCTCCTCCACTCCGACCCCTTCAACAGCTCCCTCTTGGCCTTGGGATAAAATGTACCCTTTTTAGCATGAATGTCAGTTCCCTCCCTCATGAGCTGGTCCATGTTTACCCCGTCAGCCTCTCTCTGCCGCTTCCCCTCCACGGACTGGCCTTGCTGAACCACTTTTAGTTCCAGGAAGGGCCCGCCTGTTCCTGCTCCTCTCTGCCTGGATGCTCTGTCCCCCTGTCCTCACTCTCCCTTTTGCTTGGCTGCGTGTTCTGTCTCCTGAAAGGCCGCTGGGAGCTCTGAGCCGAGGTCAGGTGCCCCTCTCATGTGCTCCAACATCACTTGGGCATCTGTGGTGCCCATCACCCTGGAAATGTAAGTGCCTGGATACTGGCGGGTAAGCATCTTGAGGGCAGGGGCTGCGTCTTGTTCAGCGCTCACCCCCATCCCCCAAATGGCACCTGGCAGAAGTTGTCCTATGATCAAACAAAAATGTAAAAGCAGTACCTACAATTTTCACAAAATCTGTTTTGAGGCAGGTTTGACTAGAAGGCACTGTGCTTTTGTGGCTGAAGGGAATCTCTTGGCCTCTATGAATATAAGGGCATGAATTAGTAAAGGTTTTGACTTTTCCGTTTAGTGCAAGGTTCACCTTCACGAGGCTTATGCTTCCGAATTTCAGCTGCAGTGTCTCGTTGGTAAGGGAGCTGGGCCTACTGTTTTCCCCACCCATCCAAGTGCTTTACCTGTGACAGTCACAGCCTGGATCCCCCTTGGGAGAAAGCTTGTCAAACTCACATATGTTTATTTCTGAAAGAGGTCATTGGCATCTCTGCAAATCCTTTTGTGACTGAAGACTAGCAAGAAACAAACACCGTGAAATAGTCCACGTTGAGCTCAATCGAGCTTAACAGGGATCTTCACTTAGAGATGTCCTTTTTTCCTATCCTTCCTGTGCTATGAATCAGGTGACTCTAGGGTCAGTTGAGACAAGTTTTCGTCATCATCTGACACCCACCCAGAGCCACCTTCTGGGTGACTTAGATGGGGAAAGAATCCTAAGGCACAGTCCCTACCTTTGCTTCCATCCCTGAAGCTCCTCCGAGTGCCAGGTGGCAGGCCACGCAGCCTAGATGCTGAGTGGGACCCAGGGATGAACTCGAGAATGCCACCCCAGGTGTAGAATGTCCTTTTCTCCACTCAGTGACCCCAGCCTGAGAGCCTCCCAATTTTCTGAACATTTTAAGTTCTAGCCTGCTGGTATGTTAAGCCAGAAAACCCATCACGTGGAAACCATCAGCTCGCTGCAGACTACCCTTCTCTGCACTGCCTTCACGCCCTTAGTCTCCATCCCCAGAGACAGGAACTGTCAATGACGACTATACTTACCATGCTGCCAAATGCCTCCTATGTCTACAAATCAGGTTATGAATATAGCAATTCCAAGGAAAGAACAGGCATACTTCTATTAGATGAAAATTATGTGATCCGTGACATTCTCCTTTTCGGCCTGGTTGCCAGGAAGTTCAGAGCTACATTTCACGTTTATCACATTAACTTCAGTTGCCTCTATGGTTCGTATATTTGCTTCCTCCTTCTTTTCATGGCTTTAACTTTCTAGCCTGTATTACTGTCTTTGCAAAAGTTGTAAGGTGCCTTGAATACTGCCTGAGATATTCTTGCCTAGTTGCCCTTGAATCTTCAGCAGAGTCACCACACATGTCCCCAGTTGTTCTCTGCTCTACTGATAGGTCTGAGGGGGGTGCCATTTTGTGTGCGGCCTCAGCTAGCCTAATGTTCAGGAACAGAAATGGAATTGCTTTGCAAGATACCCCTCCCTCAGGCCATTAATAGGTGGCTTTAAGATGTGCTCTAAACCCTTTTCCTTTTTAGCTTTTAAGATGAGACACAAATTTGTTAATATTTATAGGCAAATATCTCTTTCTGAATCCCAGAGAGGGGAGAAAGACTCTAGAAAGATCACTGAAAATATGTTGGATTCAAACAGCCAAAGAAGCATTAATTGAACATTTAAAGCTAATTCTTTAGTTCTCCTTAGTGGAGAGACATTGATTTAATGGCTCATCTATGGCCAATAATTAATCTCAGGTTACTACCCTCAAGGAATAAAAACTCACTGGACCAAGTGTCTAAGTAGATTTCCTTAAGACTTAACCTGGTTTGCAAAATTAAAAAGTACTTAAGGGCAAGCATCTGAGTCATTCTGTACAAAAATCTAAGGGTTTAAGGAAGAGCACAGTGTCCCCAGAAACACTCTTAGGAGAGCCAACTGATTTAATAAAACAGCCCTTAGTCAGAACCTGGCTCTTGTTTCCAAGCCCAGATTCCTAACAACACTGTACCTACCCTTGATGACAACCCTTCCCTCCAGGACCAAAAGCAAACCCACAAAAGTTCTGCTACTGTCAACTCTTCAATGCAGCAAATGGACAAATCAGAATAAAACTAAAATCTGAAAGTGTTTTCATTACACACTGGACCTATTCCAGTTTTGTTATTTTCCAAGCCACGGCTTTGTTTCCGTGAGAAATTAGCTCTATAGCTTTCATCAGGTTTGACTGCCTTACAGATTTTTCTAAATGCTAACACAAAGATTTAAACTGTACTGCTACACACAAGGTGGACCAGTTCAGGGACTCTCGGGGTTAACTCTTCTAGGATGGCACAGTGAAAGGAGGCTGGGATTCACTAAAAAAACAAAAACAAACAAAAAAACCCCAAATACAAACCAAGACTGTTGGTCACAATTACATTAAGCCTTGGTTTCTTCATCTCCAAAAGGAGATACTGATATCTGTCTCAGGGTTACAAGGATCAGGGGAGGAGTACGAATGCTTGGGAAAATACAGAGCACTGTAGAAACAAACACAATCTATTTCTTACTATTTTAAAAGAAGCCAGGTTACTCATTTTCTCCTAGTTCAGTGTCTACATGGTTCTCGGGGTTTAAAGTTGGACAGTATCTTATATAGTATTGTCAGACATGTGTTGAATTTGGCCCAAATTGTCTAAAATCAGTTACGATGGCACAACCTAAATGAGCAGACCACCGGCGGCAGGCGGGCTCTCTGTGGTTCCCCCAGAGTGAAGTCGTGTCAGCAGTGGCACAAGTGAGAGGGTTTTAAAAATGCCACATGGCACTCCTCCCGTTATGGAGAGCTTCCAATGAACACTGAGGAAGGAATTTCATCCTCACCAGCTTGCCATCTTATTTGTGTTCTTAGCTCCTGGCACAAAACTAAAAGTACCTAAGACAACCTGGTTGAGGCAAGCCATCTCAAACTGTCCGTGAGAGACAGCGGCGCGGGCAGTCACCCGGGCCGGCGGGAAAGGGCACGGAGAAGAGAGCCCCCGGAGCCGTGAGCCTCTGCCTGACAGCAGGTGGTCATGGCCACGGGCATCCTGAAGGCAGGGTGTGGGCCTCGCCTCCCCCAGGGGGAGAGTGGGCTGAAGGCAGAGAGAGGCCTGGAGGCAAAGCCCAGGCAGTGCGGACCCTGGGGCCCCTGCGCTGGCAGGACTGGGCCCGGGGACCCTGGGCGGGAGAGCCTGGGACCAGAGTGGTCAACCAGACCAATGAGAGGAGTGGGACTTGGGTGATTCCTGGCCCGAGGGCCACAGGCCCTAAGAGGCTCAGGCAGCGAGCAGGATCCTGATCTCTCCCGGGAGCACAGTTCTGAGAGGAGGGGACATGGGACACGGGAGGGGAAGAATGCAGTGAGCTCATCCAGCGGACAGGGAGCAGGGAAGATGCCCAGCCCGGGCCGAGGGCCACCCGTGAAAGTCACTGCTGTGGGCATCCTGCTAAGGCCGAGAGAAGTGCCTCCCGTTCAGCAATGCAAAGCAGCGCATGACCGGGCGAGGGCGAGGGGAGAGCTGGATGACGGAAGTGGATGGAGCAGCGGTGGCAGCAATGGTGGCAGCGGCAGCAGCAGGTGAAGCAGAAAGCCCTGGAAAGTGGACGGAGGTAATGCAGAGGGGGGTCTGAGGAGGCCTGCAGCCAGCATACTTCTAAGAGACATTACTACCAGCAGAAAACGACGTTCAGGTGAAGACCAGTGTGGAACCCAAGGAGAGGACGGCGAAGACCAGGACCAGGATTGAGACTTTACCTCTAGCCACCCCTGGCCAGAAGGTTTTTCCAATCCCTAGTAAGGAGGGATTAGTAGTTAAACAAAAATCATCTGTGTTACACGTCACATATTTAGTTCTATAAAGGTCCAAGTTAACTGTTAAGTAAACTGTATCATGTTCACCTTCTGTTGCTTTCCTCCCCAGCCCCTTAACCTGATTCCAAGTTCAAGAACCCCATCAGGTGCTGTGACACAGAAACGGATGAACCCACTGGCCACGATGCTAGGATCTTGGAGCCGAGTAACTAAGCCGTCAGGCCGCAGGTCACAGAGACCCTGGCCATGCTGGTTCCAGCCTCCCTTTGGGGATGACTAGTTGACCCCAAGTCTCATACAGTGGCCCTTGAACAGGGACCGTCCCCGTCTGGGATAGCCAGCTAAGCCTTGTGACAAAACAAGCCTGCTTGAGGGGAGCTGGTCTACTGTTTCACCAGGTTGTATTCTGCTTCCATTTATGAGTGATGAGGGATTTTCGGTACAGGTCGGGCTGGGAGTCACACGGGCACCCACAAGCCTCCTGTAACCTGCCCTGATGTCTACAACACCCAAATCCTTCCTACTGGGCTGAATGCCACTTCTGCTGAGTTTTTCCTCAGACGTGAAAAACAGCTTGTCAGCGTTGCTGGTGTAAGGCCTTTGGCTTTCTCCTTTTCAGGTGTAGTGACCCCTATTGCTTCCAGCATGGGGGGCATCTGCAAATCATCTGCCGTCTCTGCGTCTAGCTCTGAGTCCTCTCCAAGTGCTCCGTGCCCTCCCTCGTTTTAGCTCAGGGTCAGGCATCGTCCCTCAGGAGAGAGCTGGCAGAGGCTGAGACCCTGCTCCGTCTGACAGCCCCCGGGCTCCCTCGTGTTTGCATTCATAAAGCTACTGCTGTGTTTCAGACCCAGGCCCCAGGATCAGCGTTTCTCGCTGGCGATTAACATAGGATGCTGGCGGAGGCTCTGATGGTCCAGTGTGAGCTGTACCAAGACAGGAAAGGTGGCTGTCGTGTTAACAAAGTGCCAGATACATCCTGAGATCAGACCAGTGTAGGATTTCTGGCAGGCACAGACCTCATCAGGCACTTTATGGAGCTTCTAAGTCTAATGACACTTCCCTGTAGTTTACTAATGAGATTACCACGTGACCTGTGATGTTCTGATGGCATTTCTGATTTCAGAACCTGAGCTGAGCATGCAGCAGGCTGACAGGGACTGGTGGTGGTGGGGGGCGGCGGGGCGGGCAGTACCTGAGGCTCCACGTCCAGTATCGCGATCAGCCCCTGCTCATGGATCTTCCGGATGGTCTCCAGTTTTGTCCCGTACATCGCATCCTCGTGGCTGCCATACTCCAGGTACTCGTTATTAGAGATGTCTTGCATCATTTGGTCATGAGATACAAAGTAATAGTTCTTTCCGTTTTCTTCATCTTTCTTTGGAGGTCTGGTTGTATCTACAAAGTTACATATCCAGAGAGGTTTAAAGGGCTGAGCTTATGAGCTGATGCTCCCAATGGACTTACCGAAACTCAATCTCTTCCTAAAACCTGTGACTTCTGTAGTATGTCTCATGCCTTGCCCCAAACCCCAGTATCTTTGTAGAAGTAAATTCTAGAAGTCGTATTTATGTCATATTGGACCACAGTAGCTGGCTAGAGCTGGCTAGTTGTTTGCTTTGGTGAATCTTTCAGTGTTTAGATGGGATCTATTTCATCCCTTCATGGATCACCACGGGGGAAAGACACTAAATGACCCAAGATTAATGGAACTCACTGTATGCCTTAATGCAGTTAGGTCTTAAACAGAAGGAAAAAAGAATTAAAAAAAATGAACACCACATATAGTTATTTAAATTTTTCAGTTCTTCATTCTCACTAGCCACATTTCAAGGGTCCGATAGCCACATGTGGCTACTGGACTGGACACTGCAGCTACTGAATGCTGTCATTGTCAGAGAACGTTCTATTGGACAGTGCTGGTCTACAGCAGCGTGCAAAAGAATGTTAGAATACAGCAAATGGCATATTGAAAACACAGTGACTGAAGCCATATGTGGCCATGATAGCTAGGAAAGACCTAGACCAGGAATTGGCAAACTATGGCCTGTGGGCCAGATTGGCCCACTGTCTGTTTTTGTAAATAAAGTTTTATAGGGATACAGCCACGCTCATGTGTTTACATACTGTCTATGGCTGCTTTCATGCCACAGTGGCAGTGGAGTAGTTGTGACAGAGGCCATATGCCCTTCAAAACTTCAAATAGTTATTACCTGGTCCTTCATAGAAGAGGTTTGTGGACCCCTGACCTGAGTGAGTGTACACTAAAATATCTGCCAATAAGTCTAGTTCTGTGGGATACCAAGAGGACCAGTATTCTGCAAAACACAGTCTAGGAAATGTTTTTCTAGACAAGCCAGGAACATGAGTTTTAATTTTCTTTCTCCCTTTGCTTCTTTTCTTCCTTCAGCAAGAAGAAATTTACACCACTCTTGGTTGTACATGGGTCCAAACCCATGGGGAGTTCCCCCTCTCCTGCCCCAGCCAGGCTGTCAGAACTGCCACATGCTTATGGACGTCAAAATGTGGATGTTTAAAAGAAAAGAAGAACCCTTTCTCCAGACACAAAAAACGCTGAAGCAGCAGCATACTATGTTTTTTTTTCCCCTGTTTTTTGTTTGGGTGAGGGAGGTAATTAGCTTTATTTATTTATATAGAGGAGGTACTGGGGATTGAACCCAGGACCTTGTGCATGCTAAGCATATGCTGTACTTCTGTGAGCTGTTCACTCCCCTACAGTGTTTTTCTTTTGGGTGGGGAATTGGGTTTTTTTTCAAAAAACTTATTTTAGAGGTGGTACTGGGGATTGAACCCAGGACCTCGTGCATGCTAAGCACACACTCTACCACTGAGCTACACCCTACCCCCAGCAGCATACTAGGTTGATGCTGTCCTACCTTCAGTCATCCTGGCAGGTAAACGTGTTACAGACATATTCGGGCTCAAATATGACAGCAAGGAGACAGGACTGGGGTCTGCAGCAGCATGCTTTAAAACCAAGCTAGTTAATTGGCCATTTAATAACATGCAAGTTCCATTGCTTATGTGGTCAAGAGGAAACCAGATGTTACTTAAGCTTGCTGTACCCATGATCTAGATGTAAGGAGAATTAAAAGGACATTTCTAAGCGTTTTACTAGAAAACTCCAGTGGTACTAACTGAAACGATATTTAATGAATTTCTTTTGTTGTGTCAGTCAGACAGGGTTCTGGGATGAGGGTGTTCTTATGAAGCCTCACAGCTCTCTGGGGCGCAGAGAAAACAGTAAGTGGTGTTGACCTGGCATCAGAGGGCCCTACAGGATGGACAGAGTCACTCTTCTTCACATTTTCTCCTGTTGCTCTTAAAAATCATTCTCCTTCAGCTCTTCCCACTCTGAACAAAGCTCTAACTGCTAGAAAGCTTTTGGGATTCAAATTTTAAACTTTGGAATAATAATGATGATAATAATAATAATAAAATAAATGATAGTGGCAAGATGGCTACTATTGATCCAGTATCTGCTAAGTGCTTCACATGATCTCAAATCCTTTTTACTTTCCTGGGACTACTTCATTTTATACTTGAGGAAACAAAGAGGGCAAGAGATTAAGGATAAGATATAGAAAATAAGGGGAATAAAATGTTACAGATTTAAAATTCTTTATAATAAACAATGGAAAGCACACTGGGTTCTAAAAGCCATCAATTTAGGTACTAAGGAAAATATTGCTGTATCACAGAAAACTAGATTATCATTCAAATATTTTTTTTTTAAGAATAATTTATCAGGGTCATGCTTATGACATATTGTGGGAAAAATTAGGTTACAAACGGACTGTATGAGCCCAGTTTTGTTAAACAACAACAAACAAATACACATGACCCGTGTTAGCACTAAGAAGCCTGTAAGGATAGACAACAAAATATTGCTAGCACTACTGGGATTATTGTTAACTCATTTTCTTCTTTTTCTTTTTTGGATTTTTCCAAACTTCCTATAATGAACAGTTATTACTTATGTAATCAGAAAAAATATGTATATTACACGATTAAAAAAGTACTAGGAATGAATGGACCTGGAGATGGTTATTCTAAATGAAGTGAGCCAGAAAGAGAAAGAAAAATACCATATGATATCACTCATATGTGGAATCTAAAAAAATGACAAATGAACTTATTTACGAAACAGAAACAGACTCACAGACATAGAAAACAAGCTTATGGTTACCAGCGGGGGAAGGGCCAGGAAGGGATAAATTGGGAGTTCGAGAATTGCAGATACTAACTACTATATATAAAATAAACAAGTTTATACTGTACAGCACAGGGAACTGTACTCAATATCTTGTAGTAACCTATAATGAAAAAGAATATGAGAACGAATATACATATGTACGTGTTTGACTGAAGCATTATGCTGTACACCGGAAATTGACACAACATTGTTAACTGACTACTTCAATTAAGAAAAAAGTACTAGGCAAAATAAAGGAGAGGGAGACGTTGCTTACGTGGAATAGGGTACGCAAACCGGTCTGGGTGCTTTGTGATGAGGGTGTTTTTTATGTGTCTTCTCCCAACACCATGCGCACCTATGTCATTTTTCAAAAAGGAAATTGACAATTGTTAATAACGTTCATAAAATGTTTTGAAGATGAGAATAAGAAAGCCACTCATGCACGCAAACTTACCTAATAAGACTAGTGTTTTCCTTTTGAATGCTGGCAGTTTTACTACTTCTTCATATGTAACAAGATCTAATTGATCAAACACTAAAATGTAAAGATTTAGAAGGAAGGTAAATTTATGGAAGGAATATTTCACGTTTATAAATTTTAATTTTACTGGCAAAACTAAAGTTACTGTAAAACCACATCTTAAAAAATATGAATCCAACTTATGATATATAGCTTACATGTAACATAAGTCCTATAACCTTTCGGGAGAATTTCATTTTTATGCCCATGAAAATGCACTTTAGAACCAGGGGCATCCAAAGATATGTTGAGCACATGCATAAAATTCCACTTGTAAAAGATACTGCATCTCTTTTCATGCAGTATCCAACAAATCATATGAATTCATTCAAAACCACATGCTGTTCATATTTTTGCAATTCTAGGAAATCAGCAATACTGAAAAGAAAAAGTCTGCAGACAGTGACCAACATGAATATAGCATGAGTGCAACTAAAGTTAACCAAGAAAGAGACCAGCTAGATTATTTCTAGGGATGGATGAGAGATGCATGGACCGCTGGTCTTTTAACTTGACGGTTCTTTCTTTCAACAGAATGTGGAAGGTAGCATGCCAGATTCTTTCAAAGTCAAGTTCCGTGACTATGATTTCACAAGCTTTGGAAATGAGCATCTCACAAGTGGTACTGTCACCCAGCTATCCACTCACTGGAAAGTCTTGGGCAAGTAAGTAGGGCAACGTGCTTCCCCTGCCCCAAACTTCGTCAGCCCGTGTGCGGTAAATCAGGACGGACAGAATGGAGAGAGGCACGAAGCAGAGTCTGAGCTTGGAAACCTCTGCAAAAGGGGAGTTCTCTAACCATTACAGACTGAGAAGGAATACTTTAAAAAATACTTTTTGGAAACCTGCTTCTTAACAAAACTCTTACAAAAAATTTCCTGAGACGACTGTTCCTGCTGAAGTTTAAAAGGGAATCCAATTCTCATGTACATGTATTTGAAAATTCTCACAAGAAGGCTAAGATCATGCGTCTGTCCTTCCTGTAAAGTTTTCCCTTGTCGCACTACCCAAATCCTGCCACAGGCGCACACTGAAATTTCTTATTTTTAAAGGACTATTCAATAAGCTCTGGATTTTAGAGGATTTGAAGTAAATTCCATGAAACTGATTCCATGGTGTAATAGAGGAATCTAGGATGCTCCTGTCAACCATTAAGAGAAGCTTCTGCTCCCTGAAACAATACGGCCAAATGCTTTTGAATATCAGCTCAGTCCTTAACACTTGTGATCTTCCCGGTAGCAAAGAACCTTAAAATGCAGAATAGGATATTCTGGAATGCAATAGACCAGAAATAAACAAAGTATCATTCTCGAAACTACTTAAAAAAAAAAAAAGAAAAAAGAAACACAATATGTTAAAATAAGGGTTAGTGCATGTTAATGGGTATTTGTGCATTTGTTTTCGTTTGATAACCTGATTCCAAGGTTGACTAAAAGACTTTAAAGCATATTCTCTAGCAACAGCTAAAAACCCAGAAATGCTTTCTGTGTTTAGAATGGCAGACTCACAAAATCAAAATGAACATGAGGTTCTCTGGGTGGCAGAGCTCGCTAGTCATGCTGCAGTGGTAATGGAGTAACGGGTTGCAAAAATAAAAGCAGGAGAGCTTACGGCACTGCTTTTTATAACTATTGCCCTCTCAGTGACATTTCCATTAAGAAAAGTAAGCTTATGAAAGGTCCATCAACAAGCTGATATGTTTTAATATATAAAAATAAGCATCTCACACAAGAGCCAGATGATGACACAGCTTTCTGAGTGATACACACATCCCTTTCCCTCTACACAGCCCTGACTCCAGTCCTACTGAGTTAAGTCATTTTTTCCAAACACATGAGTTAGAGATCAACAATCAACACGACAAATGGATGAACAGATATGTTACACACCAGTATCTTAACCATAAACGAGTAGCATGAAGAGGTTATTCTGGTCTAAGTGAAATCACCACATGGTCACAGGATTGAGAAACAATAAAAAGGGATATTTTAAATACAACACACAACGAATGTAAGGAGAATACTTAAAGACAACGTTTAAAGGTTTTAAGCTGTTTGCTGATTAAAGAAAAAGGACTTAATGAGAGGAAACCACCAAAAACAAAGAGGCATAGTCACTCAACAGGTTACTTACATGCACAGAGGCCATTGGGAGTAAGACAGCATGAAAAATGTACAGGGGTCATTGAAATATGACTTTTAATATATTAGTAAAATAAAAGTATAATATGCACAAAAGAAACTTTACCATGCAATATTCTAAACACGAGGCAAATAAATCACATTAAGAAACAAACTCAGTTTAATAAAAATTCAACAATACCCTTATATAAAAGCCAGTGGGTTTGATATACTAGCATATGTATACACCTTGTGTCTGGGAATAGTTATAAGAAACCTTCAGGGAGTGTAGGTGTGGAAGACCTCCTTTTGGACCTTTTCTAATCACGTGTGCCTATCACTTTTACTATTAAAAAGATGTCAACAGGGCAGTGAGATTATGGGCCACTTTTGGTCGTCTTTAGAGTTCTCTGTATTAAAGAAAAAATGGTAGTAGCTTTTTAAAGTCAACAGTACTAATCTGTGGTATTAGGCATAAACACACCTATGAGTTGGTACTGTAGAAGTCCTCTGTTCCTATGTGTGCATGTAAATGGGGAATCTCAGGATATTTAAATACCACTGTGTTCAGGGCTCTAACATTTAAAAAAATGAATTAATGAAGGCTTTAAAAAAAGTTTACATTAGTAACTTGATCTTAAACTGATTTTGGAAGTCCTAGGGCTGAGGAATCTCAATGCCTCAAGAGTTCAGTTCCTCCAGCAGCATGACTGCTTTCTGCAACAAATTTATGTGGCTAAAAATCTTTCGTGTGTTGCAGAAAAGGTATTTGCTGTAAACATTACACACACCATAACCAAATCCATTCCCAAGGCTTCAGAAATACTGTCTGACATACTTTGCTGACATCATCCTGATTTCCTGGTAAGCTACTCAATGTTCATGACATTTAAAGTATTTAGGTAACTACTTTCCAGTAGAATATTTTCCATAAATAAGCCTTTAACATCGATTCATTGTCTCAGTCGGAAAGGCTACAAGTATCTTTAAATACTGTACAAACCTACACTTAGAAAAGGCACTGCATGCTGGTAACCCTGGGCCAAGTGCACACTCCAATGCCCGCAGTGTGTTAACAGCTGTGTTTGCAGGTGTGTTACAGGTGTGTTTGCAGCTAATGCATCTGAATGAGGGGGCCAGGTTCAAGAATGGAGCCCTGGAGACGATGGGTCCTAGAGAATGAGTGTCCATCCAAAAGGGATGTTAACAGCTTAGAGTCACTACGGGAGAAAGTGGGCCTAATATTTCCACACCCTCTGGTCTTTCAAAGGAAGGTAGAAACCCAGATTTCATGTTAAATATCTGGTTTTCAAATGTGGTAACTAAATTAAGTTATTTTAAACGTGTGTATGGGGAAAACAAAACTTAAATTTATGGGTCACATTCAGCTAACAGACTGCCACTTTATAATGTGAGATGGAGGCAACATAGTTTGAACAGAATTCCGCTTTAGGGGGAGGGTAGAGCTCAGTGGTAGAGCGCGTGCTTAGCATGCACGAGGTCCTGGGTTCAATCCCCAGTACCTCCATTAAATAAATAAACCCAATTTAAAAAAAAAGAATTCTGGTTTAACTAGACATGTGGAATTTCCTGGTGACAGAAATGGAGATAATTGTAGTATTTTTCATTTCCATCAGTTCTAGATATTGACAAAGTTCTCATCCTTCATTTTTACTACAAATATAAACAACTTCAAAATTTAATGATAAGGTTTGGATCTTGCCATCAATACGTGCGGAATTCTCAAAGATTTGAAGCAGAAAACAAAACATGGCCCTTGTTTTAACTTACCGAGGACTAAGGGAAGAACCCCCACTGTATTTCACAATCAACTTTTGAATAAGCCAGAAAACATCCTTCCGAAATATAGTTTGATTTGTGGCCTATAAGCCCATTTGACTAGTTCTTGGTATTAAAGACTATGATATTTCAACGTTCTCAAAGCATCCGCCTTCCCAACAGAGGTCAACAGTACGTGTTCCTTTTAGAGCAATTCTTTATATAGGCAACACCACGTATTGGGATAAACTTTCATCATAGCTAAAAGCAGAACAGCTGATAAAATACTTAAGCTTCCTGATAGTTTCATTTCAAAAGTCAAGGTAATTAGTAAGCAAATGGTCCTTCTGAACTTTATAATGAACAAAATGTAAGAGTGGTCTGGTGAAGGGGAAGAGGGCTGCGGAGACAGTGACAGAAGGGACACGCCAGGCACCATACTCTAGAGAGTGCAGGAAAAAAGCGGGGCATCTTCTCCCACCAGGAAAACTAATAGGAGAGCTCCTGAGCCATGATTTTGTGGGGGCGGGAACCCTAACGATGACATCTGACGAGATAATCGCAAATAAGCCTAAATACAAGTTCTGTAAAGAAACTTGAATGGCTCTGCAAGGACCTTGTAAACAGCTCAGACTTTCCATCAAAGGAGGGTCTCGGGCAGGGACACACACTGACATGCAGAAGGAACTGTAAGCAAGACGAGGAAGACTCTGAGGCCAGAAGACCAGTGCTTAGGAAAATGCCCATGATAACAAAAGTGGTAGTGCCGAGTCTCCCCTACTTCTCCCTCTCCTTTCTTAGTTCTGTGTTTACAAGCACTTACACAGGTCCATGGTTTTGGATAGGAGGTATGTTTAAAGACAACAGAGAAAAGGCAATTCTATTCCATCTCTGTGAGGTTCCTGCCTTTTCCATCAAGGGTGATACACCCTTCAAAAGTAATAGGCAACATTTACCAGAGCTAAAGCCTAAGATAAGGGACAGCAAATGAATACTTGGCTTCATGAAATGATAGTCATTTGTCAGGGCCAGAGATGAAGGAAACAGATCCACTGTATTTTAGAAAAGATATCCTTGATTTTGACTAAGCCAATTCACTCATTTTGAGGACCATAGAAGCCAAGTGATTTGCCAGAGTTGCACGGTTACGCAGGTGTGCTAATTCCTGGTCCTGGCTCAGGGTGCCTATTAAGCTAACAGGTGTGTTTGCAGGACCACTGAGCACCACCTGTGATGGATCAGAGAGAACAGGAACAACGGAAGATCAGTGATGCCCCGGTGGTCAAAGAATAGAAAAAGTGAACTGTGGAAAACACTGGCCACCAGATGCGATGCTGATTCTCTGGCAAAATTCTGAAGTGAATGATTCAACGGATTCTTTGTCAGAATTTAGAGATTCCAGTTTTTCAATCAATTGGCTTCTTACTCTTCCTCAGAGCTGAATTGAAGAATATTGGCAAATTGAATACTCATGTCTACATGCCCTCCGTCAGTGGAATATAAGATAAATTGACAGCCTTAATTGGCCATTTCTTTGCTTTTCTAGGCTAAAATTAATTCTAATGCCATCTATATACCATTTAAAATTATTGTAAAAATTACACGGTGATACATAGATTTGTAATGTCAACAGACCTTGTGACCCTATTAGAAGCTGATAAATGATAAAGGTGATTATGGAGACTTGGCAATAACCATTGACATTTTGTGTAAAACAACATTCTGCCGATACTGCAGTAAATTTCTTCAAATAGTACTACTCAAGCATTTACAATTAGTTTTAACTAATTATATTTAACTAATCTACTTTGAACATTTCTTCCCTTTATAAAACAACAACAAAAAGCCATTATCAGACTAGTGTTCTGTAGTGGTACATAATCAGAAATGACACATTTTATTGGAAATAAAAATGTGGCACAATGCAGCTGTTGTGATGAGAAAGACTCCTTACTTAACTGAACTATTTAAAATTAAGCCATGTGGTCACTCATTTCCATTCCACATTATACAGTACTTCCAAGTGTTCACTTTTATTCTCTGATCAAGAAATGAATAATTCAAAGTTGCAAAATAATTTTTCCTAGTGAATGCTAATAAAATATAATATTCTACATACGGAAATGCATTTCATTTTTGTCAGAAACATACTGTCAAATTGGGCATGCATGGTTGCAGTCACCTCATTTTTTTTTTTCTTTCTGGCTACATGTTTGAATTTTGGAGTGATTTCTGAAACCTTGGGAACTAATCTAATGTCAATGTTGGGCCTTGTAATTCCTCAGAAAAAGCTCCTTATAAAAGGAGTCCTATTAAGAAGTTCTTGAAAATAAGTAAATCCCACTCTATATCATCATGCATTTTCTTGTACTTAAGTTACATCCTGTTGAGTCTTCTGGGAATTCTACTGCAATGACAGAGCATGCTTTGTTGGTATTCATTTCAGTTTTTAGCAAACAAGTGAATATTTTGACTTAAATTGAATGCAAGCTTCCATACAGACAAACATACCATGAAGGGAAGGCCAAGATAATGTTCTTGGTCTTTTAGGATCTAGGAAATACCATGAAGGAAGAAGACTAGTTACAGAAACTGACCAAACCAAGTTAGTATCTAACATTATTGCCATCTGCAGTACAGCTCTCTGTTAAGAACGCACCTTCACCCTTAGAATGTGTCACAGGGCAAGGTCCAAGGGCCAGAGAGAAGCCAGGAGTGAAGGTATTTGCTCAAGACCAATCTCAGCCAGGAGGCAACAATCCTGGTGACTCAGCACACTCTCAATCTCTCATTTCTCAGGGGAGGACTTAATGTACTGGGTTCTTTGAGTTCCGGGGAGTACTATTTCTAAACAGCATTTTCATCCTATAAAGTATAGCTCTGTAAAATACCTGGCAAATAACCAACATAATAATTGAAGGGAGAGGTTTCTTAAAGTTTTTGCAAGCTGATGAAGATCTCATATGGTGGAAGTTTTGGATAGAGAACTCTGAAGACGGAATTGAGATGTTACATCTACTTGGGTCTTTGAGATGTTTACCCGGTCTCAGTAAGTCGTACTTTTCCCTACCTGCATTGTGCTTTGCCAAATATTTATCTTTGTACTGCTTCTTCTTCTTGCCAAACCAAGTACAGCTGGCCTGCTGCTCCTGTTTGGTCTTCTCCATGGCGATGCAAGCGACTCGCCTAGCACACAAAAGAAAACACTAATGTATAGTTTTATGCTGATAAAAGACAAAAACCATTCATTTGAAGAGTTTACATGAATCTGCATGAACATACTCCTCACAAACTTTTAAAATCATTCAGATAAAGGTTGCTCCTTGGCTTTCATGACAATTTCCTAGAAATGTTTTAAAACGCAGGCTTATGACAAAATAACACATACTAACTGATAACAGAGATGAGAAGTCTAAATATATAGTCATGAAATGCAGTGGAACAGGTGTGGGATTTTGAGTTGAGACAGGCTTGGTTTGAATCTTGGCTCTATCACTTACTCGCTTTTATCAATTTAGTGTTGCTTTTCTAGGAAATTTACATACATTAACTCATTTAATCTTTCTAACAACGCATGAAATTGTGTCACTGCTTTACAGATGAGGGGATCAAAGGACTGAGAGGTTAATTAATTTGTCCAGAGTGGCTTGCCTTTGTACTCTTTGAATGGTATTTGATGAACATAACCTATTTTAATTTAGTTAAATCTAGCAATGTTTTCTTTTATGGGGAATATTTCTGATATCTTGTTTAAGAAATCCTTCCCTGTCCCTGAAGATATTCTCCAATATTATATTCTCAAGGATTTATAGTTTTGTCTTTCATGTTTTGGTTTTTAATACATTGAAACTGATTTTTGTATATGCTGTGAAGTTAGGGGTCCAATTTCTCGTTTTTTTTCCCCCTCAATGGATACCCAATTGTCCCAGCATGACTTCTGGAACCATAAGTCTATTCAGTCCTCACTCTAGTGACTATGAGTGAGTGTTTAGGGGTTCTCTTTGATTGGTCTATTTTGTAGCCCCCCGACTGTGGGAACAAAGGAACAAGCCTTGGGCTGGAATGGTAAACAAGTTACAGAAAGCTGCAGACTCAGAGGTGAGAAGGCTGGGTAGCCAAGGACGGGTAAGATCCCCAGAGCAGGGAAACCTAAGACAGGCACAGCCGCCTGAGTCCAAGAAGAATATTGTTAAGCAGCTGTTTCTCATACATTCCGCCCTGATAAGCTGTAAGGCTTGCTGATGCCAACACGAACATGATTTACCAAAACATAAAGGGTCTTCTGACCTTGAGCCAGACACTGCCTGTTAACCATTTCCCTTATCATTCTTCTTTGCTATATAAGACTATGTAACTTAATAAAGCTTTAGAGTAGCCATCAGCTCTCTCCGCATACAGTGTGTATGTGTACATGATACTGTGACACCAACGTATTTGAGCATCTCTAAGCCCTACCTTATTATCTTAATTACTACAGCTTGACAATAAGTCTTGCTGTCGGTGGAGCAAGGCTCTAGAAGAGCATCTTGACTATTCCTGGTTCTGTGTATTGCCATGAAAACTTTAAAATTAGCTTGTTAATTTCAAAAGGGTTGGGATCAAATTGAATCTATGAATCAATCTAGGAGAAAGAGACATCTTTACAATATTGAGTCTTCTAATCTCTGAATACAGTATGTCTCTCCATTTACTTAGGTCTTCTTTAATGTCTCAATAAGTTTTATAATTTATCCTCTAAATGTCTTGAACATCTTTGTTTCATTAGTTCCTAGGTTGTTGATTAAAAAAGAAAATTTTATAAATGGTATTTTAAAAAATTTGTAAAATTCAAACATATACAAGAGTAGAGAATAGTGTAACAAACCCAAAATACCTACAACCCAGCTTCTTCAACATCTTCAACATTTATTAATGGCTTTGCTATATCATGGCTTGTTTTGTTTTCTTTACAACCTACCCATTCGAAGATTATTTTGAAAAAAATCCAAGTTTGTATCATATCCTCTTTAAATATCCTTAAATTCCCTTTAAATCTCTAGGTTCCCCTCCTCCCCTTCTCCCTTTTCTTCTTGCAATTTATTTGTTGCAGAAGTTGGTTGTTTGTCTTGTAGTTTCTGAGTCTGGATATTTCTGATTTTACCCCTATCATGTCTTTAGTAAGCCACTCTGTCTTTTGCATTTCTTGCAAATGGCTAATTAGATCTAGAGGCCTGATCAAACTTAAGTTCTATTTTTCTTTGCAAGAGTACTTTATAGTATTACGGTGCTGCAGATTATATAGGGTATTAAAAATTATTTTCTGCTTGTGGCTGATAAATAGAAACATAATTGAATTTTGTATATTGATTTTATATCAGTCATCTTGCTAAACTCTTATGTTAGTTCTAATTGTTTATCTATAGATCCCTTTGAATTTCTACACAGAATCATATTACCTGCAATATTTTTTTCCTTTCCAATGTTTGCTGTAGGTTGATTGTAGATGCTCTCAATCAAGGTAAGGAAATTCCCTTCTATTCACAGCTTGTGAAAGTTTTAATCATGAATGGCTGTTGAATTTTAACAAATGCTTTTCCCATATCTACTGATATGATCACATGGACTTTTCTTCTTTAGTCTGTGCATATGGGTTGATTGGTTCTCAAATGTTGAACCAGCTGTGCATTCCCAGTACAAATTCTACTGGGTCAAGATGAATGAATTTTTTTATATATTGCTGGAGTAAATCTGCTAACATTTTTCTGAGGATTTTTGCATCTGTGTTCATGAGGGATACTGGCCTGCAGTTTTCTTTTCTTGAATAGCCTTTATTGAACTCTGGTATCAGGATGATGCTGCCATCATGAAATGAGTTGGGAAGTGTTCTCTTCTACTCTCCTGAAGAGATTTTCCTCCATGTCTCTTACTCTCTCTTCATTGAGAACTTTATTTTTAATTTACTTATTTATTTTTGGTTAGGAGAAAGACATTTATCGGGAAACACTGTGAACTCTTAGCAACAGTATCAAAGTCAATCTCCATATATGATCTAAGCGGCATACAGAGGCGGCTGATGAAGCCTTCGCTTTGGGAAGCCTTTCAGTCCCAGCCAATATGTACTGTCAGTCATAACTACAGCTTCTGTGAGGCACAGGATCTTCAGAAACATAAACAGAACTGAGGAATTTTTGACAGGTTAAAAGAGTCAAAATCCTGACCTTGTGAAGCTTATGTTACAGTGTATAGAGTATCTTATAATAAATGTTCATAAACTTAAAAAATTAGGGGGGAGGGTATAGCTCAGTGGTAGAGTGTATGCCCAGTATGAACGAGGTCCTGGGTTCAATCCCCAGTACCTCTGTTAAATGAATAAATAAACCTAATTACCTTCCCCCACCAAAAAAAAAAAAAAATTAAACAGTTCTTAGTAGGAACTTGTGGTGTGGCCATATGTGGTGTAATGACCGAGGAATGAAAAAGATTTTTACCAGCCACTCAGGAAATGAATGTTACTTCTTTTAGCTCAGTAAGTGCAAGGAAACCGTGTTAGAATTTAGGTCAACCTGGAGGGAAATTTCAAACACACGTTTAACATTTTATCGCTGACTTGGATGAGGATCTAGTAGGCAAGGGAAAGGATGACAGATTCAGGGACTCAAATCATATCAAAGGACCAGACTAATGGGCCTTGTCAAACAAGATGAAATTTATCAAGAATAAGGTAAGGCATTTGGGTCCAAAAAATTTGATTTTTCACCTAAAGGACATGAACAATGTGACTTGGTAGCAACATCTGAACAGAGCTTCCGGATCTGGCTGATGGTACTGTTTCAAATCTTTCTCATTAGTATTGCATGCCCACTGACATTCTAGAGACCAATTCACTTTTCCAACAAGGGACTCTGCTCTTTCCCCTCAGCTGGGAATGCCTTCCTATACCTTCAAAGTCTGACTCAGGTCTTAAGGAACATACTGCACAGTGGGCCTCTTCCTCATCATCCCAGTTAGAATTTCGTTCTCTCTCTACAGCTTTTGCAGCTTTACTGAGTTCAGTTTTTCTGCAATAAACTGAACATAATATATCAAGTGTACAATTTCATCAGTTTTGACATATCTATACATCCCATGAAACCATCACTACAATCAAGATAACATTTTCATCACTCCAGGAATTTTCTTATGCCCCTCTGTAATCCCTCCCTCCTCCAGTCCCCACAAAACTGTCACTATAGGTTAGTTTTGCATTTTCTAGAATTTTATATAAATGGAATTATACAGAATATTCTTTTTTGCCTGGAAACTCAGCCTAATGATTTTGAGTTTCACCCGTGTTGTTGTATCAATAGTTCATTCCTTTTTATTGCTTCACAGCATCCCATTGGATGCATATACCATCATTTGTTTAATCATTTGCCAGTTGATTAAAACTTAAAACAATTTTAGCTATTCTAGTAGGTGTGTGGCCACTGAATTTTTATTACTCCATTTTTTTGTTGTTCTTGGAAATTCCTTTTGGTCCTTTTACAAACCTGCTATGCCATTCAATTGTTTTTCCTGTTTTCTGAAGATTTTTTAAAAGACTGTTACTGAATTTTAGAAGTCTGCTAATAAGCACAGTTGTTCAAAACCTTTGGTCTCCTAATTGCAATATCTGAAGTGGGCTTGAGTTTCTTCCTGGCACCTGTCATTTCCGTCAGGGCTCCCTGGTTTCTGTGTGTGCCTGCTTATTTTGACCTGCTGGTCGCTGCCATTGAGAAAGTTTATGTGGGGGGTTAGGAGGAACTTGAGGATGTGGCCTAGGATAAAAGTGTTCTCCTTCAGAGACGTTCATTTGTCCATAACAGGTATTTGGAACTATTAGTAAAGGGGAAGCCGCATATCAAGCGCGTGGCTGGAGTTTCCCTGGCTGTCCCAGGCTCCATGTACCTGGGTGCAAATCCATTCAAGGTAGACCGGCGGCCACAGTGTTTTCAGGGGACCTTTGTTCTCCTTTTGCTCCGCTCACAGACAAGGCACCTTCTCTGCAGTCCCCAGTGCTGAAGGGCAGTAAGGGCACGCTTATCTGTTTGCCCTGAACCTGGAGGGATAGCCTTTTGCAGTGCTGACAATGTGGGATGTGTCTCCTAACAGATTCTTCTACTTGTACAGGCCTTATTAGGTCTTAACCCTGGTCCTCTTGCAGAGAAGGTTTCTGTAATAATGCCCTCCTGCCAAATGGGCCAGTTTGGTACTCTAGGTTTTACTGCTCAGATTAATGGCTTTCATATAAAAATTGGTCACTGAGTCTCCCAATACCTTTTCAGTTTCCTCAGTGCTTTTAAGGTAATTTTCAAAAACATATTTTCTGTAGCACTTTTCATTTTCTTCAGCGGGAGGACTGATCCAAATAACCTAGCCCACCGTTATAGGAAACGGGAAGCAAATCTGCTTTTTCCATGGCCATTTCTCAGGCTTCCTCCATGGGACACAGCGTTTTAGGTAACGATGAGATGTGACTTATACAAATGATCTGACTAGGGAGCAGAGGTCTGGAATCTACATCATTATTTTCAACAAATTAATATATGGCAACATACAAGAACACATTTTTGTAAAATGTAAATATCAGTAATAACATGATAACATCAACATCAAAATGACGTTTCCTCCCACTAATGCTTAAACTGTTTCCAGAAGATCAGACTGAAAGACAATGCCAGATGGAAGACTGCTGCGTCCTCTATCCGGGCCTATGTGTCCCCGTGTAAAGTGATGGCATCTGAAGTTGTTCCCAGCTCCAACATTCTAAATTTAAGAATATTTTTGGGAAACATGGGATAGTTGAAAGAAGTGATCAGGCAAAAGAGATTAACTGAGAAATCCCTTTAATTAGTGAAAAAAATGGGTGACAAAACAGCTCTAAATGTCAATGAACTTAATGCCTTTGGTCTCTTTAAGCCAAATTCAAGTATTTTAGAAGGCACTGGCACAGTCCCTAATGGTTGTTATTTATTGTCAAGTGAAACAAAACTTGGACATAAAGTTATCTTTTTTGCTCTAGATTTCTGATATATTGCCAAAGTACCAACAAAGGTAAACCTATCAACATTTTTCAAAAAATAGTTAAACTAAGCAAATTGTAACAATAATAGCAGAAATAGATTTTACCAAATATATAGTAATCCATGACCCCTCTCAGTTAAAAACATCTCTAAAAACTGTCTGATGTGTCTAAATACTGTCTTGGGGTTTTCACTGGTGCTGGAGTGGAATGGGGCTTGTGGGAGCAGGTGGAGGGGCAAGGAGAGGGGACACTTAAAAAATGCAATTCCAAAAGGATGGGAACAGCATATAGGAGCAGAGAGCTTTGATTATAGACCATGATGTGACCGTGACGCGAGGCTAGTCACCCAGCCTCTCTGCAGACCTTCCTCTCCTGTGTGAAACAAAGACCTGACGCTCTAAGCAGGTGCTCACTCAGTGCTGATAAGTTAGAATTCTTGGATGACTAACTTGAATTGCGTTTGGCTAACAGAGCAAGGAATATATCAGACAGGTTTTACCGTATAAAACAATAAAATATCAACGTGAAAACTGGATGGCCCAGCTTCATTTTTATCATAAACCAAATCAAAACAACAAAAACATACCATTCCTGAAGTTCCGGAGAAGGAATGAGACCTGCAGTTCCATTTTTGGAGTTTTCCAGTTTACCCTGCCACCAATTGTGATCATCCTTACTAATAATCTGGATAATGTCACCAACTCTGAATCGAATGCCAGCTTCTTTGCAGGGGATGAGGTCATCCTTGGCTGGATCATATTCAAATTGTGCTCTTACATAGATCTATAAAACAGGAGTTCGTAAGAAAAAATGCCAGGCTGATGTGAAAGAAAATAGTTCGCTCTAACTTAATAACCACACACTAACACTTACTACAATACAGACAGGACACCAGATGGTGAAAGCAAATGTGACGCATGGAAATACAACATAAAAAACTGCTACCACTAGAAACAATGCACTACCTTTGATGTGCACAGGATCAAATCTTTGCTGTTTTTATTTGGAGGGAACACTTAAGATGCTTGCTTAATAAAAATGAAGACTTAATTTGTGCTTCTACTGGAACAGAATAGGCTTATAATTACAGAGACGTATGCTTACCATTTTAAAATCTGCATACGTTTAGTTGATATTATGGATACGTTGTCATGATCATGGGGCAGCCTTTAAGCCACAAGCACAAGCACTCAGGGTAGGTTTTAACCCTAAAGCAGCACATGATATAAAACTAGCAAGAAGTCTGTGTTAGGATCTTGTTGTAAAATGCCTGCATGACAACTGGCAGTGTGCCTATGCACTGCTGATAAACTGAAATGTACTTCGAAGAAACTTTTAAAGCATTTAAAAACAGTTTTATTTTTTAGACAGGATTTAGGCTTTATATTTGTATTTCACTATTTCACTCTTCTTAGAGAAGAAAAACGAACTTGAATCCTGGCTTTGCCAATGCAACACTTGAAATCATCTCAGAGCTTCAAGATATGCATAGTTCAAGGCTCTGAGTTTTATCCTCTATAAATGTAATCAGTAAATACTATAAAAGGAAACAGATTAGCATATAAGGGGTTATCATATGGCAGCATTTTATGAATTACTGGATTTCTAAATGCTTTCAAAGAAGGTGCTAGATATTCATTGTTGTATCACTTATGGGCGATTTCTGTCAGGTTCTAGCTTATGGAAATCTTAACTTCAAATCTGATTATTTTATTTAATAGCACATTTCAAGAAAAATCCCATAAAAAGTCTACTCTTAAGATTACACTTGAATATTAATGTTTCAGTCACTGTAAAACCAACCTGAAGGCTTTGGAACTATTGTGTAATTACTCTGTTTAAGTTTCTTTTCAGAAATCCAGCCTATAATATTAATGAGTCTCTGCAGTTGCACCTCAAATCCACACTCAAAGTGCCACCAAACTGAAAGTTACTCGCTAGTGTTAAGCAGCACTTCACTTTTCACGTCTGAACTAACAGAGGCAGATTAGGACATCAAGCCAGGATTTTTATGTTCTTATTTTTCATTGTAAATGGCTTTTAGAAATACATATGCAGATACAAATTAAGGAAAAGCCTTTAACTTTCAGATAATTATTGCTTAAGAATGTTCATCGAAATGCATGTACATTTTACTTATTCTTAGAATTCTAAGAATTTTGCAACCTTAAAAAAATTTTTTCTACCCCAGAGGCAGGCCCATAAGATCCCCAAAGGCTGAATTCTTAATCATCAGCACAAAATGATCAGGTTGAAATTACAATAACCATCATAGCTACAAAGATGTTAGGAAAAAAAATCTTTATAGAGAATTAGTCACGTGTAATGTGTTAAAATGAAATGGTACAAGCTCTCAATGCTCAAATGTTATGGTCCAAAATGCAGACATTATGGGATGGAAAGGGTTAATAAAGGATTGGCTATTAGCAGCTCAGTTTAGAGAAGTTTCTATAGAGGGTATCTATTCACCTGTCGTCCTTTTGGTTGGGTAGTTGATGGCAAGTCCTGTAGAATAAAGCCAACCCAGGAGAAAAATTTTCATTTACTTTTCAAAGAGTACAAGTAATTTGTGTGTTCTGTTACAGTATGATTAAAAAATGAGCTAGATTTAAGTTGTAAAGAGATAATATACATTATTCCACTTCTCAGAAATGTTGAGTTATCAAAAAAAAAAAATCAAACCCAGGCCATTTAGCAGCAAGCTGAAGAAAGCAGGTAAGTTTAAGCAGAGAGAAAATGTGTTCTTAACAACTCAGCATCTTCAACACAAAAGCCACTGCGAGTGAAATAGCCTATTAAAAACCACCCAAACTAAAAAGAGCTGTTGCCCTTTTCAACTTAGTCACTGTGACCATTTAGATTTTGAAAAATTCAATGGTTATGTGGGTTTTCACCATCTTAAAATTATTAAATGTTAACTGTTATAAATGAATTCCTTTGGTAGCCTACTTTGAAGTTGCAAATAAAAGTCATAGGAAATTTTCTTCATAGGAAATCTTACTTATATCATTCCATTTGAGGTGATCTCTAAATTATATAAAATTTTACCTGATAAAAAAGTTGATACATTTTCAAAGGGCAAATTAATAGGGGAAGAAAAGTGATACTGCTGCATCGTTAGAATTCTCATTATTTTTAACAGCAATATCAGCAACTTGGAGAAGATTTTGTTACCCCAAAATATTGCACACCTGCACCTATAAGTGCTTCCATTTGTTTAAATAAATTAAACACAACTCTTTTTACATTCCCAAATGGATAGTTCTGGGAAAAAAAAGTGTAGAATTCCAAGTTCGAGTCAAAATTTGACGTACTTTGTGTTAAAGATGTGATAATAGCGTGGCTTAAGTGCAGTTTGAAGCCAGTTCCTTTTGCTTTTCATATCCAGGCAAGGCTTATAATTCACAAAAATATGTGCACGTACCACAATAACAGAGGGCACACCAATTCGTAAACTTAGATAGCGGAAACTAAAACAGGTTGCTGGTATCACTCAGAACAGACAACTACAAAGCCCGAGAAAACCCAAATGCCTACTCTGCAGAATGCTAACATTTCTTTCTTTCCCAAATTACAAAAAAAAAATGCTTAGAAATTTCAAGAAATTTCCATTTACATCCTTTGCATAACTTTGAGCAAAGTTCATAAATAGTAGTTGGGTGACACAGAAATATTTCGAGAATGACCAGAGTAGTCTTGAACTACATTTCTTCAAATTTAACTAATGAAAGGGATTTTTAATGAGAAGAAAATGAACAAGATTTTCCAGGAGTAAACTGCATTGTAGCTGTAGTAGCCTTGTATATTGGCAGAAGACAGTATTTCCACTGAACACATGTAACTAGAACACTCATGGCAGGTGGCACCAACAAAATTGTCACACTTTGCTGTGTGGAGCTAGAGTTCTTACCGAAACAGAATTGTTAGTGCTGCTATGACCATTAGCTGGGGACTGTCTGGAAGTGGAGGGGGAATCTCTCTGAAATAAGACACAAGGTTCATTAACACAGAACACCAGCACAGAAACAGATATTCACATCAACAGTTACAACCACAGTCTGACAACCATTTCCTTTGAGGTTTTAGCTGTAAAGGTGCCATGCTGACTTACTTGCATGATTTCACAGAAGTATGAAAAGACTTCTGCAGTTTGAAGACTCACATATTGTAACTGATGACCGTGTCATTCATTAATCTTTTCTTTCCGGTCTCCAGCATTCCATATAACCTTTGCTTTCTTTAAATGACACCCCAAAGAGTGACAATATTAAAACCCTATCAAGTACTGTAAAATGATGTATTACTATAAAATTATTGTGTTGAAGATCCCGACTGCCTAATTTTTATTAAAAATTAGGTTTGAAAAGTATTTAACAATCTTGAGGTACCTCAGTGTCAATAATTACTGAATGACACAATCTGAAGGGAAGTGAGCCTCAAAAAAAAGACTTCTCATGTTGTAGTCACCTTAGAATCTTTCCAGGATAGACATAATTAATAGGGGTGAAAGAGAAGATATATGCCAGAAGAGAAATCTGTATTCTTTAGATTATTATAGCAGATTAATTAAAAGAATAATCTTGAGCCTCTGAAACATCACGCTTCTGGCAAAGATCCCAACAGCCACAGCCACGCTCCTCCCTAGATCTGCGCTCCTTGAGCCCACTGCTCTCTATACTATCTGACACGCTCAGAATCCTTTCCAGATTCCACTCTCTTATTGTCCAAATCAACTTTAATGTTAGAACAAGGAGAGGGTAAAAATAAGGCTTTAAAAATTTCTGGTTTACTAGAGTTCTCTGAAACCTTTGAAATGTGCATGACTGCTTAAAAGCCAGTTGCCTTTTCTAGAAGATTTAAGGAAAACTTCTGGAATTTGTTACCTTTAAAATAATGGGATCCCTTAGGTGAGTATTCTCTGATGTTAGTGAGCAGAAGGACCCTGAGGGTGCCATCCCCAGAGATGCATATCAGTAGGGCCAGGAGGATGTAGGTGGCCAGAGAACCTTTTTTTGGGAAGTATTATTGTAGCTGGGAAGAGTCCAACCCTAGGCTTGGATTCTGCCAGAGCACAGGAGAGTCAAACAGATCAGAGGTGAGGCTAGGAGGGGAGTACCCTCTTTCCTACCATCCAGAGGCAAAGAAGGTAAGAGGGGCTCTTCTTACTCAAGAGCACAGAATTTATAGGTGTAATACTGGTTCCACCCCAAAACTAGCTCAACCACTTAAAAACACAAGAGAAACTTATGTTATATTAATAACCAACAGTATCTTCTAGCTAGCCAAAAAAGACAAAAATCAATTGTATTTACTAAATTTCCTCCATGATGAGAAATGATATGAGGATCACCTGTGATTTTAGAATATCAAAATGCTTTATGTAAAACGTGCGTGTGACAATCTCCCTTTTCCAGCAAGGTTTGTGTTCCAGGTAACAAATTTCAAAACTATAAATCCTGGAGCAGAAGTAGTTCTGTATTTTCTTTTGAAATATGGTATTAATTGAAGTTCCATAAAAAGCCACCAAGAGGAGCTCAAGACCCGATATAACAGAAACCCCAATTGTCATGGCTCACTAAATATATTTGACAAAACTCTAAATTCTTATACACATCTTCAATTGGTTTATGAAAAAACATGAAGCCTCTGATTTTTCTTGTGCAATTTCTATCACTAGTAGAGACTGGCAGAAACATTATAATTTTTCCCTCAACTTCTCCTAAGTACAAAATCAATTTTTTAGATGAGTTCCAGTAAGTTGCCTGCCAGTCTTAAATATTAACTGGAGGAAATGTGTACTTCATATTGATGTACACATACTTGGAAGATGCACACGAAAGAACAACCTTCAAAGAATAATACTCAAACTGAATGTGCAATGACTGAAGGATGATGCCATTGATGCCAGTTCATATTTCCAAATATAAAAAGAATAGATTTTTGAATCTCACTTGATAACCAACATCAAACTGAATAATACAGCTTGGAAAAGGTACAGTTTCTATAGGATAAGCCTATTGCAAGAAAGGAACTTTGGGTTTGTATTACTCGAGAAAAGTTACCTGTTTATGAATCATATAACATTCCAAATTTAAACAAATTCACAGAAGGTTGCAAAAGCCTATATTCCTCCAATAAAGTCAGTAATCAATTCCTCATAGACTTAACACCCATCTACCTGTCACAATTATTTGAACAACTACTATCTTAACCGAAATAGACCACTTCTCAGATTCTTGGAAAGAAGAACTACCTATGCGATTTCTCAATAAGGGAAGTGAATGTACTTCCTGGAAATATTATTGTAATTATGATCCTTTCTTTTCCCCTCAGAGACTCCACTTGTTCTTTACTAAGTCTTTGTCATTGTTTGGAGCTTCTCTATATTTTGCTTCGATTCCAGCCTGCAGAAAGTTAAAGTGCTGAGGAGATCCCCAAGGAAGCAGGGCTGAGTAGGTGGATGGGACCTACTCTGTTCCGTTATCTTTGTTGTAAAATTGGTGTGCAGTGATCAACAGCACAGGCAGAAACAATTTCCCAGAAAGCCAAAACATTCAGCCATCAGCAGACAGTTAGTTAAGAACCCAGAGGATATGGGGTGTTTCGTTAGAGCTATTACCTCACAGGACGATGACTGAGTGCGGTAACTTGGCACGATCTTGAAGGTGATACTCCCCCGCATTTCCCGCTGCAGAAAGAGAAGAAGAGAGCTCTTTTAACAAACAAATGTTGCACACAAAAACACATAAGAAACCACTGAAAACGTGTGGGGCCAATTAATGCAAGCCAGCTGAGAGTGCATGGGCTTAAAGCGAAACCGAGTTATAAAGCGGGGGTGTTCACAGTAACACTGGGGGTTGTTCCTGGGAAAAGCCCTGCAAAGTCAAGGCTGAATGCCTTGTTCACGGAACAATGGTACAACAGACCTCCGATGGTTACCTTTTCATGGACGTGAATACGGAAATCTCTTAAGTGACATGCCTTTCAAAAATGAATATAAATGGAACCAGACAGTAGAACAAGTAATTACACAAGAATTAGGGAGGAAGGTATGGCTCAGTGGTAGGGTGCGTGCCTAGCATGGCACAAGGTCCTGAGTTCAATCCCCAGTACCTCCATTAAAAATAAATAAAAACCTAATCACCACCTCAGAAAATAAAAAAATAAAAATAAAAATGTGAAATTGTAAAAAAAAAAAAAAAGTTCAAAAAAATAATAATTAAAAGCCTTTAAAAAAAAGAATTATACTCGGTAGGCTACATTAGGATGGTGTACTCCATAAAATTTGCTTTTTATTTCATAATTTTGCCCTTCTTTTTGACTACAGTGAGTCTGTGGTGCTTGTTTGACCTTTAATAGCATTCATAACATGGGAGGCTGCGACAGTGTGGTGCCATTCTGTCCCCCGCCTCCCTTAAATCCAAAACCTAATCTGAACACAGATTTTGGATATATATGGTCAAAAATGGCCTGGTCTACTACGGCTCTCCTTCCCTCCGTGCTGTAGAGAAATTTAGTACAGCTGGCTATGACTCAGCTGAGCAGGAAAGAGGTTCCTGACACTGCTGATGTCAGCAGAGGTCAGTGAGAAACTAGTTCAAGGGTATGCACAACTGGGAAGGTTTTCTTTAAACAGCTGCTTGATAAGAAACAGGAGACAAAGGATTGAAAGGAGAATGTACAAGCTCACACTGCTAAAGATGGGCAAAATGTTCCTCAACTTGGCTGCATGTAAACATTTTCCTAGTTGTCAGTTTTTATGAATGTTGCATAAGTTCAAGTCTACACAAATGATGGTACCAGAGGTACTCTGATTACAAAAGAATGCCCCTTAAAAAAATCTTTGGAACTAACATTAAAAAACAAAACAAAACAAAACAAAAGAATGCCCCTTATTTGTGCATTAATAAACAAGCTAACGAACTGAAAGTCAATCTTAGAAAAAGAGACTTTCATTTACTCACAAGCATTTTTTGCAGCTGTTCCACTGTTTGGTTAGCCACGCTGATGCCATTAATTTCTCGAATTTCATCACCGACATGAAGTGTACCTGAAGGAATTTCACAAAATTATAAACATGAAATGATATATACTTTTATAACAATAAAATCCAAAGGCAGCTATATATGTAATTTTTAAAAATTAGGCTGAATATTAAGGGCCAACATTTCAGAACCAGATACAAGTTAGGCTTACATAGTAAACTCACCAAAACAGATACATCTACTTATGGAAGACACAGTTTGGAAAGACAGCTGTGAAATTCTGCTTGTTTGTCTGACAGAGGCGGTGTGTATATGGTGGTTTAAAAGTACGACTTCTAGATGTAGCCTGTCTGGGTTCAAATCTCTGCTTTATCACTTACTAGCTTTAAGATCTTGGGCAAGTTATTGAAACTCTCCATGTCTCTGTTTTCACATTTGTAAAATGGAGATGAAAACGGTACCTATCTCATAGGACTGTTGTGAGGATTAAATCAGTTCAGTACATGCAGAGGGCTCAGAACTGTTCTTGGCACATGCTCAGTACAACTGAGGTGTTTGTTGTCATTCTTATTATCATCATTATCTACCAAATAGGATACAAAGAATGGTGATTTTCAAAGAATAATAATAATAATACCAATGTAACAGTAAACTTATATTAGCTATATCGCAATCTTTTAATAATTTGGTAGGCGTTTCAGAGTCCTGTAATACATCAGCTAGAGAAAGTGACTGAGAACCAATGGATAAATAGTGTTATGTAAAATTCTGCTTCTTTATTTATAGATTGTGCACATGTTTACTTACTGATCTGACTTCATTAGGAAAAGCTCACGGTATCTTAAAGAGGTACACACTAAAATGCATGTAAATAAAATAGGACACCTGGTATTTGCTTCAAAATAATCCAAGGGGGTGGGCAGTAGGGCAAATACAGATGAAACCAGTGTGGCCATGAATTAACAACACTTCTAGCTAGGTTATGGGTATGTGGGTGACCACTGCATTATCGCTTCCACTTTTCTCTACTTGAACTCACTACTCTGTTCTCTCTACTCACGTGTGGAAATTAATATAATAAAACATAAAACAAAAATTTGGGGACTTCTGCTTCCAATATGGCTGATCAGACACTCATAGACTTTCTCCCAACTATATTCTGTCTAGGACACACCTCTTGAAGAGTTACTGGTCTCACAAAAGGAATGCATATCCCCAAGAACACTTCCCACTTCCATCCCCACTCTCCCTCCACATGAAAGGACCCTGTGAGCTGGATCCAGAGTGGTGGCAAACTCAGGGTGGAATGCAATAGTGGGAAGGGGAAATGCCGTAGCAGCAATGCCTGCTGGCTGGATTCTGAGCCTTGGGCCAACAGTGAGTTGGAGAAGTTGAGTCTAGGATTCCGGAGGGAGCCAAGACCCAGATCAGCGGCACTCCATGGCAACTGGGAGAACAAGGAACAAACCCTTTCTGGAGGAAAGGGTTCCCAGTTTAGGCTCATGAGACCTCCAATAAGTTTACCATCGAAGGTTAACAAACAGTACAGTAAGGCAAACTACTCTGCAAGTCATCAGAAAGAGAAAAAACAAATTTAGATCCTCAAGGAGGATAGATATTGGAATGGTCAGATACAAAATACATGAGTACGTCATTTTCTTGTGCCTTGCTTTACTGTGTCTCAAAGATACTGCATTTTTAACAAATTGAAGGTGGCAATCCTGCGTTGAGCAGGTTTTTCTGTGCCATTTTTCCAACAGCATTTGCTCATTTCATGTCTCTGCATCACAATTTGGTAATTCTTGCAATATTTCAAACTTTTTTCATTATTATTGTATTTGTTATGGTGATCTGTGATGAGTGATCTTTGATGTTAACTATTGTAGTCGTTTTGGGGGTGCCATGAACTGCACCCATTTTAGATGGCAGACTTAACTGATTATTGAAATGCCAACAAAGGATTTAGAATATTACATAAAGCAGTGGCAGAGTTTGAGAGGGTTGACTCCAATTTTGAAAGAGGTTCTATTGTAGGTAAAACATCAAACAAACACTGCATGCTACAGAGAAATCATTCGTGAAAGGAAGAGTCAACTGATGAGGCAAACTTCATTGTTGTCTTATTTTAAGACACTGCCACAGCCACCTCAACCTTCAGCAACCACTACCCTGATCAACATCTAGACAAGACCTTCCACTAGCAAAAAGGATTATGATTTGCAGAAGGCTCAAATGATGGCTAGCACTTTTCTTTAGCAATAAGTATTTTTAAATTAAGGTATGTACATTTTTTTAGACATAATGGCATTGCACACTTTATAGATGATAGTATAGTGCAAACATAACTCTTACATGCACTGGGAAACAAAAAAATTCATGTCACTCACTTTATTGTAATATTTGCTTTATTGCAGTGGCCTGAAACCAAACCTGTAATATCTCCAAGGTGTGCTTGTATAAAAGAACTATGTGTTAAATATTAGGGAAAAATAAGAGGATGAGTGTGCAACAAGAGATTATCAGGTGTGAACAGACAGATTTAAAAATAAAAATAAGAACAAGTGACTAGTACTTTCAGAAGAGAAAAATATAATTGAGGTATAAGCCAATGAATAGATGAGTTGAATGGGAGTTCAGATATGGCTGAAGAGAGTGTCAGGGAACTGGAAGATACAACCAAATAAATTATTACGAATGGAGGTCAGAGAACTAAGGAGATAAGGAAAAGTAGGAAATAAGAAATAACAAACATATGAAAAAAGATATTACAGGGACAGAATGGTTAGAAATAAAAGGATGGAAGAAGACATGCTAGGAAATACTAAAATAAAGCTGGAATAACTATATTAATATAAAATAGGTTCTAAGTCAAAAGTATAATTAAGGATGGAAATGGTTACCAGGCATTTCTATGCTCCTAATAAAACAGCTTTGAATATATAAAGCCAAAATTGAGAGATCTATAGGTAGAAATTGAAAATCTCTACCACAATAATTGGGATATTTCAACAATTATTGATAGGTCAAACAGACAAAAAATTAGTCAAGATACAGAATATTTGAATAAAAAATTAACCTCAAGTAATCATCATATGGAGAACTCTGCATGCAACAATTCGAAAATAAACATTTTTCTTAAGTATACGTGGACCATTTACAAAAATGGTTACAGTGCTAAAGCCATAAAGCAAGTCTCAACAAACCTGAAAGAAATGGTGTCATACAGACGACATTCTCTGACCCCAATGTAATTAGGTTAGAAGTAAAACATAAAAAGATATAGACAATCCTCTTAAATGTGGTACATAAAAAACACTTCTAAATAACTTGTGGGTCAATGAAAAATATAATGATAAATATTTAAGAGTACTTAGAACAGAATTACAATAAAAATGCTTCATATCAAAACTGGTGGGATATAGATAAAATAACATTTAGAGGTAGTTTAGTCTTAAATGCATATATTAGAGATGAAGGAAGACTGGAATAAATAAATTAAGTGTCTAATTTTAAAAGTTAGATAAAACCAATAGAAAGTAGAAGGAAGGAGAAAATAAAAATTAGGTCATAAAACAATGAAATAGAAAATAAATATACAATGGAGTGAATTAACAGAACCGAAAGTGGGTTTTTGAACAAACCTCTGGTAAGTTGAAAAAAGACAAGGCACAAGGAAATGATATTAGGAATAAACAAGGGTACCTAATTACAGAGACAGCAGAAAACAGAAAGATAACAGAACACTAAGAAGAAGCTTACTGCATTAATTTTAAAAACTTGAAGATTTTTCAGGAAAATGTAATTTACCAAAACTCACTCAAGATATAGAAAGCCTGAATAGCCTTCTAAAGGTTAAAGAAATTGAAACCATTGTAAAAACCAACCAACCAACCAACCAACAAAACTTTCTTAAAAAGAAACCGAAATCAAAACACCAGGCCCTGGTAGTTTTATAGGCAAGTTCTACTACACTTTCAAGGTACAAATCACTCCAATATTACACAGTCTTTCAGAGAACTCATGAAGAGCGGTTCTCCACGTCATTCTATGTGGCTAATCTCACTTGGAAACTGAAATCAAATAGAGAAACACAAGAAATGAAAATGAACTACAGGTCAGTCTCACTCATAATTGCAAGTACAAAAGTCCTAAACAAAATAATAGCACAACGAATCAAGCAGTACATACAAAGAATGATACACAATGACTAAGCTGGGTTTATTTGAGAAATGCAAGGCAAGGGGTGGTTATCATTAGGAAATCTTTAAAAGTCATTCACAACATTAATAGGTAAAAAAAAGAAAATAACAAATCATCTCAGCAGATGCTGAAGCAGCATGTGATAAAATTCAAAATCTAATCATAATTAAAATGTCCAGCAATGAAGAATATAAGAGAACTTCTTCAGCTCTAATAAAAGATATCTATTGAAAATCTACACAGTCAACATTCTTCTTCACAGGGAAACATTGGAAAACTACCTTTTAAAAACAAGAACAGGACAAGGATGTTCACTATACCACTTCTATTAAAGATGGCAGGTCCTAGCCAGTGCAGAAATGTAAGAAAAAGAGATGAAAGAAATAATGATGCTGTGACTTTACTAAATTTATAGAAAATTATTATAAATAATAAACAAAAAAATTCATACTGGAATCTAACAGCAAACATTCTCCTGCATGAGTGCTACCCACTCATGAAACCTACAGATTCCCCTGAAGGCAGCAGTAACGCCAGATACCAACTGTGTCCACGGTGGTCATCTCTAAAGAGGAAGGAAGGCACTTAAGGGCTTATGGTGTTATCTCTTGCTCTCCATGGTTAAGGAAAGAGGTGCTAAGTACAAAACTAACCCGATCTCAAAGAAAGGAAATAACCCGATCTCTAATTTTTGGACAGGAGAATCATTTTTGGATCAGGCTGTAAATACTAATGCATATAACTCAGCTCTTTCAAAGAGGAGCCTAAACCTACTCGTCCAAATCCTGCTTACCTGAGGGTTAACAAAAGTTCCACTTTCTCAAAAAATCATTCTTCATCTACTTCAGTCTTTAGTGAATTCCTTTCACAGAATGACTACACTTACTGTAGCAGGCATTAAGAACTTAATCACAGATTTGATCTCTTATTTTACCATTTAGCTTTATATATATATCAAACTCTACTAATAAATAAATAGCATATCTCATTCCTGAATGAATGAGAGAGCAATTCTTTTTAACATTTTTTTATTGATTTATAATCATTTTACAATGTTGTGTCAAATTCCAGTGTAGAGTACAATTTTTCAGTTATACATGAACATATATATATTCATTGTCACATTTTTTTCTCTGTGAGCTACTATAAGATCTTGTATATATTTCCCTGTGCTATACAGTATATAATCTTGTTTATCTATTCTACAATTTTGAAATCCCAGTCTATCCCTTCCCACCCCCCGCCCCCTTGGCAACCACAAGTTTGTATTCTATGTCTATGAGTCTATTTCTGTTTTGTATTTATGCTTTGTTTTGAGAGAGCAATTCTTAAACTGTTATTTAACTTCGCACACACACACACACACACACACACCCACACCTTATATTCCAGTACAGATGTCTTCCATATATCCTGGGGCCCAATATGATACTTTATCTCCCATGGTATCTAATAGGTCAGGATCTACACAGAGATTCAGAGATGCTCCGGCAGCAGAACTGGATCATACCCTCCCCGTTATCTACAGGCTGGAGCATGTGTAGATGAGTAAGAACAAATGGAGGCCAACAGTGATTAAAACCAAAGATCGATAACTTAAATAGATCATTTATATAAACCACAGATTAAGCTGATCTTTTATATGACTCATAAAACACTTTCTCTACGAGGCTACAGGAAAAAAAGCTAAGGAAGGAAAGAAAGAATTATATACAGAACTTACCTTGCCTGTGAATCATGCCCCCATGCATGATTCTTGCAACAATACAGTGATTTAGCTCATTCATTTTTAAAGTGATTCCCTATAAAAAGTTAAGCAAAAACAGAATTACTATGAGAGGGCACTTCTTTTTATATTTGTAATTTTGCTGTAGATAATCACAAAAGGTAGGAAAATATTATAGAAAATATGGAAAATGAAGGCAAAAACTCCACTATACCATGACAGAAATAATAGTACTGTTGGTATTCTGATTGCTGTGATAGTATACATTTTGTATAATGTTTTTAATCTTCTAATTGTAATTATTTTCCATGTTGCTAATTTGAGAAGTTTTTATTGATGTATAATTGACATGCACTTATGTAAAGCATATAATTTGATAAGTTTGATATACGTATACACGTGGGAGACCATCACGACAGTCAGGATAGTGAATACATGTATCACCTCCAAAAGTTTCCTCACGCCCACTGGTAATCTACTCCCACCCCTCCATGCCCTGCTCCCCCACCCCCAACAGCCCCAAGCAAGCACTGCTGGGCTTCCAATGGCTATAGATTAGTTTGCACTTTCTATAAATGAACTCATACAGTATGTATTCTTTTTGTTGCTTTTTTTTTTCCACTAAGAACGTGAGATTCAACCATGGCACTGCAGGTATCAATAGTTCATTCTTTGTTCTTGTTGAATATTCCACTGTATGGATAAAACTGTTTTATCTATTCACCCACTGAATAGTTTCTAGCTTTTGGCTATTATAAATAAAGCCGTATTCACGGAATAGTCTCCACTTAGTCATGACATATTTTTCTTTTTTCTTTTTTTAGACAGGGATTTGTTTAGAACTTTTGCATTTAGATTTATGAAGGTTACTAGTATGTAGTTCTCTTTCTTTGCAACGTCTTTATCTGGTTTGGATATCAGACTAATGCTAGCTACCTCTTCCTCCTCTTCCTCATTATCAAAAATAGTAAGTTGGAAAGAATTCCTTCCTTTTCAATGTTTTGGGAAGAGTTTGTGTATAATTGCTTTTTTTTTTCTTTTTAATTATATGTTTGGTAGAATTTACCAGTAAAGCCATCTTGGCCTGGAGTTTTCTTTGAGGGATTTTTTTAAAACTATAAATTCAATTTTTAAATATAGGGCAATTCAGTTTATTTGTTTTTAAATGAGCTTTGGTAGTTTCTGTCTCCCAGTGAATTTGTCTGCTTCATTTGCATTGTTGAATTTATTGACATAAAGTTGTTTACCACATTTCCTTATTAGTCTTTTTGTATCTGAAGAATCTGTAGTAATGTCACTTCTCTTATACATGATATTGGTAGTGTCTTCCTTTTTTCCCTGATCGATCTGATCTTCTCTAAGAAAAAATTTGTTTCATTAATTTTTTTCTATTGTTTTTGTTTTCTATTTCATTGATTTCCACTTTGATCTTTGTTATTTCTTTTCTTTTACTCATTTAGGCTTTAATTTGCTCTTTTTGTTCTAGTTTCTTAAGGTAGAAGCTAAGGTTATTGACTTAAGATATTTCTTCTTTTTGATATTGGTGTTTGGTGCTACACATTTCTCCCTATGTATTGCTTTAGCAGCACCCCACAAGTTCGGTATGTTGTGGTTTCATTTTCATTCAGTTCAAAATACTTTTAAAATTTTCCTTTTGATTTCTTCTTTGATCCATGGGGTTACTTAGAATTGTGTAATTTTGTTTTCAAGTGCTTAGGGATTTTACCAGACATATTTCTCTTATTCATCTTCTAATTTAATTCCATTGTGGTCTAAGAATATACTTTGATGTTAATACAGTCACTCCAGCTTCCTTTTGATTAATGTCATCATCATGATGTATCTTTTCCCATCCTTTCCTTTGAAACGATCTGTCTTTATGTATAAAGCATTTCTTGCAGGCGATACATAATTGGGTCTTGCTCTGCCCCTACCTGAAAATATCTTTTTAATTTGGGGAATTAAAAGATTATTTACATTTAATATGATTATTGATACAGTCAGGTATAAATATACCTTCTTGCTATTTGATTTCTCTTTGTTCCATCTGTTCTGTTCCTTTCCCCCCTCTTTTTCTACCTTCTTTTGCATTAATTTATTTTTACTCTATTTTCTCTCCTATTATTTTATTAGCTATAACTGTTTTGTTTTAGTGGTTGCTTTAGGGTTTACAGTGTACGTCTTTAACCTATCACAGTCTACCTCCAAGTGACATTATATCATGTCACATATAGTATAAGAACTTTATAAGAGTATACTTCCACTTCCCTTCTGACTTTTGTGCTACTGTTGTCAAACACTTTACTCTTATATGTTAAAACCCCCCAAACACATTGCTACAATTTTTGTTTAGACTTCTGTTTATCTTTTAAAGAGATTTAAATGATAAGGATGTCCTTTAACATTTCTTATACTGCAAGTCTACTGAATTCTTTCAGCTTTGGTATGTCCGAAAACGTTTTTATTTTGCCTTTATTTTTTGATAGATACTTTTGCTGGGTTTAGAATTCTAAGTTGAGAGGTTGTTTTTTTTTAAATTTCAGTACTTTAAAGACATTGTTTTTCTTAACTGTACTGTTTCTGATAAGAAGTCTGATACCATCCTTATCTTTGTTGCCCTGTATGTAACATTTCTTTTTTCAATCTGTTTTTAAGATGTTTAGTTTATCACAGGTTCTAAGCAGTTTCATCACGATGTACCTTGGTATTGTTTTCTTCTTGTTTCTTGTGCTTGGAGTTCATTATGGTTCTTGCATCTGCAGATTTATAGCTTTTGTCAAGTTTGGAATGTTTTCAGCTATTATTTCTTCATATATATTTTCTATCTCTTTTCCACTCTCTTCTTCTTCATAGACTCCAATTAATCATATATTAGGCTGCTTAAAGCTGTCCCACAACTCAGTGATATTCTTCTCATTTTTTAAAATTCTTTTCTTTCTGTGTCTTGTTTTGGATAGTTTTTATGTCTTCGTGTTCACTAATGTATTCTTCTGAAATGTTTAACCTGCCATTAATCCCACAGTGCAGTTTTTTTGCTAATTCTAATATCTTTGTCAGTTCTGAGTCAGTTTTGATTATTCTCCACATTACAGGTCACATTTCACATTCCTCCTGCCTCTTTACATGCCTAGTAATGTTTGAGGAGATGCCAGACATTGTGAATTTTATCTTATTGCATGCTAGATTTTTTTTTTATTCCTATGTTCTTAAGCTTTGTCCTAGGATGTAGTTCAGTTACTTGGAAATAAGTTTGATCCTTTGGGTCTTGCTTTCATGATTTATCAAGGCAGGTCTGGAGCAATTCTCTGTCTAGAGCTAAGTGTGCCTCATTACTGAGGCAAGACCTTCCTGAGCAGTGTACACAACGTCCCGTGAATTGGTTTTTCTAGTCTGCCTAGTGGGAACAGACAGCGAGTGTTGGGCACTGCTCTCTCTAATCTTTTTGGTCTTTCCTTGGCTCCAGGTAGGTTACTCTCATAAATGTGCTGATCATTATTCATATGAATACTTGAGGGGGGCCCTCTATAGATCTCTGGGGTTCTCTGTGCAGCTCTTTCCTCTTCATACTCTGTCCTATGAACTTTAGTTGCTTTGGTCTCCCCAGACTCTCAGCTCTGTCTCCGTAATTCAAGGAGTCTGTGTGCTTTGCCTTAGTTCCCTCTCACTGTGCCGTGGCCTGGAAACTCTCATGTCAGTAAGGTGGGGCAATCATAGGGCTTGCCTTGTTTGCTTCCTGTCTCTTACGGGTCACTGTCATTTGCTGCCTGATGTCCAATGTCTTGAAAACTGTTCTTTCATTTGTGTGTGTGTGTGTGTGTGTGTGTGTGTGTGTGAGAGAGAGAGAGAGAGTTAAAAATTTTTCTGTGGAATAGATTACTTTTTGTTTTCTAATTATTCACCATTCTAAGACAAGCTTTCATAAACATATTTTTACACTAGACCTGGTTGATTCCAAGAATCACACAGGGACATTTTAAATAATATTGACTTTTAAACTCAGTCTTTGGATTCAAATTCAGGAAGTCTGGGAATGGAGCCCAGATCTGTATTTTTAACAAGCTCCCTTCGTGAAAACTGGTCTTAAATTTGAGAAGATTAGGGGCAGGGGGACTCTTACCTTCTTCACTGGAAAATAACATTCTGTTAGAAAGTTTCATGAAAATGTTTGAGACTTTATAATCTAGACCCTGTCTGAATTTGTACAATTCTACAAAACATAACTTTGCATGATTCCTATTTTGTGGTTCTTAGTAGTGGTAGGTAATGTAAAAAAACTGGTTTACCAAGTGTTTCTAGTCCCACTATTCAACTGTGATGTTCAAGTTTCATGTTCAGCTTGTACATTCAATCAGCATGTATGGTTACCAAGAGAGGTGTTCCTGGGAAAATGTTGTAAATTACTGTGTTCTAATTCTAATTATGAAATTAGTTCTCTAATTTTATAAGAGAAATGATAGTATGATGGGGGTTCCATCCTTGAAATTAATAAATTAATGTATTCATTCAACCAATATTACTGTGAACCTGTTACCTGGCAAACACTCTGCTAGGTACAGTAGTCATCAAGACAGACAAGGTCTCTCATGGCTAGAGAAAGCTCACCTGAAACCAACTGGAGTTGATATTTATTATTTTGTCTGCTTCAAACATTGATCTGCAGAGAGGAATTGACTCATGTTTTCTCTGTTCTCAAGTTCTCAATTCTAGGGAAAGGACTGGCCCAGCTTGGGTTGGGTACCTACTCCTGATCCTACCCCAGCTTGGGGTAAACTCCTGGCCTTTCCTTGTTTACATAAGCCTTTCCTCTATTGCCTAAGCTATTTTAAGTTTGGTATTTATCACTTGCAACTAAAGGAGTGACAATCAATAGAGAAATAATTATAAGTAAGATGCTAGAAATGGTAAAACAAGGGTGTAATGGGAATACATCACCCTTGGGGGATGGACTGAGCATAGCTGGATAAGTTGTAGAAGGTCCAAAAAGCACAAGAGATCATACAGGTATACCCCGCGTGGTAATATAATGCTTTTAATAGGACAAATAAGCAAGCAAATGAAGCTATATAAAATGTAATAGAGAACTATATTATTGAAAATATGTATTTCCTATGAAGTAATTCCTGCTTTTATGGCAACCAGTTAAAAGAAGAAGAAATACACACCTTCACTAGGATCACAGAAGACAGAAGAGAGAAGGGCTTCTTTAAGGAGCCTTTTAGGGAAGACTATGAACTTTAGGCCATTTTGGGATTTCTGAAAAATCTAACTCAGGCAGGCACTTCTACGTTTTTACTCAGTCTACATTTCTATGTGATCGGCCTTCATACAGAAGATCAAGCAACTGTCATTGGGCTGCTTCAGAACATTATGATCACAAGACATTTTTGGGTCTCCTTCTTGTGACCCCTTCCACTTTCCGGTCTGCTCTGCTTGGCTGAACATCACCCCTTCTCCTGCTTCTGACACAGCTTTCTCTCCCCTATAGCTTTGTCATAACTGTACCTGTCAGACGAACCATGCGTAAGTGCACGTGTACTTGTTTAATGTCGGTAGCCTGTAGAAGAGAGCTCCAGAAAGGGAGCATGTCTTACTTGCCACTACGTCCCTGGTATACAGTGATCTGCACGTAGCAGGCACTTAACAAACATTTGCTAAATGAGTGAGTGAATACATAAAATGAATGAGTGGACTATCAGACTTTCAGAGCCGGGTGGGCTCTTGGGGATCATGTCGTCAAGTATGCTTTTGGTAACAGTTGCTAAGCAAAGTACGAGCAAACTGAGGCCCATGGACATGAAGTGATTTGCCTCAGGCACCGACAAGCTGCTACTGCTCGTGCTCTTAACCCAAAGAGTTGGTAGGAGTGCACCGGAGGGAGGAGGTCATTTGCATGTCCCCTGCCTGCTGTAAGTGCTGGGATAATACAGTACAGCTGGCACAGTAAGAATTACAACCTCAATGTCCAGAGTTGAGGACTTTCTGGAAATCACAGTCATAGGATCAATGGTCTGTAACTCTTCCTTTAAATTGGAAAGCAACCGGGCAACTTTCTAAAGTAATTTGTTTTTCTATTTCCCAATATCCCTTTTCTATGCTCTGAGGAAAAGATACGAATGCATAAATTTGAATGTTTTCTTTCTCCCTACAGTGTCTCAGTGGGTAGCATCATTGTCCAACTGGTTGTGAAAACCTAAAGCTTAGGGTCATCCTCAATACTTGCTTCTCCCTCAGTCCTCATTGTCAACTCATTATCAAGGTCTGTGAAATTACTCTTTTGTTAAATCTATTCATTTCTTCCCATTGGACAACCATCCCTCCAGTTCAGTGCCATCATCTCTCCCCTGCATTACTGCAGTAACAGTCTCTTACCTGGTCTCCCTCTATCCACTCTTGTCCCCCTCTAATCCAGTCTCCAGAGTAGTTATTTCTAAGATGAAAATCTGATCTTTTCTCCCTGCTTAAAATTCTTCAATAGCCTCCCACTGTTTTTAAGATAAAAAACGGAATCAACACTTGTCTGGTACTGTTCCTGCCATTCACCTTGTTTCCTACAGTCCAGCTCTGGTGCCTTCTTTCCATTTCAAACCTACGCTAAGAGCCTCTTCACTAGCAGGTTTCTGCATATGCTACTTGGTTTGTCTGGATGTTCTCCACTCCCCTTCTCCCCTCTGTTCAGTTAACAGCAGGGAGCCTTTCCTTGATCTTCCCAGTCTATGAGAATTGTATGAGAATGAGGGAGGGTTCAGCCTCGATTCTACACCAACGCTACTCCTATGTACTGAGAAAATGAATTCACATTAAATAGGTAGATGTGAATGGAAGGAATTGTATTTTAGCAATGTTACTCAGGTCTTTAAATACCTTCCAAATTAGTTTTCCTCTAATTTTGTTGAAGGAAAAAGATCTGGAAACCACCAGACTTATACAAGGAACTTCAGACATTCATTTTTTCAACATCAATTCCAATAGTTCTAATTGTCCCTTTCTTCGCTCCTCCAGAGGCTGTTACATGCTACTGTAATGTACCAGGTGTGTCTATTTTTTGCTGTTGAAGAGCAATTAGGAAAGGAGAGGTGGGAAGGAGAACCAACATGCCTTAGGCAGGGTGTCAGGCAGAACAATTTTAGGTAAAGGTAGGGGTGGTGGGGGATGGCGGTGGCCCTGAAACGAGGATCTGGAAACGGATTTCTTTCAAACTACCCATGCCCTCCTTCCCTCCCCACCTCCAATAGTATAGGTTGAAGGTAGCTGCTCTAATTCATGCTGGGATTTTATGAGAGTGCAGAAAACTTTCTTTTCCTACTTACCATTGGTTCATCTGTGTTCTTTTGGAACTGGACCAGACGAACTCTGGTCACGTTCTCCATATCCATGTCTCCGTTGGCGCTTTCTGGAGAGTCACCATTTAAATAGGGAGAAGTGGGAGGAGGTGTAACCCTCAATGCTTCATCACTGTAAACTTCATGTGCCACTACATCGTGAGTCTGAAGTAAGGCCTGGTATTTTACAAAGGAAATAAAATATTAATAATGGTACCATTTCAGCACTGTGTAAATATATATAAAGTCATTCTTTGCTTCTCAAAGGCATCTCTCATTTAAAGAGAACTCAAAGCACATTACACCTACATACAACCATACCATAATTTTTTTGTGACAATCATGACAGATGGATTTTTTTAAAATGAAGGAACAAATGAAAGAATGAGTGAGCGTATCAACGAATGAATGTGTTTTGTAGATTATCTGGGTTAGAGGTGTTGTCTGATGCTATGAAAAAGTGCCCAAATAACTTGTTCAAAGAAAGGCCAACATAATGCAATCTCAAATAATTTAGCAGAAAGAATCATCTGTACATAGAGGTGGCAAAGTTGTGCTGGGGCTTAAAATAGAAACAAAATTTAAAAAGAAATAGTGCAATAATTGGTGTGTTGAGCAAATATCTTTCATCAGTGGTATTAACAATAACTCCTTTATATAAAGCAGAGGATAATTTATAACATATGACTTAGTAAAAGAAACAAAAACACAAACAAGTGTACCTGAAGAAATGTAATTTTCCCAAAATATCACATGATGTGAAGCTCAAAATCTAGACCTACTTATGTTTTTGTTTGCTTCTACTTTTTGGAACACTTGCCTAAATAAAAAATAAGTTAACAATTATTACTATGACTTCTTTTTGCAAAGCCCATTAACAAAGAAAAAGTGGTTTCTTTCTATTGATATCTCCCTATGTCATCTTGGTGAAACTGGGTAATAAATATCCTGTTTCTCCTAAAAGAGGCTTACTGTACTTTTCCTGCCATTATAAGAAAGTTTTTGATAAGCATGAATATTTGAATATTTCTACTTCAAAGAGAATTTTACAGCTGAGTACCAGTATGTTTGGTGCTTTCCACAGATTATGCTTTTTTTGTGTGCTAACTATAAATTCAGTTCTTTTGTAATCTGTGATCTGTGTGGCAATGAAATACCTGGAGATAATGAAACATAATTAAAACTGCCTTAAAGGTATAAGCTTTTAGCATCTCAAATTAAGTTAGTCAATTAAAAAGTTTACCAAAGTCATGACTTGGCTATTTGCATTTTAAAGGTATGCATATGAGGTAAAAATAAAGTAAAAATGTGGTCAAATCATGAAGAAGACTATGTTTATAGAGCATATGCTTGGAGCAACATATGTACTTGAATTTCTAAACGAAACGGCAGATGTTCCCAAGATGTAAGAGGGCTGGGCTGAACTGGGGTCTGGGTCAGGGCACCGAGGGGCACTAAGCAGCGAAGCTTGAAAGCAGGGCTCCACAATGACCCTGGCTTCCTGACCGGTGCCCTGCCTGCACCGGTACCCCAGGTCCAAGGGTGTTGGTTATGCTATTGGGGAAATCCCTCTTTTCCCGGTTTAATTGTGGCCACTTAAGAGAGGAAGATTTAGGGCAGAAAGCAAAACTCAGTAACAGACAAACTGAAAAACTTCATCTGTTAAAATTACATTCATTGTATTAATTACAGATGTATCTTTTATAAACAGTGCATTTTTAAAAAACACGCTTTGTATGACTGCAGGATGTCATACAACCAGGCACAAAGAGAACCAAGCTTCATCAGGATAATGGCAGTTACATGGGTTGGAGAAAGTGTTTATACTGCTTTTTGCAAATGATTTCTACCCATCCTTTTAAATTATATAAGCCAACACTTGTATTTAATGTATTATATGTAAGGAAGGATAAGCCCACAGTCACAAAATAATACCAAAATTGAACTTTAAGAGAGAAATCCTTAAATTATGTCACCAAATGAGGTCATACTTGATATTAACCACTATCTGCCACTGTAGAAGGCTGCTACACAAAATGAAACTTAATCTAATGCATATGCAAACAGGAAAAAAGGGGCCACTTACAGACTGCTAAAAAAGTCATTAAAAAAGAGGATGTCAAATAAAAAATAGGGAAATTAGAGTTTGAATATTTTTCAAGTATGTTATGACATATGATTGAGCAATTGTTACTAAGCTGAAACAGTTATTTTTAATTATAGAAGAATCATATAATAGGAAAAAACACTTTTTTGTACTATAATAAGGACATGGAAAAGATAAGTAACAACTTCAGACTAGAGTGGAAAAATTCATTTAAAATTTATAGGAAAAAATATGAATTTTAGATTTGAAAGTAGTTCCCCTGGCTTCTTAATTACAAATCATAAAATTTACCACTTAATAATGAAACCATATCAGCCTAAGGTGATTTTAATCATCTTTTTTTTTTGAAATTAGGATATAAATTTCCTTTTAAAATTTCCTGTTCTAGATCCTATTTTTCAAAGGAAAAAATGAAAGCATTGACTTTCTATTCTATTAGTATTGTTTTTATCTTCAATGTTTTATATTTTACAAGTGCAACTATCTGTTCTTTTAAAAAAATAAGTTTTTCAAAGGGAATAACTGAAAAAGGGTAGTGTGATAGTATTTTTTATCATGATGTCTAAAGATAGATTACAGATTAAAGAAAATCATTTAAATCTATACTTTTTACTCTTTTAGTTACTGGAAGTATTTATAAGTATCTGTATTTTTAAGTGTAAGCAATCTGATATTAAACTCTCATGTTTTAATGATCAGAAAGCAAAGAAAAAGCCAGACAATTGAACAAATAAGTATGAAGTTATAAATATGCTAATAATAACTTCTAAATCTTGGTATAATAAAAATATAAGCATTACAATATTTCCCTTTAACAATTAATAATTGTTTTTTTAAAATACCAAGATTTTAAAACCATGATCTTAAAATGCTTATAAGATAGAAAGCTCCAGCATTTAAGTTTATTTAACATAGTATATATAGCTCGGAATATTTCCCACGTGGAACATTATCCAAACATGTTTATTTGGGAATAACTAATGAGTTCAAGTTAAGTTTATAGGAAAATCAATCCTCATTACAAGTCAACCCACTTTTAAGAGCATGGGCTTTGGAGCCGGCAAGATCTGGGTTTTAAATCTCAGTGAGGCCACTTAGTAGGTCAGTGACCTCAAGCAAGCCTCTTTGCCTTTCTTGGGTGTAGTTTTCTCTCTGAACTGTAAGATGGAGTTAACCACATCACCTCACATCCCAATCACCAGCAGGTCCTGTCATGTCCAACCATCTCCAATGCAGAACCCTAGCCTGCTTATTCTCCACCAGCCCTGTCCTTCCCCAAGCCTCTACCACCTTGCAACAGCCTCCTAATTGGTCTCCCTCTTTTCACTCTTACTCCCACTATAGTCCATTCCCTACACAACAGCCCCAGGAATCTCTAAAGCACAGGTCTAATAGTATTTTCTTGCTTGTAATTGCTCAGTGTCATCCAGGAGAAAATCAGACTCCATACTGTGGAAGGCCCTACGTGGTCTTGCCTCTACCACTGTCTCCCAGCAATTCTTGTACCGCTCTCTCCCTTGTTTACTGTATCCCAGCCACGGTGGCCTTTCTTCTGTACTCTGACCCTACAAAACTCCTTCCTGCCTCTGGGCCTTTGCATTTGCCCTTCCCCATGCTTGGACATTCAGTAGGCTGGTTCTTTCACATAACAAGTCAGCCCATGTATTAACTCCTCAGAGGAGCTTTCCTGACTATCTAAAGTAGCTCCCACTTTCCTATCATCCCTGCCGCATTATCTTTTTTTTTTTTAATGGAAATACTGGGGATTGAACCCAGGACCTCATGCATGCTAAGCACACGCTCTACCACTGAGCTACATACGCTCTTCCCGTCTTTTCTTTTTTTTTTTTTAAATAGTTATTATTACTATATGAAGTTACCTTGTTTTGTTTACTTGCCCATTGTCTCTAGCTCACCTACCCATGCCCCTTCTAGAATGGAAGTTCCATGAGGGCAGGGACCTCGTTTGTCCTATTCACCATTATCCTTAGTGCCCAGCACAGTGCCTGGCACAAAGTAAGCATTTACATATTTGGTGAATGTATGAAAATGTCTTTTAAGTACCTAGCTGGGTGTTCATAAATAATAAGAACTATTATTTCTGAAAATGTTTACTAATAGCAATGCACACATTAATTTCTCTCTGATGTTGGAAAAGCAAAATAAACCAAGGCTTTGAAGGTAGGTAAGTTGTGAGACATGCAGTGATCTGAGCTTTAATGGTTTTGAAAAGAATCTTAACCTTAAAAAAGGATTTTATTTGGGTATGTGTTAATTTCTTTATGCAGCTTACTTCCAATCTGAAAGACCGACTGGTCTTAAAAGGTCCAACATCCTTCTTGGAATTGATCTACGGTTACTTATCAATTTATAGACAGGCATGTCTGTCCAAAATGTACAGGTTTCTATCTACAGAAAACCGCACAGAATAGTCCGTTGAGGTGAGGCTTACCTATCTTCAAATGGGCAAGTTCCGTATCTATTCAATGTTTTGCTGAGAATTTACTATGTGTCCTACACATGACGGACCCTCTGGAATAACTGATAATATTCATTGGCTAACATTTATTAGGCAACAAGCATGTATCAGGCACTGTGCTGAGCACGGTAGATGCGTCATCTACTTAATTCTCATTCCAACTCCATGAGGTTGGCTAAGAGAATCAGAGTCACAGAGCTAGGGCAGCAAGGCTGGAGTTGAATCCCAGGTCCATCTGAATCCACAGCTTTAACCACGTTCACACTATATAAGACATGATGTCTACAGGGGACTTAATTGTAATCTGGGGAAACGTGGCCTACACATATGAAACAACCAGGGGACAAGATAGTATTAAAGGTAATTAACTCCGGGTACTTGTGATTTCTCAAACTTGAGGATACTACTAAGACATGGAGTTTCTTCATTTTCCTGGTCTGTGAAACAGGAATAATAACAACGATTAAATGAGAGCAGAAGTTCAGTAAGAACAACAAAACCGAGCCAAGCTGTGCCCATTCACTGGTGAAGGGACCTGCTCCGGCAGGCCAGCAAGTATTAGAATGATATGCCGGTGACTATAAACAAGTGCAGAAAGAGTTAAAGAAGTGTGGATTTTAGCGGCGTTAGGAGACATCTGGACAGCACAGCTGGGCTTTGAGACGAGTCCTGTGTCGATACCCCTAAATTGTACAAATGCACTCACCCACAGGCCAGAACCCGATTCCTACTGTAACTCACTGGAGAATGCTGCTGTCATGTGGAATCAAGTTAAATACTCTCAAGGATTACCCTTGAGTTCAGCCTTTAGTGCTTGGGTGGGAGAGTTAGGGTGAGTATGGCTAATCGCTTCTTTCTAGGTAGGCACTTTGAGAAAAAAAATAATACTTCAACGACTGGGTTAAAATTTTAAAAACACTGCACCATGAAATACCATGTATGTGAAAACTCACAGGTAACTGATACGATACACCTATTATACTGCTACTGTTACTTAAAAATCATTACCTCAAGAGTAGTAATAAGAATATAGCTTTTGCATCAGATTTTCTCCCAAAGGGCAGTCACCTGAATTTTCCACTTTCCACATATATTCCACGTGTACTGATGTGGCTAACAATTTTAAAATGTTATATGTGACATGAATTTCCATCTGTAATCATGCTTTTGAACTGCAGTTGAGTAGAGAACTATGGACCTTCTTCTACAGAAAGGGATCTCATCTATTTTGAGTTCTGTTTAACCATCTAGCTTTATACTAATTGGTTAAATACAGGTGGTACCCCCATTTTGCATATGGTAGAAATGAGTGAAAAAAGTGTAAGAGTTCTGCATTGAAAGGAGATGTAATTCTTCCAATATCACCTAGGTTCAGAAAATTATTAGTGAAAATTTTCTCCAATTTGAGCTCTCTGGTTTAAGTAACATAAACAGTTCCACTGACTAAAGGACTGTCCTATCAGGAAGCAATCCCTTGTCTGATGACTACACAGTCCTTGAAGACCACTTTACAAACAGCACCTTTACAATTGTGACACGAAGTGACACAAACAACAAAAACTTAATGTATCTGGTATTACCCAGTATTGTAATCTTAACAGTCTGATATTACATGGCTAAAAGTACATTTGATGAAGATGGTTGTATTTCATAAGGATTAGTAAAATCTTTTTCTGAAAGTGAGGTTTTATTTCTATGGAAGTTTAATTGTTACTTACCATGAAATGAGGTTGTGTTAAAATACGCTTTAGTTCCTTTGCATCGTTATTCTCAGGGTAACATGAAATTTCTTCCAATACCTGAAAAATAAGCAAGATATGTAATAGTATAAACAAGATGCTAGCTTTAGAAAATAGAGAATTCTTTTAACTTCAAAATTATGAATGGATTTTTATGGCAGGCAAAACTATCATTTTGGAACAAAATGCATCATTTTATTCAAAGGTTATTAATATATAAAAGAATTACATTGGTGGTAATAAAAAAAATAAAACAAATTGCTGTAACAGTCTCAGCCTTCATCACCCAACTATGACCCAAAAGATTATCGAAAAATACAAAACAAAATGACAAGTCTGTAATACATATTTATTACAGGTATAAGTAGCTTAATTAACTTAATAGGAAAATACTTAGGCAAATGTTTTCCCAAACTCACCATCGAGATGAATCTGTAATAAAAGTTAGTAACAGCTTTTTCTTATGTTAACAAAACTGTCAATTCCTTTCATAAAGATTAAAATGACAAAGGCTCAAATAAAAACAGTTTAAAGAAGAGAAACACTTAAGTAATTTTCCTTGCAGCCTGGCAGAATCAATGTTATTCTCCACACTTATCTCCTCACAAAGGGAAAACCACATCTCTGCCAATGGTTCCTAGGATTAATTGCCAGGGAACCCAAGAGAATAATTAGGGAAAAAAATTAGGAAAAAAAACCCAATCAAAACCTTTTCTTTTTCTACTCACATTTTCTTCACTAATTAGTTGTTAACATTTTCTCTGTACAGGTTAAAATGGTCATTTTCAAATGAAATTGTTCTTCAAAAGTTATCCCTTACCACCAGGATGGCGTTTACCCATTTAAAATTTGATTATGTGACATGAGCCCAGGGGAAGGTCTCTGTTCCTTTTCAGAGTAAACATACTACTGCAGTTCTAACTGTATATAGCTGGACTCAGTGTGGTCATGCACATTGCACTCAATTCTGAAAGACGAGCCAATTGAGGATTGCTTCGGCGAGACTGGATGTCAGGGGCACACAAGTAATGTACCCAGTAGGACTCTCTTGCCTCGTCTTCAAGAATCTTAATACTGGGGCAGGAAGGGATGTTTTGAGGTCACTTAGCCTAAGGCTTAGATCTCACCTCCTCAAAAGAACAAACAAACAAAAACTATAGGGTTTCTTACTTATCTAAATGTACCCTTAAAAAGTGCTGGTTATGCTGTTAATAATTCATATTGTTTAATGCTGACAGGCCAATTCTCCTTTGGTGTTATTTTGTGCTTTGAGTTTCTCTACCAGTGAAACAAAGGATGAAATAATATACTCTCTCTGGTCCCCTGGTGCTCTCATAGCCTATGATTTTAAACACTGGGGTGTGGTTTCCTCATTCAGAGAGAACCTCTCTTGGCTGGTGCCCTGACCACGTGGGCAGGCCTCCACAACCTCAGTCTTGCTTCTCAGTGAATGTATAATATTTTCCAGTATAGGTCTTGTGTTTAAAGTCTGGTAGGGAAGGAGTTATGTCTTTCATACTCTTTCATTTAGTAATTTCACTTTATAAGACATTTTTTTTCCCAGAGGGAAATGTTTATTTGTATAAACACTTTTGTTACATCAAAAAGTGAAAAGAAAAGAAAAAAACTACCAGGTGTCTAATACTGAAGGCATTGCTAATTCATTATAATTTAGTAACAGTGAAGAAAAATTATGCTACCATTAGAACTTATTTATGAAGACTAAGTAAAAACATTGAAAAATGCTTATTAAATTATGTTAGGTTAAAAGAAAGAACCATTTTGATCATACCTACATAAAATTTATATGTAAGTAGCTAGCGATTAGAAAAGGATATGAAAAAGTGAAAATGATTGTGTTAAGGTGATGGGATTATAGATGACTTTTTATTTTCCAAACTTTCTGCAATGTCATGTTTCTATAATAAAAGAAGTTACGAGTCTGTGGAAGATGTATAGTAACTAGCAATTTATAAAAATGACTTCTCTCTGAACTTGATTACTATAAATATTTAGATACCTTCCAAACATTACCACCTTAAAAAAGCAACTCAAATTTTCATAGCATGTCTATTTTCACCAAGTTCGGTAAAATAACTTTTTCTTAAAAAAAAAGGAGAAGTAAAATCGATATGTTAACGTGTTCAAGTTTACACAGCAGAACCAGAACTAGAAATCTAGGTAATGCCGCGGCTGACGCTTTTTTCCCCCCTTTTCTGTATGCAAATGCTCAGTGAGAAGCTTAGAAATAGTAAATTTGAATATAATGGTCCAAGTGTGACTGCAAGGAAACTGCCTGTTACTGTGCAGCAGAAAGTGTTTTCATTAAAGGCAGCAAATACAACATTTACAAAATACATCACTTACCTCTTTGGCTCTCTGTACTGCATCACTCGGAGGATTCCTGATTTGCGGTGAAGACTTGGTGTTAATTTTGTCATACAGCTAGAGGCAAAGGAGAAAATCCGATCAACATTCACAATTCTTGGCTAAAATTCAGAGCTTCATATTCATTATTTCACTAAGCAATGTTTTCCTCTGAAAAAGACAGGCTGACGATTTTAGTGGGATCTTCTTGTTAATAATCTCTTATTCATTCAATGAAATTTGTCAGGATATGAGTGCTATGCATATCTTTTAAAAAACCATCAGTATCTCAGCAATCAGCATTTTTTCCCTCTGATAGAAGTAACATTTAATAAGATGAATACAGAGTAAAATGAAAGAATGCTTTCTGGCCAAGACGCGTCCGAAAGAATTTTCACAGAAATTTAAATCTTGGGAAAGGGCAAACCCAACTCCTTCTAGGAAGGAATGTTCTCACAAAAGGTTTATACTTGTTTTACTAGGGCTGTTCATTAACAGTATCAGTGCTGGCATCCTTCAGCAAGAGGTCAAGGACATTAACTTTTTTCCTTTTGAATTTGCAAATCCACGAGTATGAGAAGATACTGAAAAGAATCTAAATATGTTTAAAAAACACCATAAATCTACATGATCCAAAATTTAAACTTTTTGAAGAAAATTAGCTCTTTGGAGAAAAACCTCTGTAGTGTAGAAGTGTAATTAAAATATTACTTTCTACCTCAGATGAAACGTCTCATTCAACAGTCTTCTTTGAAAAGTGAAGAGTTTAAAATGATCTTGGCTAGCTTGCCACTTCTAGGTCCTAACTTCTCTAAAATAGGTGGGGATTTTGGGGGGTTGGTTTTGGTTTTGTTCTTTTTTTCCTAGCGCTAGTGGAGAGTTCAAATACCATAAACATTCTTCAGATTATAGTTAGACGTGTTTATACTGATGCAAGATAAAGCTTTACGATTTATAAATATTTGGGCCACATCATACATAAAAATTCCTAATGCTGATAGGCAAACAGACAGACATAAATAAAGAAGGCCTGAGGATAGTGCTGTGAAGAGCGAGCAGGGACTATCTTCAAATGGTGGCGTTAAGAAAGTAATAAATAGTATAAGTAGGCTAGTAAAATACTGCTCTGTTTAAAATGTTATTTTAACATTTAGGAACTAGCAATATGTAGCTGGTTTACAAAAGTTTGCCCAAATCCCTGTAGAATACACATGGGCAGTCTCCATCCTCTGAATGGTTTCTATCTCTAAAAATTGTGAATTCTGAAGTTTGGAACTAGGGAATAGATTTTTCCATAGAAATAATGTTATATATGTCGTGTAGGTTCCCAGACTAGTCTATAGAGATAAATGGAATACTATACATATGTGGTAAAAAAAAAGAAAGAAAGAAAGAAAGAAAAAAAAAAACCCAAAGTAAGGAACTATAATTAAAAAACTAGATTTAAAATACTTAACACTTAAACATTAGACATAGTCATCACTTGATATGTCACAATAGTAATAATCAAATAAAGTAAAAAACCTACATGAATAAAAAGATCTTTAAAACTCTGGAATGCTCTTTAAAAAAAAAGCAATTTTAATTTGAGGCCTTACAAGTTGACAGTAATATCATTTATAATGCCTTTATAGAACCCTCCTACACTGTTGGTGGGAATGAAGTTTGGTGCAGCTACTGTGGAAAACAGTATGGAGATTTCTCAAAAGACTAAAAATAGACTTACCATATGACCCAGGAATCCCACTCCTGGGCATATATCCAGAAGGAACCCTACTTCAAAAAGACACCTGCACCCCAATGTTCATAGCAGCACTATTTACAATAGCCAAGACATGGAAACAGCCTAAATGTCCACCAACAAATGACTGGATAAAGAAGTGGTGGTATATTTATACAATGGAATACTATTCAGCCATAAAAAGGACAATATAATGCCATTTACAGCAACATGGATGTCCCTGGAGAATGTCATTCTAAGTGAAATAAGCCAAAAAGAGAAAGAAAAATACCATATGATATCACTCATATGCAGAATCTAAAATAAAAAAAAAAGAAAGAAGACAAATGAACTTAAATATAAAATAGAAACAGACTCAGAGACATAGAATACAAACTTGTGGTTGCCAGGGGGGAGAGGGGTGGGAAGGGACAGACTGGTAGTTCAAGATTTGTAGATATTGACAGGTATATATAGAATAGATAAACAAGTTTGTACTGTGTGTACAGCACAGGGAAATATATTCAATATTTTGTAGTAGCTTACAGTGAAAAAGAATATGAAAATGAATATATGTATATTTATGTATGACTGAAAAATTGTGCTGTACACCAGAAACTGACACAACATTGTAAACTGACTATAACTCAATAAAATGAAAAAAAATATAATGCCTTTATAATGCCTGATTTCACCACAAAAAAGTTTTGCCTTTTTCTTTCTTTTTTTCTCCTCTGTTTTAAATTTTTTTTTATAGTTTTTTTTAATTGCAGTACAGTCAGTTACAATGTGTCAACTTCTGGTGTACAACACATTGTTCCAGTCATGCATATATATATGTTTCATATTTGTTTTTATATTCTTTTTCATTAAAGGTTATTACAAGATATTGAACATAGTTCTATACAGAAGAAACTTTTTTAAAATCTATTTTTACATATAGCCTTTTTCTTGATCAAGGAATATTACTAACACTACTTTCAAAGATTTCAACTATGATTAGGGTTAGTTTGTACTTACACATTTAATAAATGCATATTAGTTTTTACTCACAAAGCAACAAAAATTCCACACCTCCCAGAATTGCTCTCAGTGTATCACTGGAGGCTTTTTATTTCTGTCTCGTTCTGACGATGCCAAGTAAGGTTCTCTAGGTCTTATATCAGTGTGGTTTCTTGAGGACTTGTAGCAGAATCAGCTGGAGTGGTTATTAAACGTACGTATTTCTAAGCCTTACTGCAGATCTACTGAATCAGAATTTGAAAAGGGGGTCCAGAAATCTGTGCTTTAATAAACTCCTTAGATACCTGTAAATCTCATGCCCAGTGCTAACTTTTGAGAGTAGTTGAAATAGTACTAATAATAACTAATAATTGTCATTTTTATTGAGCACTTACTAGATGCTAGTTACTAGTCAAAATTCCTCATATATATATTCTCTCTAATCTCGAACAGTCTTATCAGGTTGTTACCCCTGCTACTCCCATTTTACAGATGAGGCAACTGAGGCACAGAACAGTAAAGCAAGAACCATCATTCTAGCCTTACAACTTCACAGGTGGCAGGCAGATATCATCCTGATCCAATTCACCACACATTCACCCAAAGTGGATGAGGGAGAGGTGAGATGCTTAATATCAAACACAGATATAATAGGAAGGAATTAAATGAAAGGACCGTCCTCTAGAGGTTGGGGCACTGGCCTCTGCACCCTAGCTCCCAGGAAAGCACAGTCAAGGCAGGTATTGGATGGAGTGGATGGTGTCTATGTGGCTAAGAATAGATCGTGAATTTCAACTTCCTGCGCATTAACTAAAAGGCATGTAAGAACTGAGGTAGGGACAGGAAAGGGGCTCACTTTGTCACCATCAGTGGAAAGAAGTGACCCCTTGTTGATCCACCCATCCACCTATCCATACAATATTTACTGAGGTCCTACTGTGTACCAGACTGTGGTGTTCTATTTGCTGGGGTTATGGAGAGGAAAAAGGTGAAAGTTCTGGTCCTCAAAGAACTCACAAATTCCAAAGACTGGGAATAACCAAAGGTCCAGACACATATGCCAGCTTAATCTCTTTGAGGACCTGAGATACCCTGGTCCCCAGCAACATCAACTGGAAAGGATCTCACTGAGCAGTCCCGAGGTGGGGACCATCTGGATGTGTGTGCATGACATGCCAATCTTCATTTCCCCCTGGCCATTGCTGTGACTCTGTTTGCCTTAGGGATGGATTCAAAATGTTTTAGGTATATCCATAACAAATACAAACTATTTGAGAAACATGGCAAAGCAGGTAAATAAAAAGTCATCAACGGAGAAAAGTTTGAATGCAATGTGATGTTAAAGTGCTCTAGAACAGTAGTGAGAAGTATGCAGCTATTCAACTTCTCAGTCTTATTGGTCATCTTCATATTGTACACTGCCTATGAGATGATATTTAGGACTCAAAGATCAAATTCAGGTGGAGTCTCACCAAGGTCTGGGAGCAAGTGAGAGGTGGTTGGGTTTTGAGAACAAAGGAAGGCTGCAGGTTCTCTTCATCACTCTTTAACACTGCCCCCTCTCAGTTCCATCGTATACAAAGGATATTTAGAATGATGTGATTTCTTGCCTTCTCCTGCTGTCTTGGACTTTCAGCTAAAGCCCAGAGCTAAGGCCAAGAGGAAGTAAGTGGCACCAAGTCTGCAAGGAAGCTGCCAGAACATCCTTCCAGGGTTTGCTGAAAGGTGGCTAAAATGGCCCTTCCACACTCACCCCAGCACCTCATTTTAGCCTGTAGAGGCAGATGCTTGGAACCTGTAGAAGTTACAGGACTGAGGAGAGCCAGCATTTGATTTTCCCTTCTCCTTGCTGGGGAGGAAAGGGGAGGGAGTTGCCTCCTCCCTCATGCAAAGTGAAGGATGGTAGGTGTTCCAAAAGAAACACGTACGCAAATTGGAGGTGCAGCAAGGAGAGTTCACTGTCTCATTCTCTGCAGGGATGCTCGCTGAGTTACAGCAACTTACAAGGCCCATCTTGGCATACCCGGAAGGGCACTGCGAGAGAGTCAGTCCTCGGGGCAGCCTGATGTGTGGTGTTTGGGGTCCCAAGTGAAAAGAGCCTCTTTCTTGGCTGCAGGCTGCCTGGGGCAGCCTTTGATGGCAGGGTGAGAGGCCAATGGCATGGCAGCCCACATCTGCAGTGTATGCGGCAACAAGAATGTATTTCCTGTGAATCAAGGAGCTGCCTCAGAATGTAATCTGGCTGGAGCCATCTTGATTGAACCCTGCCCAAGAGGGCTGTCTGTACTGAGCAATGGGGCACAGAAATGACTGTGGGGTGACAACTGGAGGCAGGAGCCAAGAGGGAGCTGCTGTGGCCAGTTTCCGGGTACACTAACGATGCAGAAGTGACCCTGGACAGAGACGACATCTGGATGCCTGTCACTCCCAGGGCATTAACAGCCAAGGGCACTGGATGCCTGAGGGGTATGATTACAGAACATGTTCTTTCTCTTTTCCATGCCCCGACTCAAGTTCTTTGACATTCAGTAACAGCACTTAGCATGTAGCTGAGTACCTAAGCAGATGTTTAATAAATGTTTCTTCAAAAGATAAATGAGTATTTAACTGGAGCAAAGGAACTGTAAATAGTTTTTTTTTTTTAAATTGAGTGATATAAAGATAGAGTAGGAATACTTATTTTAGCTTGTTTCTTTAGGATCCAGCTATCATTTCTATCCTGCTTGTGTGGTTAAAAAACCTTCCCTCAAAATTAAGAAATACATGTTGACCACATTTAATTCTCTTTTTAAAACTACGTTTCAAGTCTGACTTCTTCTTATTTTCAAGGCAGGAGAGCTCTTCGAGATAAACATGATTCAATTCCTCCATTTTAAGAAGGGGAGAGCTGACGTCCGGTGAGGTGAAGTCACGCGCTCAGGGTCAGGCAGCCAGAGCAGCAGGAACTAGACTGGCCTCCTGCTGCCCCTTGTCTCATACCAGACTTCCTTGGCTTGTGTCAGAATTCAGTAACACACAGTCTCATGCCAGGGAGATACCTTCAGCAAATATTTGGGTAAAGAGCTGTAGAAGATGCCATTTATAGGCTGTAGGAAAAAAAAAGTAACTAAAGATAATTTAAAAGATATTAGGCAATCAACTACACGCCTTGCCCTGTTAAAGAATGTTACAATCCCCATCCTTTCCTGGCTGGATGATAAACATTTCAGGCTTTGTAGGCCACAAGGACTCCGCACAACCACTCAACCCTGCTGCGGATGTGAAGGCAGCCATTGATAGTCCATAAATGAATGGGCATGGCTGTGTTCCAATAAAACTTTATTTACAAAAATAGGTGGCTGGCTGAATTTGGCCTGACAGCTGGAGTTGCCAACACTTGCTGTAGAAGCTGAAACTCAAGGTGGTTTGAAATGATAAAATATATCACTTTGCTATTTGCTTTCCTGCCACCTGAAGATTTCAAGTGTATTTGTAAAGCTGAGGTGTACAAAGTGAGACAGAGGGCGAGAAGAATGTTAATAAATTACCCCCAGAGAGAAAACAAGAACAAATCTATTACTGTTTGTTTTTTTTTTTTCCCTAAGGAAATTATAGTTAGTCAAGTTCAGCACTTTTTCTCACACACACACACCCCCACAAGGCAAAACGAGGAAATGTGAACAGCTGTCTCACTCACAGACAGGCATGCTCACTGCCAGTCTCTGGCGCTGGGTTAGATAATGACCCCACACAGCTACACAGACACGCTTCATCTTTCTGTCTTAAGGAGGATAAAAGCACAGTTCTGTTAAGGCCACATTCTATATTTGAGATGGGTTGTTTTAAGCAAAGCAGAATAAAAGTTGGTGGTAATATTGAATTCAACTAGTCTGAGACTGTACTTTCAAACATAAAGACGATGGAATCCGTTAATGTGTCGTTTCTTATTTACATTTAAAACACTAAATCAAGTTTTTTTTAACCATACTCCATTATATTGCACTCTCTTCTGATTTCTAGTCCTCCTATAGAAGTCTTTGTCCAGCTCAGAGTTTATATGCAGCATTTAACAATATCAACCTTTAAAATGGAATGGTTGGCGGAGAACCTACTAGCACTGGGTTATGTGTCCCACTAACTTTCTTGCACAGAGAAAATCAAATCTAAGGACCAGAATGTACATTAGCTGAGAAAGGCTGTAACTTTTGCAACTAGGCTATAGACACGAGACAAATAATGAATGGGTTTGTTGTCGAGTTGCTCGGAACACGGAACTAAATTAGCAACCACCATCCTACCATTTAAATATGCCAAAGATACCAAAGAAGCTCCCTGCTGGAAAAGAATTAAAGTTTCCAAGAATCAAATGTTTAGCTGCAAAGTACGTAATGTAACGTATCTGTAAATAATAGGGACTGAAATGACTTGCCATGGGAACATAGATTATCTTACTAAGAACTAACTTTATAGTTTCTGTGAAGAAGCTGGGTTATTAGGAATAAAGTTCCAATGTCACATCTTCTCAGTGAACCCAGAAGGTCAGCCACTGATATCCTACAGTATTTTTAAAAATACATTTGAAATCTGGAAAAATACGAAGGAAAGGTGATTTAATACTAAAATATAAGGAACTGATATTCAGCTACTGCACTGGAGCAGATTTTCTGGAGTAAAGATTAGAGAAAATCTTTTGAGATCTAAAAATCAATTTTTCCTGCTCAAGTTTACATATAAACTCACTATCTTTAGGTTAAAAATATGAAAAGTCCTTTCAAAGATCTTTGGTGTCATTAAACATGACACAGTACAAACATGGAGAAGAGCAATGTAACAGTGGTCCAAAGATTGTGTGATGGGAAACGTTAAGTGTGAAAGAAACAAGTCCCAAAATTTAAAATGGCATTTTCAAAGATGTAAGAAGGTGCAATTAAACTTTGGGAAGAACTTATATAATCTGTCCATCTTACAAATCTGAGAACGATTATGCATCATCGGGATTTTGATTTACACTGAAGGCATTATTCTTTTATGGGATTAAAAATTGCCTATTCTGTCAGCACTAAAATTTGTCTTCTCTAAAAATTTACATTCTATAAAACTTTAAAAAAATCAATTCAATTAAAAAATAATTAAAGAGAGCACTCAAAGATTAGTCACACAGATAATCCTCCATCTGCACAGAGATAATGTACTTCATTCATTTGAAGAGTATGCTTTCATTATTTGTAACTTATCCTTCACAATTTGTACTGTGTGCTAACTTTCCCTCCAAAAGTTCAGAAAACATGTAAATAGCTAAATTGTATAAATCTTAAACTAAACTTGTTTCTTACATAAAAAAAAAAAGTATCAAATCCACAAATCTAGTGACGGTAATAAAGTAGCAGGAGTCCCAGCCTGGAATTTAGATTTTCCCTGGAGAGAGGTTCTGGGCTGCTACCAATACTATGGCCCAGTTTTTGCTTGGTAACTCAAGTTACAAAAAGGACATCAGATGGACTGTATACTCAGTGGCCAGTAAGAATGTTGCTGGAAGACCTTGAGTTAGATGTCCCAGGAAAGCTTGAGTCGAATAGTATAGTAGTGAAATTTAGCTTAGATCATGTTCTAGAAAATCACGATGGGGTATGTATCTTTACAAGGGGCCCAGATGGCCTAGCAACATGCTTCTTTAACTAAATCCATTATGAAGGTTTTCTTCTGACGGCAAACAGGAAACTGAAAAATAAGTGTATCTGGGCCATTTCAAGATTTCCTGAAAGGTTTGCAAATATGTTGGATCCTGACAGCAAAAGTATCCCTAAGAAGGCTCTGGTTTGGTTTAGGTTTGATTTGTCTGTATACAGAGCTGCTTTTGTTTCAGTCCCATTAGAACATCACTCTTACAGGGATTTATTTTTGAATCCAAGAAATTTAGACTTGCTTGACCTCCTAGTTCAATCTAAAAAGCCTGTCGGTGGCCTAACAATATAGGCCACTGTGGTGGATTTCTGGTCAGTTGGCAGCTCTTTCTGAGAAACTCAAACGCTGGCCTCACATGACCTAACTTGACTGTTCTCTAGGCCTTTTTCGGTTGACAAATGACCCTAAAATTAAGCCTTGTAAGAAACAAATCATGTCTATTCTTGAGTAAGCAAGAAGAAAGCATGAGGAAAAACAACCAGTCAGATGGTACAGGCAGGCTGTATTCTGCTTTTAATTAAACCTTCTGAAATAGGGCATTTTTTAATACTAGATCCAAGAGTTTGCCCAAACGTGAGACCTTTCACTATGATAAGAGTTTCTTTTCCATAAAACTCCACTAAAAACATTTTTAAAAGTGTTAAAACCGCATTTTCTAATGTGCTCTTCTGAAGCAGCTACGGTAATAATTAAATGATCTTTACATTAAATGAATATCCTATTATTAATCTGCTGCTTTAAACCATTTTTTATTAGGAGTGTCATATAATCGTCTATTTAATTACTGAGGCAATACACTACATTTTGACTTATGATGTGACTGATTTTGTATAGGTAAACACCAAAGATTTGTACAAGTGGTGGTAGCAAAAACGGATTTCTACTGTAGAAAGGTAAAAGAGAACAAAGCAAAGACACTGGCAGAAGTGGTTTTATGAGATAATGTTTGAAGGACCACAGAGAGAAGAAAGTGGCTATGTTCTTGGATTGTGAGTGCTGCAAGCCAGCCCATCGAATATTCTTCAGCTGAGCATATCACATTCCTTCCTGGGGGAAACCTCCCCCCCTTTCCTTGAGAATAGCATGAAGAAGAATCAGTGCTTGTTGCACTTGGAAGGCTTTTAGAACATTCCTTTGCCTTCGGGTGAAGTTGGCCATGGTGCTATAAAAAGAGAAGGGCACGCAGTGGGAAACACTGATACTGGGGACAAGCTGATTCTTGATATTTTAGAGTAAATTCCAGCCCCTGTTTTCAGAAGTAATTCATCTGAACAAATAAGGGAATGTGAGGGACTCCTGTAGTTAATCATACTTTCAGTGAAAGTCACATATTCTTTTCACAAAGATGTACGATGCAGGAGCTAACTTGGAGACAGGATGGAGCAACTGGGGACTGAACTAGGGGATGGAACTAAGGCTGAATTCCCTACTACTAGACAGCTGCATTTGGAGAATTTAGCTTTTCCTAGTATATAACTGTCCACAAATAATTGATATTGGATGAATGGATAAGCAAAATGTGGTATATATATAACATGAACTATTTTCCGGTCTTTGAAAGGAAGGAAATTCTGACACATACTACAACATGGCTGAACCTTGAGGACATTACATTAGGTGAAACAAGCTAGTCACAAAAGAACAAATACAGTATGAGTCTACTTATATGAAGTGCCTACAGTAGTCAAATTCATTGAGACAGAAAGTAGAATGGTGGCTGCCAGGGGCTAGGGAGAGGGGAAAATGGTAAGTGGCTGTTTAATGGGTACAGAGTTTCAGTGGGAGAAGCTGGAAAAAGTTCTGGATCTCTGGATAGTGGTGAATATACTGAATTCTCCCAAATGGTGCACTTAAAAATGCTTCAAGTGGTAAATTTTATGTTATGTATACTTTACCACAGTAAAGAGACCAAAAAATTGACATTATGTCACATAAAATCTGCCAAAAAGCTGTGAAGTTTGGGAAATGGCCATGTATTTGAATACAGAAAAAAATGAACTAAAAGAATAAACTAAAACATGATGCTCTGAGAAGGCGCCCCCTCCCTTATTGAAAAATACATAAAATTATGTAATTCATAATGTTCTTAAAAAGGACAATGCGGACTTCTTTCCCAAGTCACAACTACACACTGGTTAATGAAACAGTTCTTGGGAGAGAAAAACAAATTCAGCATTTTAAAGTCAAGAAATGGTACATTCTTAGCCATAAAGCTAAATGTTGAGATGCAGAAATCCGAGTCATGACCCAGCGAAACCTATTGGGATGATCACTTTGGCGGGCTCTGGGCACTGCAGAGGGTGGGCGGCTTGGCTTTGCTGGATTGGTGTTAGGACACAGGGACAATGCCAGGAGACACTGGAAAGTGCTGTCACAGTAGGAACAATGGATTACAAATGACATTTTGGGACCCGCAGTACACTATAGTCCTTACACATGGAAGGACCTTACAATAGTGCTTTACCTTAAAACATGTCAAAAGGGTAACAGATTTTTTTTAAAATAAAGAGATATATTCTCATTTTTTCATTTTTAAAAGCTTTACAGAGGTATCATTTAAAAACTGCACAATTTACCCATTGTAAGTGTACAGTTGGATGACTTTCAGTAAATTCATACAGCTGTACAACCATCATCTCAATCCAGTTTTAGACCATTTCCTTTATCCTCAAATGCTCTCTTGTATTGTATCTTAGAATTCTTTGCCTAAACCAAGGTAGTGAAGATTTACTCCTATATTTCCTTTTAAAAGTTTTAATCGTACAGCGGATCTGTAATTCATCTTGAGGAAATTTCTGTGCATGGTATGAGGTAAGGGTCTAAGTTTACCTCTTTGCATATGGAAATTTAATTGCTCCAGCACCACGTTTAAAAAAAAGCACTATCCTTTCCCCATTGAATGAATCGCCCTTGTACCTTTGCTGAAAAGCAAATGGCAAAGAATGTGAGGGTTTATTTCTGAACTCTGTCCTGTTCTGTTCCACTCATTCTTATATCTATCCTTACACCAATACCAGACTATTTTCATTACAACAAGCTTTGAAATCAGTTCTCCAGCTTTGTTCTTTTTACAAAATTGTTTTGGTATTTGCATATAAATTTTAGGATCAGCTTGTCAACTTCTATTAAAAAATTCTGCTGGGATGTTGATTAAGGATTGCACTGAATCTAAATAATCAATATGGAGAAAACTGTCATCTTAACAATACTGAGTCCTCCAATCCAACAAAATCTCTCCATTTTTTTTTAAGATCTTCTTTACTTTCTTTCATTAACAGCTGTAATTTTCATTGCATGAGTCCTATACTTTTCTGATTAAATTATTTTATTCTTTTCGATGGTACTGTGAATATTTAAAAATTTTATTTTTACATTATTCGTTGTTTGTATATAATAGTACAGTTAATTTTTGTATGTTGATCTTGTATCCTGCAATCTTGCTAAACTTGCCTATTAGTTCTAGTAGATTTTTTGTTGATTCCTTAGGGTTTTCTACATACGAGAATATATCTTTGTGAGAAGAAAGTTTTACTTCTTCTTTTCTAGTCTGCATGTCCAGAATTTCTTTTTCTTGCTTTATTGCACTGGCCAGAACTTCCAAAACAATGCTGAATGGAAGTGGTGAGAGTGGACAATCCTTGCTTTGTTTCTGGTTGTATTAGTTTTCTATTGCTGCTTAACAAATGACCACATTCTTAGTAGCTTTTTCTTAAGTTTACTGGTATCTACATTAAAAATGAAGAAAAACTACTTTTCATATTTAGGACATAGAATATTTCTAGCTCTTTTTACTTCAGGAATCTTGTTTCATGTGATGCTTCTCTATTGACCCTAATACATATATATACACAGAGTATAATACACTGATATGCAGATGGAAACAGTATGGCAGTTTTTGTCCATCCAATTAGAAACAGTGGGATGAGAGACTCCTATATCCAAAGCAAGCTTCAGTGCAGTTTAATCTCCAGCTCCAGGAGGCAGGTAGCACAAGGGCCACCACCACTGCCCCACTACCCAGCTGGCTTCATACTTGCTGAAGTTCACTCTTAGAGACCAGATGGGATCCTGAGAAGGTATCAGTAGCTCAGCCTCTCAAAGTCCTCAAACAGGCTTTATTATTCCAGACATTTAAGTGCAAATCGACTGGACTGCAAATTCATGGGAAACTTAGCTTTGGCATTTCCTGACTCATCAGTCTGTTTAAACATCCAGACTTAACACTGTATCAACTTACTTCTCAGACTCCAAATTGCTTAAAAGCATCAAGTTCCCTTCTGATTTCTAAAATAAACTTTCTAAAATAAAAACTTCTGATTCCTAAAAATAAGCTATTCCCAAATGTGATTACTAATTTAATATCATCTTAAAAAAAGCAAAATAGTAAATTAAGAGTTGTAGTTTTCCAGTGTTAACTCCAGGTCAGATAGAAAAACTCTCTAACTCTCCCTAAAATGCAAAAAATGATAATAAATGTGTCAATAATATAAAATATGGAGGATTAAAGACATCAACTAACTTTTAATGCAATATTTTAAAATATTCTATTATAAAACACTTATGAATTAATACAAAAACTGCTAAATTAAGTTGCTATTGCAGTTAGTTTTACTTTATTAATCTAATCACCAATTATTTTTTAGGATTTCTCACAAAAATAATCTTAATTAAGAGGGGCATCACATTTATCATGGAAACCGCAGTCTGTAACAAATGCTAACAGCTGCTCAGAGGTATGACAGATGGTGGGTGACTTTAAAACTTAGTCATCAAAGTTTGGCAGAGATAAATGTGTAATTTAACAATGTTTTATAACATTGTTGGTTTACAAAATAAACATTAATTCTGTAATAGGAAAATTTCTACCAGAAATTAGTAACACTGAGAATCACCACCAAGTAACATTTGCAAAACACTTTTTATCTGGAAAAACTCTTGATTTTTCAGTCCATCAAAAACACTAACATCATCTAACCATCCAATGTATCACATACAAGTTCCAAGACTGATTCAAAATATTATTAAAAGACATAATTACACTTTAATACCAGTTCCAAGAAAGTCTAATTAATGAATGATGGGGTAACATTTCCTTATTTTATATCTGATTTTTGTAATTCACATTCTTACTTGAAAAAAAAATAAATTCAGGGCAAAATCAGTTTTCCATGCTGTACTGGGCTGAATATTGTCCCCTCAAAACTCATGTGTACCCAGAACCTCAGAATGTGACCTTATTTGTAAATCATGTCTTTGCAGATATAATTAGTTAAGATGAGGTCACAATGGATTAGAGTGGGCCCTAAATCCAATGACTGGTGTCCTTATAAGAAGGCCATGTGAAGACATAGAATCACACACATACAGAAGAAAAGGCCACGTGAAGATGGAGTCAGAGCCTGGAGTGATGCAGCTACAAACCAAGGAATGCCAAGGTGTAGGCAACTAACTACAAGAGGCAAGGAGAGATTCTTCCTGGAGACTTGGAGGGAGCATGCCTCTGCTGACACCTTGATTTAAGACTTCTAGCCTCCAGAACTGTGAGAGAATAATTTGTCATCTTAAGCTACCCAGTTTGTGTCAGCCTTAGCAAACTAATACACAGGCCAAGTTGTACTTTATTAAAATTGATCTATATTTTTCATATACAAGACCATCTCTGTACCAGTGCTTTTAATTTCTGAAAGCAGACATATTGGAACAAGCTGGACCAAGCACAGTTCCTCCTCAAGCCTCTTTATTTCTTCCCACAAAATGAGAAGCAGCATGTGTGTGCCAGGCGGTGCTGGTTGAGTAGCAAATATTTAGACATTCTGGATCTACTTCTAACTACAGATTACTAGATTTTAACTACAGATTACTAGAATTTAAATCAGAAAGCATTTCCTCTCTCAGTGAAACCACAGATTTTCTCTTTTTGTTTTAATGGAAATTCTTTCAATATGACAGATGTTTTGTTTCTTCCAGAGAAATTCTAGTAACATTTCTTTGAATTTTGAGCTTGTTACTATTTTAAAGGCATGACTAGAAAAAATAAAATACTACATAATCTTTTGTCTTCCGAAGGACCTTAATCCTGATTCTTTAGGTCAGGTTAAAAATTATGGCCTTAAATTTATCAATTTTGAGTGTTAATGAATTAACAGGAATTATTGAAATATAATAAAGATATTTCATGAAGTGGCTCAGTGAGATTAAGTAACAGTCAAGCCATGGGCCACAAAGCTAGGCCACTAGGTGTCACTATTTGGAATCCTATAAAGGAGCCAACATTGATTCTGCAAAACAAAACAATCCAAATCCAAGCATGGGATATGGAACATCAGAAGAAAGAAAAATGAATGGTCAAAGTTTGAAAAGCTTCTTCTCAAGAGTTGGTCATACCATGATCTTTTTAATGTATTTATATCTTTATATACCACATTGTGAATTTTTTTTATTGTGATTAAAAAAAAATTGAAGCATAGTCAGTTACAATGTGTCAATCTCTGGTGTACAGCATAATGTCCCAGTCATGCATATATGTGCATATATTCACATATATTCATTTTCATATTCTTTTTCATTAAAGGTTATTACAAGATCCCGAATATAGTTCCCCGTGCTATACAGAAGAAACTTTTAAAATCTATTTTTATATATAGTAGTTAATGTTTGCAAATCTCAGACTCCCAAATTTATCCCTACCCACTCCCTTCCCTCTGGTAACCATAAGATTGTTTACTATATCTGCGAGTCTGTTTCTATTTTGTAGATGAGTTTATTAGTGTCTTCTTTCTTTTTTTAGATTCCACATATGAGTGATATTATATGGTATATTTTTCTTTCTCTTTCTGGCTTACTTCACTTAGAATGATGAAATGATCCCTTTTTTATGCATACCATAAGCATTTAAAGATTTAACTTTTTAAAAATGGTTAGATTTCTCTAAATGGCAGCCACTTGAATACTTCATGGATCACATTACTGAAATATAGCCTGGTAACTCTGAAACAAGAGCTTAAGCTTTAAGGGCCGTAGATCATGAGGGCATAGTCTAATGATGGCTTATGTCATTCATGGTGATTAAGCTTTCACTGAAAAATGGCTCAGTTTGGATTTTCAGAACCAAATGCATCCCAACACTGCCCAGGGCTGGCCTTATAGTCCAGTTATTTCAGGAGAGTTCTGGGGTTCACGTGTAGTGCCTGCCTATAAAATTCTGTAGACATGCTGCCTTTTTACTGGGCACAGCTCATTTTCAGTCCGCCAGCCCCTTTTCAAATCGAGATGCATTGACAGGGCAGATGCTGACAGTACAAGCACTTCTTTAAGTTTATAATTCATAAAAATCCAAAGGGAACTTTGAACACAATTTCCTCACTAAAATCTATGAGTCTCTTCTGATGCTGACAGTGTCTACCCAAGAATGCTGCAGCTATTTAAAATACATGTTTTGAGTGAGGTCTGAGAAGTTTAGCATTGAACGGTAAATGGTGGCCCGGCTCAGTTCCAAGGTCCAGCCTGTGTCTGAATATCTGCCCCTCCCTGTAGAAACCAGCAACGTTCCTGTACTTCCCCTGCAGTCTAAAGTTTGGTATGCTCAGACACCTCGTTACATTAGGTAAGAAAAACCCAACTTTGAAAACCAATGTGGGCCTCTTTAAGTCTTTAAATGATGGCAAAAAGTCCTTGATCTAAAGAGGGTCAGGAAATCTTAGCAATGACTTAACTGCTGACTACACTGAAATAAACCAAATCTCCATGCTGTGCTGTAGTGACTTTCAAATATCCCACTTACTAATCCTAGTAAAGGGTATGACTTCTGTGGGAAGTTCACAACTGTGAAAACTTGCTGCATCATATGAAACAATGATAAAGAACAACAGACATTTAAAGAGCCAATGAAGAGATCAAACTCTAATTCAAATAACATGTTAACAATAACAATAATGAAGATGATGACGGAGGAGAAGAAAGTGGAATGCTAGGAGCGATCCACAAAATAGAATAAATTTCAAGGGCTTTTTGGTGTCCAAGGAAAGTAACAAGTTATTTGAAATAACTTAATCTGAAATGTCCTCAAATTACTTAAGATAAATTACACTAAAGAGAAAACCCATTTCTGCGTTCTCCTGAGCACATTTTCTAGCTTTACTGAGGTATAACTGACAAATACAACTGGAACATATTTAAAGTGTACAATGTGAGGATTTGATAAATGTACACACTGTGAAAGGATTCTTACAATCAAGTTAATTAACACATCCATCACATCACATATTTATCTTTTAAAAAATGAGAATACCTAAGTTCTATTCTCTTAGTCAATTTCAATTATAAAATATAGTGTTATCAGCTACAGTCACCACAGTATACATTAGCCCCTCAGACTTTATTTATCTTAAGACTGAAATTCTCAGCCCCTTTCCTCACCTCTTCCCATTCCCCCCACCTCCCAGCCTGGGGCAATCATCATTCCATTTTGTTTCTGAGTTTGACTTCTTGTAAGATTACACAGAGAAGTCAAACCATGCAGTATTTGTCTTTCTCTGTCTGGCTTATTTCACTGAGCACATTTAAAAACTATGGTTCCTAGCTCTCTTGCAGCTAGGTAGGCATACAACTAGTACTTGCCAACGGGATATGGGCAAAAGTGATATAGCCCACGTCCAACCTTGACCCTGCAAAATTCTCCACTTTCTCCATTCTGCTGGCTGGGTGCAAAGGATGCAGTGCAAAATTCCAAAGCTTTGGGAGATGGCAGAAGCACACAGTGGAAGAGGACTGGATTCCTGAATGACTGTGTGGAAGAGACTCTCCTTGTACCCTCCCCAACTCCAGTTATCTTCATTAGACTGTGGTGTGAGCAAGAAATATACTTCTATTCTGTTGAGCCACTCAAATTTTAGGATTTCATGCTGTAGCAGTTAGTCCTGAATTAATACATACACTAAATTAAAAAGCCAAATTAAAATTTTAAAATAATAATTAATTTGATTTGACTAAGTCTATGGATGGAAGCAACTGTTACATACCTATGACTGCACTTAGTGTGAAGCAGAAACACACTGTGACACTCTTAGCTTTTCCTAAACTGGTCTTTATCAATTCGACAAGATTGTGAATAAAAGTTCTGTGCCCAAAGGAATTTGAGAAACACTATTGTATAAATGGAATAAAGAATGCAGCATTTCCCAAACTTATTTGGTCAATAAATAAATTAATCAACAAATTTAAGATCTACTCCCCCTTCCTGAATGGCAATATCCATCACCATCTCCCAGAGTAATGTTCTGTAGAATACATTCTGGAAAACTTTGCTTTAATCTGCATCATATGGTGGCTTAATCAGAATTAGCACCAAAAAGTTCTAAGCACTCCAGAGTAAATACCATTCTCTTATTAAGGACAGATTTTTCTTGTAAAAAAGACTAATATGTATTAAGAAAGCTTTCATTGCTGAAGTTAACCAAGTTCTCTAAGAAAGGTATTTTACTTAAAATTTGACTGAAATCAAGGCAGACGTGAACTGTCAGCTTCCGATTTTTCTTTGTATCGAATCTGCTGTCAGTGGAGCCTGTCATATTGAATGAGGGACTACAGTCTAACGTTTTAAGGAGAAGAAACCGAGTCTATGAAAACCAGTAATGTTAAATATGAAATATGTGTGTAAATATAGTCCATTGTACAATATCTTATTTACTTTTCTCTCTCCTATACTCATGCTTTAGGTGTAATGCTTTAAAACATTGTTTACTTTATTACCTTTTTTTTGGTTTGATTTTTTTTTTGGGGGGGAGGGGGGATTAGGTTTATTTATTTTTAATGGAGCTACTGGGGATTGAACCAGGACGTTGTGCATGCTAGGTATGCATTCTACCACTGAATTTTACCCTTCCCCTTAAAACAATGTTTAAAAGCAATAAAGAGTAGTAATCACAGCTGAGATCAATGGATTCTTATATAAAATATATAATTTTTTCCACTGTGACTTGCTAGGCTATATTGTATTTGAACTGTACAATATTCTATTTCAGTTATGAGTGACGGGTGATTTCCCACATTTCTCACAGACTTAAGACAACAGAAAAAGGACTGCTATGATGGACATTTGGATATTCATGTAAAGTAAAAAGTTATGATAAATACTCAGTTTACCAAAAAACTTAATAAAAAGAAACACTTACATCTAGTAGTGTGTGAAGATGCTGATCCTGGAAAACACTGTGTAGAAAATCTAAGTCCTTTTCACTGCAGTCTGTAAGTGCGTGAATTTCTTCCAGGCTATCCAGCACCTGTGAGACTGCTCCTGAGGGGAACAAACAGAAAAGAAACAGCTGGTAGAGAAAGTCAGTGTCAAACTAGCCTTACACTTCAGAACTATGGCTAACTAACAGAACATAACAGAAAAGGCTGATGTCTTTACTGAAAAATAGACTTAAATGAGTGTCATATCACTTAAGGATAGAGTATCTGCAGTGGGTTTATGTTCTGAACAATGTATTTGTGTGCTCCTGTTTTCACAGTAAACTGAATTTCAAGGTCAAATCCATTTTAAAGTAAACTGTCTTACTTGAATTAAGGAAATTCATCAACTACAGTTGAGCTACTAGAAGATCTGGGTGCAGATTATACATCGGAAAGAGAGTGTGGGTTGCATGACCCCATGACGTTTTGAAATATTACAGAAATAACACAGGTGCATTCCATCAGGAACGGAAGATAAAGCCAGCTGTAGATCTGAGGGACAAACCTTCAACTGGGAGCTCCCGCTGTGTAAAACAGGCTTCTTAGGATTTTTCAGGCTTAAACTTAAGTTAGCAAAAAATCTCAATCCATTCTGTCTCCTTCCTTTACATACTAAGTCAAGGGAACCAAGTTGTTCTCAGTCTATTGGTCCCTTTTTATTCAGAAGACAGAGAGAAGGGGTAAGTATACTGACTGACACTTCCAAATACCATATTAGGTATTAGAGGAAACCATTTTTGTGGGGCAAAGTAAATGGTAGCATGGTCATTTTCTTTAGATTTCCTCTAATAATCAGGAACCCAGAGAGGTATCAGCAGGGAAGGATACATACTGAGTAGTAACAAAGTCACTTAGCCTTAAAAAAATGACTAGCCTATTTTACTCAGCAGGAAATATGCACATACATATGCCAGACAAAAAAGAGAACCCTGAGAGGCTAGGCTTCAGAACATAGTGTACACAGTGTTAGAGATATTCTAACAATAAGTGCCTAATCATTGCATATCTAAGTCCTGGATCTGTAGTTTTCAACCAGCAGCAATTTGGCACCCTGCTCCCCCCCTCCCTTCCAGGGACATTTGGCAATGTCTAGAGACATTTTTGGTTGTCACAACTCTGGTGGTGGCTGGAGTAGGGGGATGGATTGTGCTACTGTCATCTAGTGGGTGGAAGCCTGGGACCCCATTAAACATCCTACAATGCCAAAGACAGCCCCTCAACAAGAGAGAATTATGTAGCCCAAAATGTCAATAGTGCTGAGGCAGAGAAACCCTGCTTTATATGAAGATAAAAATCTTGAATCTTTCTGCTCTGGAACTCTATAGGGTTCCCAGTTACTTCTGGTCTTGAATCTCATCCATTCACATGCACTTATTGGTAAGAATGTAAATTAGTACCACTTTTACAGAAAGCAATCTGGTAACATATATGTATCAAAGAGTTTTAAAAATGCTCATGATTCAGCTCCATTTACAAAAACCTACATTAAGGAAAAAATAAGTAATGCAGAAAAAGATTTATGTATAAGGATATTTATCATATAAAATGGAAAAAAGATTTAATTATTAGAGAATGATTACATACATTATAGAGCATCCATATTATGGAATATATAGCCAGATGAAATTTGTTTTTGAAGAATTTTAAAGACAGAGAAAGTTGCATGATACAAAATTTGAGAAAGCAGAATACAAAACCACATAAATTGTACATTCCCAATCATAACTGAAAAAAATATATATATACAAATTCAGAAAAAACCCCCAAAGAATGAAATATACCAAAAGGCTAATAGTAGTTAAGTTTATTTTCCTAATTATACTTCATTCTGTTTTTGTCCATATGTTCCAAGGCTTCTACAATGGAAACAAAATGTTGCTACATAAGCAACTGATTTTTTTGCAGTATTATTTATGTCAAAAATTTGGGGCTTAAGCCACAAATCAAGTGGTTATCCACATGGGAATTATGTAGCTAATTTTTTTAAAATTTCACTTTTTATTTTGAGATAATTATAGATTCACATGCAGTTTTAAGAAATAACACAGGAAGATCTCATGTACCCTTCACCCAGTTTCCCCCAAGGGTAACATCTTGTAGAACTGTAATATATCACAGATGGGACACTGACATTGATACAGAGAAGCTACAGAATATTTCCATCACCCCAAGGATCCTTCACGTTGTCCTTTTATAGCTACAATAATTTCACTCCTACCCTTCCTCCTCCTAACCACTGGCAACTATAATCTGTTCTCCATTTCCATAATTTTGTTATTTCAAGGATGCTCTATAAATGAAACAATACAGTATGTAACCTTTGGAGGCTGGCTTTTTTGACTCAGCACAATTCTCTGGAGATTCATCCAGGTTGTTGTATGTATCAATAGTTTAATCCTTTTTATTCTTGAGTAGTATTGCAGGACATGAATGCAGCACAGTTTGATCATTTATCTGTTGACGGGACTGTGGATACTTTTAAATTGTGAGTAATTACACCTACCAGGCTATTGGCATTCTTTCACTGGAAACATTAAGTGGATATTAAGTGAGATTAAAAAGGTACAAGGCAGAAACCAGTCCTCATTTCCCCTGCTGTTCTTGAAAAGGTATTAACCTAATCCACTTCCTTCTATCTGCTCTTCTCAGGACTTTTTGTTCTGAGTAGGAACAAAATCTGGAAATTAGTTTAAAGCCAGCTCTCTCATCATCCCTTATTGAAAGCCTTGGAAAGCAAGAGATGATGTGAAGAAATTAGTCCCAAATATCCCACTTAACACCTAACCCCAGCAACATTACCAACAGTAGAATTAAATGATGCCAGATTTATAAAGTTACTAAATCTAGTTCTAAACTTCTGGATTTAAGAAACTGCAATACGGGGAGAGGGTGTAGCTCAGTGGTAGAGCACATGCTTAGCACGAACGAGGTCGTGGATTCAATCTCCAGTATCTCCATTAAAAAATAAATCAATAAACCTAATTACCTACCCTCCCCAAAAGAAACTGCAATAACAAAAATACTAATGAGATGTGTTTTTTTCTATATTAAAAAAATTCAACAGATAGCACAGAAAACTAATTATCATTTTCACTCAGTTATCTTAGTGGAATCCTACTTTATCTCTACTGTCTCTATCCAGCATTGCTTATGTGATATATAATCTAGACAGCAGTTTATTAATACTATAAGATTAAAATAAAACAACCTTGTTTCTAGCGAATACTAAGATGGCAAATCTAACCGCTGGGAAGCAATTGTGGTTGTACCAGACAAGGGACATATCATCTGTTGGTCTGTGAACTCCTGAAGCTCCGTGCAATTCCTGCCCCAACAGCACTCTCCATGAGTTACCCTATGCGTGCACTTGTTCACTCTGTTTCTGTGCTGTGAGGACTTTAAGGTAGGTCTATATTTGATTCCTTTTATAACACCTACAAGTATGCAGTGAATTAATTAAGTACTAAAGAAACAGTAATAGTCAGCTCCCAAGTCTTGAGTGTTTGTTATGTGCCAGACACGTAAGTCCTCAGGACCACACAGTAAGAGAAACAGATATGGATATGGAATTGAGGTTCAGAGAGGTCAAGGAAGGTCACGACTAGAAGTGGTAAAGGCAGGACTCAACTCCAGGGGGTTTGGATCTGAATTCTATGCTCTTCCTGACCTACTACACTAACTGGCTGGACTAGGAAATAAAGGGGGAGCCTTCAACCAGAAGCGACGTGTGGTTTATGTACAGATATGGAGGTTAGAAAAGAACTTGAACCCTATTGGGTCAGACAATAACCAAAACCTTTATCAAACGTTCCTGCTTTTTGCCAGGTGCGAGGCAGAGGCTTCAGGGAAAACACGAATGAGCCCTGGGCTTGAGGAAGGGGCTCTCAGGCTGGTACGTGAAGCGGGCATACTATACCCTGCAGCAAATGGCACAGAAGAGGTGAAAATAAAGTGGCACAGAAACAGTCTGCAGAGGGAGTCTCTGGGACAGCCTGAGAGAAGAGGGGGATGAGCAGGAATTAAACACCCCCACTTGGGGTCTAATCTGCTCTGACAGACCCAGTGGATGCTTTGCTGAGAAGCTCAAAGGCATCTATTAGCCTGTGTCTCTAGTAGGCAAGACCCACCAGGTTAACAGGTCTATTTAGTTTCCTTGAACCTGTCACCTTTTCTGAACTGATTTATAGTCTTATCTTGTACCCAAATGTGATTAATTCTGTAGGTTTTCAATCATGAAAGGAAGCATTTCCACAGCTGTACTCAAGTTGCCTATGTCAAGCTCTGAAAAGTACCCCTAATTTAAAGTTTCTGTAACTAGCTATGAAAATTAGTTTTTATTCCATTTCTCCTTTGTCTTTTCATATTGAAAAAACACGTACTTTTGGTCTGACCTCAAAATCTTCTTTCACCCTTGATGATTTTAACACCTTCTACGGACACCTCCTCCAGTTCTGTTATTTCTTTCTTTGGGTACAACCAGAGAACCACATCTCATGTCACAGATGTGTACAACTGATATCTGCAGTTCAATACCAAGAGAGGGTGATTTATTTAATGGTAGGACTGTAGGCATCATATTCACTTTTGTATTCCAGGCTGCACTTTGCTGAGTGCTTTGTATGAAAAGACACAATAAAATATATTCGATTAAATTTTTTTTTCTGAGCAAATTCTGAAGAACTGAAAATAAACTACTATAATGAGAAACATGTAACCACAGAAGACAATTTTATAGTGCTGTTTCCTTAAAGTCAAAATGAAAATTATTTTAATACTTGTATGTGTATAACACTTCATAATTTCCGAAGTGTTTTTATACTTCTTGTCTTATGTGATTCCACAATAACCCTGTTCTATAGACAAGTGTTTTTGTATTTTGATATTTGAAAAAGCAGAGGCTCATTGGGGTTAAATGATCCTGGGGCCATAGCAATGAGCAGAAGACGGAGTCCTAGAACCCAGGTCTCTAACACCTGGTCCTTCCACTACAGACTGGCCCCTCCCGAAACCATGTTTTACTCTCAGCAACACTCCTGAATAGTCAACCTGCATTTGGTAATAAGATGATATACAATTTTTACTCTCTCTTTAATCTCAATTTTGTTTACCATATAAGATTTATTTTCTTAGGCCTTGGTCCAAACTTTCACAATGATA